>NC_134846.1:47826012-48451012 GCF_965363235.1 Mytilus galloprovincialis
AAACACAAAAACTTAACACTGTGCAATGAACCGTGAAAATGAGGTCACGGTCAAAAGAAACCTGCGCTACTGACATAAAGATCATAAAATATTTACATACACCAAATATAGTTGACCTATGGCATATAGTATTAGATAAAAAGACCAAAACTCAAAAACTAAACTTTGACCACTGAACATGAAAATGAGGTCAAGGTCACATGACATCTGCCCGCTAGACATGTACACCTTACAATCATTCCATACAACAAATACAGTAGACCTATTGCATATAGTATGAAAAAAACAGACCAAAACACAAAAATTTAACTATAACCACTGAACCATGAAAATGAGGTCAAGGTCACATGACATCTGCCCGTTAGACATGTACACCTTACAATCATTCCATACAACAAATATTGTAGACCTATTGCATATAGTATGAAAAAAAGAGACCAAAACACAAAAATTTAACTATAACCACTGAACCATGAAAATGAGGTCAAGGTCAGATGACACCTGCCAGTTGGACATGTACACCTTACAGTCCTTCCATACACCGAATATACTAACCCTATTGCTTATAGTATCTGAGATATGGACTTGACCACCAAAACTTAACCTTGTTCACTGATCCATGAAATGAGGTCGAGGTCAAGTGAAAACTGTCTGACAGACATGAGGACCTTGCAAGGTACGCACATATCAAATATAGTTATCCTATTACTTATAATAAGAGAGAATTCAACATTACAAAAAATTTGAACTTTTTTTTCAAGTGGTCACTGAACCATGAAAATGAGGTCAAGGACATTGGATATGTGACTGACGGAAACTTCGTAAAATGAGGCATCTATATACAAAGTATGAAGCATCCAGGTCTTCCACCTTCTAAAATATAAAGCTTTTAAGAAGTTAGCTTACACCGCCGCCGCCGCCGCCGGATCACTATCCCTATGTCGAGCTTTCTGCAACAAAAGTTTCAGGCTCGACAACAATGTGTGAACAACACAAACATGCACAATAGGTAAAAATGTCATAATCGCACTATTCATTTCCAAACTTTCTAGACTACCACATTAAGAATAAAACATGTGTCTTGGCCAATATAGCTATCCCGTGTAAAGCGAGACAGAAATTTCTCATCTTCCGTATATATGGTGGGTTTTTGCAATGAATTTGTTAATGGTTAGTGCATATAAATAAGTGCTATATAATTTTAGACTTTATCAATCAGAATTTGATAACTAACGTTGAAAAAGATATGTTATGTACACTTCAATTGAATAAAAAATGATAATTTTAATTGACTATTACTGAACAAACTGAGAAATCAGAAATCTGACCCAGAAGATATTGCACGAACTAGCTGCAACCAAATGCAACTACACAGATGTACGACCAGACAAGTAAAAACATATACGATTCAATTGTATATAACGTAGTTTTTAACCAAAAACATCTAAATCCAAAGCATCAATAACAATATCAAATTTTCTTGCTTTTGTAACATTATTAACAGCAAGTGAGTCGGGTATGTTCGACATGATGTGCAGGCAAGCTGGGGATGTTAATCCTTTTGATAAACACGATCTTACGGTTATAGGTTTATACAATATCAGTTTTTTTACGTCTCAGATTTTTAAACCATTGTTGTTTTCTATATAGAGAAAGTGTGTATGGTTAGTTTTCGGAAAGGCAACACAATGTTTTAATTCTTCGTTTCAGAGCACTGATTTGAACACAATGCAGTCAAAAAAAGAATGTTGCCAGAAAACTAGGGGGAATCAAAAAAGGGAGACGGAAGATACCAAGGACAATATTCTCTCTTGACCTTTCATAGCTTTATCATTGACAAGTTGAAGTTCTCAAAAACTGTTAAAAAATAATTAAAATTTTATAAGACTTTTACAGATGGATTATCACTATTCATGTAAAAGAAAAAATGGGGGTCACCGGGCAAAATTTGTTAATGTATTCAAATGGATAAAAAAAAAGAGGATTCCGCAAATCTGACAATAATTCAAAAAGATGACAAGCCAGCTTCCTTAAGACTGAGCAACACAAAAAGACTTTATTGAAACCGGTTGACATAACACAGAGTCTGGCATTCTGATAGACACCAAATGTGTATCAATCTTGGGGAAATTATTTCATCTCGTGATACGTCTGCTACTATTTCCATCTGTCATATAAGGAATAAACTTCAAGTACTAGGAATTAGTTTTGTTTTCGTTTTGGTTGACACATCAGAAAAAAAATGTAGTTGTATGCCGTACTAGTAAAATCCACGATAATACATAATTCTAGATTTTTATAATTCAATTACACACGGCATACTCTACCCTACGACTAAGGAAACCATTGGATTTTCCCTTTTCATGGACAGTAAGGTTACTTTTGGCTCCTTATTTTATCTATACCTGTTTTTGGATGGGTTAATTGCTCACAAACATACAAATTCCAAACCAGGAATCTGTAATACAAAAGTGTCGTTGGTTTCTGTCAGGGATGTTTGTTTTTCTTTTAAACTCACCATTTGTTTCTTAAAATGTGATGTACCAAGTCAGGAACATGAAAGTTGTTTAATAGTTCTGTCTGATTTTAAACATATTTTAATCATTAAGATTTTAAAAAAAAATCCGTTTCTATGTATGTTGGCGTTTGTTTATGTTGAACTTCAGTGTTTCTGTTGTTCCTTTGTTTACCTCTTATATGTTTCCTTCAGTTTTAGTTTTAGTTTGTTACCCGGAAATGATATCTCTCATGACTTTTGATCACCGGTTTAATACTGTTGCCTTTATCTATTGTAGAATAAATCATGCCATAGGTTTCTTTTTTTCCAATTTTGTAATACCGCAGCTTTATATAGCTTACTGCGTGCTATGGATTTTACTTATTGTTTAGGTAGAGGATATTCACTACATGTGTAAGATGATACTTGTAAAATAGTAGATTTTCAATTTCCAAAATGTTAGCTTTTGGTTCTGATGGAGCTTCAGTTTTACCTAGAAGAAATAGTGTATGGGCAAACTCAATGTAGGTAAGCTGTCCTTAAAAGCTAATCAGTGCAAAATACCAGAGACTAGCTCTTGCTTGAAGGGATTCCTAAATATCAGTGAAGGTAGTATTGATGCCCCTCCTGCTAACTTGCACAAGTATTATAAATACAGCTGCAATCATCGAAAAATAACCCACGTCAAGATCAACTACCGGTAGTCCTCGACCAATCATATCAACGTATTCCCTAATATGCAAGTCATATAAGAATTATTAAGACATACAACACATTTTATTGTACTAATTACACATTAAAAATCGGGTTTTTTTTTTGTAGATAATAGGTTAGATTTAAGCACACAAAAAAAGATTAATAAATTGTTGAAATATCATGTTGTTAGTATACAGTACAAATACATTTGTGGTTCAAACACTGTGATTTAGAAAATTATGTTTGTCTATCAACAGGGCTTAAGAACCGGAAAGACCCCATTATCATGATACTGGATGATGTGTTACCACAGATGGCCAATCTTTTACTCTTCTTTAAACGTAGAGCTTTCCATTTGGGTAAATTTCAATCTATTGTCGCACAGGCGAGAGGTTCAGCTAGCTATAAAACCAGGTTCAATCCACCATTTTCTACATAAGAAAATGCATGCAACCGGTCAGGAGTATGACATTTGTTGTCCTTTCGTTTGATATGTTTAAGCTTTTAATTTTGCAATATGCTTATGACCTTCCGTTCAGAACTTTCCTCGGAGTACGGTATATTTGTTATTTTACTTTTTATAAGCATTTGATATACGTGGTATATACAATCAATTATGTGTTGAAGAAACTGCTGAAAATATTGTTGTTTTTTATTGTAGGAAAGGTGAATATTATTGTTGAATAAAAGGAAACATGTCAAATATAATAGTCCAGGAATGAAAAAACTTCGAACAACAGCTCAAGAATATAAAATTGACAAAGCAAAAATGCAAAACTTTGATACATCTGTAAGGGAAACATTTCTGCTGGCTCAGAAATTCGTGATCTTGTCAGTCATTTAATGATTGACAATGACATTCTTTTAAATGAATGGTTATCTTTTATTGAACTTATTAGGGACAAGAGACAAGGACAAAAGAAATCATAGCCTTTTTAAGTTTTTTATTGAATGAAAAGTTAGGGCTATCTTAATTGATTCCAAATATAATCCACTTGGTTACAACTGCTCTGTTAACGTTGGACACAACAGAAGTTGAAAAGGTTTTTTCCGCAGGTGAAATTGTTGAAGTGAGAACACAGAAATCATTTAAAACTTAAAGGTATTGAACAGCTAACAAGTAATGTTTTAAAAAGTATTTTTAGTATGAAAGATAGAAAAATAGATGATACATATATACAATGTATTATTACTATTTAAGTAATAAAAGACAATGTTTAAAATGCTCTTTTCAGCGTGCTAGATTGCCCTTTTGACATCCAAGGTAGAAAAAACTTAAAATTCAAAAATGTAATGATATACGCTAAATTCAAATAAATGCAATGCGCAGTTGCTGAAAAAATACAAACGCCAAAATAGGACAAATACAGAAACAGGTTGTTTGCAATAACAAATACCTGGATTGGAATTTCATACACCAGGCGCGCGTTTTGTCTACCAAAGAATTACCAGTGACACCCGAATAAAGAGCATTGAAGACCAGAAGTTCATAAAAGTTTTACCTAACAATCTGTATGTAATATATTTCTCCGGAAGAAAAGCCTTAGTACTTCAATTATTTTTTAGTAACACTCCAATGTAAAGAAAGGTTGACAAAAAATCAAATAGGTCATATAGTGAAAAATACCAGGTACATAGATTTTTACGTGGAAGATGTAAACTATAGTTTGGAAAATGTAATGCACCTCGCAAACTCCGATATTATGCTAGATGTCAAACTTCAAATACATTTAATGCGCTTTTGCTGAGAAATTTGCAATTTCAACTTTGAAATGTGTTGAATTTATAAAGAGCGGATTTTGTTATTCACCATCCTGGAAAGGGAAATTATGAAAAATAAGATACACTTCACAACTGAAAAAAACATACCAAATTTCAGTTATGAATTACTGTGATGCATAATGATTTAAAAATATGTCACACGAACAAGGCCAATATTACAAATGGTGATAATGTGAGAGGCAGGTGTAGATTATGTTATGTAGGGACCAATGATTAAACGTTGTAAAAACATAACATATTACAACCCAACATGTAAAGTTTTTCTGCAAAATTGCAGAGATTGTAATTTAAGATAACGCAGTAGAACCTTAATTTATATATGTTGTAGTGCTGTGTCTCATAAAATGTAAAATTAGTTTATAACGATCAAATACACTTCCAATGCCTAATATAATGCTAAACGTTTGGTGTAATCACGTATGTTCTTTTCAGTGGATTGGGAAATGAAAAGAGGATCATTTTTATCATATGTGTCTAAAGTTCAGGAGTCATGGTTTACATACATTTTTAAAAAAACGTAAATTCGAATAATATGTATAATAATTATAGGTTTTAAACGATCTTGTGTTGCCATTGCTTTTCTTTTTTATCAATGTAAAAAATAGATGTTGCATGATATAGTTGTACACTTCTATGTCATTTAGATCTTTGGTGGAGAGTTCTCCTATTGGGAATTATGCCACATCTTCTTATTTAAATATTGAAGGCGCAAACCGTCTTCAATATTAGCCAAGTTTGTTCAATATAAAAAGTTCGAAAATCGTCAAAACAAATCTCCAAAATTTAACTTCCATTCCACGTTTATGACTATTACCAAATATGACATGTCACATTTTTAATTGACATGAGCAAACCGATAGGTGCATCTTGTCAGGGGGAATTGTGTACCTTCACGATGCGTCCCGGTTTTTTTTTTGGGGGGGGGGGGTGGGGATGTTTTCCTTAAAAACAGTTTTATATGTTGTGTCACGTGTACTGTTCATATAAATAAGAATATGTGGTATGAGTGCAAGTGAGACAACTCTCCATCCATATCACAATTTGTAAAAAATAAACCATTATAAGTCAGTTATTTGCGTTTCTTCTTTTTGTCATTGTGTTGTGTCTGTATTTTCTTTTTCTAATGGTTATTAAAGTGAGAGGGTTAGATAGTTATGAAACCAGGTTTAACCCATTATGTTCTACATAAGGAAAATTTTGTACCTCAGTGACAATTGTTTGATATGCTTGAGATTTTGATTTTGTCATTTGATAAGTGATTTGGTTTTTGAATTTTCTATGGAGCTCGGCATTTTACTTTTTGATTGACACTATTATCAACGTATTTTGATATATATTTCGGGAAAGAGTTGATAAAAGTTTGAAATTTAGCAAAGGACGCTTATCCAGTTTCCCTTCATTTGAAGTTCATGCCTTAGTTTCATTTATTTTACTTAGTTTTTGCTTGACTTATCTTTTCTTGTTTAATGAGATTGGAACGTCGGTAAACTGCTGTTACCTAACTTTCATTAGGCAATATATTTTACAGTACATAACATATTGCACTCTTGAAAACTAACAACAAATCAATAACACAGGGAGTCATCAAAAGGACAAGTGCACAGTAAATATTGCTCATTATTTTCACTTCTTCTTTCTTTTCAACATTTACAGAGGAAGAACCATGTATTAACTTCACTTTTCTCTTTTCCCTCTTTTCGTTTCATTTTACTGAATGAGTATTGTATTATATTAAAGGTATTTAACAATGTATATCATACATAACATTTTTGCATTCGAAACGATTTAGAGAACAAGCAACAGTGTTTCAGACCCTGATGACTGTACAAGTTTCAGGATAGACAGATTTATGTCTCTTTGGTTGTAATAGCGTATCCTCTGTGTATTGTAAATATGCATTTGAATGTGTCAATGGTGCAAGTATATTGACCAAAGACACGGCGCTCATTCTGTGTTTCTTGTAGGACCCGATAGATAATATGCACTTCAAAAAGTTAGTTTCATTCCATAAATTGGTTAAAGAATGTTTTAATTTTCATTGAAGCTTGTCTGACATAAAATCAAATATATACCGCAAAACAAAATGCTTGCTGAACTGATGGAACAAATTATTACGAGCACAATTTGTTCTTACACTGTTATTAATTTGGCAAATGAAATTGGTAAAATATTTTGAAAGAGTTTCTTTTGTACACCGGTTTACAACTTACTGGAGCAAGTTTGTTTTATGCAACAAATACAGATTTCACTCCGTTTTGTATTTATAAATATTTTGCATTCCATTGAAACCAGAAAAACACTTCGGACCCAACAATGTATAATGTTTATTTTGTTTCCTCATAGTTTTAGGAATTGTACAGGCATTTTCAAATGTAGAAAATGAAAACAATTTACGTAAATTATAAAAAGAAACAATGTTCAAATATAACTTAATATATTGCAGTATAGAGTTAATTGTATTTCTCTATACAAATCCCATATTCGGGCTCTGAATCATCAAGAGTCCAATACTTGGCATGCTCTAGTGACTTGTGTAATAAGAGGTGTGCACCAGTGTACTAATACTACATGGTCAGGACAAAAAGAGTATTTATCCGATGACTCATTTTAAACCAATTTGTCTAATTTCTTATAATTTCTAATAAAGCTTACGCTTGTCATTCCATATTCAATACACAGTTGACACTTGTAAAATATCTAACGTATAATTTCGGGTAATCAACATATATTTTCTAATAATCAATACTTATCAAAATGATATAATTAATTCTCTATAATAATTATAAACAACACACTAATGTAGAAAACATCTTTTTTTTTTTGTATTATTCATTTTACTATTGAGCCTATAATTAAATTCTTTAAAGGTAATTAGTGCCAAATATGTTCACCTATTTTAATAATTGTACTTCTGGAGCAAGCCACCTTTTATAAATACCAAGTTATCTTTGGAGTGAAAACTATTTCACTACAACTTAATTAAGGCATTAGACCAAGGTTTATCAGATTAAAACATCACCTATTCAGGCACCAATGTACAATAGCGGCTGTTTTATCATCTGTTTTAAACAAAATAGAATTATCAAATTAAGTATATTTGTTGACATTTATTTAGACAAACAAAAAAGAAACATTAACATAAATAATTTTAACTGCAGCAGGTCTTTGTAACAGTATCTGCGTCGGGTCTTTAAGCCCACTGCGCATTCGCTCAATCGGGAAGAGTCAAGTGGTACGAATAACACATTTAACGAACAATTTGTTCTGCCCATTGCACATAGCCCTTTCTCAGCTTACACCTCTGCTTATAACTTGTAATTCTGAGTGTCCTAGGAATATTATATTACATGTTTAAAATAGTCCAAGTTATACAGAATAACTATTATCATATAGCACGATACAAGGACTGTATCATATATTTTATTGTTGTATAATGTTTCGTTGTGGTATCAGTGACTTTTACAGTTTTGAGATCTAAATTGTTCAGCACTTGATTCTGACCTTTTACCCTCAGTGTCACTTAGATGTTCTACGTTAACAATATTATTGTCAATATCGCCTGTAGCACTTTCTAAGCTGTCGTTACTGTTTTCATTATGACAGCGTGATGCAGCACGCATTTTTTGTTCTACAAGAAACCCTATAGGTTGTGTTATTGGATATAAAGGCATCATGCCTAGTCCTAAAGCGTTCACTGATTTGCTAGCTTGAACACGTGGATATTTTGAATTCGGTCGTCTGCCCCGAGGAACTTTTGGCGCTTCCAACAAACTGTCAATACTAAATGAGAATTTTCTTTCTGCATCATGGTCACTTGCAGACGATTCATTGCCACTATTGTCATCCGAACCAGAAATGTCTATGCTTTGAGAGCAATCGGAACTATTGTCTCTTTCATGATCGTCAATTGAAATATCTTCAAGTCTGGAATCCGACTCATTCAATGGTTTATCTGTCAAAGATTTTCTTTTTTCTTCCAACTTTTTCAAGCGTTCTTCTTGTTTCCTTCTTTTCTTTTCTTGACGTTCTAACTCTTTTCTTTTTATTTCATCAGCATCCATTGGAGCACCACTGCATGTCTGTGGATGAGCGTTATGAGCTGGTCTTCCGGGACCTTTTTTAGTGTGTTCCTTCTTTCGCCACTTTGCTCTTCTGTTTTGAAACCATACCTGAAATTTAGATAAAATTTTAGAGATATTTTCATAACATGAATTATTAGTGAATATGTATTTTTTTTAGCACACATGAAGGTCATTCTGTTTCATTTTATGTTAGTGTAATTATTGACCATATTTGTAACAGTTTTTTTTTCAAATGTATTCGTCTGTACATGTTTTATTTTGAAAAATGCATTGTGAAGAAATTGTCTCTTTTTCTTATTATTTAAAATAACTCTAGCATACCGTGTAGCAAGTTGTTTGGTAATAAACCACAAACGTTATAAATATTCATGTTATATAAAATTGTATTATCATGATAATAAATTAAAAACAAATTGTGCACTTGTAAATGAAATTGTATATATTTTTTTGTAAAATTATGAAATCTAATACGCACGTCACCTATCAAGTTTATGGAAATTAAATTTAAAGTTTTATATATATTTATTTACATCCTTAGATTTGAGACATTTTAAGTTTAATATTCTAAATGTTTTAATGATGTTCTTCATCAAAACAAGAAATTAATAAAAATATGAAAACCTTAAATAGTTCTGCGTATTATTATTATTATTATTATTATTATTATTATTATTATTATTATTATAACAATATTCATATGTGTTTAAAAATTATTTTAAAGCTTTCAGCTAAATAAATTTACAAGGAGACGTTGGTATTTCAAAAGAATTTGTTCTCTTAGTTTAAATTTAACCTAAAAGAGCTAAATTGTTTTCGTAAGGGTATCAAATACACAATGCACTTAAAAATTCTTCACATATATACATAGGTTTTATATATAATTAATGAACTTAAGGTAATTAACTTAACTTTAATAGATTTAAAACAAATAGAGATATTTGATCTTTTAACTGCAAAATTAATTTATAATTATCATCATTGCGTATCAAATACAAAGAGTTCAACGATAAAATTATTTTATTTCATGTAAAAGCTTTACACCCGATACAGCTGATAAAAAGGGTTAAGTTGGAAAAATGAACAGAGCCATATCCCCAGTCAGATCGAGTTGGAAAAATGAACAGAGCCATATCCCCGGTCAGATCGTGTCGTAAAATTAATGGAAAAAAGACAACATTGATAATAGGGATTTTATTCTTTATAAACAAAGGCCAAGTAGTGTCACTACAAATGCTATAGTAGAGTATTCCGTATGATCTTCTTGAACAATGACAGCCATGGTTGAACAAAGTAACTTTGGAACATTGATTATACGGTTTAACCACCTATTCGTAATTTTGTCAAGGTATAAAGGTCTACGGTTTAAGATCAGACTTTCAATACTTTTTAAGGTATATCATTTTCAGTTAAATTAGGGGTATAGATTATTTTAATTGAATTAAGGTCTTATTCCCCCAGATGATGCAGGAGAAAATTACAGGGTAGTGTGGTAAATTGACACAAGTCAAAGCGTTGGATTGTTTATTGTTTACAGCTAAATTTATACTTTGTGGACGATTTTTACACCGCATATGTTTCCCGCTTGTTGATACGTCCAATTTAGAAATAATTTACGAGACACTTCGGGTATAGATTTTTTAAAATAATGTAAATTAGTAGTGTGTGATATGGATTAATTTCTCATTTATCATGTAAAATATAGTATCAAAACTACTGTAATAAAATTAGAATTAAAATCAGATATTTTTTTTGCTTTGAGGATTACTTTGTAATTAGTTTAAAATTGGTGAGCTTTTATAAGGGTGTAAAGAATTTGCCTTAAAAGAAATATGTTGTCAAATTTAACAACTGTTTTGAGGTATTATGTGCTATTTTCGAAATTTAAAGAAAAAATACAAACATGAAGTACGAATTAAATATTGAAGCAACACGAAACATTAAGCATTCTAACAAGTTGTCTTTTCAGGTTTTAATCAAAATGTATTAAAGTCGGTCAAAGTAAAGTGATGATATTTATCTTTTTAAACATTGTCACTATTCAATTCAAAATTAAACTTTGGTCCTATTTCTTAGATTTTATTTGTATATATTTATATATATACTTTTTTTTACATATACATTTGTAATTATAAATTTCAAAGTGTGATTATAAACACTTATTTTAAATGAGTTTTATATTAATTTGATATATTTGTGAAAATAATATATACAATAAAAAGGACATTTTTTAGTTATTTTTATAGTTAATAATATGACAAGATATATGAAAGATAGTTCAATATAGCACAAAGAAGGCGTATTCATTCATGATAAAATTTGTTATGATTTAAATAATTTCATATTTTAATTGGCGAAATTTCAACAAATACGAGTGTCATTATTCGTAATAAAACTCTATTTCGTATCATATTTTGTTTATAATCTACAACTTTTATTGTTTGGAGTATTATTTGAATTAATCTTATGAATAATTTGACAAAGTCGCTGACCTACCAAGATGGAAACTTGAAGGTTCATTTTATAAATGTTAACTGATTGCATCTCAACGCTGCGTGAGGCGACGAGATTGAATTATGTCAATCATGCTTATCTATAACTTTTTTGAATCAGAAAAAGCGCCTTTCAAAACTTTTGTTGAGCAATTGGAACACGTAGAACAATATAAAGGTGGTAAATAGACAGACCACGTCACGTCATGTGACAACTACAGCTCAGTACCACGAGGCTCTTTTAGGGTTTGACTGGGATAAAAATCTGATATAAAACATAATTCTTCTTATAAGAAAAGGGACTTTTATTGTAATCCGTGCAAAACTTTCATAAAGAAAGATTATTATTAACTTATAAAGCATCTCTTTTTCTATTTTTTTTTTTATTCCACCTACATCTAGCCAAAAGCAATGGCCTTTCTTAATCTTAAGTTGGTTTAGCTGTTTCTGACTTTTAACAATCCTATACCTATACATATATTACTTGTGAAGACAAATACACGATTACCTTAACACATAGACATTTATTAAATTCGATTGATATTTATTTCACTAGTTCAAGCATTTTCTTTGTGATATACCCACACCAGACACCCCTCAAAACTTAAAAAATAGTTCATATTTTGCATAAGAAAGAAAAAATATGTTGAGTTACAAAAGGTCGTCCATTTGAGAAGCAAATTGGTTCATTTTTTCAGACAAACAAAAACCTTATATATAAGTTTCATTTAAATTGAATTAGTTGCATGTTTACTTGCATGCTTAATTGAATTTCTTTCAATTTTAAATATATACAGACATTTCGTTATGTTTATTGAAATAAAAAATGGCCAAATGTAATTTCCTTGTAGATTTTCTTGTTGTGTCATATAAAAAAGATTGAAAATGTTTGTTAAACAAGCAGTGTTGAATTATTATTTATTTTTTTTAACAAATTTTATATATTTAGTTGATATTCACCAATATATGCACGTATCTTTTTAATTTTATATTGGTATGTTTTGATTTGAAACACGTTTAATAAATATAACCAGAGACATATATACACATATGACGTCTCTGATAAAACATTGAACTTTGTTGTTTGTTTGTTTATTTATTTATTCACGAGGACTTGTTGGTTCAAAGCAACAAAGAGATGACAACTGCACCTTACAAAATAGTTTAATCTAATACAGTTTTACAGTCTATAAAGATCTCATGTCTATAAACCATTGGTTTATAATTTCAAAAAGACAAAGACGTTTTGTTGTTTGCGACGTATATTAGAATTTTAAAGTGGCAACTTTTGAAATGTTTGAAGAAAGAAAACAAGTACTTAAAATGCCGTAATTCTTACATTAGGCTTTAAAATGTAAGATGAAACGCTGATTCGTCAAAGTATTCTATTTATCTAATTGATTTACAATTTTCCAAACAGACACAGAAGTAATACAATATTGTTTAACGCAGTTCTTGCGGACCTAATTATAATGTTTAGTTTGTTAAATAATAAATCAAAAATAACACCCTAAATTTACGATCTTCTACCACGTAAGGCGGATCTCCGAGCGCACTCTTTTTAAGGTTTCGTATAATCTCTGAGATTTCAAAGGTACTTCAAACATACTCGGTGATTTTTATCTGAGATAAGGTTGAAAAATCATACTTCTTAACTAATTTAAATTAAAAGACAATGCTTAGTAATTCTGTATTTTCAGAAGAATCGTATGACATAGATACTTGTTTAAGACAAGATCAAAAGAAATTCAGCTTTTAATTGAATTCTTGCTGAGTAGCTAATTACCGATTTACATTAAATGTTTCGAATTTTATCTGTTTTTGAAATGCATTTTTCTATCTAAAAAGAAATTCTTGTTCTTATCTCTTAAAATTAATTAAAGAACTTGTGCCGAGTTTGATCTGCTTAGCTTGACACTAAAGACGACCATGCCGAGAAATTAGTTTTTGTTTTACAAGAAATTTTCTGATTGCAAGTTTACGACCTACTAAAGAAAATTGGAAAATAAATTGGATATTTAAACACGGGGTATCGCCAAAAAATAAATCATTACAAATTATTCGATTGTTGAAAAGTACATTTGCAACAAATTAATTTATAAATATTAAATTCTGTATTCTTGAACGTTTCGTATGAAGTCAATACAATTTGTATAATCTTAAAATTTATTAATTTTACTAATTCTACAATTGAGACTATGCACAGTAAATGTTTGATTTTTGTCGACATCAAATAGGGCATTAACTGGTAGGTAAATATAAACATATAGGACAGAAACTTTGTTCCCTGCCGCTATTTGACAAAATAAGCGAAATTTATTTAATAGAATAAATAAATTTATTAAAATACGATTTAATGTGATTAAACAAATTGTAAACGAGGGATGCTAAATAGAAATGTCAATATTTTGCAAGGATGACTGTATTATAACTGATCTAAACAGTTCTGTACGTGGAACACATACGGACTAACGCGTTTCCGGGTTGAAAACATCAAAAGCTGGAATCGATGTCTTCATAAGATAAAATACAAACAAACAAGATATGATACCTTGAATCGCCATTGAAGTTGTATTACAATTTCTTAGATTGATTCAACGGGTTTAAAATTTCATATTACTAATTTACTATTTACTTTGAAGGATATTAGTAATATTACGTTTTTATTAAATTATTGACAAGGAACGCAATTACAGTTTTATGATTAATTTTCTATTAAATTGAAATTTTTGATTGATTCAACATAAACATATCAATTAATATGATTAAAATCAATAACGGTAGTTATGCTTTTCATATCAAAGAAATTCTTTTCTGCAGAATTAATAATGATATATCATAAACCAATAAACATATCATTTAATTATTTCTTATCATAAAAAATATGAAAAATCGAACATGTAAAAAAGTTTAACGGTTTGATCAAATTACGTAATATTTGGTCAGAATTTCTCAGGGGGACAAAATAACATAAGTTTTTTATGACTTAATTTTGACATACATCAAAAAGGTGAGATATTCGACAACTTACTTGATGATTATTACAGGTAAAAAGACATGCCGGCCACTTTGTTCAAATTATAGAATTAATTGACTAGAGAGCTGCCTCGAGGTAAATGTTTGCGGAGATCGATTGCTCATTGCGTACACGGATAAAATAACTATTTGTTCTTCAAACCTCTGTTATTTCCCAATTTGTCATCATTTGGTACTAATTGCGGCACATTCTTGTGTATATTTGTCCCTTCACTTTTGATCAGGGGCAACAAACTGAAAACTCATATAAACGAAAAAAGTAGATGATTGATTAATTTCACCTAATTGATTTGTTTGGTTGATTTTTATTACATCCTTTATTAATTGTATTATCGATTATTGATACAAGTTTCGCGACAATTTTCCAAGTTTCTCATAAACTGTTCAGACTTCTGTTGTTTTTTCATTTACATTTTATCGTTTGTTTATTAATTTGGTGCTGCAGTCACGATTTTGAATTCTATTAACTCCAACCGTAAAAATGTTTTAAAACATTTACGTTTTTGATGGAAACACACACAAAAAATCAATATGCTAACGACTTCTGAGGCACTGCAACGGATATTATTAACTCGTACAATATAATTAACACTTTTTCTTCATTTTATGCTGTATAGTTTTATTGAAAACGCCAAAATTTCTATTTTGTTTTGTTTTTTATTCTTTTCCAGAAGGAACAATAAAACATCTCGCATTTCAATAAGTTTACTAAATTATTTAAGACATACATTAACCCAGCTGCACAGTTTAAAAAAATAACCTTTACCTAGCAGAAATAGAGATAGAACGCGCTACATTGAGTAAACTGGCATTTCAAATTCAAAATTCATTGGTATTCATTCGTATCTAAAATTTATAATTTCATCATCTGTTCGTTGTATTTTTAATGACCAATTAAAATTGTGAACCTATTATTGAAATATACCAACAGAAATCCCTGCGTGTTAAAAATGTCGCATTTTAAAAACGAACGAAGTCCCTGACTTTAAAATGTTACTTAGTAATGGTCAATTTACCGAAGAAACTAAGAAAATTGACAACGTGATGGAGTTAAGTGAAATGAAGTAAAGCGTGTTTAATCCTCTTGTCGACTAAATTAGTATAAATTTCGTTTATGGATGTTTATAATTCGAGAAGGTGTTGTTCCCCCGATGATTATTCTATTTTCCAGACCATTTACCTCTCGTTGAGCTATAGTATCCTTTCTAAACCAATGACTTTCAAACATTGTTATAAACTACTTGATGTTTTGAAAGGTATTTTCAATAGTGACCATATATTTGAACAATTTATATTTTTTATATTTGTAAAAAGAAATTAAATATTTGTTTGACATTTTAAAGACGTGACAGAAATATTTGAAAGACCAATATTTATTTGGATAGTTAACGATGTGTATTTAATTCAATAAAATATGAGTCAATTTTATTTATAAACAAGGATAGCACATTCAAGGTGATGGGAGTGCGATTATATACCTTAAATATACATAATACGATCAAATTTAAATAAATAAAGTTTGAAATTTATAAATAGTAATAATAAAGTAAATACATATCAACATTTATGTTTCACCCAGAGTGTTTTGCACCATTTATGTTTAAAAATTAGAATTATCATAATAATAATATAATTTCACCAGTCAGTTAATCAGTCTACATCATGATAATATTTTCAAATTATTATCACACGTGGTCAACAAATTAGATTGTTGTCTCTTTGACACATATCCCATTTTCATTCTCAATAATAATTCTTGTCTTCAACAAAATCCTACTCCTAGTTACATTGTGAAAGGGGGGAAAAATAAATTCAAAGATCCCTACCTGCACTCGTGATTCTACAAGATCTAGACGGAGGGCTAAAGCTTCCCTCATGAACACATCTGGATAATGGCTGTCTTGGAAAGCTCGCTCTAATTCTTCAAGTTGCCAGCCTGTAAAATTTGTTCTTGTTCTTCTCCTTTTTGCTGACTGACTTTCAGCAGAATCGTCATCAAGATCTATGGGTAAAATAAAAAAAAAATGTTCAACTAATTGTGGCCTTCGTTTCATTTATCATCAAATAATAGCTTTACTTGTTGACGGTTATATCTATATTATTAACATTAGAGTTAACCATTGATAACCATTTATATTTGTTGAGTACCAAGTTAAGAAATATAAAACGTTTAAACAAATATCATTCAACATCTTCGTTTGCCACAATTTATATTTTTACCATTTTAATTTTCCCAAACATAATAATTCGTGAATTATAGAGATTTTCAAGAATTAGCATTTAATAATTTTCACCATTTCATATCTTCAAAAGAATATCTTTCCTTTTGTTTTGCTTTGATATTTATTCATAACTAAGTTTTATTTTCAAAAAGAATCTGTAATTGTAAACATATTTTTTATTTTTGTTAATGCAAGTTTTATATCATTAATATTTTTTTTTTCATATATTTAAATCGGAAGTTAAACTTTTTTTGAATATTATTTATATTAACCATTGTATATATAATATTTTTTTTATTTCTATTTAATAAAGAAACGATATTTTAAATTTATACAAATCTTTAAATAAAGAAATAATATTCAATAAATACATACCTCCATTTTTTAGAGAGTTTTTATCCGACGATGGACCATAACTGTGTCCATTTGAATTATTCCTGGCATGTTGAGAAGACAAAAGTCCCTCCATTTGAAAACGTAAATCTCCAGGGTGTCCATTAAAACTTAACCCGTAGGGATTTGCAGCTGCAGCAGCCAGCGCCAATGGCCCACCAAAATGGGCCGCACTTCCATAAAGAGATGATAATAATCCATATCCATGGGGATATCGGGCATCAAGTAGCCCAAGAGGTCCTGTCATATTATTATTTCTTCTAGTACCGTTTTCTTGTCTCGAACAGAATGTCAACATTTCTAACACATTTGTACAAGTCTGATAAAAGTTCTTGTCATTTAACAGTTAGGTCTGGGCGCACACTTGCCGTTCTAATAACCCCGTTAGCCAATCAGATAATAGAATCACGTTCGTGGACAAAGATGGGAGGGAAAGTCGTCAACATGAGTTGTATGCAAACAACTATTGAATGTCCTCTAGCTGTTGAAGACATTTAGAGGGAGATGATCACAAAATTAGCGTTCGTTGATTGATCATTATGACATTAATTGCATGGTTGGGTTAACACATGCTTCAATGCTTATAGTCATTCGTTAAAACACTTTAATAGATTTAAATAAAATAAGGTAAGGGAGAATTATTGCAATTAAAAGCAAAATATATATGTATATCCTATTATAGAATAAATAGGAGAAAAACTTATTCATAAAGTAGCAGACATTTAAATTATAAATAAATACATTGCATTTAACTGCGTATAGTAAAAAGATTTTCGGTAAAAAAGGGTGTCCTTTGAATAAGAAATTAAGTTTTCTTAAATTTTGTTTTGATCGACACGTGCACAAAAAAGGATTTATTTTATTTCAAAACTAAGCATAAGGGAAAAGTAATGTGTGTTTTTACTAATAACTGTCTAATTGTTACAGTTTTATTTAGTGTTGATTGAAATAAAATGATTTCTGAAAACAGTTTCTACAAATAAGGTACACCCTCTAAAAGGTTGATTTATTCAAACTAAATATAATATTTATGTAGTTTTCTTTTATATTTCCTCTGTATATGATTTCCTTAATTTAACAGTTCATATTTCCATTTTCCCATAAATGACTTTTTCTAAATATTGTTTATGCATTATTCTTTATACTTTTGAATATTTCCCAGATTTAAATTTAACCAAGAAATTAAATTTCTGATAAATATTTTCCTGTTTTGCTTTCAATTGTCCATTAAAGTTCAATTCAAGTGAAAATAAAATGACGAAAAGACTTACAACAGAATACGAAACACTACATAGAGAAATTAAAGACTGGACAACTCGAAACAGATTGCACACCAAAATTTAATGATTGAATTTCTGATAGGACTCAAAGTAAATCTTATAGCACATATATAGAACAAGAATAATGGTCTGCATCAATAAGACAGCAACATAACAACACAACTTTTACAAAAAAATAAACATTTAAAACCACCACACACAATCAAACGATGGAAATTGTCAAAATCATATACATCAACATTATATATCACTAGGTCCAGCTTGATTTGTAAATTTTACTAGTTTACATGCATCTTTCTTAAAATATTCCTCTGTAGAAAAAGCTGTCCGAGTGATACAATTTATAAAATTCTCTTTTGATTACGAACTACCTCTTAACCTTTTCAAAATGTTTTTTAAACGAATATGATACCAGTTCTTTGCGCAAATTGAGATTCCTCATAGTGCATGTTTTCATGTATTTTCCACTATAACATGCAGAAATGAAATTTAATATATAATATCAAAAGAGCGACAAAAAACAAATGTATTCATAAATATTGGTCCTTCTAGATCTTGTGTCAGAATTATTTCCCGTTGCACGAGTAAATTATCCAACAATTTGGAAATTATCTGTAGTTCACTTATTTTCCATTAAAGAGGCTTTTTTTCTGAAATAAATTTTTCTGCATTTTTAAAATGTTCGTTCTTGGTAAAATAAAATTAATGTTTCTTTAATTGCATGATCAAAACGTTACAATTCTGATAAAAGGATAATCAATATTTAATTCAGTTTATATTGTAGATCTTGTATAGAAACGTTTCGCTGTTTCTCTGTGTTCATTTAGTAACTTATTTTTCTATTTATTCATAAGCTCTTTATAGTCTTCGCATGGCTTCCTATGTTAGCTACATCGGTTCGTTTACAACTTTGTTTCATCTTCTGAGAAATTGCTTTGCTATTCTTATCATTAATATTTTTCATTTTCTTTAAATCTACTGATGAAGAAATGATTAATTATTTGAAACACTAAGGCTTATTTTATAAAAAACAATTTTTCGGAAATTTTTGGTTTATATGTTCTTCATCCTTCAACTATTTTGATTCGAGCGTCACTGATGAGACTTTTGTGATCACTATTTTCGTCGTATTGGATATGACAACTGAAGGAGGTCTTTCTCCCTTTTCAGATTTATTACTTTAAGCAAGTAATAGGCAAACGAATAGATAAATGCTATAGTTTAAAAGTCAAATATAAGTTGTATACCAAACGCATGTCTGGTATCTTAAATAAAAATAAATGCCAATCGGGACCTAGCATTATAAAATTGAATCTGGCACATCCATTTTTTTGGGAAAATTTGCCATCAAAGCCTCTATGTGACCATAGAAGTATATTGAGTTTAAACTTAATTTAGACTTACTTCCGATTAAAATGGTCTTTCTACATTTCATAATATTTACAATGATTGTGTTCTACAGCTCTCTCTTTTACCCATGTTGGCAATCATGCAGAGCCTCTAATAATATGAGATGTTTAATATAAAAATAAGATGTGGTATGGTTGTCAATAAAAAAAATTCTTCACAAGAGAACAAATGACGTAATATGTTAGGTCACAGTACGACTTTTAACAATGAGCAAAACAAGCAAATCAAAAGAATTGAAAGGAGAAAACACACAGCCTGAGTTATTTATACACGAAAAACAAATATAATATACAGCAACAAACGAAAACCACTGATCTATACTGAGTTTTACCATATGCAAAAAAAAGATTTGATAGAATGTCCCCTTTAAGAATTGTATGTTAGTTTCAGAATTGACAGCTGCATATTTAAGGGTATTCTTTATAATCGATTTGACCAGTGTTCAACATTACTCTGTACAAATTATAAACCTATTTTCAAACATTTTGTTTACCAGGGGTGGTGTTCTCGAAAGTATCCTACGATTCGTCCTAAGTCATAGATAAGACCGATTTTAGGATGGACTTAGGATCGACTTTCGAAGCTATCTCAAACGCATCTTATGTTAGGACGTCCTAAACATATCCTATGTGCGAAAGTCTAAATAGTTAAAGTAATTAAATTTATTATTATTGTTTGATAAAACATTTATTAGAAAATTGTTTATAAAATTTTGTAATAACATGTATTTAATTAAATGCATGATTTCAAATGTAATAATCAAATAATATCAAATAGGATTTTGATATAAACTGTAAAACAATTGGTTTTGAAATGAGAATATTAAAATCGTAGTGTCATCGTATCGTAAAAACGCGAAGTTCAAAGTTGAAAATCATGCACAATTTCTTTATACGAGTTAATAACCGATGATGGGTTACTTTTCACGTTCATCTTCACGTAAAAAAATGAAAAAAAAGGCATGCACAAAGTTAGGATGACGATATGATGATCTTAAGACACCTAATTAGGTGTCCTAAAGTTAGGACGAAAAATTTGATATATCCTAAGTTAGGAGAGCTTCGAGAACACGACTTAGGACAAAGACTAGTCATAAGATGGTCTTAGGACATGTCCTAATCCTAAGATAGCTTCGAGAACACCACCCCAGGATCGTGTCTAAATGTACGGTCTTTCTTAACCATATTTAATGAAACTTAGACTTATTTTTAACAGCAACTCTCGAAATCCCAGGCATTTGAAAGTAAGGGTAATTTCTGACTTGATAGAAAAGAAGTAGGTTCAGTAAGACCGCTTTTTTTGGCCCCAAAATATATAAAGCAGTTCAAAATTGTGAAAATGAAATCTTTTAGCTATTTACTGGAAAGTAGAATGCTTCTGCTACATAAATATGGGCTGTTTTTGACAGTACACTGCATATATATCGGGTACTAGCATCATTAAGTCATGCTGCCGAATTACTGAAATCTTCACAATTTTAGCATTTTAGTTGAATTTAAGACAATTTGCGTATTATTTCAAAATGTAAGTTGTATTTGATGATAATACATAACATATATCAAGGTTGGGGATGAACACGGATGCGGCCACTTTTATTTTTGATAATATAATGATTCAATCAGTAAAAATCTTTCACATAAACTATTTGAATCAATTGAAATAGAGGGTTTAAAAGTGTTCAAAATCTTTTGTTAGATGAACCTGAAATTTGAGGCCAAAATCGGCCTTACCGGACCTACTCCTTTAAGACGAGAACAGCCTAAACACTGGAATATAACATATCGAAATTACAAGTTTTTACTGTTCCTCTTCGTCGTGACAATACAATTATTAGCGTGGTTACCGATTTGATAAAAAATCACTAATGCTACGTATTTAGAATAAAATGAATTTAAGTTTGTTTAATTTTCTAAATTTTAAGTTAGATTCATTATTGTTAACATACTTAGTAACTTCTCTCCTTCTAGGGCACATAAATGCAACCCAATGTTAAGGTGGTTTTCAATTTGTTTTTTTTCAACGTTTTCGTTTGTTCACTGTGTTATCTTGCTTTTGTTGAGTTATGTATCTGATTGCACCTTGGCATCTTCTTTCCCCCTTTCCTAAATATTTGCAATGATAAAGAGAAAACCCGAAAGATGCAAAAAATACACTCACACTCAATCGAAAACAAACTGACAATGCCATCCAAGAAAAGAAATTGACCAAATACAATTAACTGCATGTAACACAGCATAGAAAACTCATGACTTAGCAATCCAAACCCGCAAAAAAAACACCGTAGTGATCTCAAATGCTGCAGAAGGGTAAGCATATCTTGCTTCACACAAAATAACAAATCACTACTAGGGATTTGAGATGAAGTGAATAAGAAAACAATGCCACCAGGTTATAAAGATGTTCTTTTATATCATTAGGTCTTATAAAAGAGTAATGATCGGGTTCGGGAGAAATAAATGGGAGGCGAAAAAGGGCATACCATTCACTCTAAACCCCCGTTGCGCAAATTGGGGCGTAATAATAGTATTCGCCTTTACTTTCCTTAATCGATTATTTAATGTTATGTTTATCTAAATTAGGATTGCCAAAACCCCAAAGGCTACTAACGGTTCTCCATTTTCGTTTGGTAACAACGTTTGCAATTTATACTGGGATTTGTTTCTTCTTTGTATCTTTCTTTCAATTTCAAAAATACCTACCAATATTTCTAAAAATGTTAGGAATGTATTAGTTGTTATCTTAACAGTCCGTTTCTATGTATGTTCATTTTGGTGTTTGCTTTTGTTGTAGTTCAGTGTTTCTGCTGTTCCGTTGTATTCCTCTTGTAGTTGATGCATGTGTTACCCTCTGTTTAGGATTGTTAGCCGGATAAGTTTTTGCTTAACAGGATAGCTGAATATGCGGAACGGGCTTTGCTCATTGTTGAAGGCCGTATGGTGACATATGGTGTTAATTTCAGTGTCATTTGGTCTCTTGTGAAGAGTTGTCTCTTAAGCATTTACACCACATCTTCTTTTTTTTTATAATTTTGACTATTGAATAGCGGTAAACTACTGTTTCCCTTATTTGACTTCTCAGAATGAGAGTGTGTATATATTTGTAAGCCTTCAATAGTGACTCAAACGCATTGAATGACTGTTTAAAAAAATCGCTTAGAATTATATAATTTTTGGTGATAAGTTCTTCACAAACACAACCAACAGTTTTACTTACTTTGATGTTATATAAGACATTTTAAAGGTGAACGTAACAAATTATAGCTTTACGTAGTTAGATGTCTATACTGTAATTAAAATTTCAATTTAGTCTGAACAGATCACTGAAATATTTATAATCATTGTAAAAATGGACCAAAGTAAATAATTAAATTTTCTAAATAAAGCACAATTTGATAGATATATTTATTCTATATAAAAAAGCGTATGTTTTAATGACTTACGCCTTTCATCGCGTCTTTGTGGGAAGCAGACACATTTATATCTATTTTTTAAACTTTTTACAGATTCTCATTTGAGATTTTCACTTAATATCATTTAATGACGATCATAAAGGAAAATACACAAGCAAACCATCTATAATTAATATTAAACGAACAAATTACCTCAAAATTATATTTTTACGATATTTCGTATCAGATCTACTTTGTGGGACATTGTGCGATCAAATGTTTAAAGCAATTTATCGGGGAAAATTAAATATATTTAATTTATTCCAAATTAAACTGAGGCATCTACGCCTTTTCCATTTGCAAGTCTGTAATCAAAGGGAAAGAAGTGTTTATTAAAATAGAGTGTTAATATTCCATTTGCAAGTTTGAAATCAAATTAAATCAAAGATTCTAAACCGTATTTAAAGATAAATAAATGAAATCATGGAGGATTGATGATTATAAAATTTAATGTGTGAATAAATACTGTCTGTTAGTCAAAGGAACATAAACCAGAACTTATAAATAATTACATATCTGGCGGGAAAAATATCTTACTATAATCAGATATGGAAAAATAATTTCATGTACTATAACTTTCAGCAATAATTGAATATTTTTCACATGTTTAAACATTTACCTTTATATACTCAAAATAAGTGTTCTTCTAGTTTGATACTTAATACACGTCATAACTTTTCCACGGGCTAAATTTATAGTGTCAAAATATATATCTACAGGCAAAATTTATACGGTTTCTTACTATAGTTTTAATGATAAAACCTAACAAACAGTTTATGGTCAGCGATATGAATCAATAACAACAAAGGAGATCCGAATGTAATGTGGTATTACATACGAATAAATTGAATTAATGTGAAATTTCTGACACCCAGTAGCAATTCTGACTAATGAACAGTACTTCTGTAGTTTGTTTATAAGTTATCAAATGAAATATCAGTACATTTTCCAAAATACTACCAGCGTTTTGAATGTTAGGTGTAATAAGAAGTTTATCATTATACTCTGCATGGTACTGGTATAAACAGACGTCTTGAATTAAATAATTTCAGACTGCCTTTAAATGTTTCAAATTTAAGAATATATATTTCCTTCATGCAAAGCTCTGATTCCTTTTCCGACTTTGGCTACATTTTTTTGTCCTTTTAGTTCATGAGCTCTACAATGTTTTATTAGCTATGAATTTCCAAATGTTTTGGCTGGAGAGACAATTAATTATCAAATGCGCATCTAGTGCAGAAAAATAAAAGTAAATAGTAAAAGCATGCATTTTGCTTTTTGATTATTTCAGTTTGCTGCAAAGTCCAAAATGCTTGTTTTCCCAATCAAACGAAAGAGATGTGGTATGTTGCCAACGAGACAACTATCCATTTATGTTTAAATGAAGTGCACGTAAGCAGTTATAGGCAACTGTACATCCTTCAACAATGAGAAAAATCCATGCCGAATAATGACATGTAAAATATGAAATAATGTAATAGAGAAAACTAACAGCAAAATGACTATTTTAAAATCCATAATAACAATTTCTTACTGTTTTTTGCACTTCTATATCTATCTAAATTTTCATTACCTTAGAAATATTTAAATAATATGTTTGAATAAAGAAGATTTGGTATTAACATTAACGCCACCAAAAACCAACAGACACCTAGAAGTGTTGTCAAGCAATTTAATGTATTTTAAGGCATATCGAAAACGGTAATATCGCAGTTTTTTAGCAACTTTTATCTAACAAATATTTTTATAGCATCTTATTTCTAAAAAGAGAAACGAAGTGACTTTTATGTAATTCCTTTCCCAAACTCCATAAGCGACAACAATGCATTATCTGTTGTCTGTGTGAAAAAAAAGACTTTTCGTTTATTAGAAACACAATTGTGCGCATCCACAAACAGCAACCTATAAAAGAAGACACTTACAAATAAAAAGCATCATCTAATGATATAATTACAGGTCTAAGATGAGTATATGATAGTGTTGTCTTATTCTTCTTACTTGTACGATCACATGGGTCACTAGTAATAGCGCCACCTGGGTCAATAAAGGTCTTATAACCGAAAACTTAAAGTAATCATATGCACTCTGACTTTTTAAAAAGTACGAATATTGCAAGATTTTAAACAGGTCCCCGATAATTTAGTATTTATCAAACGAAGACTCGGGCTATGATCAAAATTTCTAGTACGTATAAATTTTGGTTGATTTAATGTTTCGCGATGCGTTTAAACATTGGATGAACAGAAAATGTTTCTCAACGTCGGATCACCCAACTTGTTCATTGATTGAAAACCACAAATGCACTTACTATTTACAAGTATTACATTGAACATATTATTTTTAATATCAATGTTGCTTTAAATCAAATGAATACTAATAAACAGTTGTATGTTATATCAAGTATTTTCTCTGTGTGTAAATTTACGTTCTGTATAATTAGATATATAACAACCTTAAATAATTGAAATGTTAAAATGTTGCACCGAAAATAAAGTAATGAAACTGATTTGCAAACTTATTAAAGAACAGTAAAACTTGAGGTGTCATACCGGAAAATTATTTTTTTATCAGCTTTTAAAGATTGAAATAAGAAGATGTCCTATGATTCCAATGCAGATTGGAAACTTTCCACCAGAGACCAAACAAGTCTAGGTCACCGCAATGCTTTCAACAATGAGCAAAATCCATACCGCATTGTAAGATAGTCAATCATTAGTTGCTTATTCAATAACACTTGCAATTTTCGGGAAGACCCAAAACGCAAAATTTCTTTTTTAATTGAGGATGCCACACTCGTTTTAGTTTATTTTATTATTTTTGCAAGCTTTGAAAGGTGTGGCTCAATTCACATACTCAAACACTCCCGCACAAAGATATTGTAATATGCAACGATTGAAGTTTCTAGACGAACTGGATTTTTTTTATAGCTTCAGGCCTATTTTCTATTGCAGAAGTTTCATTGAAAAGAACAGCTTATCCTTTTATTAACACTATTCAAAATTATCTATTTATAAAAAAAAAAGAAAAAAACGCTATTATATATTTTAGTTCAAATAGTATATAGTTAAATCCTCGACATGTTCAGCAAACTCTAATATACTTCATCGACCTCATTATCAGCAACATGGCTTTGAACCTACTACCACTTACCAAACAGGAAAAAACAACATCTATTTACTTTATTAGATCTCATATAATCAATCTCAAATTTCAACAAAATTAGTTAATTTAATCGAAGTATTTATTTCATAAAATTTACATTAAATAAAGTATCAATTTCATGAAAGAACTGAACTGGCCAATAAACAATGAAATGAATGTAACCAATAATACAACAAACTACTGGACGTAAATATGAATTAGTATACTAATTATGGAGATCCGGAGTTTTAAGTGACATATTCACTTGGAAAAAGGCTATGATGCTTGAATAAAAGAAGTTGTTGAGATGTTGTAAATTTTTCATATTTATACGGATGTGTAAAGTTGGTGAAGTGTGTATACACAAATAGAACACTATTACGGCACATTAGCTGCGTAAATATGGAAAAATTAAATGAAAAGCTGCGTCTTTTGATGAGGTTTGTCAATTTATTGAAATCGATACCGGGTAATTTAATAAGTTACATCGTTTCAATTTATGTATTTCAAACGACCTTATAGGACAAACTTATCCAATTAACTACTACTAAAATCCAAAGAGTGAAATTTTAAAAGGTGCCATTTGTACAAAGTACATGTGTGTTGTATTCAAGCGATAAGATGCTAATTATTATTGTAAAAATACACGTGTCCTATGCTAATCACGACTTTTTATCGTTGCAAGTTTTGCATTTTGTCTTATAAATAAACTTGAATTTCAAATATGGAGACTTCTATTGTAACACTTTTTTAACCTGTTTTTTTGTACACACTATACGTTAAAAACATTAAAATTAAAATTAAAAAATAAAAGATATTATTATAACATGTATAACCATTCTACTACATCCTTTCACTTTACAATTTCAGTAATGAATATTGTTAATTAGAAAAATGGAAATTTATACCATATGAGCATTCAAATTAGACATGTTCAAATCAGTAAGCAACATAACTACATGTGAAAAAATGGAAGCAAAAATTTGGAACTAAAGATATGTTAAAAATACATTAGATTCTAATAAACGCAGTTTTAATATATTCATTTTCACCGAATTTATTTGTCAAGTCGTTTTGTAAATCTCCTCGGCAGTGTTGTATTTTCGATTATATCTGAATCAAACGTATAAAACTAGAAAATTAAATAAAATTTATTGGTTTTCAATTTTATCATCTCCCTTCGAAAGCATTATTTTATCATGTGCAAAATCAAATTTTCAGTTAAAATATGCTTAAATACACTTCTCATTCGGATCCTTTAGCAGACAAAATCATTTTCACATTAACGTTCGAAAGATTTTCTCTTATCAGCATTTATCATTAAGCGCCTAAAACTTCATTAGTAAAATAAATCCGCAAATCAAATGATATTTGTCCGGATGCAGCGTGAAAGATTCTATATCAAAGATGTGTTTTCAGATTTCAGTAAAGATGACACTGCGAGAATTATTTTAAATTTTTAACACTATGATAAATTTTAATCAATATATGCATCAATAAGTGAAGACTCCAATCAGAAATCATCAAAAGACCACACACAATATTTTTTTCATTAAATTAAAATCTTCCCTTACTACTTCATAGATTTATTATGGGAAATTTTAATATGTATTGATAAATTTCGCCCCATCAATTTTAAAACTATCAATCGATTCAATTTTACAAACGGAATAAACACCGACTTGATAGTTTAACCATAAACGCATTTACTAATTATCGTTCTTGTCAAACATTCTTTCATGCGAGAAGATTGATTTGTAATGGTCACCACTGCCGGAGGTAACGAGGTTGGCCTCACCTGATTGGTTGAAAAGATGTCTTAGGAAATTACATGTTTCGTCTACATCATTAACCCTGTAATAGCCCTTGATCACGCTTTGAAGTGACAGACAATATATTAGACAAATGCCATATCTCACAGAAAATTAAAATTAAGAATATTGGTTTAAAATTATATTTCTAATAAAATGCAACATATAACATTCAAGTACTTTGAAGACAAAAAAATGCAAAACATTCACTGGAACGTTTCTTAAATCATTAACAATATAAACTTTTTATAGCATTGTTATACATAGTGAACAATATCGAATTCCTATAAAGTGCTGATTTACACATCTATGCATGTACTAATATTAATTATTTAATAAATTTTAATTTGGTAATAAAAAATATACTCTATTGCAAATCAGTAAATTGTATTAATTTCAAAAATGTTCATTAATATTAAATCTTATGGTTATTGAAAAGCTATTTTTTTGTGGCAAAATATTAATTTCTTAATAACTTTAACATATCAAAACTAGGGCATCAACGGTATGCACACACATATGTATCACCATTAAAAATGCAACCATCAGCGTTATAATTCACAAATGATATTTAAGCTGTCAGAAATATAATTCGTCTATCTATAAAATAAAATAAAAAAAGACATTCAAAATGTTTTTCACTGTCAATTTATTTTCTCCAAGGGGCATTCATTTTTTGTAATGATGGTAATTTGTCAATCTGACTGTTTGTGGTCAAAGGCGGCACATGGACAATGTCATTGGAATATGACAGATGCAACACCTCCGAACAAATAATAATATAAATGTTGTTAAATTACACACTTTATATATTAACTAACACACTTGTCGGTCAATTATAATGTTACGTTATCCATGACGTGAAAATATCTATATTATTTACATTTACAAATGCAAACATGACAAATATACTCAAATCACAGTAAATATTATTTTAATCAATTACAGTTGGATGTTACCATCAACTTTATAATAAGTAGGACACTACATTACACATATTCAAACGAAGTATCTTTTGAATTAAGTGGGAGGTAGAATCGTGTTCACCATCATTGTCTTCTAAAGAACGCATAGTACTATGCAAATACCATATATTAATATACATAATAAAAACACATTCATACAAATTATATTCAGAAAATCCGTCAGATTTAATATTTTAGCAACTGTGTCCCATTCCCAGAGTGAAATTTTGGCTGATTTAGGATACGTATGACGGACGATGCATGCGCAGCAGGAAATCCTTACTCTGTTTACGCACCTAATCTCTCTCATATGTATTTTTATAGATTTTTTGGTTACTTTTTGTATCTCCTTATCGATAATAAACTGTTGTCAAAAGTTATGCGTCACATGTATTTTCCATAGTTTTTTTAGTTACCTTTTTGTATATCCTTATCGATAATTAACTGTTGTCAAAAGTTATGCGTCACATGTATTTTCCATAGATTTTTTAGTTACTTTTTGTATATCCTTATCGATAATAAACTGTTTTTTTGGTTACTTTTTTGTATATCCTTATCGATAATAAAATGTTGTCAAAAGTTATGCGTTTCCACGAATTAAATTTGTCATGTCCATTAGTATGTCTTTATTTTTACTTTAACGATGGGTCTGTTTATATCTTTCTATTATCTTTTTTGTACTGCAATAGATTAGGTTTTCTTAAGTATTGTCTTTTCAGATATATACTTTGAGTTCCTTAAATCTATTTTTTTCAAACGGGTATCTGTTACAATAGTACGTATCCATGTTACCATGATAATTAAATTTGAAAAAAGGAACCCATTTCCACTTATCTTGATATAACCCGGCATTGCCTGGTATGTTTGACTGGTTTAATTATTGGCTAACATATCCATTGACCATTTCTGGCAATGCATTGTTCAGTCATTCTTTTAAAAGCTCATTACTCGTTTCGCATACATGTGGACAACATTGACGTCCAATGTCGTCAACTGTTCTTGAGGGTAATATTCGTTATAAACAAAAAAAAATGAAGTACTATTTTTGTTTAGCCTTCTAAATTGGGACATGTTTTGTAGAAGAGTTTATTGAGAAAACAATTATAACATAAAAAATTAAAAAGGTGTACACATGACAGCCCGAACTGTCTACAGTCATCTTAGCCCGAAGGAGACGCAACTTTTGTCAGTTCAATTTTACAATTTATAAACAATAAATACCATCAAAATACACCATTTGAATTTATGCTAGTACCAAAGATCAATAATTCTTGAAGTATTTTTGTCTCATCGACCCAGTAAATTAATATTAACGTATGTAAATAATTACAATAAACAGAACAGGCGATTCTATAGGACATGTACCTTTAATATCATATTTGTTTGTTTGTTTTTTTTTTTTTTGGGGGGGGGGGGGGGGTGGGGGTATTAAACATATCATCAAATGGGACATAAAAAAGTAAAAGGCAATAGATAAGATGGCAATCAAACACGCATGTCATAAAAATAATAATGACAGTAAAATGAAAGCACCACTCTATAAAACCCAAAACACTGTGTTGCTTTTTACATGTCTTTTAGGTTTTTTTGGTATTCATAATGTTTTTGTTATCGTCTTCATTTCAAATAACCAACGTACTCCAATATCAGATATAAACACATAACTAGACTGAGTAACAGCGACCAACCAAACAACTGGGATTGAACAAACGAGATCCGTAAATTAATCTCACATATTCTACTTACAAAAATGCTTGAACCAAGTCAGGAATATGACAGTTGTTATCTATTCGTTTGATGTGTTTGAGATTTTGATTTTGCCATTCGTTTAGAACTTTCCGTTTAGAGTTTCCTCGGAGTAGGTATATTTGTTATTCATCTTTTTGATAGGTGAGCAATCTACCCATAAGGATGTTGATATAAATAATTATAGAAAATGGAATTAAATCTTTTCATTGTCATAACCACTGTTCTGTATATGGAGATTATGTCTTTTTTTCCTGTCTAACAAAAGTTGCACTGCTCCAATGGGAATATGTTCATACCAATGATGGGATTCCATCTGCTTTAAGAACACTTAACTTTTGACTTGCACACAAATTATTAACAACATAATTTTATTACAAATGATTATCGATTAAATAAAAATAAAAGTAAAAGGGATTTCACAGAAATATTAAAATTTACAAAGTTATGTTCATACGGGAATTCCACATACATTTTATAGAAAGACAAAGGATTATGAAGAATCTGACACACATATATATTTTCCCTCTGGTTCATATGATCCGTTCATCCTATAATGACTCTTAAAATTCAAGATTCTATCTTAAATTGAGGCCTTCCAAATACCGTTTCGATCCCTAACGTCACTGAAGAGACATGTATTGTCGAAATCTAGATCTTGGGTACAAAAAATATTGACACCTTATGTTTGTGGCATAACATCTGGGCCACAAGTTCATTGTTTTCTGTTTAGTATTAAATTCATATTAAGATCCATTTATTTACATCTCGTGTTCAATTTTATTTGGCAATCGCCAATGGCAGTCAGCAGGGTTAAAGAACATCAGTTGTTCAACCTGTTAGTCAAATGCGTTTTGTTTAAATATACTTTTTCGCGCATGGTCTTTTTTGAAAATCTTGTTTGTACTGCATTTAGACCCTTCTACAACGGAATTTGTTTTACATGCACACGTATAAAAATTGCGGTTTTTATCCAACGCAATCATACGTTTGAACGTAGTTTTCAATTTAGACTCGTTTATATTTTTTCGTTTGGGCTTGTATCATATTTTCCCTCCGGTTTATATGATCCGTTCATCCTATATTGACTCTTAAAATTCAAGAGTCTATCTAAAAATGAGGGTACATTTTTTATGGCCTTCCAAATACCGTTTCGATCCCTAACATCACTAAAGAGACATTTATTGTCGAAATCCGGAACTGGTGTACAAAAAATATTAACACCTTATGTTTGTGGCATAGCATCGTGGCCACAAGTTAATTGTTTTCTGTTTAGTATTAAATTTATATTAAGATCCGTTTTGTTACATCTTGTGATCAGTTTTATTTGGCAATCGCCAATTACAGTCAGCAGGGTTAAAGAACATCAGTTGTTCAACCTGTTAGTCAAATGCGTTTTGTTTAAATATACTTCTTCACATTTTTGGTCTTTTGGAAAATGTTGTTTGTGCTGTATTTAGACCCTTCTACAACGAAATTTGTTTTACATGCGCACGTATAAAAATTGCGGTTTTTATCCAACGCAATCATAGGTTTGAACGTAGTTTTCAATTTAGACTCGTTTATATTTTTTCGTTTGGGCTTGTATCATATTTTCCCTCCGGTTTATATGATCCGTTCATTCTATATTGGCTCTTAAAATTCAAAAGTCTATCTAAAAATGAGGGTACATTTTATATGGCCTTCCAAAAACCGTTTCGATCCTTTACATCACTGAAGAGACATTTATTGTCGAAATCCGGATCTGGTGCATGTACAAAAAAATATTAACACCTTATGTTTGTGGCATAACATCGTGACCACAAGTTAATTGTTTTCTGTTTAGTATTAAATTTATATTAAGATCCATTTTGTTACATCTTGTGATCAATTTTATTTGGCAATCGCCATTGTCAGTCAGCAGGAGCAGGGTTAAAGAACATCAGGTGTTCGACCTGTTAGTCAAATGCGTTTTGTTTAAATATACTTCTTCACTTTTTTGGTCTTTTGGAAAATGTTGTTTGTGCTGTATGTAGACCCTTCTACAACGAAATTTGTTTAACATGCACATGTATAAAAATTGCGGTTTTTATCCAACGCAATCATAGGTTTGAACGTAGTTTTCAATTTAGACTCGTTTATATATATATACATATATAAAGTGCCTAGAAAATCAACCTAACGATGTTAGAGTAGATTTGATTCGTAACTTCCTCCCCGGGGCTATATATATATATTCATTATATTTAACAGTACACTTGAGAAAAGGTAACGACGACAAAGGCTCAATCAAAGACGGACAACACCATCACCAACATAATGCCAAACTTAGAGCGAACAGACAAATATAAATACAACCAAACAAATGCAATACAAAGTTTAGTGACCAAGATATGAAAAAAAATGACAAAGTACAGTGGGTAAGCACGTTGTAACTGTCATTTTTGCCAACAACAAGTATTGTGTCAAAAAAGTCTCTAGACAAAATAAGTTAACGATGACGGTATTATTGCAATGAAAAGTTGGACATATATTCGTGGTTATCTGTTAAATATTTCCAATAACGTTCATACAAATCATTATGTTGTCCGTAAATTAGATAGATGTCATCAACATAATAAGACATGCCTTAACTAAGCCATTCAGAGAGAAATGTTTTATAGTATTTCTGTAGCAGAACGTAAAAGGAGAATACTAGACTTTAGTTATTCAAATTTAGAAAAAAAAGTTAATCTTGAGGTGTACGAGTATAACTATTTTTCTAAGAAATAAAAAGATATCAAATAATAACGACAACTATATATAAGGAATGATAAGTAAAATTTGTCTACGATCGTCACAAAATGTGTCTACGATTTACACCGGTAGACTACTGTTACTTTTAGTTAAAGGCCTTTAAGGGCATACGATACAGTTTTGATCCTGTATTTACAGTTTGATGAAAATTTACATAGAGGATATTTTTTGCCTGATTAAATCAAATATGTAATAAAAAACATACCTTCATGTGCTACTTTTTGAGTTAAATGAAATTTTGTATATTTTCTCAAAATTCGGATTTGTGGCCGTATTTTCCCTTTCGAAAGAAAGCAATAACTTTTTTGTTTTAAAAGATAAACACAAATTGTTTTTTGTTAAGTAATTTGTAATTTCTGTATTTTATAAGTATACTAAAAACTTATGCATTTTTTTTATTCAGAAACAACTCATATTTATCAAATGGTCATGAATTGAGAAAAAAACGTATTTTTTTATGTATATTTATCAACATTAAAAAAATTGCACTATAATTTGGTTCACATAATCTCCCTGAAAAATGAAACAAAATGTCGTTTTAAAAAGTAGGGGTCCATGCACTCGTTTTCAAATTAAATCAGTTTGAATGATAAAAATCAGTCGAAAATGCATTGTTTCCCGATATGTCACACTTTGACGTCGCGAAAATAACATTTAACGTTAGCAACGTCATTACCTCCCCTGTAACTGTATCGTATGCCCTTCAACAGAAGCTGTATGATATTATTTCAAATCTATGTTGATGAATATATAAGCCCACCACCCAATAAAAAATATACATGTACATAAATTTTACAAATAAAATGCATTTTTTCTTATTGTTTTATCAATTAAATTGAAAAACTTCAACTAAAGTCTCAAATTTGTATGTAAAATACTAATAAAATAATTTTGAAGGTGTGGTATGATTGCCAATGAGAAAATTCTCCATCCAAGTTACAACGTGTATAAAAATAAACAATTATATATATTTGCCATGAGATGGCAGAACCTTGGTGTTTCGAATTACACGAAGTAAATTTACAGTATATCACCGTATCAATGATATTTCATATCTTCATATGAATGCTTATTCTTTGGTTATTAAAACTGTCGAGGGGGAGGGGGTCTCTTTTGCAATGGCATATGTCAAATAGATATAAAAACTCATCCAATTTAGTGCATTGGACAGACAAAATTAATATATTGTTATTCCAATTTTGTTCAGATTTGTTGTGGAATGTATTGTTTTTCGCATTTGATCTTAAAATTAGGAATTTTCTCAAATATTTCTATAAGATAAAAGTGTCTAGCATTGATAATACAACTGTCATACTAATGTGATGTACAGCTAGCTATTTACGGATGTTTAACCCGCTATCTTCTTCGGAAGTCAGGAATATGACAGTTGATTTTCACTTGTTCCGTTGGTTTATACAGATTGATTTTGTCAGTTTCTGGACTTCCCCTTTTTGAATTGACCTTAGAGTTCAGTATTTTAAATACTTTTTACATTTCATTACTGCGCTTTTGAAGTCATTTTTTAGTTGAATGATGTAGACATTTTGCCAAATGATGTATTTCATATAACAATAGATCTTTTTTCACCCAGATACGGTTATGAAAAAAAAAGAAGTCTGAATCATCGTTGCACCATACGTCATCATCAAAAGAACATTATGAACACTTAGTATATGAAGTTTTTATGTATTGTATTGTTGTGTAGTCTTTTGTTGTATAGTGTGATACATAGCTTATTGATATTTCATAGTTCATCTTATGACAATACGGAATGTATAATTCGACAAATAATCATTAAACTGTCACCTCTGAATCTTATATTGCCAAACAAATTTGCTTTCTCAATAGAATAAAATGTGTAAGTCCGAAGTTTATTAGAAGTTTATATATATCAATTGATATCTTATTTTAACCTTATACAAAACATAAATGAATAACAAGTAGCCAATAATAACTACTAAACAGGCCAACAAACCACTTCCACGTTCGTAAAAAAGTACTTGATATGGCAATTATTAGGGACAAAAATACAACTCAAGTAGATCAAATAGTATTTAACACAGGTGTTCGTTTTTCTAGATTACAAAAAATATAGATATATTTCAACAATATTTACTATAGAAATAGTACTTACCAATCCTATGTTTGTTTTATGTCTGATTAAAGATTTCATCTAAAGAGAGGAAACTAGGTTTTTGTTTATTCTACTCAATGCCCTAATTACGCAATCATCTTTTACTGATACGAAGAAAGCAGGATCATTGGTTTCTACTTGAATAATGTTTTTGTACTAAATTTACTATGCTCGATTTTTCGCGTCTTACACTGGTCCAAGGACACAGTTATCGTCCTTTGCTTTTCGTTGTCTACGAATATAGTCCCTAGTGTAAACAGTGTATAACTTGCATGTTTTATTTGATACACTTTCCCAATTTATTCCTTGATATTAAATGCATGAAATATTAAGTAGGAGGATGTATTTACATTTTAAAAAAGATTTGAGTGCTGAATCTTTATGTTAAGTAGTGATTTTGTCCAGTTTAAAAAGGTCAAATTTTATTACGTCTGAAGCTGTCAAACTGAATTTTACACCCCTTAACACAGAATTGTCAATATTTTGAGTTAGAGCTGGTAGAAGTTTCTATAATTTTGATATTATTTGTTTCACTGGTAGTACACTACACTGTAAAAATCTTTTTGAGAAAGAGCAGGTGCGATTTTTTTAATTTGAATTTATTGTTTAAAAGAAATGCACTACGAAACAACTGTGTTCTTGGGCCCACTGTTATATTTTCGTGCAATATTCATGATATTGATGTATGAAATCTCCATAAAACAACATAAACTGTACAGTATGTAGTTTTCTCCTCCATGATTTTTATTACGTCCTATCATTCGACGTACTCTTATCAATTTTACTGACTGCGGTTAGAACGTGGATGGGTTTGGAACTTGTATGTCTGTAAAGAATTTTGTTAAACAGAAGGTCGAGTTTTGTAGAAGTCCCTGTTATGAGGAACTTGTGTGGACGCAAGGTATAATTATTGATCTTTACATTAATGATAGTAACTTCGTATGTTGTACGAAGTTGAAGTGTAGAACGCAGTAGAACACTGACCGATATTGGGTGTTGTAACAACTTAAACGGTAGGCCTATTTAACAATGAACATCACATTTATAAACTTTTCATTGACTGATACTGATCAGATTATAAACAAGGCTGTCACCAGACTGTCAGTAAAAATTAACTTCATTAACCATTGATTTTATTTTCCCATGGTGAACAGGAAGATGTAAAATAATTAAGATAATTACGTCTATAATTTTGGCTGATTAATTTTTCCTGAAATTGTTTAATTTTTTATGATTTATAAGTATTAATAATTAAAATTTTATATATTTTCCATACAACTAAGAGGAAACATTTCTGCATTTCAACGTATTTATGGTTTGTTTGACGACATTTAAACATTAGTATTCTCTTGGTAAATTTGACAATGATTTTTGATATTAATATCCCCTTAATTATCTTTGATCTGACAATACATCAATTAATTATGTCAACAGATCTCTATACAAATTGAATATCTCTGAGCATTTTATGCTAATTTTTACATTCTGTTTGTAGGAATAGACTAATCTTTTCTATTGAAACTCAATTATTGATCAATTTATTTTTGCACATTGGCGTCAATTTATGATGCCGTTGGCACAAAGTGGTATATGGTATATGTACAGTTTTAACTTGTAGTCTTTAAATTCATCTCGATGATGCATATAACCTGTCATAAAAATGCACTCTTGGAAGTAAATTGTTCATTGTTTAGCAGATGATGCATCATGCAGAATAAACGATTTAAATATCAAAGGTTTTCAATTTCCTATGTAATTTATAAAACATTTGGTGAATAATGTCTTTGTTTACATATTCGAAGAAAGGATTGATAGAAATATTATTGTAAATTTTTAAAAACAATACACTTTTGTACTTCAAATGACCATTCACAGTTCATCTTGCTTCTAGTTTTAGAAGCCATTGCAACATTTTGTCGTTCATCGTCCTTCGTCATTTACTTTTTTGTTTAAAACTTTTTGCTCTGAAATAGGTGGACTAATTACTTCGCCTGACTAGTAAATATGGTTTCTTGATTAAATTTTGTAGTGTTTCGTCCACGACATTGCAAAATATTGGTGACAATGTAAGCAACTACAAGGACAATTAAAAAAAAGAGTCCCTTATCAAATGAAAAATCAAAACCTCAAACACACACCAAACGAATTAAAAACAATAAGCACATTCCCGATAGTTGGAATTTCCCCATGTAGAAAATGACAGACCAAATGTGCAGACGATTAAGATCTACCTAACCACTATCTCTATCATAATTATTCGAAATCGTAGTTATATGTATTTAATCAATCGGAGATACATATTTCTCTAATTCTTACAAGATTTATCCGTTTCCTGAATTGTTGATTGTTTTTATTTAATCGTTTAATCTCAGTTCTTCATTGGTCAAAATTCGAGTATGACGTCAAACTTTCTTGCTTTCCCTGTGAATTTCCTATGTGACGTCGTGACAAAACAGGCGACCATGCCCGATGACGTCCCATAGAAAGAACGTATCTTTTTGCAGATCATTCAAAAGGAAAGATCGAATTTGTCTACATATCGCTGAAAAAACAATAGGAGAAACAGATTCCACCACAAAATCTTGTACAATACGATATTTATCCACTCTTGACAGTAAAGTTTTAAATATTTAAAACGTTAGGCGAGACTCGCGTTTTAAATTTTAAAAATTAAGTTGTTTTGAGTGGATACATATCATATCACATTCGATACTATGGTAGAACACATATATAAATTTATATACAATTGAAAAAGATGGAGAAGCATATTCATGTTTGTTCCAAAATATTTAATGGGTTAAATTAAAAATATAAAAATTGGTAGTGAAGGTCTGCAGATTTTTACTTGTAGTGTGCAGCACTTCGGGTTCCACCAGTAAAATAAGGTTAGTTTTTTGTCTGTGCATCATACTGTGGGTGTTCAACTCGGTTATAGCATTATGGTCTGGCGATATCAATTTAATCGGAGTATAATAGCCAACTTATAGGATGATAATGAACGGAGCTTCCAAATGGTGAATAAAATCTAACAGTTTATGTTTTTTTAATTATGTTTGTTAAGAACATTTGCGAATTTATCTTGTTTTGCCATATTATTTTCTGTTCATGTAAAAATCTACTCGGTGGTTTATCATTTTTATTCAGTAAGATATAATAGCAAACAAGTATCACGACACTATCGTGAACGTAACACAAAAACGATCATAATGATTTTTGTTACCGACTTGCTTGTCAGGAATATGACAGTTGTTATCCATTCGTTTGGTGTGTTTGAGCTTTTGATTTTGCCATTTGATTATGACATATCAAGAAATTGACTCTGAGGGTCGGTTTAAAACAAAACTTTACGACAAAAGAGATGATTTCAGCTTCCAACTTGTGTGAATTTTCATTTTTAAACCAAGAGTTCCAAATGCTGAAATTGAAATCATCACTCTGTAAATTTTACGGACGCCATCACGAGTTGGTTAAACGTTACGAAATATCCGTTTCACAGATGATATCGGATATGTTCCTTATGTCGTAACTACAATCCCGTTTCCTTTTCACAAATGTGACCTACCGAATTAGACTATTTACCCCTATTTGTGACATTTTTGCCTATTGTTTTTGTTTGTTTTGTTCACACATCGTTGTCAATATAATGGAATTTGATGCGACTGTCATACAAGTGAGAGGTTTAGCTAGCTTTAAAACTAGGTTCAATCCACCATTTTCTAGATTTGAAAATGCCTGTACCAAGTCAGGAATATGACAGTTCTTGTCCATTCGTTTTTGATGCGTTTTGTTATTTGAATTTGCCATGTGATTATAAACTTTCCGAATTGATTTTCCTCTGAGTTCAGTATTTTTGTGATTTTACTTTTGTCTTTAAGACTGCAATCTCTTCCAGGAACTTCTTTTCAGTACATGTCCTACTCAACTAGTAATAAATAATCTAAACCAACAGAAAAAGGTCTGGAAATTTCATTGCGCAACATCTGTAATCGCAACTGGTATCAGTGTCTCAACTATTTTTTTTTAAATGTAGCAAATTTAAATTCTTCAAGACCACAACAGTTATTATCAGGAATCAATCTGCCAGTATCTCAATTACAGTGATACATGTTCGACCTTGAACTAATTACACTTGTCTGATGTTATCCATCTATGTTAAAACTGAATTGTTTTAGAAGATCTTGAGGTACACTAATTACACTGGGCTCGACCGATATTGAAATTATTAGATAGATGACGCGTAGTGGACGCGTATCATATAAATCCACCTGATCTCACGTCATTTAATAAAAACTAATATAATTCCAATTATTTTCATTCACATGTTGATATATGGGGAGTTTATATCTTATAACTCCCCCCAAATGCAAAGTTGACTTTCATATTGGAACTTTATTTGGCGTTTAAACTCTTATTATATATTCGAGGGTCAATGGTAAGTTCACAATTAAAAGACTGTTTGGCTTAAATGCTCTCCAAACCTATTTAAAATTTCTAAACCTTTGGTCTAGAGTGTAGATCATTAAGATATTTCCTGAAACGTGTGTGTGTGTGAAAGGAAAATAACATCAAACAGTTTTTACACCACAATAAATATTTTTAATAGAAGGCATACTTAGTTACTGTGTTGTTCAATATTTTTTATTAATGTATTTCCTTTTTTCTTTCTGTTGTAGCACTGTAGTTACAATGATTTTTTTCATACACAGATTTTGACTTTTTGTTTAAATTTCAAAATAACAACTTTATGGAGCTTAATCTATATACAATTTTCCTTTTTATGTTTCACTCTTTTGGATTTTGATTGATGGTGTGTATATGGTTAATTTAGAGCGTGTCGCCAATTCCTTGTGTTTTTGAAGAAATAATTTCTTCCACTTCTTGAGAAAAAAATCTCAGACTTAAATTACTTGCAATGAATCTACGGATTCGAAACGAGAAATCAGAATTCTTATATCTTATTATACGACATATACTTGGGAACAACTGACTTTGAAATTGACCCCTTTTGAACTTTAACCATAAAATTCCGGTGTGGTTTGAGGTACTCTCATGGTCTTTTGATCGTATATAATTTAACAACCACAAAATCTAAAAGTGTAAACTTTTTATCACAAGATCGTCAGACATATCTATATAATCAATGTTATCATTTAATAATTATAACTTTTACATAAATATCTTTTAACATTCAACAATCCTCTGGTAATACTTGAACGCTCCTGATGATTTATTAAAATGATCTATGATCGAATACAAATGATATTTTATCATTTCACCCAAGTTGAACAACTTTATCAAAAGTAATGAAAACGTACACAGCCATAACTATATTAAAAGTATCATAAAATTCTTTTTTTCACTTTACTTGTACCTTTTAAGGCATATACAATATTGATGCAACGATTAACTATCTTAATAACTGGGAAAATAAGTTTAGCACCTGCATTCAAAATAAATATCCATCATAAATTTATAAATTTCAAAAGATCTAGATCAAATTCGATAAAGAAATTACAGGGATTTGGTCGTTTAAATTCAAATGCTATTTCTAAATCGTATTTTTTTTTAGTATAATGTCATCTCTTTGCTGTTTGAAATTTATTAGTTTTAAATTATAATTTCTAATATATATGAAAAATGGCTTAATAAATCGTAATAAAGTATTTTAAAATAAGTCAATTCTTATGTACCCATCAATAGTTCATCTCAAACGGAAAGGGTATCCGGGTTGCACTCACAAATATGTTTCTATACGCATGAAGTAAAAAAAAACCTCTGATTATCACTATCTATATTATTTTATTTCATAAACAGTTTTCTTCGTTTATCCATCAATATCTTTAAAGGTATTTTTTCCTGATATTTGTATCGCTTCTTATAAACAAATAATATTGTTTGGGTAATGCAAAATCCTTGAAAACTGATATGTCATATCTCTTCATGGCATCAACAGTTTGTGTTTCTAATATCTATCCATTTGATTAAGAACGGACCCATTACATATTTGTTTTTACTGTCAGTACCCGAGGCTATCATCATCTCAATAGTCAATACGCGACATGATCTATAACCAACCTTTCTTAAATTGTCTACGAGTGTGCAGATTTTAGGAATTTGGATACTCACATGATATGTATGAAGTGTAGTTAAGATTTGTTTTTTTTTTACTTTTTATTCGTTGTTAAAGGATACCAGGTACACCAGACGCGTTTCGTCTACATTCGACTCATTAATGGCACGTTTTATGCCCAGAAATAAATTGTAACTAAATTCACCGTTCTTGTAAGAAGTGTCCTATCATAAGCATATAACCAATCAAACCAATCCTCAAATTTCATTTCATATGCTGATTTGTACATTTGATCATTACCAAATATAACATATAGGTAAGCATATCAAATTATTCCCCCCTCATCGTGTCTCAAGTTAGAAGAAAATTACTCTAACATTTTGTTCAAGAAGTATTGAATCACTGTAAATGAATCAGTATTTATTCCAATGAATTAGCTGTGATAGCAATATAAAATGTTAACATCACTTAACATACTTTAATAGATTTAATTTTGTCGAATCGTGTAAGAAGAAGAGCATTTTGAGTTTTGGAGATTTTCCAATTGGAGACTGAGAAGAAAAAGAATATTGCAAAGTACATGCTACTAATGCTTAACATATATATAATAAATCACGAAAAAAAAATAATGAAATCCGTGAAATTATCTTTCGGAAAGCTTCATACGAACCCATTGGAAGAAGTTTTGAATGTCAAAAAAGGTTGACGCTTATTAAAAAAAACATCTGGAAACGGACTTAACATTCCAATCGGAACAATATATATTCATTACGAACTGTCCGTGACCAAACGTATACGGATCAATTTTTTGTACCTTGTAGGTTTAACTAAACTTCCATTTCTATTGCATCTTATCAAACTGTCCTCAATACGTAATTTATGCATTTTTTGTTAATTATACATAAATCTTTTATTTCTATATGCATGTGGTGGGTACTTCGGTTGAAAAAAGATATACGACAAAATTGCTTTATAAATCAAAACAATAAATAGGTGTCATTTGAACACCCACAAGATTTTCTCATCTTAAAAATATTTATTTGATCATTTATGAAATATAATAAATAATTTTTGAGGTGAAAAAAATAAGCAGCTGTTAATCGAACAAAAAAAAATCAATGTTCAAAAAGATTAAAAAGACTACTTCCTGTATGTATAACATTTATATTAATTAAATTTGAAATTTTCCCTAATTGATTTCTGACCTTGTCAAAGAGCTAATTTGAAATCATTAACGTGCAGCATTTAACATATAAATGTAAATAGTGACAGTGACATTTATAGGATGGGCGACCATGGGGGCCAAAACACCCTATTCAATATTGCTATCAATAAAAAAGTTTGATGGCCAACTTAGTTTACGTAAAAATTCAATTACATATAAATCTTTCATAATTGTATCTAATTGAGAAATGAATTATTTATTGTGACGATAGCCCTGAAAAGTCAATTTACAAACTTATATGAAATGTTAGTTTAAATGTCTTCATATTACAAATCAAGTGCAAATTTGACAGTTTTGTCACCTTCATGTCTTCTTGCCTTATCTCAACGATCATACAAAATTTATCATACCGGAAAAATATTCTAGTAACAAATTATATGAGTACTAATAGAGAGTTAATCAATACAAAAACATAACTTGAAAAATTTCTTTGTAGACTATACAAGGTATCCTATATCTAGTCAGAAATATGACAGTTGTTATCCATTCGTTTGAAGTGTTTGAGTTTTTGATTTTGCCATTTGACTTCGGACTTTCCGTTTTGAATTTACTCAGAGTTTGTTTTCTTTGTTATTTTATTTTTTAGTGGTTCTTGTTTGGATTTGAGCGTCACTGATGAGTCTTTTGTAGACGAAACGCGCGTCTGGCGTATATACAAATTTTAGTCCTGGTATCTATGATGAGTTTATTTACAACCACTGGGTCGATGCCGCTGTTGGTGGAGATTTATTTCCCCGAGGGTACCACAAGCCCAGTAGTCAGTATTTTGTGTGCTGACATGAATTGTCATTGATATGGTTATATCTATAAATCTACTGTTTACAAAATTTTGAATTTTTTGAAATACTAAGGCTTGTCTACCTCAGTCATAGATTACCGTAGCTGTATTTGGAAACACTTTTAGGAATTTTGGTCCTCAAAGCTCTTCAACTTCGTGCTTTATTTGGCCTTTTTAACTTTTTTGGATTCGAGCGTCACTGATGAGTCCTTTGTAGACGAAACGCGCGTCTGGTGTATATACTAATTTTAGTCCTGGTATCTATGATGAGTTTATTTATATTCAAACTTAACTTATAGATAAGATACATCAGTAGTTTACCGATGTTCAAATACCAAAAATTCATTTAGAAGATACAAATTACGTTAAAAAATACTAAATATCAGAATCGCACGAAATAAAGCGAGACCGGGTGTGTCGACAGGCAAAGCGTATCCTGCTTTGCCTAAACCTTCAGCCATTTGAATGCAGACTTAGTCAATATTTAACAATCTGAAATGGGACATATTCATAAAACGCTTGGGTAGCATCAAGGCTTTCCATTTTAAAATTGCAATTTTAATGGTAAACACTCTATGATTTTTTAAGATTTGTAGGGATTGTGTGTTTTATTTAATCTTTAGTTGTTTTTGAATTTTTTGTCGTTTTTAAAATTCTATCGTCTCTTTTCTTAAGGGAATTTGTTTTGTCTATCTTGCTTGGCTTGCGATGTTCTTAAAATTCTTATACAGATAAGTCTTGTGCAGCTTCAACTGTAAATACAGGCGATAGAAGTTTACCGTTATTCAAATCTCTTTAATCTTGTAAAACAGAATTTCCTGCAATACGCGAGTATACATGTACTGTCTTGTACGTGCTATTGTATTTAAAGTTTATACGTTTAAATGCATTCGGTTTTTTAAACGAGTACCATTTATAAATATGAATACAGCATGTTTACTTAATACGCGAGTAATTGCCGTATGAAGTGATAAAACTGTTTCATGAAAGCTACACAAAAATAACTTTATCAAACGAAAACGGAAACAGCTCTTCAAAAAAGACACATTGGTCTGAAGATACTCAGTTTTGGCTATCAGATCAAAATCTTGCAATAGAACATGATTTAGACAATTGATTTATTGGTGCACATAATTAAATTTTGAATCAAGAATCAGGTATGTTCCGTGCTGATTTATTTGAAAATTATTATTATCTAAAAATGAATATAAAATACTGATTACATCATGGAGAACTTCACATTAACATTTTTGAAAACCGTAGCACGTGTATATTGGCACTAAAATTAATCGCCGTCAATGCAAATTTAAAAGAATAAGGAAACGAAATTTTTGCTTAAGAGTTTTGTGGTCGGACAAATCTGAGTTCAGGCGTTTTATCAGTAAATGACTAAATGTATATCAGTTACGTAATACTTCAATAAGTTCTGTTCACGCGACGACAACACGATTCGCGCATCAGCAATATTACTGGTATGATATCATGGAGAGTAAAAACGAGATAGAAGAGCTTTAATTGCGTTTCATTAATGCATTATGAAAGAAGAAAAGCACGTTGCAACTAACCTTAGAATGCTAGCGTTATTAGCTAGTGCAAATTATTGCATTTTAAAAAAAAGTAGATTCTACTTCTGACTCAATTTTTAAACTATTTTAGTGAAATTTCTATTCCGAAACATTCATTCCCCATTTCCATTCTCAATTTTATTAATGCTAAACCTTTGGTGTGGTCATACATTTCAGACTTACAGGAAAACTATCAAAGATACCAAATGTATTATGTTTACGGTCACTATTTGCAATCGGTTGACCAAAACGATGTATCGGTACCTCAACTCACTAATGTCATTATTAGTTCTTTAGATACCAATATAATCGTATGACCTATAATTTTACCGACTGTGTCTTATTCCCGATTGGATCATTTGTCTAAGTGTGAATTTGAGTGGCAAGAGATGCATGTATATGAGAAGACGCTTATCCTGTAGCCAGCGTAGCCAGTAGCGTAGCCAGTAGAAAACCTTTCGGAATGCATTCGACTTCCCTAGGTTTTTGTCTGTTACCTTGATTTGCTTCTTTTTTTATTGAAAATATTTGGAATCGGTAAACGACTGTCGCCTCAAATTAGCGCGTGTCGTCTACAAAACATTCATCAGTGGTGCACCAATAAAGAATCTATAAATAAAGATCGAAATAATAACTTGTTACTCATAATGAAATCAATATTGATTAATAACAATTTGAGGTGGTATTTTTATGGTATTAAATTCTCAGAATTGGGTTTATACATATAAACAGCGATTTTGCAATTTGAAATATAATTGTCCTTTAGGAGTAATACCACCATTAATTTACCCTATTTGTCTTTTTTTTTAAATATCAGAATTTGTCTTTGCTTTAAAAAAAGAAATACAGGGCATGAGTAAAGTTATGTTCTGTCTAGTACTACAGTGAATATGTCATAAAACATCTCATTGATATCAGATCATCACTGGAAGTAAACCAATCAATCAAAGCCCTTTTCCTGTTAGCAAATTTTGTTACCACCTGAGGTTTCTAAAATATCTAATAAGAACAACAATTAAAAAAGGCTGGCGTTTTGAAATATCAAAGATATATGTTTATATATGACTTAGAATTTTTTTCTGTAGTTGAATACAGGGTTAGTTTGTTCGCACATCGTAGTTAATATAATGAAATTGTATGCAACTGACATACAAGTAAAAGGTTTAGATAGCTATAAAATCAGGTTTAATCCAAATTTCCCTTCAAAATAAAATGCCTGTACCAAGTCAAGAATATGGCAGTTGTTATCCCTTCGTTTGATGTGTTTGAGCTTTTGATTTTGCCATTTGCTTAGAAACTTTCCGTTTAGAACTTTCCTTGGTATTTTTGTTATTTTACTTTTTACACCTTGTTTTAAACATATATATTAGTAACAGCTTTAACAACCTACATATTTCATCCATATTTGCATCTATCTAAAAACGCATCTTGTATCAAGATATCTTTATGGGTAACGTTGTTGGTCATATTCAAATATTAATGAAAAAATATCTCTATGACGCTATTTTACCAGTTTTCAGAAATAATAAAAACATATACGACTAAATATTAACATATTACACTGATGATTGATTTTGTGAGCATTTGAAGTCTGTTATTTGGCAGATATCTAAAATAGTTTGTTTTCAAACACAGGTGGCATAAACAAAAGTGGCCATCTCATACCTTTCAGTAGTACTTTTTTTGGAAAACGTGTAGGAATTCTTGCTCCTAAATGCTCTTCAACTTCGAACTCTATTTGGCCTTTTAAACTTTTTTTGATTCTAGCGTCACTTGTGGGTCTTTTGTAGACGAAACACGCGTCTGGCGCAAATACAAAATTTTATTCCTGATATCTATGATGAGTTTATATACAACCACTTGGTCGATGCATGCTGGTGGAGTTTTAATTTCCCAGGGGTATCACCAGCCCAGTAGTCAGCACTTCTGTGCTGACATGCGTTATCATTAATATGGTCATAATTATAAATTAACTATTAACAAAACTTTGAATTTATGAAATACTAAGGCTTTTCTACCTCAGAAATAGATTACCTTAGCTGTATTTGCCAAAATGTTAAGTAGATTTTGGTCCTCAATGCTCTTCAACTTCGTACTTTATTTTGCCTTTAAAACTTTTTCATTCGAGCGTCACTGATGATTCTTTTGTAGACAAAACGCGAGTCTGGCGCAAATACCAAATTTCATTCCTGGTATCTATGATGAGTTTATTTCATTTAAAAGACCTTGATAACTCAGAGCCATTTGGTGATGTTATATTCAAATAAAGGATAAAACGTGTGAATATCGCTGAGCTTTTATTATCATGTTAAGCACTGTTAAGTTTAAATGTCCCCAGATGTCACAATCATAATGTGCACAAGGAAGGATGACTCTTTTCTATATAACGGTATTTGCGACTGGTGATAATCCATTGGGATTCACACCAACATTACACATGAATAAAAATTTCGCTTTTATATCTTACACACAATATCTGTCCTAACTAAAGTTCTCCCTCAAAGTCTAATTGAATTTCCGAATAATAGCATATGTCAAGCGCATTACATACCTTTACCAACTCCTTGTTCGATCTTAAACCTTACATAGTAACATTTTTTTTTTGTTGCATGAGACGTTGCAGCTTGTACCACTTGCATGTAATTCCCAAAAGTGTTCCTGTAATTTCAATATTAAAGCGTCTGTAAAAGAGACCATCATGCCATATTCGACCTTTTCATTATCTAAAAATTATCTAAAAACCTCACAAAACTCGTACCTTATAAACGATAATGAATGTTTTTATAAAGACTTAATCACAGGATTGGAACCATTTTCATTGCCGGACAATTGCCGGACAAATGCAAACAGGATAGGGTGAGGCATTTATTTTTCTTCATTTGTTCTATAATAACTCAAACATAACACAAAATAATTTTATCAATTTGGTATTTTCAAAACAGAATGTTGTGTCACTGCACGATAATTGTTTGTCAATGATTTATCTTTGATATTGGCTTCAGACTCGGACTTCTCTACACTGAATTTTAATGTGCGTATTGTAATGCGTTTACGTCTCTACATTGGCTAGAGGTATAGGGAGAGGGTTGAGATCTCATAAACATTTTAACCCCGCCGCAGTTTTGCGCCTGTCCCAAGTCAGGAGCCTCTGGCCTTTGTTAGTCATGAATTATTTTAATTTTAGTTTCTTGTGTACAATTTGGAAATTAGTATGGCGTTCATTATCACTGAACTAGTATATATTTGTTTAGGGGTCAGCTGAAGGACGCCTCCAGGTGTGGAAATTTCTCGCTACATTGAAGACCTGTTGATGACCTTCTGCTGTTGTTTTTTTCAGGTTGTTGTCTCTTTGACACATTCCCCATCTCCATTCTCAATTTTATTAATATAGAATATTAACGAAAAATTGTCCGACTTTAGAATTGTATCGTTCATTTTGAAATGGACTTGACCCTTCCAATTTCTGAAGTTAAACATACGTATTTTTGAATAGTTCGTGTTTTATAGCCAAATGAAAGCTATTCTAAAATTAAAAATTCAACCAGTTGTATAGTGGTAATGTTGGTTTTCAATAAACCAGTGTGAATTTCATTTTCTTAATAAACTGACTCTTGTTCAGTACTCTTTTCTATTGGTCCAATTTATGTTGTATATTTAACGAGTCTTTTTGTTGTTGGATGTTGGAAGAATGTACACTAGTTTATTAAATATTATTGAAGGAATACGCATAATTATTCTTTTTATATCGTGTTTAACAATATGTCCTTAGTATGCTTATTTGTTACTACTAATAATTTCTGTCGTTGTTGTACTAATAATGTCACAGGTATTAAAATGATCTTGGGTATTGAATTGTACAGGTACCAATATAATATTTTGTTTCATTTATACTTACAATATCATTCCAAACTAAAACATGGGACATGTTGTCCATCGGCCACGTTTTGGCACAACAAAGTGTGAATATGGCATGTTTTTATCACCCGTGATGTAGGTGCCCGAAGACAGAAATTTGTTCTGTCTGAATGATTCGGTAATAATAATTTGTAAATAATTATTTGACAATTGTGGTATTAACGATTCATTAATGAACAATCAACACCATAACTTATTTTATGGAGATGTAATTTGTCTTAATCGACATACAGGGCACTAAAGGGGTCATCTGACACTGTGTGTACTCCCAATGTACTGTTTAACTCATCGATATTTAGTTACGATGAATATATATGCAAAGTTACAGTTAAATTTATACTAATGTACACATGTAACTATAATAAATTATTTTACTTACTTACTACTTACTTATACATATACAACACAAACCTCAGCACTCTTACATTAAAACGAACGAGCACTGTGCCCACAGGAATGTGTGTTGGTACGTGCTTGAATGAACGAAATACGGGATATTTATTAACAATATTTTATTTCTTTTTTGCTGTTCACTTAAAGTCTCGTGGCAAACAAATATAAGCCAAATTAAGAAAGATCTTATTTGTTTTTAACATATACTAGTAATGCCTTCTCAATATCTTCGTATCCTAAAATAAAATCCCTTTTATCCCAAATATTAATAGATTGGAGAAACAAAACAATGATCTGCAAACCGCAAAAAATTTGAACAACATTATTATGACAAATGGTTTCTGCATGATGTGTTCGTTTACATGCGTTACCTATCAGAATTGAAAACATCACAGATACTAGGATTAAAGTTTTATATTTACGCCAGACGAGTGTTTCGTCTACTAAAAACTCACAAGTGACGCTCTAATCAAAAAAGGCCAAATAAAGTATGAAGTTGAAGAGCATTGAGGACCAGAAATTCCTTAAAGTTCTGCCAAATTCAACTAACGTAATCTATTCCTGAGGTAGAAAAGTCTTAGTATTTTAAAAATTCAAAGTTTTGTTAACAGTTAGTATATATTTATAAATACATCAATGATAACTCGTCAACACAGAAGTGCAAACTACTGGGCTTGTGATAACCTCGGGGAAATAAATCTCCACCAGCAGTGCAATCGACCCAGTGGTTTTAAATTAACTCATCATAGAAATGCATTGGAAAATTCGAACTAAGAGTCAACCAAAGATTTTTCAGTGTTGGTGTAAATACAAAATGTATATTTCCTTCTTTTTGAAAATCTGCATTGACACTGAAGTTGAATGAAAATGAAGAGGAATGATTATCATCAAAAGAAAATATTAAGGCATAATTAATACAAAAGTACCAAAATTACAAGTCAGCTCAAAAAGTTGCCAAGGCACATATTCCTCGTCTGTTCAAGAAAGCATGACAATTTAAAAATAAAAAAAAAGATTATTTTAAGGATTCCAGCCACAAACACTGATAAAACATTGGACACTTTTGTTGTTGTCTTCTGTCTTTACAAACGATAACTAGAACAATTTGCAATTTAATTAAGGGATCGATTAAGAGGTGTTTTTTAACGGTGCAGGGTTGTTTTCTCAGTGACATTTATATCAATCTATTATTGCTGCATTATCTTTGCGTTTTTACAATAATAAAGTTGGAATGAATAAGTGAATTTGGAATAAATACTTTGAAGTAATTATAACTAATGGCAAGGGAAAAGCAACACTGGACGCCAAAACAATTAGGATATCTTTCAGTAAAGAGGTGTGACAAACAAAAGACAGCCTAGGCCTGCTCTGAATAATACTCTAGATTAACATTCAGAGAAAGACTGGAAATAGACGCCATCAGTGTACGTCCAGGTATGTTCAGACACTAACGTACTTGGCACAACTTTTTGGAATATTGGATTATCAATGCTATTTAACTTTGTACTTGTTTGGCTTTATAACTTTTTTTACATGAGCTTCACTGATGAGTCTTAAGTAGACGAAACGCGCGTCTGACGTACCAAATTATAATCAATCTGGTACCTTTGATAACTATTGTAGCCAATAGTGAAAAACTAGTTTAGAATAAAAGACATTCACCAAGAAAAGGTTGCGACTAACCCCAAGGTTAGAGGGTTCGCTATATTTAGAGTTGACTTCCGACAGCATTACAGATGTTATTTGTGAAAGAACATTCAAACTTCTTGCTTTAACGCACACAATTTGATACTGCAATACATGTACCTGTTTTAGGTTCGTTGGTTCAGGTGGACTATGATGCAAATACAGTGCTTAGAGTTGCATGTTTCCAAAGTTTCTCCTAGACTATTTTTTAATACAAAGCTGTAAGGTTCAAAAAGAGGGGTGAAAGATACCAGAGGGACAGTCAAACTCAAACATATCCCAAAACAGATAAATTGTAACTTTGAGTTGTCGAATAATATGGTTTAATAACACACTAACTGGTAATAAATATGATCAACAATCGTCTTTTTGATCAGTTTCTTTTTGCCATGAGATAAAAACCACCAAAAGACATTTCTTGTACCAGTTTTTATTTAATTTAATTGGCAAGTTAGATTTTAATTATTATGTAATTACACTCAAACAAGTACATGACATGGTTTACATCTATAATAGCCGACAGACGTATGACAGCAGATAAAAATCAGGATTACTTCCCCTGTTCAAGGCAAAAACAATTGCTCTTTGCAGTAATTAGAAAATAATGTGATTTCCCAAAATTTTCAAAAATAGATTTTTAAATTTTAGGAGCATGTCAAAAATGGACACAAGTCCGTAATCGTTTTTATTAATGTTCTAACAATACTTTGGGTTAACCCCCGATGGCCCCCGAAGGACTATAACTGACATTTACATTACCACCTAAATGAAAAAGACAAACCATATAATTACTTTTATCATAACTGTGTCAATACATTTGTTTCGTATGTCATATTTGATATGAAATATTTTTATGACAAGCACTTAATAAATGAAATTATTTTACAATTATATAGATAAGGAATACAAGATAGCATTAATATAATATCGTCAGCTTAATAACTAGTAAGGTCTCAGTACGTTTATTTGCAATCTGATTACACATTAAATTTATATCATATTAAGATATTACATTTTTTGTTATTATTATGGTGTAACTGACTAACTGCAATTTTTAATTTCCTTAATTGTAGCTTTACAGTAGACGCTATTCTCAAAACTATTAAGTGTATATTTCTAGACCAAGTTATGAAGCTTCTCTATAAATTTTGAGAAAAAAATATTGAGAGTAAAATTAAATAGTATTTAAAAGATCAAAATGTTGCAAACATTTGGCATAGCATGATTTTTATTACACTCATCAAAATATATGACTTTTTTGGTCATGTGAGAATTTTAAAATCAAAATATTATGAAATGTTAGAATTTTCTTGCATTTGTATGAACTTTAGGAACTTATTTTAAGCTTTAACATTTTGAGTACAACTATGTATATAAATATATGAACACCATTCCGATGTCTAGATCTCTTGTTGCAAATAAACTCATCATAGATTTTTTATTTACGCCAGACGTGCGTTTCGTTTTCAAAAGACACATCAGAGACGCTCGAATCTGAATTGCCACTTTAAATCGTGTAGTTACTTATTAAATTGTTTTCAGAATCAATTGAGATAATTTTTTTCAAATATCCTTTTAAAATATATAAAGAGTTGCATCAGTGAGAGGGCTTACCAGGTATTTTTGTCACTTGCTTTATACCTTACAGGGCCATAACTCTCAACACATAATATAATATATAGTATAAACTTTTAGTGCTCCAGATAGAAACTTCCATTAGGTTCGCTCAAATCAAAAGCTTGCCAAGAAACATAGTGAACCTTCGATCAATCAAAATAAAAGATTATTATTCCATTACACCGAGTTCCCATTTTTAATTGAACCAGCAGGGACAGTTTTAGAAAGTCCTTGAATCTATGTCTTAGAAATAATCTCATTATCGCAGCTTCAGTTGATTACTTCGAGGTTTCCTTAAAATATCATTTCATATTTCTCAATCAATTTACAATTTTGGATCCTCAATGCTCTTCAACTTTGTACTTGTTTTGCTTTATAAATATTTTGATATGAGCGTCACTGATGAGTCTTATGTAGACGAAACGCGCGTCTGACGTACTAAATTATAATCCAGGTACCTTTGATAACTATTTACAAGGCATATATTGACAAAGGCACTAAACATTATTTTAATAGATCTTGTAAGCAGAGTATTTTCATAAGCGGTTAATAGAATATTCCAACCACAGATATGCAGTTCTTTATAAAGCCATATCTGATATCAATCAGCCTAGATATGGAGTATATTCGGTTCAGGTTTTGTTTGTCCTATAGCTCATTAAGTTGCAGCGTATGAACGCATACCGGGATAGATTACATATTGGAGATAAATCCAGAAAAGCTCTTCGGACACACGAAATTAAATAAAAGTGTTACGTTGGCGCTAGATTAATTTTCATACAACTTTACAAACCTCAAATATATGTAACATCTTATCAAAACTATGGTCAATTATTTATTGATATATGTAAAATTCAGAAGAAAAAAATGATGATGAAGTTTTCAGAAAAAACGGACATTAATTAAGAAAGTCATAAGGATGACCATAAAGTACCAATAACAAACGCTTTAATGCAAAATGATGATAATATGTTTTTTTTATGAATATAAAATCCTCGAATTGACCATAACTGGTATTATCTCCTTAAATTGATACGTTTCTAAAAGACTATATTTTTAATTTTGATTAAATCAAAAATTACTGTAACAGCTTTCGATTACAGGTTTATATTGATTTGACATTTTTTTGCAGAAATCAGCAAAATACCTCGGAAGTTGTTTGTGAACCATGTTACAATGGAATTCCTTATACTTTTTGCGTAACTTTTATCATTTGTGTCCGTCATTATAATAAAATTATGAAAGCTTAATACCATTACCATGACGTTGAGTGATAATAGATTATCATAAAATAGGTATTACACTTTTTGTGATCACGCGACAGGTATGTGGTCATAATTATGATTATTATATAGTCTTTTGTAGTCTAGTAATTTGGCAATTATAATGTCATGTAACTGACACTAGTTTAAGTGTTTATCAAGGGCAGATAATCGTCCCATTCATACATGTACCATGATCGATCAAATGACCAATATTGTTCTGATATGAGAAAAACGAATTAGTAAACAAGTTATGCATCACACAAGATTTAACAGCATCTTTGCCAATTGAATTTAAAGTTCCACGCAAGGAACAACCATTTGATTTTTATGGGGGTGGAGGAGGGGGCGGATGCTAGTTAGTTTATCATGAAATTGTCATCCTGCATTTTTTGCCAAGTTGCTCCTAGTGCCTTTATTTTACTCAAAACTCCTGGCCTGTCTTTTTTTTTTAAATTTCATCCTTTGAATGTAATAAAAAAAAAGACAGAATACGTTAGTGAAATTCCTGATTAATACAGATAAAAGTACAAAGTGCCTTGGTTGGTTTTTGCAACTTTTTTTTCCTTTTTTGAAATGTCAGAATAAAGGCTTTTCAAATACTTTGGCCCTTAAAATAAGCACTTGGTGTAGTAAAATTATTTCGCAACTAATATTGCAGATGTCATAATAAAGTTTTATTCTCTCTCTACATTGTCTAATGAATTTTAAGTCATTTCTCTCCAGATGCTCATCTTCATGGTGAAATATCTCCGAACATATGATACCTTTTAAGCCAAAAATAAGACTAAATATATATTAACTATTAATATTTATTATAGATATGTGTACAGGTAAATTGGGGCAAATGAGTTCCGAATATTGGCGCAATTAATACATTTGGAAAACAAAATTTGGCGCAAATGATACCCCTGAAAAACAGTTATTGCCGCAAAAGGACTGCTGCCACGTTATCTTTATCGATGTAGCAGTATAACTAACTAGATTTGGAGTGACAACTATGAACCAGAGAGCAAACACCGAGGATGAGAACAAATAAAGAGCTCTGGACGGACTTCATTAATGAGAAAAAAACATACCGTATCATAAGCTATAAAAGGCCCCAGCTGACAAAAAAAAAATCCACTGACTTGTTAAAGACACATAATGAAGCGGGGTTTAATGCATACTTGTGTGCTAACTTTATACAGTGGTGTAGCAGCACATCATAAGAAAAGAGCTTTAAAAATCAGTCAGAAAATGATTGACTCATTAGGCACATAAAAAACCCATGACGTAAAGATAAAACACTTTGTTAGATACATTTATATACAAATATCATAGATTGATAGCAAAAAGAAAAAAAAGTAATTAAATCAAGATATGAAAAATAAAAACTGCACAGAGTTTTAGCATGCAAGTGTTGATTCGAATTTTTTTTTGTAGTCTTCAATAAGAGCTATGAATAAGAAGATATGTGGAATAAATGTCACTGTAACAGAAACACAAAAAAAAAAATAATAAACCTCTGTATTTACATACAGAAAGTGAACTGTGCGTATATATGAATAACACAAATTATTGTATAGTAATATAATATTTTCCACAGAACGTAACCAAAAGTTAGCGTGCAATAAATTCTAATATTGCACTAGTGCAATAAATCTTTAAAATTCATGACGTCATTAACGACAAAATCTTAGTTTAAACCAATTTTTACTTTCAAATATTATATTGCTATACAATAAAAGGGTTATTGCATGAATATTGGGGAATATTGTCCCTCGTAGAACATATATTGCACTCGCAAGCTCGTGCAATATAAAATTCTACTCGGGACAATGTTCCCCAATATTCATGCAATAACCCTTTAATACTAGAAACAAAAAAGCCTGAATAATATTATGGCAAAAAATACAAATGAATTTTAAACATTTCTACATCTTACAGTATTTATTTTATAAAAATTGCCCACAAAATGACTTTCCCTCACCTCTGTACTGAACCCCGCCTCCGGGTGTGGGATTATTTAGGTGTGTTGAAGACCCATTGTTGGCCTTCGACTGATTTCTGTCATTTGGTTCGGTTATTGTCTCTTTGAAACATTCCCCGTTTCAATTCTCAATTTCTTTGGTACTTTTTTGTAGCTCACATGGCCCACACATCGTCATCCATCGTCGCCTTTACTTTTACAAACATCTTCTCCTCTGCAACTACTAGGCCAAATTTAACCAAACTTGTCCACAATCATCCTTGAGGTATCTTATTTAAAAACATATGTCCGATGACCCGCCCAACTAACCAAGATGGCCGCCATGGCTTAAAATAGAACATAAGGGTAAACTGTAGATTTTGACTTATATGTCTGAAACCAAAGCATTTAGAGCAAATCTGACATTTGGTACAATTGTTTATCAGTTCAAAATCTATTTGTCATAAAATTTTCAGACGAATCGGACAACCTGTTGTTGGGTTGCTGTCCCTGAATTGGTAATTTTAAGGAAATTTTGCAGTTTTTTTGTTATTTTCTTGAATATTATTATAGATAGAGATAAACTGTTAACAACAATTATGTTCAGCAAAGTAAGATCTACAAATAAGTCATTATGACAAAAATGGTCATTTGACCACTGAAGGAATTATTTAGCATTAAGAGAAAATTTGACACAGATAAAAATGTTCATCGAGTTAAGATATATTTGTCCTGAAATTTTCAGACGAATCAGACAAACTTTTGTTAGGTTGCTGCCCCCGAATTAGTAATTTTAAGAAAATTTTGTTGTTTTCGTTTTATTTTTGAATACTATTGTAAATTTGGATAACTTGTAAACATTAATAATGTTCAGTAAGATATACAAATAAGTCAGCATGACCAAAATGGTCAATTGACCCCACAAGGAGTTATTGCCCTTTAAAGTCAAATTTAACTTTTTTTTGTAAATTATTGAAATCTTTTACAAAAATCTTCTCCTGAAACAACTGAGACAAATTTAACCAAACTAGGGTATGTAGTTTTTAAAAATGTGTCCGATGATCCTGCCTGCCCACCAACATGGCAGACATGGCTAAAAATAGAACTTTGGGGGAAAGTGCAGTTTTTTACTTATATCTCTGAAACTAGAGAAAAAGTATAACGGTTTCATTATTTCAGGCATCAATTCTAAATAAAAATATCATGGGAGCGATACAGGCTCCTTGGAGCCTCTAGTTTTTAAATGATGACATTTTTAGTGGGCTTTCTATTTTGTCAACTATCTGCACTTTTGTCGTCCGACCAAGATTTTAAAATATAACAAAAAAATAAAGAAAGAGATGTTAGGTTGCCATTGAAAGTGAAACTAAGATTGAATACAGATAATTGATTAAAGACAATATTGCGTACTATTCCTCATTCACAGAAAAGTAATGCGCAAATTTTCAAAATCGAATAAAATCATTAGAGTAAATTGGTGTCTTTTGTCAAAAGTTGTCTGTGTTTTAGGGTGTTTTCTATAAAATTATGAATGATTGCGGTCGTAAAGAAAAGTTTTAAACCCATGATACATTATAAGAAAAACAATTTGAAATTTAACAGATTTAACAGATTTGCAAAAACTGTAAGTAATAAAATTAACCGTTTGATGTATTGTTCAGTAGCTGATATTATAAATAATAACATCAATTAAACAGAATGATGCATTATTATAATTGAAGATTTTTTTTATGAATATGAAAAAGATTGTGTTTAAACCGATCTGTAACAATTATACATGTTATTAAAACATTAATACCAAGGCTACAAAATTAGCTTGAAAACAAATAAAATATACAGCCTTTCCGTTATTGTACTTAAATGTTTGATGGTACTCTGACTCATTGCTATCTGATATTTCTTTTTTTCACATGACACCAATGAAGAAGACAAAAAATAAAGTACATGTAAACCTATTTAATCAATGTCTTATGATACTTCAAAATTAAAAACAATTTTTATGCATGTTTATATACTTGAATTAATGGCTAAGTTTTAGAATCAAAATATCTTTAGTTTATTAACTAAACAACATGCTATTCAACTTTTGCTTCTTGTACTTTATTTTTAGATAAAGGATACTACAGATACAGTTAAGTCGGCCTCATATCCTTACTTACATCTAGAAATTGAGAATGAGGGTCGTTTGAAAACAAAACTTTACGACAAAAGAGATGATTTCAGCTTTCCAATTGTGAACTTTCCATTTCTAAGTAGCAACATTCCAGCAGCACCTGCATACGTGGTATATATCTCCCAATTGAAACGATATTCCCGTGCTTGCATTTCCTATCATGATTTTCTTGATAGAGGGTTGCTGCTCACAAGGAAGCTATTAAACCAAGAGTTCCAAATTGTGAAGTTGAAATCATCCCTTCGTAAATTTTACGGACGCCATCACGAGATGGTTGACCGTTATGGAATAACCGTTTCACAAGTGATATCGGATATGTTCCTTACGTCGTAACTACAATCCCCTTCCCTTTCATGAGTGTGACCTACAGAATTAGACTATTTACCGGATTTGTTATCACATAAGCAACACGACGGGTGCCACATGTGGAGCAGGATCTGCTTACCCTTCCGGAGCACCTGAGATCACCCCTAGTTTTTTTGGTGGGATTCGTGTTGTTTATTCTTTAGTTTTCTATGTTGTGTCATGTGTACAGTACCTATTGTTTGTCTGTTTTTCTTTTTCATTTCTAGCCATGGCGTTGTCAGTTTGTTTTAGATTTATGAGTTTGACTGTCCCTTTGGTATCTTTCGTCCCTCTTTTGAAATATAAAAACAAAAATGGAAACAGATACAAATGAAAAATGTTACTACACAAAATCGTTTAATAACAGTTACTGATATGACAGAGTTTGATTAACTATTTTAAACACATGGACTATTAAGAAAAAAAAATATCGCGTAAAGTGTGAACAATTTGTTTTTTCGTATCACTATCAATCAAATAAGTATGTTAAAAAATATTACACTATAAGGTCCAGGGGAATATGGTGTTTTTTCCCCCTCTACTTCAACTGAATATTTTTTTTCATTATCTTTGGAAAACCACGACTCCCACCCTTTTGAAATTAAATTGTCCATCCCTAGTTTTGTCACACGCGTGGTAATAAAAACTCCAATTAGCTATGCAGTGAGAAAAATACATTTAAATACGTGATTATGACAGAAAAATGGTCCAAGATGAGAAAAACACATAATTTGAGATTTTGCCATTTTTAACCCCTTCATAGTTGAAAGCATTAGTTGGAAATTACGTGGAGATAACAGGAGTATCTTCTGAGAAATTACTAATTTCGTGAATTGTATAATTTCATGTTTCTTGTTAATAATTAGACAAATATAAGGTATTGCAAACTCGTGTCTTTTTTCAAAGAATTCCAAAACAGTTTTACTCGCATGCCACCAAAATTTTCTCTCACCTGCATGATGTTTATAATTGGTGGTTGTTTAAAAGTTTTAGAAGAATGGGGTAATATGATAACTTATACATATTACAAATATTACAGAAGCAACCAATTCTACAAAAAAAAAAATATTTTACTACATGTATTTGTAACAATGGGGGAATTCTAAATATCACTTTATAAATCAGAAAGAAAAAAATGAGTTTCTTTTACAATTGAACAGAATGGTTGTAATAGTAGCGAATACAATTTTTCAAGATATAGCTCCTTTTTGGTTTGCGATTGATGGCGATTTTTATGGAAGTTAACCTTACACCCATTTTGACATTGTTCTGGGTTTTTTTTCATCAGTTATTGAAGTGGAATTGCTTTATTTGCTTTCACCATAAGTTTGTACATGTATGTATAGTACAGCAAGTATTGTCTTTAAATACAAATTGTAAACACTGTAATACTCTATGTATTTAAAAAAAAAAAATGGCAGTTTGGTGGTTTTTTTCCGTTAAGTTAATTATTTCATATTTAGGAACCAGTGGTTTTGGAATATGTTATTGCCTTTGTCGAATCTGAGAAGCAGTACTATCTTATATGCTAACACAAGTACTACTGCCTGGTAAGTCCTTTTGGCAGTAGTTCAATTTAAATTCCCACCTCCTTGTGCCGTTTAAGCTTTGCATTTAGTCATTTGAACGCATACGATTCAGATGACGCATTTTCTCTGCATTTACAACTCCTGCTATTATATGAAGGAGATATGGCACAAGCACTTACAAAAAAAACCCTTATACCTGTGTTATATTAAAGTATAGGGGATTTTTTTCTGAGACAAGTGCCTGTGAGATATGGGCCTGTCAATGAAACACTAAAAAGGAGTAATAAAATATGTTATCAGTGTAATATTCGATCGATTATGTTAACAATTTTCAGCACCTTGCCCTTTCATATATTTTTGTATAAAGTTGAAATTTGCCAATTCTTTTTCAGTCACAAAAATAGTTAATCAAAGTACTGAAGTACTGAACATTGGATGACCGCAAGTTCTTGTGGATGGTCAAAAGCACATGTCACAGAAAAAGATCACATCTCTATACCTTAAACTGAGGTTGGTATACAGAGATATATTTTTTTCTGATACAAATTCGTGCGTGGATGAAAAATAAATGACAGGAATTTCAACCGCATCGTAATAACTATTATATTGTAGTGATACAAATCAGTATATACTGGGACTATTATACTAATATAATAATAGTCCCAGAGTATACACTGGTTTATTGTTATATATAACAGTTGCATGAATATATAATTTTCATCCATTTGTATAGCATTCTATTCTACTGTTTTAATAAAACTGCAGCGGAAGTGCATGGTGGACACTCCTCTGTAAAAAAATCAATGTTTCTAAAAAAAAAAATGGATATGAGAAGCCATTCATATTTTCCATCAAAAACAATTACAGAGTTACCGGTCCTTATCGGAGTGTCGCAAAACGTTCTTGAGATATTCTTCCACAAGCTTTATTCACATTTTTTCGGTACGTGTGCATAGATATTATCAATGATTGTTACTTATATAGATATAACGACAAAACATTTTCATATCATTAATTTGTGTTTAAAAAATATTTTTTTTTAGTAGTATCCATTGAAAAATTGAATTTAAAACAAGCGATAAGTAATTTTATTTTACATTAGATAATGTCCGCGGATCTATAATTTCTATAGATTGGTTGAAAACCTAAAACAACTTTGCATAATGGAAATTTAGGCGATAGCAATACTTCGGAATGACCTCACGATGTAAAAATCGATTGCCATGGAGTTTAGAAGTTTTAACTTTTACCTAGAAGGCCGTACGGTGACATATAGTTTTTAATTTCTATGTCATTTGGTCTTTCCTGGGGAGTTGTCTAATTGGCAATCATATACCTTACGTTGGCTAAGTTCCATTTCTGCGCAAACGCCTTTCTAAACAATTTATATTTTGAGGATTTGTGTAGCTAGATGTCTATTGTTGTAACCGTTCGATGACCTATATACTGGTAGATGTCGCTTATTGTTTTCACTTTGTAGTTTGGTTATGATCTCATACCAACATCTTCTTTTAAGTTTATTTTCAGTATCACAATTACCATTGAAGTATGAATAAAGATGTCTGTCAATTTGAAGTTGGCAAAGGCAGGACAAAACATTAACGGTACTTTACTGTCTTTCCATGTGATATTATGCAACGAAACCTAATTCTGTTAAAAAGAATCAGTCAGGATCCTACTTCGTCAGAATTATCTCCCCATTACGCCAGTTCATTTTTACAATCGTAGAAATGGAAGCCATTGTAGGGATGACGCGCTACCAATTTTGCTCATGGAAACCGATAAATTTATCCACATTGCACCATTACGATCCTTATATATCAGTTGTATTTTAAAAGACAAATGTATCAACTAGCTAATGAGCATCAGTTAATGATCTTGTCTGCATTGATTCAACTTAAAATTATTGTCTGAACGGTTGTCAGGTGGAATTTTCGAAAATTCATAAACATTTAAAAAAATTCTAATTAAAAATTTCGTGGAAGGGCAGACTAGATTTTTTTTAGTGTATAAAGACTATAAACCCTAGTTTTCACACACAAAAAATTATATTTTTTCAAAGATATGCATTTTCATCATCCAACTTGAAAGACTGTCGTCAAGTACTTTCATTAAAAAATAGCTATTCGAACACACCTTCTCTATTTTTGTGACTCATTAGATAGGTATTTCACTTGACCCATATATTTCATCTTTTAGTGCTGTTATTTTTTTGTGTTATTAAGTCAATCTGTAGCTTTGATATATAAAAATAATAGAATCTGAAGCGGAACGATGTATGAAATAATCTTACTTTGTACGATATCAAGACAAAATATTCAACTCAAACACGCCCTAACATAAAAAGGTGCACTCGATTTTCTCTTTTCGATACAATTGTTACCCATTTTTAGGAATTTTTTCTTGAGAAACATAATGGAAGGGCAGACACGAAAATTTTTGAACTAATAGATTGATATGTTATAGGTCCGTGGTATTATTTTTCAAAAAAATCGGAGGTTATGCATTTTCTTCATCCAACTTGAAAGATACCCATGTCGTCGACTTGAAATCTATTTGTTCTGCTTAACTATGTACTAGATAAATTGAAAACTTATGCAAATGGTGTTTTTAAAATAAAACACCTCGTAATTGAGAAGAAAATTGTAATTAAGGTCTTTCCCCTACATGGGAAAGACCTTATTGTTTTTCTAATGTTTTTTTTTTTTCTTTTTTTTCTTTTTTTTCTTCCAACATTTTTTTGACATGCCCGCCCCTTCTTTCTGTTAAAGTTACCAAGACCAAATATGGACCATTGATAGACCTCATCATGCTGTTTTACCAAATGACCCTGTTAAGGATTTCATCATCCTCTTTAGAAGTTATCTCCCTTTTATTGATTTTTTTCAACACAGCACCCACTCGTTGTTTTTAAAGATATCATAACCTTATCTGGACAATAGGTAGACGACATCATAATGTATTACCATATGAGGTTGAAAAGGATTTCATCGTCCCCTATGGGAGTTATATCCCCTTGAAACAATTTCTTTCCTTTGCATTTTTCTCAAAAAGTATAAGAGATAGAATCGATTTCAAAACGGCAACATGTACAGGAATAGAGAACAATGTTAATGAACATGTACAATCATTTTGGTATTAACCCTTATAAGGAGTTATTCCCCTTAAAAAATTGTACATAATTTTAGAAAAATTGTATTTTGAGAACCAGAAGTCGTAGAGACTTGGGACCTTCACCAATAATCTTTAATTCGTGTGACCTTTAATATGCAGTCAAGGTCAAAGGTCACTGAGTGCAATAAAAATTACGCTGCAATTTCAAGCTTTCATATTAAGAAAACGATAAGAGTTTGCTACATACTTACAGCGTATAAAATGTTCCTCTCGACGAGCTCTACATTTTATACTCGACCTCAAAAGAGTCCGACTGTCTTGTCAAAAGTTACGACGGGATGATCCTTAAAAGTATAGTATTGTGTGTATATCTTTTTAAAGGTAACAGATATCAACGTGCTATAAACTGCAAAGATGATCAGTAGTCCAAGACCTTCAATTTGAGGTCAATATCAGGTCATGATGAAATTTCACCTTGACCTTCATATTTTACTATGACCTTGACCTTGTGACATTTGAAAGGTCAAGTGGTCCTGACTTGAATGGTGATAGTCCCATGTCTCTACGACTTCCGGTTCTCAAGTTTTGTATTGCATCATATATTTGATGATTAATTGTGACCTTGGCGAACTTTGAAATTGTCCCAATTCTTTTTCTATAATGTTGTCCTTCAAATGTAGATCATTTATCATTGAACAGATTTGAGATATCTATTGTCGTTTTAGAGATAATGCAGTTTGAAGTTTTTCGAGCGGAGGCATGTATTTCTGAATCATCAAGAGCTTACCACTTAAAATGTTTTAGAAATTGAAGAGGTTGACATAGTTATATGTTTGACCAAATACCAAAAACATTCCATGGAAAAAAACACCAAAAAATCAATTTGAAATTTTCAAGTTTTGCATTGACTTTGTAAGTTTCATAACTTCTATTTATATAATTGATATTGCATCATTATTTGCACTTTGTCAAATGGGTTCATCTGATATATCAAATTGAAGGTCTCAATAAACTCTACTTAAAAATGAAAATTTTAAACCCCCTTTTCATCCCAGGGGGACGGGTGGGGTCATTTAGTGCAAACATTCAAATTTCTCAGATGGTAAGGTTGTCGCATATCAAATGAAAGAACATAAAGCGTACATTTCAAATTTCAAATTGACGTCTCCCAAAAATGGGTTGGATGGGGTCATTGAGTGCAAAAAATAAATGTTCTTTTAAGGTAGGGTTGTTGTATATCAAATGAAAGGTCATGATGTGTACATTTGAAATATCAAATTCCCGACCTCCAAAAATTTGTTGGATAGGGTTATTAAGTGCAAAAATCAAACTTTCAAGAACATGGTGTTGTCGCATATCAAACGCAAGCTCATCTACTCTGTTCCATATATCATAATTCCGATCTCAAAAATGTAGACGGATGAGGTCATTTAGTGTAAAAAGCGAAACGTTTCAGAAGGTGTGCTTGTCGTCTATCAAACGAAAGGTCGTACAAAGTACAATACGAAAACATCACTTTTACAGGAAAGACCTTTCAATTGTTTTACAAACAATTGAGATACTAGTTTTTTTTTTTTTTTTTAAGGTCTTTCCCCTTCGTGAGGAAAGACCTTATTGTTTTTCTAATGTTTTTTTTTCTTTTTAAGGTCTTTCCCCTACATGGGAAAGACCTTATTGTTTTTCTAATGTTTTTTCTTTTTCTTTTTTTTCTTTTTTTTCTTCCAACATTTTTTTGACATGCCCGCCTCTTGTTTCTGTTGAAGTTATTAAGACCAAATATGGACCATCGCTAGACCTCACCAAGATGTATTATCAAATGACCCTGTTAAGGATTTCATCATCCCCTTTAGGAGTTATCTCCCTTTTATTGATTTTTTTCAACATGGCCCCCCCTCGTTGGTTTTAAAGATATCATGACCTTAATTGAACATAATGTAGATCTCATCATGATGTATTACCATGTGAGGCTGAATAGGATTTCATCGTCCCCTATGAGAGTTATATCCCCTTGAAACAATTTCTTTCCTTTGCATTTTTCTCAAAAAGGATAAGAGATAGAATCGATTTGAAAACGGCAACATGTACAGGAACAGATGGCAATATTAATGAACATGTACAATCATTTGTTATTACCCCTTATAAGGAGTTATTTCCCTTGAAAAATTGTACTTAATTTTTTAAAAATTCTATTTCGAGAACCGGAAGTCATAGAGACCTGGAACCTTCACCAATAATCTTTAATTCATGTGACCTTTAATATGCACCCAAGGTCAAAGGTCACCGAGTGCAAAAAAATATTACGCTGCAATTTCAAGCTTACATATTAGGAAAACTATAAGACTTTGCTGCATACATACAGCGTGTAAATTGTTCCTCTCGACGAGCTCTACATTTTATGCAATAAGCCCAAACATGTCCGACCGTCTGTTGAAAAGTTACAACGGGATGATTCTTAAAAGTATAGTATTGTGTGTATATCTTTTTAAAGGTAACAGATATCAACCTACTATAAACTGCAAAGATGATCAGTAATTCAAGACCTTCCATTTGAGGTCAATATCAGGTCATGATGAAATTTCACCTTGACCTTCAAATATTTCCATAACCTTGACCTTGTGATAGTTGAAAGGTCAAGTGGTCCTGAGTTGAATGGTGCTAGTCCCATGTCTCTACGACTTCCGGTTCTCAAGTCTGATATTGCATCATATATTTGATGATTAATTGTGACCTTGGTGAACTTTGAATTTGTTCCAATTCTTTTCTATAATGTTGATCTTTAACTGTAGATCATTTATCATTTAACAGATTTGAGATATCTATTATCGTTAAAGAGATAATGCAGTTTGAAGTTTTGCGAGCGGAGGCATGTATTTCTGAATCAACAAGAGCTTACCACTTAAAATGTTTTATAAATTGAACAGGTTAACATAGTTATATGATTGACCAAATACTAAAAGCATTCCATGGAAAAAAACACCAAAAAATCAATTTGAAATTTTCAAGTTTTGCATTGACTTCGTAAGTTTCATAACTTCTATTTATATATTTGATATTGCATCATTTTTTGCACTTTGTCAAATGGGGTCATCTGATATATCAAATTGAAGGTCTTATTAAACTCTACTTAAAAATAAAAATTTTAAACCACCTTTTCATCCCAGGGGGACGGGTGGGGTCATTTAGTGCAAACAATCAAATTTCTCAGATGGTAAGGTTGTCGCATATCAAATGAAAGAACATAAAGTGTACATTTCAAATTTCGAATTGACGTCTCCCAAAAATGGGTTGGATGGGGTCATTGAGTGCAAAACATAAATTTTCTTTTAAGATAGGGTTGTTGTATATCAAATGAAAGGTCATGATGTGTATATTTGAAATATCAAATTCCCTACCTCCAAAAATTAGTTGGATTGGGTCATTAAGTGCAAAAATCAAACTTTCTAGAACATGGCGTTGTCGCATATCAAATGAAATCTCATCTACTCAGTGTTATATATATCATAATTCCGATCTCAAAAATGTAGGCGGAAGTGTTAAAAGAGGAAAGTTTCAGAAGGTATGCTTGTCGTATATCAAACGAAAGGTCGTACAAGCTACATTACGAAAACATCACTTTTACAGGAAAGACCTTTCAATTGTTTTACAAACAATTGAGATACTAGTTCTTTTTCTTTTTTTTCTTTTTTTTCTTCCAACATTTTTTTGACATGCCCGCCTCTTGTTTCTGTTGAAGTTATTAAGACCAAATATGGACCATCGCTAGACCTCAGCAAGATGTATTACCAAATGACCTTGTTAAGGATTTCATCATCTCCCTTAGGAGTTATCTCCCTTTTATTGATTTTTTTCAACATGGCCCCCCCTCGTTGGTTTTAAAGATATCATGACCTTAATTGGACAAAATGTAAATCTCATCATGATGTATTACCATGTGAGGCTGAATACGATTCCATCGTCCCCTATGAGAGTTATATCCCCTTGAAACAATTTCTTTCCTTTGCAATTTTCTCAAAAAGTATAAGAGATAGAATCGATTTGAAAACGGCAACATGTACAGGAACAGATGGCAATGTTAATGAACATATACAATCATTTTGTTATTAACCCTTATAAGGAGTTATTCCCCTTGAAAAATTGTAAACAATTTTAGAAATTTTTTATTTCGAGAACCAGAAGTCGAAGAGACTTGGGACCTTCACCAATAATCTTTAATTCATGTGACCTTTAATATGCACCCAAGGTCAAAGGTCACCGAGTGCAAAAAAAAATTACGCTGCAAATTCAAGCTTACATATTAGGAAAACGATAAGACTTTGCTGCATACATACAGCGTATAAAATGTTCCTCTCGACGAGCTCTACATTTTATATGATAAGTCCAAAAAAGTCCAACTGTCTGTTCAAAAGTTACAACAGGATGATTCTTAAAAGTATAGTATTTTGTGTATATCTTTTAAAAGGTAGCAGATATCAACCTACTATAAACTGCAAAGATGATCAGTAATTCAAGACCTTCAATTTGAGGTCAATTTGAGGTCATGATGAAATTTCACCTTAACCTTCACAGTATACTATGACCTTGACCTTGTGATATTTGAAAGGTCAAGTGGTCCTGAGTTGAATGGTGGTAGTCCCATGTCTCTACGACTTTCGGTTCTTAAGTTTGGTATTGCATCATATATTTCATGATTAATTTTGACCTTGGTGAACTTTGAAATTGTCCAATTCTTTTTCTATAATGTTGTCCTTTAACTGTAGATCATTTACCATTTAACAGATTTGAGATATCTATTGTCGTTTTAGAGGTAATGCAGTTTGAAATTTTGCGAGCGGCGGCATGTATTTCTGAATCAACAACAGCTTCCCACTTAAAATGTTTGACAAATTGAAGAGGTTATAATAGATATATGTTTGACCAAATACCAATAACATTCCATGGAAAAAAACACCAAAAAATCATTTTGAAATTTTTATGTTTTGCATTGACTTTGTAAGTTTCATAACTTCTATTTATATCGTTGATATTGCATCATTTTTGGAACTTGGTCAAATGGTGTCATCTGATATATCAAATTGAAGGTCTCAATAAACTCTTCTTAAAAATGAAAATTTTAAACCTCTTTTTCATCCCAGATGGAAGGGTGGGGTCATTTAGTGCAAAAATTCAAATTTCTCAGATGGTAAGGTTGTCGCATATCAAATGAAAGAACATAAAGCGTACATTTCAAATTTCAAATTGACGTCCCACATTATTTGGTTGGATGGGGTCATTGAGTGCAAAAAAATAAATTTTCTTTTAAGATAGGGTATATCAAATGAAAGGTCATGATGTGTACATTTGAAATATCAAATTTCCAACCTCCAAAAATTGGTTGGTTGGGGTTATTAAGTGCAAAAATCAAACTTTCCAGAACATGGCGTTGTCGCATATCAAATGAAAGCTCATCTACCCTGTGTTACATATATCATACTTCCGATCTCAAAAATGTAGGCGGATGAGGTCATTAAGTGTGAAAAGCGAAAAGTTTCAGAAGGTATGCTTGTCGTATATCGAACGATAGATCGTACAAAGAACATTACGAAAACATCACTTTTACAGGAAAGACCTTTCAATTGTTTTACAAACAATTGAGATACTAGTTTTTTTTTTTTTTTTTTCATCCAGCATTTGTTTAACATGGCCTCCTCTTGTTTCTATTGCAGTTATCAAGACCAAATATGGACCATCGGTAGACCTCATCATGAAGTATTACCAGATGAGGCTGTGTAGGATTTCATCATCCCCTTTAGAAGTTATCTCCCTTTTATTGTTTTTTTTCGACATGGCCCCCCCTCGTTGTTTTTGAAGATATCATGACCTTATTTAGACAAAAGTTAGATCTCATCATGATGTGTTACCATATGAGGCTGCTAAGGATTTCATAATTCCCTATGAGAGTTATGTCCCCTTGAAGCAATTTCTTTCTTTTACATTTTTCTCAAAAAGTATTCAAGATAGAATCGATTTGAAAACGGCAACATGTACAGGACCAGATGGCAATGTTAATTAACATATACGATCATTTTGTTGTTAACCCTTATAAGGAGTTATTTCCCTTGAAAAAATATACACAATTTTTGAAAAATTGTATCTCGAGAACCGGAAGTCGTAAAGACTTGGGACCTACACCAATAATCTTAAGTTTATGTGACCTTTAATTTGCACCCAAGGTCAAAGGTCACCGAGTGCAAAAAAAAATTACGCTGCAATTTCAAGCTTTCATATTAAGAAAACGATAAGAGTTTGCTGCATACTTACAGCGTATAAAATGTTCCTCTCGATGAGCTCTACATTTTATACTCTGACCTCAAAAGAGTCCGACTGTCTGTTCAAAAGTTACGACGGAATGATTCTTAAAAGTATAGTATTGTGTGTATATCTTTTTAAAGGTAACAGATATCAACCTACTATAAACTGCAAAGATGATCAGTAGTTCAAGACCTTCAATTTGAGGTCAATGTCAGGTCATGATGAAATTTCACCTTGACCTTCATATTTTACTATGACCTTGACCTTGTAATATTTGAAAGGTCAAGTGGTCCTGAGTTGAATGGTGATAGTCCCATGTCTCTACGACTTCTGGTTCTCAAGTTTTGTATTGCATCATATATTTGATGATTAATTGTGACCTTGGTGAACTTTGAAATTGTCCCAATTCTTTTTCTATAATGTTGTTCTTCAACTGTAGATCATTTATCATTTAACAGATTTGAGATATCTATTGTCGTTTTAGAAATAATGCAGTTTGAAGTTTTTCGAGCGGAGGCATGTATTTCTGAATCATCAAGAGCTTACCACTTAAAATGTTTTAGAAATTGAAGAGGTTAACATAGTTATATGTTTGACCAAATACCAAAAACATTCCATGGAAAAAAACACCAAAAAATCAATTTGAAATTTTCAAATTTTGCATTGACTTTGTAAGTTTCATAACTTCTATTTATATAATTGATATTGCATCATTATTTGCACTTTGTCAAATGGGGTCATCTGATATATCAAATTGAAGGTCTTAATAAACTCTACTTAAAAATGAAAATTTTAAACCCCCTTTTCATCCCAGGGGGACGGGTGGGGTCATTTAGTGCAAACTTTAAAATTTCTCAGATGGTAAGGTTGTCGCATATCAAATGAAAGAACATAAAGCGTACATTTCAAATTTCAAATTGACGTCTCCCAAAAATGGGTGGGATGGGGTTATTGAGTGCAAAAAATAAATGTTCTTTTAAGATAGGGTTGTTGTATATCAAATGAAAGGTCATGATGTGTACATTTGAAATATCAAATTCCCGACCTCCAAAAATTAGTTGGATAGGGTTATTAAGTGCAAAAATCAAACTTTCTAGAACAAGGCGTTGTCACATATCAAATGAAAGCTTATTTACTCTATGTTACATATATCATACTTCCGATCTCAAAAATGTAGCCGGATGAGGTCATTTAGTGTTAAAAGAGAAAAGTTTCAGAAGGTATGCCTGTCGTATATAAAACGAAAGGTCGTACAAAGTACATTACGAAAACATCAATTTTACAGGAAAGACCTTTCAATTGTTTTACAAACAATTGAGATACTAGTTTTCTTTGTTTCTATTAACTTTTAAAAATTTTGTCACTATAGTAAACAATACAGTACACATTTATCGCCTTCTCTAACAAAGAGCTTCGATTCTTTTGTTCTATTTCAACCGGGTTTCCGACTGGAATAAACCAATAATGCTTCAAAAAGCCTGTGTCGCTAAGCATGGTATATGTCACGGCATATTGAATAAAAGGACAATTTCCAAGATTGTAGACGAGAAAAGAATTCGTGAAAAAGTAATCTATTTTTTGTTGTTTGATTGTTTTGTCTGTTTAGGTTTACCCGCACTAATTTTTTAATAATACTGATCAATTTTGAAAATGTGACATACATTTCTTGAACTCCGATTATATATGTTGGTGCCGAAGAGTTATCCGTGTTAAGATTTTTATTTCGAGGCATCGTAACTCTCTAAAATAGTCACACAACGCCAACTTTAGTACTGTTCTGATATATTGCTGATGTAAACCTTTGACACTATAAAGTGTGTGATAACATTTTGTGAGGGAGTTCGATGTTTGCTATACCACTGTTCATTTTAACGCACTTTATGACGATACCACTTTATCAATATGAATGAAATTTATTGCAGTGTTTTAAGAAATAATTTTACTTTAAAATCACGTACCATTTGTGAACTAGTAAATGTTTTACAAGGACGAATTTTCTGTATAAAGTCAATAATTGTGTGAACTTTTGAAGCTTAAACTTTTTATAGCTTTAAATACGCCAATGAAAGGTCCGAAAACTATACCAATACAGAACGATATATTTTTGAAATTGTAGCAAAACTTTTGGTCGACAAATTTTAATTCGTTATTGCATAAATATCAACTTGAAATATCTGTCATTTTCTCCCTACCCAGTTTACCCCTGTTACTTATTATGATGTGGACTGGACATTGTTATTTAATCTTATGCAATTTGATTGGATTAAGTTCTTTTTGATTACCTTCAAACTGTTCATGCTTTTCGTACGAGTATATTGATTAAATCGGACCGTGCGTGAATGTGTACATAAATTAAATGACCTGCATACTGGACACTGGACCAGTCCATATTACGTTTTGTACGACTTTGCCCCCGCAGAGCTATAGAAAAACAGTACATTAACGGGTGTTACACGGACTCTTTTTGGACGATACACGGACTCTTTTTAGTTGTTACACGGACACTTTTTATGAATAGAATCACTCGTGCATGATCAGTGAGTTCATGGGCACTTTATCTTTCAATTAGATTTGAACTTTTTGGTTCACCGACTTATTTCCCGTCTTTTTATTGAACAACATCAATATCTTTTTTTTTCAAATATTTCCAGTTAATTACTATTCACATCAGTACACTAAGGGATTAGACATTTAACTTCAATAGTGGGGGGTATTTTCTCCTAAAATAGATATTTTGGTCCCAAATTATATGAGAAAAAAATTATTATGGTCAAGTAGATGACAAATTAATGTTTTGAATGATTCCTGATTTTCCAAATACCGTTAATAGTGCTCATTGGCGGATCCGGGGGTTGGAACCCCCCTTTTTTGTTGGCCGATCAATGCATTTGAATGGGGACATATAGTTGGAACCCCCCTTTTTAAAATGACTGGATCCGCCCCTGGTGCTAATTTAAACAAAAACATTTGGGTGATGGCGTTGAAAAGTAAATAGTTAATATACTCAAAAAAGAACATACCGCCCCCTTTATGAAGCAAAATATTCGGTCAATAAATGTTTGCTTAAATATATGGACATGAATAGTATTTTGGACAATGCTGAAAGTAAAGAAAGGATGATACTGACGTGAACATTTCAATAAAAAATAAGACAGGAAATAAATAAATAAAAATCAAATCTAATATCAAAAGATAAAATACCTATCAACTCACCAATGCACGATTGATCCTATAAACAAAAAGTGTTCATGTAATACACGTCCAAATAAGCAGCAAATCTAGAAGAAAATCATTCAACTTGTCATCAATTTTGGGCGGTAAGCTGCGATTGGATCATATTGTAACACGTGTTTAATCCCGATCAACACTTGCAGATCTAGAGACGAGCATGAATTAAAAAAAAAAAATCAAAGTATATTCCTGAATATAAATAATATTAAGACAAAATCCATTTTTTTATAAATATTTCATCCACTAATGAAGTAGGAAATTCATTCTTTTGATACCTTTATATTGTTATCGGATTTATATCAGTGGCGGATCCATGTCTAAATCCAGAACAAAACAGGGGCGGGGGGGGGGGGGGGGTCCAACTTTATGTCCCCATTTAAATTTTAAATGCATTGATCTTCAAAAAAAGGGTTGTTCCAACCCGCGGGACCCCCACCACTTCATATTAAATTCATGTATTTGGCAACAAACGCGCGATTTTTACGATTTTTTTAAGGGGGAATGGCGGGATTTAATGGCTCATCCTGCATTTTTTCATCAAATATAAAGATCACAGCCTGTGTATTTTAAAATGAATTAGCCCCCTTCCCCCTCCCCGCTTTCCGTTTTATTCATAAAAATCAAACATTATCTTACTTACCACTAAAATATTCCTTAATATATTACTTTTTTACGAAGTTGCATTTTAAAAAGTCTTAAATGTGTACAACATTTATATTTTACTAGAAATGTTTTTTTTTTTTATCAAACTATTAGATTCCTGATTTTTTTCCTTGAAAAAAAATCTCGGTTGAAGGGAAATGAAAAAAAAATGTGTTTATACTATAACTTACATTTACTGCTTTATGGCTATCAAAGATTCTCAAATGTTTAGTCTTGCTTAACGTATTATTACTTGAAACGTCGTACAAGTCAGATAAAAAACAAAAGTAACAAAAGAAACAGGCCGGTAACAACCAGCCGAATAGTTTTTCTGCACTTGTAGTCAGGTCAAGGTCCTCGGCTATCGCCTCGGACCTTGACCTGACTACTCGTGCAGAAAAACTATCCGGCAACGGTTGTTACCGGCCTGTTTCTTTGTTACCTTTGTATTTTATCTAATACTTATCAATGAAATTTAAGGTATGAAAGGTTACAATTGCCACTTTTTTATATTTTCACATAATTTTCCAAATTCACATAAGATAAAATATTTTTGAAAGCCTATTGCGGAGAATAAAGGGAAATTTAACTGTTTTTACGTTCTATTCCATTAAAAACGCCATTTTTTGAAGATAAATGCAGAAAAACATTTTACGCACGCCTACGCCAGGTAAAATTGTTGTTTATCCTAACAAAAAAATACATTTTTCAGTTTCATTCGAATATTATAATAATAATAAATTCCAAATTCATGTAGTCATTAGATAAAGTCCATATATGTACGATCTGCCTATTTTTGGACATCAAAAGACAATACGATCGTTTTAAGGTCAATTTCGTCTACCTCACACAATCTTGTTAGGCACTATAATCTAATTAATTTCGACATGAAAGTGGCTATGCAAGCACCTACAGTGGGGCCGCTACAGTGATGATATTGCACATTATCTTACCTGCTTACCTCCTATACATTTCTAGGAATATATGATTGATTAAAAGCGAACTCGTGGAGACCTTGTATATTCAATATTAGGTTAGTAGGGAGGCGGGGCTTATTTCAATACACGGTTAGTTGTGGATTTACGACTTGGGCACTGTTTGATTATTTAAAACTATCAAAGTTCTGTTTAATATTGTTATATCAAGGTTGTTGATACTAAATATTTATCGTTAACATTAGTTGTTTAGTGCAGACCAATTGAAGAAGGTTCTTAAAATTGAACACTTGAACACTTTAATACAGAAATAAGAAGATGTGTTATGATAGCAAATAAGACAACTTTAGTCTAAATTCAACAAAAAAAGATAGTCGGTAAGATAAATTCGTTACATAGTGTGCTAATGATCTAATATGATATATATACAGGGCAAGTAAATTCCATATGGGGTTCGAGCTTGGCTCTCACACCATATGGAATTTACTGACCCTGTATATATCATATTGGGTCACTAACACACTAGGTAACTAATATTATTTTCATTATTTAAGAGCATATCTAAAATAAAACATGTTTTTCGATATTATACATTTTCAAATGGATAGAACACCACACACATTTTTGATTTTTGATGTTTGAACTCGTCGCCTAAGATATTACTATTGTTTATCAAACTTTGATCATAATGGTAGATATGAGAGCGCTGATAATGTCAGACGGACATCGTCATAACCATTTCACATTCTAAACCCCATACAGCATTATCGTTCGGATCATACTTAAAAAAGCTTAGCCAGATGTCACCACTGTTTCGGAGTTTGACCCCATTCGTCGCAACTCGGCCGATTCCGTACCTTCATCTTATTGAAGACGAGTAGCGGATTCACCGAGGATTGCCGACTAAAACATATCCCTTACTATATGCTTCACAGCGTCAAACAATAAAACTAGATAGACCAGTGGGAGAAATGTGTGCCCCTTTTACCTATGTCGAATTAGAAGTATACGTTTTTGCGTACGTAGTGTTTTTAATAAGTCTTCAATTCTTCAATAATTTCAATTTTCAAGTAATGCTAACGCTTTCTTTAACTGGTTATACAGCGTTCCTGTTTATAGGCACTAAAACACATGCAATTTCATCTTTTGTATTAAGTGCTTTGAGACGGACGAAATATATCAGCATACCGAATGATTTTTTTTCGAAATCTGAAACGAAAAAAATATTTTTGTTATAACAGTAAAATGTGCTCTATTTACACAACTGAATTGGGCTCTTATATTTAATAAAGAAAGAAAGAAAACGGTCAAAGTTAACATTTTTTTTTTATTAAGAAATGGCTTGAAATAACTTTGGCAATTTGATTGGTTACCCTGACAGAGGATATGAGCCACATTGTGCTTATTATCTCTGTCGCTCCCCCATTCTACTAACGGATCAGATGATATAAAACACCCACAAGGAATATCAGCCAATATCCCCTGCATACGAAGATCCCGAATTACTTATATTATTCCACTGTATGTACATATTGATAGCTAAATTAACATTTGATTGGTTGAGACGATCACGTGATTGAAGCACCTCGAAGTATCATTTTTCATATATTGCAGTGGAATAATACATGTTACCATTGGCTTAGGGAGATATGAAGATTTTTGCGTTCAAAATTGTTTCAGATAAAAAAATGAAATATTGTCCTCGGGCGATGCCTATTGGAAATACGATTTTCTTGGGTGAACAAATCTTCATACACGGGAAATATATGTATATTAAATGTAACACAATGTTAAAGACGTCACACAATCTGTCTGTTCATTATACAATAAGTTCGCCTTTAACTTAGAAACTAAATTAACGGATGCATGCACATCCATCAGATATATTTCCTCGAAAATCTTAAAATTTACCTTCAATAAATAAAAAAAAAACAGAACAAAATATCCTAGTTTCACGCACGTACACTTTGTTTTATTTTCTATGTCGTGTTTGCCGTACTAGCACCAAAATTAGATGACTATACACTTCGTCATCGTGGTGAATTTATTTACCGACTTTCTTCGTTGTGTCTACCAAATTTCTATGTTTTCCCTACAAAATGTATCAATGCATTCCAAACAAAATACCCTACATTTCTTTCGCCAGTGTCATTGTTGTTTTTTACATATATTTACAAGTTCAATAATGCATTTATAAAATATGCAACCTTGATTTGACGACTGAAATATTGATTTTTTTTTTATATTTTTCGTATTTTCGTCTACAATTATGCACTTTTATTATCACATATGTATATTGCCGGAACTATTTAATTTAACATAAATTTATTAATTTTAAATCGATCAATCCGTCAATTAGTTATACATGTTTGGGTTACTAAATGTCATATTTACATAATTTATATTAATTAACGTTCTTTGATTAAATAGTCTGAAGCTTAAACAATGGTGAAAATTCGTATATCCAAATGTTACGTTTTTCACAAACTTTAATTTATACTCTCTATTGGCTTCCCTAGCAAACATGTACCCACATTATCCGCTTAACGTCTACACCCAATATTGCATACATTTTTGGGACCCAAACGGGATCAACCGTGACTGTAAAAGGCAATCTTCTGACCCTTCAATGTGTTGTAACAAAGATTATTATTTATACATCCGAGCAGCAAAACAAGAGGTCCTACTTCTGGTCTGGAATGGTGGGGAATTCCTGATGACAATGTTTTATAAAATAAAGAAGTCATGCAGAACAGAAGTTGTAACCATGGACAGTGGTATTTTATTAAACATTGATGTGAACGTTTTATGAAGTTAAAATGGTAAATAATGCAGACACCCATATTTTCGTTGCTGTGCTTGAACTTATTGAAATGGATTTTCAAAAAAAGGGGGTCATATAAGTTACTTTCGGTAGGGATAATTGTTACGGCCAGAAATCGCCTTTAAATTGTAGCCAACAAAAGACACAAATCAATAATAAAATTTAACAATATTTATTATACAAAAGTTTACAAGAAGTATTACACAAATATTACTGTCAACTTAACTGTCAAAATATGAGTCCAATCTTTTATCTGTATCTGTACCCGGATATCTTTCGGAATCCAATCTGAATATTATGTTCACTACTACGGCCACAATCCAGTATGATGTTGTTTGTAGAATTAAAGTTTCAATCTAAATTGCTGTGAATACTAAAGTCTATCGATGTCTAAGTCTAAGTCCAAGAGTGTGTTTAACTTTAGTGTCTGTATATATATAGTTGTCATGGAAGATTCTAGAACAGTCTATAATGGAACATCCTAGAAAGTTACAACGGAAGTTTCTAGTAAAATGTAGAAGTTTATATAACGCATCTTTTATTAGGATCATTCTGGAAAGTTCCAATCATTCTGTAATTGTTCCAGTGATTTCTAAACTGCACAGTTCTAAGATTATTCTGTAAACAACTATCAGGCCACACAACACAAATCAGGCCAACATAAATAAATACAATAATTACAATATCATAACACCTCCCCCCTTAAAAGAAGTTTTAGTGTAACAAAAACTTATCATGAATAATATGAACAAAAATACATAGTATATACAAAGTGTTTTAATAAGCTCTAGATAAAGCATCTGCTATTACATTATCTTTACCCTTTATATGTTTTACAATTACATCATATTCTTGTAACAACAAACTCCACCTAGTCAACCTCTGATTCTTGTTTCTCATTTTATGTATGAAGGTGAGAGGATTATGATCAGTACAAACAAGAATAGGATATACAGTGGGATTCAAATATACATCAAAATGTCGAAGTGCTGACAACATTGCAAAACACTCTTTTTCGATAGTTGAATAATTTTTCTGATGTTTATCTAATTTCTTGGAAAAATATGATATAGGTTTCTCAACATTATCATCTGTCTCTTGATATAAAACAGCTCCAATTCCTACATCGCTTGCATCAACGGCAAGTTTAAATTGATTTTCAAAGTCTGGAGTAATCAGAACTGGACTATTAATTAAAAGTGATTTGCTATTTTCAAAAGCGTTTTGACAATTTTCACTCCAGATAAATTTAGAATCTTTTCGTAAAAGATGAGTCAATGGTTGAACCACAGTAGCAAAATTTGAACAAAATTTTCTGTAAAATCCAATCATGCCTAAATATCTCATAAGTTGTTTTCTATTTATAGGAGGAGAAAATTTGGAAATAGCTTCCACTTTAGCCATAATAGGTTTCATTTGACCTTGGCCAACTGTATGCCCTAAATAATCAACAGTGGCCTGACAAAATTCACTTTTACCAAGATTAACAGTCAAATTTGATTGTGACAATCTATCAAAAGTATCATACAAATGTGTTAAATGCTGTTCCCAGCCATCACTACATACAATTAGATCGTCAATATAAGCATAACAACAGTTTAAATCTTTTATAACATTATTGATCATTCTTTGAAATGTAGCTGGTGCACTTTTCATGCCAAACGGCATTACAGTATATTGAAATAAACCATCTGGTGTAACAAAAGCTGATATTTCACGAGCTCTCTGTGTCAATGGAACTTGCCAATAACCTTTCAACAAATCAAATTTGCTCACAAATTTTGCTTGACCAATGTTGTCAATACAATCGTCTATCCTTGGAATCGGATAGGAATCAGATTTTGAGACTGAATTTACTTTTCTGAAATCAGTCACGAAACGAAAGGTTTTATCTGGTTTTGGCACAAGGAGACAAGGAGAGCTCCATTCACTTTTACTCGGCTCAATAATATCATTGTCAAGCATATATTTAATTTCTTTTCTCATATCTTCAAGTTTGAGTGGATTGAGCCGGTAAGGATGTTGCCTAATTGGAGAAGCATCTCCTATATCAACATCATGACAAACAGCAGTGGTTTTGTTTGGCACATTTGGAAAAAGATTTTTAAAAGAAAATACCAAAGTCTTTATTTCTTTTCTACGTTCAAAAGACAGATGTGCAAGTTTTGAGTCTAAATTTGACAAAATTTCTGAATTTTTAATCTAACTTTCTCTTCCATAGTTTTAGAACTAAAAGGTGGTTCAATTACATCTGGTTTGTCATGATTGTTCTCAAATTTAACCATGCCTAAAGTGGTAACTGGTTTACTCTCACATTCATTAGTACGCTCAAAATATGGCTTTAACATATTAATATGACACACTCTGTTTTGTTTACGCCGACCTGAAGTTTTTACAATATAATTCAAATCATTGATTTTACTCTCTATTGTATAAGAACCAGAATATTTAACCTGTAAAGGATGTCCAGGGACTGGCAAAAATACAAGTACCTTATCACCAGGCTCAAAAACTCTATCCCTGGCATCTTTATCATACCATATTTTCATCTTGTTCTGTACATTTTTTAAGTTTTTCTGAGCAATTTGACAAGCAGTATGCAATTTTTCTTTAAATCTAGATACATAGTCTAAAAGATTCAGGTCAGTATGTTCAGTTAGCCACTTTTCCTTAATCAATTTTAACGGTCCCCTTACAGTATGGCCAAATACCAATTCAAAGGGACTAAATCCAAGGGATTCTTGAACAGCCTCTCGAACTGCAAAAAGTAGAAAGTGAACTCCATCATCCCAGTCCCTGTCAAATTGAAGATAAAAAGTTCTAATCATGTTCTTCAATGTTTGATGAAAACGTTCTAAGGCACCTTGAGATTCTGGATGGTACGCACTTGATCTATACTGAGCAATCCCTAACTGGTACACGACTTGCTGAAATAGACCTGACATGAAATTTGATCCCTGGTCGGACTGTATAGACTTAGGAAGTCCTACTAACGTAAAAAATTTGATAAGAGCTTTGACAATAGTAGGTGTCTTGATATTTCTTAGCGGAATAGCCTCAGGAAAGCGTGTGGATATACACATGATTGTCAATAAATACGCATTTCCAGTTTTGGTCTTTGGTAAAGGTCCAACGCAGTCAATTAGAACTCTGCTGAAAGGTTCGTCAAAGGCTGGAATAGGCAGAAGTGGTGCTGGTGGTATTTTCTGGTTAGGCTTACCAACAACCTGGCATATATGGCATGATTTGCAGTATTCTGCGACATCATTTCGATGTCTGGGCCAGTAGAAATGCTGCAAGATCTTAAGGCAAGTCTTCCTTATACCTAAGTGTCCAGCCAAGGGGGTGTCATGGGCAAGACCAATAATTTCTTGCCTATAAACTTTAGGCACCACCACTTGGTATACCACTCTCCATTCCTCATCTGGGGTAGCATCAGGAGGCCTCCACTTCCTCATTAAAATGCCGTCCTGATGGTAATAGCATTCGGCCATTTTGTCTGCTTCCTCCTGTGGTTGAGCCCGCTGGTTGAGCTGAAGAACCTCAGGGTCTTTATGTTGTTCTTCGAATAAATTCTTTCGGTCTAAGGAATGGCTGTTTACGTCTGGCCATGGCATAATAACATTCTTGTTAACACTAGGTGGTCTTATTATGGCCTTTTCTGAGCAACCAGGACCTTCAATGTCAGCTAGAAAAGTGTCAGAAAGGTCCATGTAATCAAACTGGTTTTCTTGCAAATCCTTATCTTGTTGTTTTCTAGCCATCGCCCTAGTGACAACACAAGCTGGATACAATTCAGCATCATCTTCAGGTAATTTAACATCCACCACCGGTTCACTGGTAACAATTGGTTCAGCAACCACTTTATTCCTAGCTAGATCATTTCCTAGCAATAACGTAACCCCCTCAACAGGGAGATTAGGACGAACACCCACAATAACTAGTCCAGTTATCAAATCTGACTTCAGATAAATATGATGGTGAGGAATATCTATACAACCCAACTCTACACCTTGTAACAAAACGGAGGCACCAACAGAAGTCTTCTCGGACAAAGGCAACACACCTTCTAACAATAAGGACTGAGAAGCTCCAGTGTCCCGTAAAATCTTAATAGGCTGAAGAGTGGTATCATCAACAATAGAAATAAACCCATCAGACATAAAGGGTTTATATTCCTCCATGTAATCACAAAAACTGGACTTAAAAGCCTGACTCGCAGGACATTCCAACGTACTGGTAGTATAAGGTGTAGTACAAGCACTGGACTTCGGCTTATTATCTCGTTCATTCTTCTTCTGGAGTCTAAAACAATTAGCCATCAGGTGACCAGTTTTCTTACAATAAGCACAAATCAGTGACTTCTTCTCAAAAGTATCAAATTTTGGACTAGACATATTATAACTGGACTGACTCTTATTCTGTGCAACAGGCTTACTGTCAGTACGCTCAGTGCTTTGATTTTTGTAATTTCCACTGGAAGTATTAACATTTTGACCCTTGAAACTTCTTTTATGTGAAAGAGTATAATTATCTGAAATAACAGCTGCATCATGTATTGTCTCAACAGTTTTGTCGTTTAAATGTGTTTTTAAGTCTAAATGAACACATTGTTTGAACTCTTCTAATAACATCAATTGTCTTAGGTTATCAAAATTGTTATCTGTTTTCTTTGAAGTAAGCCATTCATCAAATAGATCTTCTTTTTCCCGAGCAATTTCCACATAGGTTTGCGAATCAAACTTTTTATAAGATCTAAATTTCTGTCTATATGCTTCTGGTACTAGCTCATAAGCTTTCAAAACTTCCGGTTTTACCGTGTCATAATCGGAACTTTTTTCTGATGGAAGTGCGGAGTATATTTCAGCGGCCTTACCCTCTAAAACACTTTGTAGCATCGTAGTCCAATACGGCATTGGCCATTTCAAATTATTAGCAATTTTCTCAAACTGTGGAAAATATTTATCGACTGTTTTTTCACAAAATTTGGGAACCAAACGTATATTTTTTGCTGCATCAAAATATTCTGATTTCGACTGGACTTTAGTGTTGCTTTCTTCTTTGACCATTTCAGTTTTTATTTTCTCCATCTCTAGCCTTTCCTTCATTTCAAGTTCTGCCTGTTTTAATTTAAGTTCATCTTGTTTTCTCCATCTCCAACCTTTCCTTCATTTCCAGTTCTTTTAGTTTAAATTCATTTTCTTTTTCTTTTTTTTCCCATTTCTAATCTTTCCTTCATATCCAGTTCTGCTTGTTTTAATTTAAATTCATGTTCTAATTCAAGCTGTTTTAATTTAAAGGCATCAACATTTTCGACCTTAAGTTCAAGAGCCTCTTCACCTAAAATTTCTGCGTCAACTAATTTGTCTATAACCAAATTTTTTATAATTTGTTTTCTCATAGATACTTTAAAAACTAATTTCAGATGTTTAGAAAGCAACACTAATTCGTCTTTCTTTATATTATCAAAACTCTCCAGGTCAGGCGTTCTCAAAAATTTACCGGCATCAAATGCCATTTTGTAGAATTTTGTTGGCTAGTTATAATAAAATACTGAATAAATTTTGAATAAGATATTTTCGTTATCCCGGACGAGCCCCCAATTTCTGTTACGGCCAGAAATCGTCTTTAAATTGTAGCCAACAAAAGACACAAATCAATAATAAAATTTAACAATATTTATTATACAAAAGTTTACAAGAAGTATTACACAAATATTACTGTCAATTAACTGTCAAAATATGAGTCCAATCTTTTATCTGTATCTGTACCCGGATATCTTTCGGAATCCAATCTGAATATTATGTTCACTACTACGGCCACCATCCAGTATGATGTTGTTTGTAGAATTAAAGTTTCAATCTAAATTGCTGTGAATACTAAAGTCTATCGATGTCTAAGTCTAAGTCCAAGAGTGTGTTTAACTTTAGTGTCTGTATATATATAGTTGTCATGGAAGATTCTAGAACAGTCTATAATGGAACATCCTAGAAAGTTACAACGGAAGTTTCTAGTAAAATGTAGAAGTTTATATAACGCATCTTTTATTAGGATCATTCTGGAAAGTTCCAATCATTCTGTAATTGTTCCAGTGATGTCTAAACTGCACAGTTCTAAGAATATTCTGTAAACAACTATCAGGCCACACAACACAAATCAGGCCAACATAAATAAATACAATAATTACAATATCATAACATAATGTCCAGTTGATTGTATTTCGAGAGAAAAAGTCTGTTTTTTTTAGTATATCAGTTTTGTTTTCATTTCTGCGCAAATTAATGATATACTAATTATGAACACAAACAAAGCAAAATTATTTTTATTTCATTTAATAAGATTTTTAAATCGTAAGGGTTTTTTTATTCCACAAGTACTAGTACTTGGTCATATTGTCCTGATTTTTTCAAAAGTGGTATAGGTTGTTTAATAGATAATCATGAAATGTGTTTTCGAGACCTTAGAAACTGCCATTTTTTTATTATGAAAAAATATCTGTTTTACAAGACGATTCGTGTCGTGTTTTTGAATAACTCTGTTTTACGTACGTACAGGCGCGCAGCTCCCATGATTGTTACACAATATCTCAAAGCTACAATCTTGTGAGCTGATTCGTACAAATTATAATAATGAGTTTACTCCAAGTTTTTTTTTTGTGGGACTTGTCAATATTTTTAGTTTTCGGTAAAGTGTTTTTATATTGCTGTGTGTCTTTTTCTATATTTTTTTTTTGGTAATGATGTGTAAAACATCAGACTGGTGATTTTTGATTGCCTCTTTGGAATATCCTCTTTTTTTATTTTATAAAGGTATATTATTACGATATATCAGTATAACTTGATTTATATATGGTATCAATCACAAATAAAAGAATAAACAGGGGAAATGTAATTACTGTAATCAGCAAAATTTACATCAAAAGTGATATTTCATTATTTTCATTCTCGACTCCTAGGAGTCGAGATTAAGAATTGAACGATGGACAGTTAGTGCGTGAATTTTTCTTGCTACCTGATTGGAAGATATTACGAGACGTGAATAATCAAAGTTTATTGATTGGTTAGGACAATCCAAACCAAGTAAATGTCCTTCAATCCCGTAGAATATCGGATTTGTCCTCTCTATTTTAGCAATTAAATTTTACACAGGTAACCTTTATCTATAAATAGTCGAATCTTCTGGAGTAAACAAAAACGTTAAACGATACTACTTTATAGCGTGTGATCTCACGTGTGTGGTAAATTTGTTGATTGATGCACGTGGCTATTCTAGTAAATGAATTAATCTACAAAGCGAGAGCACTTTCCATTTTCATCAGCTAAGAGTCGAATAGCCTTTTTGAAAGGCTAACGCTTGTATTTAGTAGTATATCATTAAACCTAATTAAATGGCAATTTATATATTTCACATCAATCAACAATGAAAATTATTTTTTTAAGTATATATGCACGAAAAATCACTAAAGTCGTAATTTTACCTCGTCTGACCAAAACACGTGAAAGTACAAACCTTTGCATTAACAGGCGTTCTTATTTGTTTAAATTATAAAATACCGTACATTTACATAAAAGTTAGCTTCTGACTACTGTGGGTTTTTTTAAGTGACCCGAGATTTAAGGAAATTTCTGGTAATATACAAATTTAAAATATTTACTTACTCATGCATACCTCTGTACCCGTATGCAAAAAACTACTTCAGTTGAGATTTGTTCCGAACGGACGGACTTTTCTTCATATCTTACGACAAATTAGAAATTTAATACGGTATTGGATATCTTAACCTAAATGGTTCTATGCATATCAGCCCTGTTTTCTTGTGCGGGTTTTGATATGCTTTTGGACATTTTTTGATTTATCAGCTATTAACGTTTTTACTAAGTATCCGATTTTTAAATATTTTGGAAGCGACATTATTTGTCGAAATGTACATATGATGCAATTAAATTAGTTGAGTTAATGTTATTAGTTAGGAAACCTCTTTGAAATGAAGTTTTTACATAACAGTATATAGAATTAGCAAAAGCATTTTCATTTTTGCTTTATTTCTTTATCACCTGATATTGGTTGGAAGTTGTATATACCTATAACTTATACTCTATATTCAATCCTCTTCATACTAAGATTTTCTATGTTACCGGTTAATAGCAAGTCCAAGAATACCACCCTCCTTTTATCAATTATAGTAACACCGAATGCTACTCATTATCAAACTTATTATCAAACTTTTAATCCATTGGAAACACGACAGTTTCTTCTACTGAACAGTTTATATGCACCGAAAAAGGTGAACAGTTTATGCATTATAGGGATGTGAACAGTTTATATGCATCACAAAAGGTGAACAGTTTTATTCTGTTACACCGTTCCGTAATTTATATAGTTCGTTTGATTATATTCTTAATCTGTTTATGTGTTCCAGTCTAGGAGGATTATCCATCTTTAACCTTATAAGAACATTAAAACATCGTATCATCGCTACCTTTCCCCTGCTCACACGTATCTCAAACTGAACATTGCAAGGTCATACCAGTTCTGGAGAACTTTTCAAAGGACAAACGTCATCTAGGACACAATTCGTGGCTAACCACAGAGTGAGTTAACTTTACAACATTGTTTTTGAAGCCTTCAAATTACTCTATACATATTTGAACATTCTCTCTATGAAACACTGGAAAGTTAACTGCTCTCGAAAGTACAACATTTTCTCGGATTCAACGGACTGTGCTATCTATTACTTTTGACATTTCGTTTTAATACATTAATTGAACACATTGTAAAATTGTATTTTATTTGTTTTTTAGCTTTTTACCTTTTGTTAGATTGGCTTGAGAATAAATTGTCAGCACCTGATATTCTTATTGCTTGAGCCCAGTCGTGGTTATACTTAATGGTCAGGCCATTACAGTAAAAAGTCTACAACTTGCCTGTTTTGTCTCACAGATAACGCCACTTCACGTTAGTTATACAGCTACATAACAACCTACCTGTTGAGCCCTGCATGTACGCGTCATCCCTTGACGTACAGTAAATTGACAACAACTTGTCTACACATCTCCTGAACAGGAAATACAACGGAGCATCGTTCGTAGCTGTTACATTGACACTACGCAACACAGCTTGTGCGTCCTAGGCAGCAAACCGACAACGTTGAACAAACACTGCCTACAGTTAGTCGATTTACATCATGGATCCCAGTCACGTGGAACAGCAAGAAGAGATACAGCCCCCAGAGGGAAATGTCCCAGATCTAGAAATACTACAAAATCCGTCTAATACAACACTTTCAGATGAAAATGTCGAGACTAGGCGAGTGCGTGACCTCACAGTAAAGGTAAAGGAGTTTTCACAGAAAAACGTGACAAGTTCTGTCAGGAAATAGAGACCCTTTGGTTAGATATAGAACCACAGTTATTGGAGATCACCAAACCTCCAAAAGAACTCCAGTAACTGCTAACAGTACAGAATAAACTCATAAAAGCCTGTACGAATTATCGTAGACTCGTAGACGAATATCTGGACTTTCTGAAAAGGACCAGGACATTGGAGAGTCAAAAAGACATAGACGCGTGTAATCTCTCATTGGATTTTCGTCTGTCCAGAGTGGAACTAGTCATGGAAACCTTACATGAGCATCGCCTTGCCCTTACAAAGGCTAAATCTACAAAAACAAAGACATCTAGAGGCAAGAAATCCTCTCACAGTGGGAGTTCCAACGTCTCTGACATTTCAAGTCTTGCACGGAAGAAGCGTGCCAAAGCAGAGGCTGCCAGAACTCAAATAGCCTTTGCTGAAAAACAGGCCTTGCTCCTAAAGCAGGAGGCAATGATAGAAGAACAGACTCTTTTCAAGCAAAATGAAATAAAGGCCGAGGCGGAACAAGAAGCCATCAGAGCAGATCAAGAAGCCACAAGCAGAAAAGCCGAGGCGGAGCAAGAGGCCACACGCAGAAAAGCCGAGGCGGAGCAAGAGGCTATACGTAGAAATGCTGAGGCTGCACACCAGAGAGCTGAAATGAAACGTGAGGCCATACGCAGGAAAACTTTGATGGAACGGGAGGCTGCACGTGCGACACGGGAAAAAGCCGAAATTAAAGCTGCTATGAACATTCTAGAAGCACAAAGAGAGGCTGCAGCCGCAGAAGCCGAGGCTCGTGTCCTGGAATACGACGGCAGCCAAGCATTTAGCGATCTTCCTGATGAAAAGGTTAAGATTTCGTCAATAAACTTCCTGTATTAACTGTTGTAAAGGAAGTAACAGGACATCAAAAGAAAAAACAAATTCCTGTTAAGTCCGAGCTGAGTCACGAAGCACAAGCGTTCGTGCCATCTGTGGCACTGAACTTGCCGCCACAGACATCTGCTGTCTTGCCTTCCGATATTAAGTCCCCGGAAGTTACCTTAATCCCAGATCTGGGAACAATAACTGGCATAGGAGAACACGGCGTTTCAGAAAAGATCCCTGTCTTACACCAAAATCAAGGCATTATAAAAGAGATCCCTGTCTCACACCTAAGACAAGGACTTATAGAAGAGACCCCTTCTGCACACCTGCAGCAAAACAATCCTACGTTAGAGATTACCAGATTTCTCCTTCGCAAGGACTTGCTGTTCTCCCGACTAACAAGCTTTAACGACCAGGCAGAATCATTTCACACATGGAAAGCCAGCTTTAAAAACGTCATAGACGAACTACAAGTTTCAGACTCGGAACAGATAGACCTACTTATTAAATGGCTTGGACCAGAGTCTAGTAAACATGCCATGAGTATAAGGGCATCAAATGCCAACAACCCAACAAGAGGCCTACACAGACTATGGGAAAGACTGGGCGATCGATATGGTGCTCCAATAATGTTACAGACGTCTCTCGTCAACAAACTTGACAACTTTCCAACACTAACAAATAAAGACAACTCACTCCTTTACGATTTGTCAGACATCATCTCAGAAATAGAATATCACAAAGAAAAATCCCAAGCTGGGATGTTTGCTAGCTTACTTCGACTCTTCGAAGGGGGTAAATCCTATTGTGGAAAAACTGCCATACGGACTCCAAGAAAAGTGGATAACAAGGGCTTCAAGATACAAGTCCAAATATGAAGTTGCATTTCCACCCTTCACAGAATTCTCTGCCTTCATCAGGGAAATCAGCAAAATAAAGAACGATCCTGGGTTCATCTTTGGGTCAAAAGTCACGCCTAATACAAAAGGCGCTACGCCAAGGTTCACACCTCAGACGTACTCTAAAGTCAACGTCCATAAGACGGCTGTTGAACAGCAAACTGAAGACAGCAGTCAACAACAAAATCTGTGTATCCTACACAAGACAAAGCATACCTTGAATGAATACCGAGCATTCCGAGCCAAACCAATCGAGGAACGCAAGGAACTGTTAAGACAAAACAATGTGTGCTACAAGTGTTGTGAGTCAACCACACACAGAAGTCGGGACTGTAACGCAAGTATCGGTTGTAACGAGTGTGGAAGTGAACGACATACCACAGCACTTCACATCACTAGACCACAACAATCTGAAACTTCCCAGTTTAGCTCACCCAGACAAGCCTACGGCGGGGAGCTAACACAAGTCTACGGCTGGGAGCAGACAGAGTCAGCTGAAACAAAGTTAACCTCTGTAAGTTCGATCTGCACAGAGATCTACAAAGATCATAAGAGCGAGAAATCTTATGCCAAGATATTACCTGTGGACGTGTACCACAAGGACAAGACAGACAAAATTATCAGGATGTACGCCATTATTGACGACCAAAGCAACCGGTCTCTTGCCTCGCCTGAATTCTTCAGTCTGTTCAACGTTCGGGAGAAACCTGAAAACTACTCTCTTACGACATGCTCCGGCAGAGTAGCTACTTCCGGGAAAAGAGGAAAAGATTTCGTCATAAAATCTGTACATAGTGACGTACAATTTGATCTGCCTACATTAATTGAATGTAATAATATTCCCAATAATCGAGACGAAATTCCTACTCCTGAAGTTGCAATGCATCATCCTCATCTGACAGAACTCAGAGGAAGTATTACACCACTAGAGGAACGTTGTCAAATTCTACTCCTAATTGGAAGGGACCTTATAGAGGCACACCACGTCCTTGAACAACGCCTAGGACCATCCCGAACTCCATTTGCCCAAAAGTTGAGACTTGGTTGGGTCATAATTGGAAATACATACATTGACAAGCAAACTGTTCCTATTGAAGTCAACACAAAGATAACTTACGTTTCAATCACGGAATCAAAACAACGTCTTGCCTCAAGACCGGAAATAGCCGTTAAGGACAATAATCCAATTGTTGTTCAGTCTAACTACAAAAACTTTCATTCGAATGCCAAGGTCGCTAAATCGCATTCAATACAATCCCTTGAATGTACAGGACCTAGTACCAAGCCTGGTAAACGCACAAATTCATCTTAAGGAACATCACTCGCGTCACTAAAAGCAAAATCTGTGACTTCTATAGAAAAATCTATAGACAAAGAAAGTTTCAATCCGAAATCAACAGAACCTAAAGTTCATGGAGAGGAAATCAATAGCATTCACAAACCTATTCCGAAAGAAGGACATATTGCCAAATCTGACTTGAATATAAGTGAAAAGGAACCAGTAGTCTTATCTGGACATCATCACAAAGTAACACCTTTTCTTGGACATTACCACAACAAAATCAAACATAGAGGACCCCACTTCACAGATAAAACTGCAAGATCAGCAGGACTGAACATTAAGACGAAACGCTTAATTTCGCCTGATACTAAAGAAGATGGAGCTTTTCGCCAAACCGGAAGAGAATCAAATATTAACTCTCGTCATACCCATCGGAGGACCACCTTTAACCGTCGTCGCCGTCTCACAACGTTGGAGAAAACAGTTCCTACTATCTCAACAACAGCTATGGAACATTCTACAAATCACAGCGATCTCATTGGAGAAATCCTTCTTCATAGGACAAGAAACTGTGCCGAACCCAGTTTTCCGTGGAATTAATCTATTCTGGAAACTATAGTGAAATGTCGAAAGTTGAGACGTGATATTTCTCACACGACCAATAGTGGACATTTCACCTGTATATATTCAATTCATATTGGGATTAATTCATTTGTGTAAATCTTGCATTCATATTCGAAAAATTTATGGAATAGTGATATCAGATAGACATCAGACGGGGAGTATTCTGTTACACCGTTCCGTAATTTATATAGTTCGTTTGATTATATTCTTAATCTGTTTATGTGTTCCAGTCTAGGAGGATTATCCATCTTTAACCTTATAAGAACATTAAAACATCGTATCATCGCTACCTTTCCCCTGCTCACACGTATCTCAAACTGAACATTGCAAGGTCATACCAGTTCTAGAGAACTTTTCAAAGGACAAACGTCATCTAGGACACAATTCGTGGCTAACCACAGAGTGAGTTAACTTTACAACATTGTTTTTGAAGCCTTCAAATTACTCTATACATATTTGAACATTCTCTCTATTAAACACTGGAAATTTAACTGCTCTCGAAAGTACAACATTTTCTCGGATTCAACGGACTGTGCTATCTATTACTTTTGACATTTCGTTTTAATACATTAATTGAACACATTGTAAAATTGTATTTTATTTGTTTTTCAGCTTTTTACCTTTTGTTAGATTGGCTTGAGAATAAATTGTCAGCACCTGATATTCTTATTGCTTGAGCCCAGTCGTGGTTATACTTAATGGTCAGGCCATTACAGTTTATATACAGCTCAAGGGGAGAACAGTTTATATGCATTTCAAGATTTGAATTTTTTTTTATGCATCTCAAGAGGTGAACAGTTTATATGCGTCATAAAAGGTGAACAGTTTAAATGCATCTCAAGAGGTGAACAATGTATTCATCTCAAGAGGTGAACAGTGTATATGTATCACAAGAGGTGAATAGCAGTTTATATGCATCTCAAAATGTAAACAGTTTATATGCATCTCAAGAGGCACCTCAAGAGGTGAACATTTTGTATGCATCTTAAGAGGCATGTCAAGAGTTGAACAGTTTATTTGCATCTCAAGAGGCATCTCAAGAAGTGAACAGTTTATATGCATCTCGAGAGGCATCTCAAGGGGTGAACATTTTATATGCAGCTCAAGAGGTGTAAAGTTTATGTACATCTCAAGAGGTGAACAGTTTATATGCATCTCTAGAGGTGGACAGTTTTAATGCATCTCAAGAGGTGAACAGTTAATATGCATCTCAAGAGACATCTCAAGAGGTGAACAGTTTATATGTATCTCAAAGATGCATCTCAAGATGCATCTCAAGAGGTGACTAATTTATATGCATCTCAAGAGGTGAACAGTTTATTTGCATCTCAATAGGTGAATAGTTTATATGCATCTCAAGAGGTGGACAGTTTATATGCATCTCAAGGGGCATCTCAAGAGGTGAACAGTTTATTTGCATCTCAAGAGGCTTCCCAAGAGGTGAACATTTTATATGCAGCTCAAGAGATTTAAAGTTTATGTGCATCTAAAGAGGCATCTCACTAAAGAGGCATCTCAAGAGGTGAACATTTTATATGCAGCCCAAGAGGTGAACAGTTTATATGCATCTCAATAATTGAACAGTTTATATGCATCTCAAGAGTTGAACAGTTTATATGCATCTCAAAGGTGAACAGTTGATATACATCACAAGAGGTGCACAGTTTATATGCATCTTAAGAGTTGAACAGTTTATATGCCTCACAAGAGGTGAACAGTTGATATGCATCTCAAGAGGTGGACAGTTTATATACAACTCAAGAGGTGGACAGTTTATATGCATCTCAAGAGGTGAACAGTTGATATGCATCACAAGAGGTGAACAGTTGATATGCATCTCAAGAGGTGAACAGTTGATATGCATCACAAGAGGTGAACAGTTTATATGCATCTTAAGAGGTGAACAGTTTATATGCCTCACAAGAGGTGAACAGTTGATATGCATCTCAAGAGGTGGACAGTTTATATGCATCTAAAAAGGTGAACAGTTTATATGCCCCACAAGAGGTGAACAGTTGATATGCATCTCAAGAAGTGGACAGTTTATATGCATCTCAAGAGGTGAACAGTTTATATGCATCTCAAGAGGTGAACAGCTTATATGCCTCACAAGAGGTGAACAGTTGATATGCAGCCCAAGAAGTGAACAGTTTATATGCATCTCAAGAATTGAACAGTTTATATGCATCTCAAGAGTTGAACAGTTTATATGCATCTCAAAGGTGAACAGTTGATATACATCGCAAGAGGTGCACAGTTTATATGCATCTTAAGAGTTGAACAGTTTATATGCCTCACAAGAGGTGAACAGTTGATATGCATCTCAAGAGGTGGACAGTTTATATACATCTCAAGAGGTGGACAGTTTATATGCCTCTTAAGAGGTGAACAGTTGATATGCATCACAAGAGGTGAACAGTTGATATGCATCTCAAGAGGTGAACAGTTGATATGCATCACAAGAAATGAACAGTTTATATGCATCTTAAGAGTTGAACAGTTTATATGCCTCACAAGAGGTGAACAGTTGATATGCATCTCAAGAGGTGGACAGTTTATATGCATCTAAAGAGGTGAACAGTTTATATGCCTCACAAGAGGTGAACAGTTGATATGCATCTCAAGAAGTGGACAGTTTATATGCATCTCAAGAGGTGAACAGTTTATATGCATCTCAAGAGGTGAACAGCTTATATGCCTCACAAGAGGTGAACAGTTGATATGCATCTCAAGAGGTGGACAGTTTATATGCATCACAAGAGGTGAACAGTTTATATGCCTCACAAGAGGTGAGCATTTTATATGCAGCTCAAGAGGTGTAAAGTTTATGTGCATCTCAAGAGGTAAACAGTTGATATGCATCTCAAGAGGTGGACAGTTTATTTGCATCTCAAGAGGCATCTCACTAAAGAGGCATCTCAAGAGGTGAACATTTTATATGCAGCCCAAGATGTGAACAGTTTATATGCATCTCAAGAATTGAACAGTTTATATGCATCTCAAGAGTTGAACAGTTTATACGCCTCACAAGAGGTGAACAGTTTATATGCATCTCAAAGGTGAACAGTTGATATGCATCACAAGAGGTGAACAGTTTATATGCATCTTAAGAGTTGAACAGTTTATATGCCTCACAAGAGGTGAACAGTTGATATGCATCTCAAGAGGTGGACAGTTTATATGCATCTCAAGAGGTGAACAGATGATATGCATTTCAAGAGGTGGACAGTTTATATGCATCTCAAGAGTTGAACAGTTTATATGCATCTCAAGAGGTGAACAGTTTATATGCCTCACAAGAGGTGAACAGTTTATATGCATCTCAAGAGGTGAACAGTTTATATGCATCACAAGAGGTGAACAGTTTATATGCATCTTAAGAGTTGAACAGTTTATATGCCTCACAAGAAGTGAACAGTTGATATGCATCTCAAGAGGTGGACAGTTTATATGCATCTCAAGAGGTGAACAGTTTATATGCCTCACAAGAGGTGAACAGTTGATATGCATCTCAAGAGGTGGACAGTTTATATGCATCTCAAGAGGTGAACAGTTTATATGCATCTCAAGAGGTGAACAGTTTATATGCCTCACAAGAGGTGAACAGTTGATATGCATCTCAAGAGGTGGACAGTTTATATGCATCACAAGAGGTGAACAGTTTATATGCATCTCAAGAGTTAAACAGTTTATATGCATCTCAAGAGGCATCTCAATAGGTGAACAGTTTATATGCCTCACAAGAGGTGACCAGTTTTTATGCATCTCAAAAGTTCAAGAATTTACTGACCCCGTGCAAAAGAATTTCAGTGATTATTCCTTCAATACTTAGAACCAACTAGCAATGGTGTATACACAAAAGAATATAAACTATAACAGGTTGATACCAAAGAACTTTTTTTTTACAGAACTTAAGGAAGAGATAAAATGCCCTAGAATTAGAAACAATTGAAGGAGCTATTAAATGTTGATGAAATCCGCCGTCTGTTTTTTCATATTTGTAAAGTAAATGAGGCAAATGTTGGATCTTTAAAAAAGATGTCAGCAATTCCTGACGCGCTGTACCAACGATTTTATAAAGTGTAACTGATTATCAAACATGGATCAATTTGTAAGTTGTGAAACCATGTTCAATTCACCATTTTCTGATTAAGAAAGTGCCTGTTCCAAGTCAGGAATATAACAGTTGTTATCCATTCGTTTGATGTTTTTGAGCTTTTTATTTTGCCTTTTTTATTAGGGACTTTCCGTTTCCGTTTTGAATTTTCCTCGGAGTTCAGTATTTAAGTGATTTTACTTTTTTGTGCAAGAGAAATCGTAAGTAGTTTTTAAATTTAATTTCGTCCTCTACTTTGGAACTCCCTAAAACAGTCGAGATTTTATGATAATTTTAAATGGTGCACATCTTAGTCGTAACTATTCATCAGGTTACGAAAAGGTATGATTTTGTTTGTTTTAATAACACGGAGTTAATTTACATTTTGGTATTGTAAAGAATGAGTTTTATTATTCACTATATTACGCATATTTATGAGAGAACACTTTTAAAAGATATATTGCATGATATTTAGTTTTTTGTTTTTGAATTCGGATTTTTTGCTGCTTTTATTTTGAAGGCATATAACTATAAATATTACATGTCTCGTACTGTTTATTCAAACAGGTTCTCCATCATAAAAATGAAGATTAATAATATGTCATATCTTGGGAATATGTTTATTATTTTCTACTTGTTATACCCAGTTTTCATCACACATATTGGCATAAGTAAAGGAGTTAATTCAGATATATTACAGGGATTTAAATTGCAAAGTAAGGATGCACAAATAAACTGGATTCAAGAAAGATATTTGAAATTTACAATCTTTTCAAATTTCCATTACAAATTGATGACTGCTGTACTCATTTTGTGATTATTTTACCTATTATGTATGTTTTGTTCACATATCGTTTTAAATATAATTGAATTTGATGCGACTGTGATACAAGAGAGAGGTTTAGCGCTATAAAACCAGGTTCAATCCACCATTTTCTACATTTGAAAATGCCTGTACCAAGTCAGAAATATTACAGTTGTTGTCCATTCGTTTGGTGTGTTTTTTTCATTTGATAAGGGACTTTCCGTTTTGAATTTTCCTCTGAGTTCAGTATCTTTGTATTTTTACTTGTTGTTTTTTGGGCCATCATTGAACTTATTATAGGATTAAAATGTTTACCACCAGATATGTGTTTCGTCTACAAAAGTGACTCCAATAAAAAACGAAGATATTGTACAGAATGTAAACGAATTATCAGATATTTAACTCTTTACCATTCGGCAAAAATTGCACTATTTTTGCCGCTGAGGAACGATCAAATTTCAATCAATCATAATTTTCTTATTACTGTTAGGAGGCTTATCAACTAAGACTTTTTATAGAAAATAGTTTTTCAGTAATATTAATGACAGGTTTGTAAAAAAAATATATCATCTTTGATCACGTGATAATCAGTCCAATGTCACGTGACAACAACAAAACACTCAGAAAATTGTAAAATTTCGATACAACATGTCCTTTTTTGAAATTTATTTATGGAAATAGTATCAACAGAGCATTCAAATACAATGTTAGAAATATCATCTCTAAGAAAAAGAACCCTGTATGGTCTATTTATGTGAGAAACAGCAATTTTTATAGACTAACACGCTATGTGGGTGATTTGGGTCAAAATTGCTATTTTCGAGCTTTCTGGGTAAAAAACGTAGCTAAACTGTGCAACTGAAGTGCATCCACACTCTTATCCCTACAATCATTTAAAAGACAGAAAAAACAAAAGTCTTGCTGCTTCAGAATCCCATAGTTATCGATTTGTAATAGATTATCTTAACATGTATGTCTCTATTATTCTATAAATGACTATAAACAAAAGACAGACAATTAACTTTGTCACAAGGAAAAAAGCATTTTCAATTTGAAATTAGAATTAAATTAAAGTCAAGACAAGTTATTTAATATTGGTATTGGTTTTTTTTAAACCGCACATTCATCCTTGCGGGATGCGAACCCGGATCGCTTGATTACTAGCCTCAGATGCATCTCCTCAGCTACGGAACCAGACGGTTAAAACTGATTAAATTAAAAACAAGTAACACAAGTAGTAAGAAATGCATTTTATTTATACTATTTGGCCTCTGAAACCACAATATGCACGTTTTTACTGGTATGGGCAGAAATTCTAAGAAATAGTTGCTGAAAATTACTGACATGTTGACAATGTTCACTGTTTGTATTCGTTGTTCGTAGAAATTAATAAAAAAAAAAACTCAATGAACCTTCATTTTATAAAGCTCAACACAAACCTGAAAGAAAAAGATCCATAACGGACCGATTTTTTGCGGTTTAAAGCAACCAAACACAATATTTTCATAATTCGAGATTAGCACAATTCTAAAGTTTTTTCTATTAAATTTTAGCTGATTTTTTTTCAAACGATGATAGCTTAATTGCTTTATTCAACCACAAAGATCAACCCCAAAACACACAACTGCAATTTTAACGTGTAGCGGAAACTCACAGGTTTCATTTAAGCCCTTGGTAAAATCTGTTGATAGTCAAATGGCAAAGAATTTACGGTTTGAATCCAAATTTTACGCAAACTAGTGCTTATGACCCGAATTCGGGTCATAGGAACGGTAAAGAGTTAAAGTACTTTAACTCATAATTAACAAACGACAATTTTCAAAATCAGAAGAAAAAAAAAATCATATAGCTTTTCTTTCTCTATCCCAGAAACTGTAAAGTTTCGAGGAAAGCACACCATACATAAAGTAAGTGTACGATATGTGAAGAAAAAAATCCTTTATCGGACGAGTCCCGTAACTCTAAAACACTCCAGGTTGTTTTAATTGATAGAAAGCTTTCTTTTAACATATGAAATCCATATATATACATTCTGTATTAAACATGTCTTTCTACAATGCAATTTTCAACAAATGTTTAAAGACTTGTTATGATTCACGATGTTAAGGAGAAACCCCTCGTTTACTAGTTATGATGAGTTTATTTACAACCACTGTCTCGATGTCACTGCTGTGGAGTTTTTTCACCGATGGTATCACCAGCCCAGTAGTCAGCACTTCTGTGTTGACATGAATTATCATTGATATGGTCATAATTATAAATTTACCGTTTAGAAAACTTTAAATTTTTTAAATACTTATGCTTGTCTACCTCAGGAATGGATGACCCTAGCTGTATTTGGCAAAACTTTTATGAATTTTTGGTCCTCAATGCTCTTCAACTTCGAACATTATTTGGCCTTTTAAATTTTTGGTTTCGAGCGTCACTGTTATGTCTTTTGTAGAAGAAACGCGCGTCTCGCGCAAATATAAAATTACAATCCTGGTATCTATGTTGAGTTTATTCACAACCACTGGGTCGATGCCACTGCTGGTGGAGTGTTTATTCCCCAATAGTTCCACCAACCCAGTAGTCAGCACTTCATGAATTATCATTAACTGTTTGAAAAACTTTAATTTTTTTTTATTAAAGTTTGAGTACTTTTCATGGTGCTTTATAAAGTTGCAGACAGATGTAAAAAAGCATATTTTTTTTTAACTTTCCTTTGTGAAAACCTAAGAACTGAATCTTTCTAAAAGGTTTTAAAAGGTGATTCATTTCCATTAACACCGAAATGAAATATCTTTTCTATCTTAATTTTTACAATTCATCAAATTCTGCAAAAAAGCTTAATTATGATTAATATATAATACAATGGTGTTGAGTAAGATGATACATTGAACATTCTGCATACATAAGCGTATCCACGTGGATAAACCAAAAAAAAAGGTCATTCCATCAAAATGAACTGAATTCTGGACATCTGAAATGGAGTCATTATGGTCATCAGCATGTGTTATATATGATTTACGTAGGGGCGGGTGTTTCCTTTTTTTTTTTTTTTTTTGCCTTCGTATTATTTTTTTTCAAAAAACATCTGCACATTTCCTATTGAGTTATCACCTACAAACATATAGTTTAATACCAAAGCTTTTGGACAGAATGGACTTTAAACTCAATTTTATACGTTGTTGGGACGTTGTTCTGACGTTGTTGGGACCCACTGAAAGGGTGATGAATAGTAAAGATATTGTACACGTAGGAAATGCACCACTTACTTACTCTACAGCCAAAAAATCAAGTAAAATTCAAAACTGAAAGTCCATAAGCAAATAGCATCATTAAAAGCTGAAACACATCAAACAAATGATTAACAACTGTCACATTCCTGACTTAGTACAGACATTTTATGTTGAAAATAGTGGATTAATTCTGATTTTATAGCTAGCTAAACTTATCACTTGTAACAGGTATGAATGTCACAAATTGGGGTACAGCTGTCAACATTGTGTTTAAATCTTAATAACTATCAAAACAAACAAATATGTTACAAATATATGTAGGACTCAAATATATGGTGGGTTTCAAATCTAGGGCAGATTCCTAATCTATGGCAAATAAGCCGTCATGTCATCCAAAATCTACGACAGATTGTTTTTACAATCCTTATCTACGCCAAGTTTTGTTATTTCCTCCTCTATGGAGGATCTTTGTTGTTTCCAAATCTATGTCAAATATTGTACAAATGGAAAACAAAGCAGTACAAATACGACCAATGACTTGTCGTCAACAAGAGGACATATATGGCGGGAGCGAGCATGTCTACAAAAATATGTGAAATAAACATTCCATAATGGTCAACCAACTGAATAAAATTGTAAATGACGAATTCATTTGCATGTACCTCAATACAGGTTTCAAGATTGAAATTATGTTCTCCGTAAAAATAAACATTTTCTAATTTGTGCATGGTACCTGTTTAACCCATTCATTAAACTAGTATGTCCCTTAACAAACAAGAAGGTTTTCTTTTATAATACAAAAATGATAAATATAAACGAACAATTGTCGAGGTAAACACCTTCATCTGGAATCGTGCTCAAATCTATAGGTTCAGTCATCGTTTGTATGGCGGTGACGATGTAATATTGCGTCATTCAATTGTGACGCATTTAAAGATCTGTCATATAGGAGATATGTTTGACGTTTGTTACGTCACATTTGTCATAGATTAGGAATCTGCTATATATTTGGAACTCGCCATATATTTTAGTCCTAAATCTGACGAAATGCACATGCAAACGCAGATCCAAAACAAATGATCAATCGTTTATATGATTTTAGTTTAAAGCAACTATATACATAGGATTCTATTTTATAAACACAGGTACATATAAATTATGTAAAAGAACATTGATAACACGCATTTTTTGTATTAAACGTAATGATCTACTCTATCCGTATTCAAATATGGCTGTAACTACGACAAAATTCATCAGGTATTGATTATTTTTTTAATTTCTGAAATTGTCAGGTTCAATTGGAACCAATCATCGGTACTACTATCCTTCACCAATCTAATCTTGAACTGATGTCCCATCAACCTGTCATATAACCAACATCACAGCCAATAAAGCCAATAAAGTATGCTTTATGTCCTTGATAACTTTTAACACACAAGGCATCCACATTATAAAATAGAAGAAAAATAGACTAGAAATGTCGACGAAAACAAGTACAAACACTATTGCGAAAGATGATACATTTGTAGTCGTCTTCCAGGATAATGGAAAATGCCGAAATTCGCCTGCAAGAATGTCCGCTGTCGTTGCATAACATTTGTCGAAGAATGAAAAAAAATATATTGATTCCACATGTAATATCATAATTGGCATTTATCTTTGTCCCTTTAAATATTTAAAAGGCCATCATTCTGCAGGCTGCCAAATTTCAATTCCATTGTTATTTTTAGTTTTTGATCTTTGAACAGAACTGTTGTACTTTTGATATATTATGAGATATTATGTTGAATTAACATTTATCATTCTGATTGATTATGAAATTGTAATTGATGATTATAAATTTAATGACATTTTGAATCAATTAGTAATCTCTTATTGTCTCCATAATAAAATTTAAAAAGGTCTGTTGTATAGTTTAGAACTATACGCCCCATTAACATTTACTGTCTACAAATTGATTACCTTTGATCGATTGCAGATTATTGTTTTAATTTCCTGGGTTTATGAAAGACATATTGGCACACAGTTTTTGTTTTTGATTATTTTATTTGTTTTAAAAATACAGGCTGTCGCCTAACTTTGTTAATTATTTTCAATCACATCCAGACAATCCTATAGTTAGTTCAAACATCTAGTAAATAATAATGATGATTACCCTCCGGTGTGCAAAAAAAAGTTGTCTGGTACATGTACCGTTCCAATGTTGTCAACAATATTATGCTACGAGTCAAAGTATAAAAAACTTAAACAATAATGATTTAAACATTTAAGTTAATGCACGTCGAAAAATGGGTAAATGAAAACAAAAATAACACTTTATAAATGTGGTGCATACGAAAAGTTTTGCTCATGCTAGCATGTGGTAGTCCAAACCCGTTAATAAGTCTAATTTGGTAGGTCAAATTTAGAGCAAAGCAGAAAGGATTATAGGTTCTAGAACTGGACAATATCCACTATCATCTGTGAAACGAATATTGCATAACGATCAACCAACTCGTAATGGGGTCAGTTAAATTGTTAAAGGGATGTTCCGTTTCAACTTCACCATTCGAAACTCTTATTCTAATCATTTCCTTGTGAGCAGCAAACCTCTATAAAGGAAATCATGATAGAAAAAACAAATCTTGAAATACGTATAGCAACTGGAATGTTGCTTGCTGTATGGAAATGGAAAGTTAACAGTTGGGAAACTGAAATCATCACCTTTGTCGTAAAATTGAGATTTTAACCCTCATTGTCAATTTCTAGATGTAAGTTCAGACTTAACTGTATCTTGTGTATTCTTTATCTCAATTTCGATGGGATAAATGCGTTTATCAGTCACCAGATTGTGAATTATTTAGTGACAGAAGATCATCTTTGTATCGGAGAGTAAATTTAAGACACTGCTAATTTCGGTTCAGTTTTCGTTGAAACTCCAGTAAATAAAGTCAACCTCATATGATTTGAGAAATAATTCGGTAAGAAGAGGAGAACAGTTGGTTTCCATTGGAACACCGATTGTTTGTTGAAAAACATGTCTTCAAAACGTAACAAATATGTTGTCAAACAAGAAACCAAGCATCTTAATAACGTCAGTTTCACAGAATTTGTTCTGCAAATAGAAAAGTAGCATTAGCAATGCCTACACATCTCACTAATAAAACTTGAAAGAGGACAGAAAGGAAAACATATTGTTATACATTTCGATTATTTGACGTGTAAAAACAAAGTGCTACGACCGGCTATGGTCAGTTACAAATTCCCAAACATACAAACAATAATCAGTATTCACAGCTTTATGTCTGATGTTATACATCGCGTCATATTTGAACAATTTTGTAAAATAACAAATTAATTTGGATAGTCATATTTTTGTATTGATTTCTTTAAGTTCATATGAAGTAACATTCGAGCATACATCATTAAGAAATCTCCAATTAGTATTCCAAACAATGGACCTATATGATATAAATTGATTTCATAATTTGATTTTAAACCCATTTTAAACTAAAATATACATTCAACTGTCACCAGCGATGTTTGTATCATTTTAAAAGTTGATGTGTCATAATTCATAATTGATATTCTAATCGAATCCCTTATGGATTTCTAAGGGGACTTTTTCTTATTTTATACTATGTATTTTGTGCTATGGTAAATGTTTTTTTTCTATTCTTCCGTTTTAATAGGTTGTGTGTTTTGTCTATATGCATTTTAGTTTTTCTTTGATGTTTTTTTTTTTTATATATATATTGTTGCTATAACTATAATGGAATTGTTTGCGACTGTAATAACAGTGAGAGGTTTTGCTAGCTATCAAACCAAGTTTAATCCACCATTTTTTACATAAAAAAAATCCCTACACAAAGGCAGGAATACGACAGTTTGTTTGGTGTGTTTGAACTTTTGATTTTGCTATTTTTATATGGACTTTCCGTTTAGAATTTTCCTCGGAATTCGGTATATTTATTAATTTACTTTATATGTTTGAGACTGACAAAGATTTTCTTGGACTATGAGTTTTTATATACCGTTTCCAAAAAGGTGCCAAATAACACTTACAGTTCGAAAACGATTGATATGTTCCCTCGTGAAGCGAATTATACTGATCGACATAGACAATAGATGAACAATATATGTCTGCGCAACAAAAGCTGTATTAGTAATGTAGTATGTGTAAATGAGTCTGTGAGAACGGCTTGTATACCAGGACGGATGGAAATTGACTGCACGTCCACTTCTTACACAAAACAAACATGACACATTTAAAATAATAAATTGGTCTATAAGCTGCATACAAAATCTGATTACATTTTTAATTAAAACTAGATTTAAATTTTACGTCTCTTGTAACCGCTTATTCTTCCTTGTGGCGACCATTCATATAAGTCCCGTTTGGTTTAAGGTTGGTCTTTGATATAACGTTTTCATTGATTAATGAGATAATGGGCATCCGTACTGAATTGGGAGTTATAAGCAATCGTTGTATGCAGTTTCCTTCCTACAACGAACTTTACTCACCCTTGTACCATCAAATATCCTCTACAGTAAAAGGCAGAGTTAGACAGTTTACGTAAACATGAAAAAATTAATACATCTTGGTTTTTAATTCCTATAAAAATGATAGATTATTGAAGAGAAAAAATCTATTGATAAGTTACAAAACCTCTTTGAAGTTCACTTGTAAATCACTTAACATTTCATCATTGTGTCTATAACTAAAAAGCAATCGAATAAACCTATAACCACTAATTTGTAATAAAAACCTCTATGATGGATGACTGAATGGTTTTCTGGTTTAAAAAATAACTTACAAAACTTTTATTTTTGGTGTAATGTAATTTATCAATTTTGGCTGTAACAACTTTTTCAGTGGTATTTTAATCTAGGAAGTCTTTTGACTAGTTTAGCTTTACATTTAGAAAGTCAGTTTTATTATTAAACTTGGTTACACAGTCAACTTTACAATAAGAAAAGAAAGAGAAAAAAACATAACAGACAATACTTTAACCAAAAAAACAAACAATAATTACCAACCATTACATTGAACTGTAGATTTACCTACACGAGCCAAACTAAAAACGATGGTTTCCCCGGAAATAACATACGTTTACTTCTTGTGTTATTTTTTATCAATGTTCTGATCTGCTCCCTATTTTGGGAAATTAAAATATTGTAAACAATTTGCATACCTATCGATATCTCAAAATTTTATATCGGTAAGATGTTTTTAGTAAATTACTATGTCATATAGCAATAATAATTAGCAATCCACTTTATGTTGAAGAAACAGATAATAATTGTATATGGTCTTTTGGATTTTACATGGATAGAAAAAAAGGAAAGGATGCAACAAAGCTATTATCATTGAACATTTGCACACATATGATAGATTTTTCTAAACGAAGGACGAAAGATACCAAAGGGACAGCCAAACTTATAAATCGAAAATAAACTGACAACGCCAAGTCTAAAAATGAAAACGACAAACAGACAAACAATAGGACACATGACACAACATAGAAAACTAAAGAATAATCAACACGAACCCAACCAAAAACTAGGGGTGATATCATGTGCTCCGGAAGGGTAAGTAGATCCTGCTCCACATTTGGCACCCGTCGTGTTGCTTGGTTAATATCTAAAGGAGTAAAAGGTTTTTGCAACTAACTTAAATAAATAAAAATGTAATGTAAGGTAATGTCTTATATGAGAATTTTTACTTTTTCAACAATTATTTTGCTATTGAGCATTTTACTTAAACAATTTTTCAATAACTGATAATGCATAATGTGAATATCTGACACTCAAACAATATAAAACAAATAATACTGCAAGACAGTTCCAAACAAATTATTTAACAATTACTATTAACTAAAGTTCTATCTTGGAAAAAGTGGAGCTCTTGATGTTATACATAAAGAAATAATATATTGAACAAGATAATATAAATGGAAAAGCTTCTAGTTTACATTTTTAAAGATATAATTTTATTAATATACGCATAAGAAATATAAATTATCTCAACCAATCAACGTACAGAGTCGGTAATATCTTCAAATCAAGTACCAATTGACATTCACTCCAGTAGCAGTGTATCGCTCAACTGTTAATACCGTCTCCGTGGACACAATTAATAGTCCAGACAACACCGATAAACTAGAAAGAAATGAAGATATATTAACCAATTAACCAAGTTAAGTGCATGTATACAATGCTAATCAGTTACGAAACATAATTGACGATCTCGAAGCGCAACTGCAATTTGTAAAACAATATTTTGTTTTCATTACAGAAGTGTTTCCACTAATTCACATTAATTTTGGTTGTATTTCCCCGCTGTTCGGTATTTGATGTTTGGCATTATGTTAATTGTAAAATTACTGGAAAGGGGGATTATTATTTATAAAAAATAGACATATAGTTATTTTTTAAAAACAATTACGCCCCTTCCAGATGCAAATATGAACAGGGAAATGTAATTATGCAAACTAAAGCCCAGAACTCGTATATAAATATAAACACACTTAAATATAGAATGTGTATAAAAAATGCCACAGAAGTATACTTATGTTCAAATCTCGTAAGAAGAATCAAGATAACAAAAAATGAGAGACTCGCATAATCCTAAAAGGAGCAAAACCGGTTGCATCGACAGCTTTAGTGCCCCTCCTCCTTCCATACATGGATCTTTGTGAATCAGTAGTTAAAATGTCACAATGGAAACAGGAGACAATTGAACAATTTAATGACCAGGAAACTATACTGGTATCTATATAGATCAAATTCTACTAATACATGTTGCTAATGAGTTGAGACTTCGACCTATCATATCTGTCAACCAAAATCGTGTCGGTTAAGACGGTTAACGTAAAATTGATATAGTGTCGATTTCAGTTGTTCTTCCACATAACTTTGTTTTTGTGTAAAACTATAACAAAAAGGAGATGGTATGATTGCCAATGAGAAAACACTCCACAAGAGCCAAAATGACATAGAAAGTAACAACTAGTGGTCTCCATACAGCATTCAACAATGAGCAAAGAGCATACCGCATAGTCAGCTATAGAAATGACAATGAAAAACAATTCAAACGAGAAAACTAACGACCTAATTTAGTTACTAAAACTTAATGAAAACAAATATGTAACACATAAACAAACGACACCACAGAATTACAGACACACAATGTTAAAAAATATGTTCAAAAGTAAAACATAACCATTGATGCTTAGCTTAATCGTTGTTGCTGTTATTTTACTGTCTTAGTAAAATAAAACAAAAAATATGGTTAATATACTTAGCTACTTAACGGGCAGTAGATTCATTTGTATAGTCAATCAAGTGAAAATGTTCTTTAGGCAAAAAAGGAAAACGTCGAACGGTTTTAAAGCAAAAGGAAAGCCAAAATATCTTATTGTAAGGTCTTATTTGAAACGTATAATGCTGAAAACCATAATAATGAACCCGACATTGGAGGCAGAAACTATAAAATTTCACTTCATCATTTTGTTAGTGAACAAGACACACAATTTAAAAGTATTTACTTTTAATGAAAGGAAGTATGTCTACGGGGTCATATAATATCGATTGATTGATATTTGATATTTAAAAAAAAAAATTCTACAAGCAGCGGTATCAATCCAGTGCTGGAAAAATAACACTTTATTAATGTGTTGCGTTCATAGCTCTCTGTGTTTACCTAAATCAAGAACACCTGTGCCAAAATATTTGAAAGCCACGGGTACTAGTATTTAAATACCTATTTACGTAAATATCTTTATGATCACACGGGGCCTAAAGCCATAATAAAGTCCATCTTAGTTCAAATTAGTCTAATTATATCTGAATTTATCAGCGGAATTTTTATTTGCAAATAAATCATGTCAGTACCAAAGCTTTGCCTTTTATACTGATGATACTGCATTAATTTCGGATGAAGGAAATAAACTCATCATAGATACCAGAACTAAATTTTGTATATACGCCAGACGCGCGTTTCGTCTACAAAAAAAATCATCAGTGACGCTCCAATTATCGTCATCAAGAAAGTGTGGAAGTACAAAAACTTCCGTCATTTACAGAAGAACTCGTACTGATGCGATACAAACTTAAAAATTTAAAAGGATTTGAAGATATACCTCGTGGAAGATGTTTAGTTGTTTCATAACAAGTACGTGTGGACTTAATTGTAAACTATCGAAACCTCGGTGCAACACATTTCGTTTGAGAGAAGTTATTATGATTGATTGGTTGGTTGTAACTTTTGAACTGTAAAGTTTCTGACAAAACCCCTATCTAAGTTTTTTTATTGTCATGTTTGACTATTGGGTGTTGACCCCCTCGAGGACAAAACATCAACTACCAGTGGATTTACCCAGGCGTTATAAAAACGCACAAAAGATATTAAATGCGTCTGACGCGCGTTTCATAGCCACAATCATCACCAGTGAGGCAAGAATACACAAGTTGGAATATTTAAATCAATAACGAAATTTAAGAACAATCGAACGCAATAATATGAAATAGTTATGCAAAATTTGACTCAAGAGATCTTTCCTGAGAACAGAAAAACTGTTACTTCAGTTATTAGCCTTAAAATGACAGTAATATGGATAACTCTTTTTTGCTAAAAAGAAATCATAGAGGGATTATCATATAGCGGTTTATTTTCGCGGGGTGCAATTTTTGCTTATTTTCGCGAATACGACAAAATTGCCAAAATAAATTCTGCTAATTTAAAACGGCACATGCAAAGTTATTGATAAAAGTTTTGAATCCGCCAATATAATAACTGTCAAAATATTTCTTATACCTTATTCAGTGAAAGCGACGAAAGTTTACACCGCGAAAATAGCCCGCTATACGGTATGTGTGCACGTAGCATGTTTAGTGTTATTGTATGGCTTTTAATGTAGTAATGATAAAATCATCAAACATATGTTAACATTGCTTGAACAACTGTATTGACCTTCAAATCTCCTAACCATAAAATCATTACTCATTGACATTTACATTACAAATAGAAAAACTATGACATAAAAAAAACTATGACAATTGATTACATTTTTGTGAAATTGATTGTAAAACACGAACAATCAATTAATTTTAAATGATTGCCTTTATCATCGAAAAATCACTGACTTCAACACCAGCGCCTAACTGTTTATTTAAGAATTGAATGCTTCTTTTTGTAAATTTTATTGGGGTGTAAAAGCGTTGACCGAAGTACATTTTGTATGAAGCGCGATCTAAAAGTGTGCGCACGGTCAACGCTTTTACAACCCTATAAAGTTACAAAAAGAAGCATTCAATACTTATAATTACATTTTTTAGCTATGATCATGAAAACACGAATTTTATATATTTTTTTTATTAAATTCACCTGTGCACTTTATTGTTGGACCACGTGTTATCCTGAATAAAAAGTTGTATTAAGCAATGCAACTGCTTACGGAATAACACGTGATGTGCAGTTAGCCAATCAGAATAAAGTATTATAATGAAACATACATCTAATGTAATTATTAAAGGCATATATACTTAAGATTTGAAACAAAAATAGATGGACATGTTTTGATAATGAAATGGCTAAGGTATACTTGCTTTATAGAAAATACTTGGTTTTACTCAGATCTTCAGAAATCTACTACAATTCAATTAATGTCTCCTCTTGTTCTAATTTTACACAAGCTTTCCTGTGTGCACTGACGTCTACCATGACATGGCTGTGTTAGAACTTCGGCACTTGCACAGCTCAATTGTGAAAGGAATGAACTTGAAGCGAAAAAAGTAAACTTACGTTGAAGAAGGATAAGATAAACCGACTAAGAAAGAAATAAGTGGTCACATCAAATAATTTAAAACAGGTATCGCTTAGTTTAATTAAAATAAAGTATGAACATTGAATATTGTATGTCTAGCTTTTGAACAGACATCGTGAGACTATTTGTAGGCGGCTTGAAAGTGGTCTGAGGGAAGGAGGATTGAGGAGAGCATTTCTTTAAGGTAAAGTAGTCTGATTTGATAAAAGTTGATAGATATTATACAGTATCAATGATTTTTAAAACCTCATCCTCAGAAAGCAATTGGTCAAACGTTATCGAAGATTGGCACTATTTGTAATCGATTGGTTGGTAATTGATTGTTGTCGTTTGCTTATTTTAAAATATTTCTATACCTCAATCGAACCGTGTTGCTATTTAAATATAGTGCATGTTGATTTAAAATTAAGTAATGAAAAATATGAAAGATATTATTTTTTCATGTTTCCAGAACATCGGAATTCTTGTTGTGCGAAATTGTGGGATCATCAAACATGATAAAACCCAAACTTATATAAAAAGATGAACAAAACCTAATGTATCTTTCCTCGAGAGAGTTTGAAATATCATTAAATAAAGAATACAAAACGTTTTTTTTTTAAATTATGCCAGCAGAAACTATATGCCACTTGTAATAATATGCATCACATTGCTTAAATAAAAAAAAAAACATAAAGATAACACATTATTAATTGCATTTATCGTCCTTCCCTCTGCCTATATCACCCTGCTCTTTTGCTCCGTAATTCTCGTATCAAGACTTCAAAACGAGACCAGGCATTATCAGCGACGTCACAATGTGAGAGGAGAAGTTATCAGCGACGTCACAATGCGAGAGGAGACGTTATCAAGCTTGCTTTTGTCAAGGTAAAACTGTCTTCGGGAGAAAGAAACGACCAGTAATAGAACGATAAAAAGATAATCGGGTTTTCTTCGTATAGATATCGTAAAATATCAGCCGCTCGACACAATGTGAAACTTTTTAGCTCGTTCGCTACGCTCACTCACCAAAAAGGTTCACATTGTGGCTCGCGGTTGATATTTTACGATATCAATGTGTAGAAAACCCGATAATCTATACGTATCCGAAGCTCTTTTTTGGATTTGCCTTCATCAGTGTTATGAACGTTTAATAATATTTTTATAGTTTTATTTAGCCGAAAATATTGTTCCCGGCAAAATTGACAGTTTCCTATTTTGCGTTATGAAATTCCGCCAACATGTGGCATTCGGGAAACATCATTTGTTTTTCAGTTGTTATTAATACTACATTTCATTAGTAACTGCATTTTACCTGCTTTATATTCCTAAATCGGTGTAAGGTCGGATGAAATTGTCCATTCCTTCAATATAATTCTATGTTTACATTCTCGATAACTTTGATAATAACATTTAACCTTGACCGGCAACGGACTATATTCTTACACGCAAGGATAAGGCGTGCTAAGAACTATAAAAACCGGATTTTTCTTATAACGAAGCGAATTTGAACTGATCTTGAAAGATTCCAAGAGGTAATAACGCATACACGAAAAACACATTCAAACGTTTTAACATATTGTATTTCATTTACCTGTATTTATTATTATTGATAATAATAATCTCTGATACTTTAAAAAGTTGTTTAGTCATTATTTAATATTCAGAAACCCAAAGATATTGTTTTTAAATTAAAGATTGGCAACAATCTTTACAATCAGAAACGCCCAAAGCCGAATATTGGAAAGCTAAGGATGTATCAGGAACAAAACAACTGAGCTATATGATAAAAAAAAAAAAAACATAAAAAATAATCGTTTACATATGTTTTCCTTACTTTTTACATTTTAAAACAACTTCACGATACTAAAACTGTCCCACTCAAAAATGACAAACAAATGACACAAATTACACACAAAAGACCACAACATTCTAAAGAAGAAAGTTGGAAAATTGATCAATACGAACATCTTTGAAAACGAAAGGCGAAAGAGAATGAGCACCAAGAAGACTGTTAAAAAGCAAGGTAGCAAAATATAAAAAAATATGTGTACAAATTATTTGTTAAATGACAAAAAATTATCAAAACACATGCAAACGTATGCAATGTTCCAAATACATTGACGAGTAGAAGGCTGACAATAGTTACTTCAGAATTCAACTCTGTCGCATCCTCAATTTATTGTTGTAAGCATATAATGTTAAGATACATTTTTTTATTGAATGTCCTCAATGAAAAAAAAAATGATCTAAATGTAAAATCAATGATATACTTTCAAACAATTTGGATACAAGTTTTAAAAAAAAAAAAAAATCTTAATTCTGAAAAAGAACTAAAATTAATTTGTATGTATATTGAAGAAGGTCTTGATTTAAGAGAACACCATAATGTTTCGTCGGATAATAATTCTTTATAGTCGCTTGTGCATATACACATATATCTTATATAGGTTATTGTTTTTTTTAACAAAATTATGAAAACTTCGAATAATCACGCTGTATATATTATAGGTTCTGAATGTTATGGTATCCATAGAATTTACTAATGACTTGTTACATGAATCTATATTGCATTCATATGTTGTTTAATATATTATTGTCTGTATTTGGATGACACCTCAAGTGTGCTCTTTCCAATAAAATATTGAATTGAATTGAATTGGACACGTGGAATTGAATTACCCAAACACAGGAACACAAAAGAGGTGGAATATACCAAAGGCAGAACCGATCCTCGTGAGTCAAAAATATTCCGACAAAATTAGGGCAAAAACCGAAGGACGGCAAAAAAGACTTGCAACAGAATACAAACATTAAAAGACAATGCAAACGTGAAAAACAGTTATAGTCAGGAAAAGTTTTTTTTTTTCTACCGCCGCTGAATCATAAACAAGCTTTTCGTATGGTTTTCTTTAAAAAACAAATTTCCACAAATAATCAATGTTCGTACATTGCATTATATTAAATTAATGTCGGGCAGATGAACCTTTTGAAAATGTAAATTTCTGTAATAAAATTCAGAAATTGTAAATTATAACTTTTCAAATTTGAAAAAGATAAATTCTTTGTGACATATTATCATGATATTAATTTGTTATTAATTTGATTTTTTTCTATCAATTTAAAGCCGTACTGATGAGTTCAAAAATATATCCGAATTCAAATTTTGATTTAAATGAAAAAACCAAATGACGCATCATAAATCACATTTAAAACTTAATTTTCAATCTAAAATGTTACAATTTTGCATCTCTGGTTCCATTTTATATGATTATTTACCTCGCTCCATGAGATTTTTTAATTCTGATCACAAGATAAGTACCACATTAACACAAATCTTACTTACATGGTTCAGTTAAATTGAATTGAGAGACTCTGCAATAACTTCTTCATTTAAATTGTAATAAAGATATCAACTCGGAAAATTGACAAATTACAAAATTCCTATGAAAATAAATGGGTTCTATCATTTTGTTTTTATTGGGTGAAATTATGCTTGTATCAATTGAGGTAGGCTCATTAAAATTATTTCTTTCGAGAATGAAAACACTTACCGTGTCCAGCAGTAAAAGATCAATGAAAACTGAATTTCTACAACGATGCACGTCGGTACCCATCGATGGTTATTAATAAAGATGTTTTAAATTAACTTAGGGGTGTGCATCAAATGACAAGAATCGTATGTTGCGTGTGAACAATTATTTTAATTTTTTAACGTAACTTAATTTGCCCCCGTAATATATCATCCACCTAAAACGCATTTTTAATATTAAAGAGTTATTACACACAATTTAGACGAGTCAACAATGAATCCAATAAATAGTGCTACATGATTTGAAATTATATATAATATCTTCCTGAAAATTTGATATATTTTTATTATCAAATGAAGACATTATTAAATAATTGAGTTTAAACTTGATACTTTCCTTAAAGTATTTTTTAAATCGTAATTCTGAAAAAGAACTAAATTCAATTTGTATCTATATTGAAGAAGCTCTTGATTTGAGAGAACACCATTCTGTTTCATCTGATAATATTCCTTTTTTGTGGCTTATGGTTATACAAAAATATCTTATAAAGGTGATTGTGTTTTTAAGTAAAATTATGAAAACCTCGATAGTCATTCTGAATATATCATTTTACAGTTCTTAATTCTATGGTATCCATAAGTAGAAATACTAAGGCTTTTCTACCTCAGGAATAGGTTACTTTAGCTGTATTTAGTAAACTTTTAGGAATTTTGGTCCTCAATGCTCTTCAACTTCGTACTTGGCCTTTTTAACTTTTTTGGGATTCGAGCATCACTTATGATTCTTTTGTAGACAAAACGCGCATCTGGCGTAAATACAAAATTTAATCCTGGTATCTATATATATGATGACTTTATTCAGTGTTCAATTTCAAACATTTTCAAGTTTACGACATGCATCAAGTTTGTACTTGACTTATGTTTGGAAAATTATGATAAATATGCATTAAGAATGATGTAATTTGTTGTTAATCAATTTCATTTAATGGCGGTTTCGGCATTAATTACTTGTGTTACGAATGACTGGTTTTACAATATATAATTTGAGCGAATGTTGCGTTGAACCTTCTTTATGCATTTTTAACTGATACTTTTATAGTAAATCAATCAATTCGCGTTAGTTGTTAGTTTTTTCACCTTTCGTGGGGAAATTCGTTATTATTTCATAAATGGTTTACTTTTTAATTATTCAATTTTAATACCAGTTCTGAGAACCAAAGAAGTCGAACTGGCTCCTTGTTTTATATTTTAGTTTTATTGGACAATAAAACGATCACAACTTTTAACTTACGATCGTTTCTGTCCATTTAATTTGAACTCAAAATAGATAAATCATAGGTTAACGCTTGCATCATCAGTACACGATGAAATATATGAGTCTGGTTTACTGTCCGGCTGTACGAAACGTTAGATGTGAAAAAAAATCTATGTTTTAGGCTTGTAAATTGTGAAATTCATAAATATAAGTATGTATATTCTTATGTACATATTTACACAAAACAACAATGAAAAAAAAAATGTCTTTCCTAACGTAGTGTAAAGACTTGAACAATGACAAGGGCATGTCGCATAATTATGGCACCTTTTTTTACTGTGGCGGGAAAATCTGACTCGGACTTTTACCTTATATTTGCATTGGTATTATTTGGGTCTCAAATCAAAAGGAAAAAAATCAAGAATCTGCTTAAATTTGGTCAAATTAACTTTTATGAGCAATTAATTCTTATATAAAAAGATAAATGGGTTTTATGGGGCAAAATATTTTACCTTGTATCGTATGGTAGAAAACCAAGCATTCCGAACATCTAACACAAATTCTAAAACCTCACCAAAGTACATCCTTAAGAGGTGCTTGTACTTAATTTTCTGGACATCCAATTTGCTGTTGGCATCATTAGCTGCTTGAGAAATGTTTGCTATAGTATGCGGGTTATTTATGCTTGACGACCGCAGACATTCATGTGGATTATGTAAATATGAGACTTAATGAATAGTTTTAAAACTTTCAAGCTTTTCTTTATTATTTGCAATACTTGATTTATATAATTTTAAAGAAATCTATACTTTTACATAAAGTGTGGTTACGAAATAAACCTAAAGAAAACGAAATGTGAGCTAAACGTCGTTACCAATGCAGCTAAACAATATGGAAATTGCTAGGTGATCATTATCCCTTCAAAAAAACGATAAAGCATGAGTCTAGAAAGTTTGATTATAAATTCACTCGTCAAAGTATTTGACACCAACATTATATCATTATAGAAGAGAACGTCAAGTTTGTTGAAACTACTGTCAGGACTGTGATGTTCAGTAATTGTCGTTTGTTGATGTGGTTTATAAGTATTTCTTGTTTCTTGTTTTTTTTATAGATTAGACCGTTGGTTTTCCCGTTTGAATGGTTTTAACCTAGTAATTTTTGGGGCCGTTTATAGCTTGCTGTTCGGTGTGAGCAAGGGCTCCGTGTTGAAGACCATACTTTCACCTCTAATGGTTTACTTTTATAAACTGTGACTTGGATGGAGAGTTGTCTCATTGGCACTCATACCCCATAATATTCTTATATCTATTGAATTAAAAAATATATCATCATAGATACTAGGATATTGCAGAATATAACATAGGAAGAAATGGAACCAGCCATTAATTGGTAGTGTTATATTATGTTCCATTTTAGTAAAGCCAATCATGTTATGGTGAGTAAGAACGTTTGGCGATGCATTTAGAAAAAAATAAACTAGACATCGCAAAGTCTGGTGCTGTGGTTTCATTGGAGCGGATTTAAAAAAAACACACACCAAGTAATGACATCGGCGCTCAAGAGGCTCCAGCGTCAAAAACGTTATATTTCTCACATGCGTTTGATTGTTATATGATAGAACCTTTTTCTCTTATTATAGAAATTCTATTACACTTGTACAGTTTAAATAAAATAGAATTTGCATGAATGAATTCAATAAACACGCTTGTATCTCATTTTTTAAAATTTTGATGTAAACTAGTTTGACGCTCAGGTTGAAGATCAAACAGACCAAATTTCATAAAAATTGTTTGAAATTAAAACAGATGTAGATTTTGAAAGATATAAACGTATTAACAACACCTTAAACATATGATATAATGGTTACATCAAAGAAAAGATTTAATTAAATGCTTAAATACAGAAAAAAATCTTAAACTTTCAAATAATCTGAAAGTCATGGGTTATTTAATAAACTTTATGACTTCCTGGGATTCATACAAAGTCACAAAACAATTAACACAATTAGCCTCTACTTAAAAGTGCATTCTGCTTCTTTCTTTTTTTTAAGGTCACCACATGGTCTGGTCTAATGGTCCTTATTTCACTGTTGTCATCACTTGACGTCATCTCAGTTACTGAAAGTCGTCTAAATTATTTTTTTTTTCAAAACAAAACATCCTTTTAAAGTCATTTGAAATCGGGTTGGCGGCAACCAATCTTATAATGATATTTTCGTCAGCTAACGAACCAACGTCATCACTATTTTCAGAAACCAGATTCTGATAAAACACCACATATAAATACATTTCTGTTAAGATTTCTAATGCCGTTCTAATGGGTCCGTTGATAAGAACGTATTTCTTTGTTGGTGTGGAACAATTTGAAATGCAATTGCATGAAATATAAGTACGTGTAAACGATTTAATTGTAAATTTGGATCTTCATTAAAAATAAAATGATCCTGGTCCAGGATCATTTTATTTTTATTGAAGATCCAAGTGGTTGAAGAGGTTTTCCACAAACTATATGCATGTTGGCGTTGTTTTTGTTGCACTTGTTGCTTTCCTGTTATATTTGATGTGTTTCCGTCGGTTTAAGTATTTAAACCAGATTTGGTTTCTCTCAAATGACATTTTGACAGCGGTATACTACTGTTGTCTTTATTTATGTTTTAATCTCTCAATAAGTTTCCTTTTTGGCATACAGGTAGGGATTAAACAGGATGTCCGACTTTCTGTAAATGGTATTTACGTCGGGATTAAATGATAGTCTGCCATGGAGCCAAAAATTAACGGCAAATAGGAATTTGTATTAGTACAATATTGCTTGATTCTATGTTTTCTTTAGTTTCAAAAGCATTTCACATTTATTACATTGTAAATTTGCAAATATGTTAGTATTGTTAGAGATTTAAAGATTAATTGAATTAGATAAGTTAATTTTGTTAATGATCACTATTATCATTGTATATAAATGTATGACGTAGCTCTTATATTTTGTATAATGTCCAATGCATTTTCTAATTTTTCGTACCATAGCACAAATGAGCTCAATTGGTTTATTTCTTTTTTGAATTAACTACATATCTATTTTGCTGTTTGTATAATAAGCCCGTTTTATGTTATAGAGGATGAGAGCATTTCAGACAAAGAGAAGATATCACCGAATTTATACTGCACCTTCTTGTTTTGTATGACACCAAATGTCTTTTAAAGTTCTGTGTTCTTATGATTTGAAACTCTATCTATTTTTGCGACTACAGCCAGTTTCAAGAATTTCCTATAAGTTAACCAAAGAAAGTGCATTGTTCTATTAAGCTCAAATAGGTATAAACCCACAACTATGGTATAACTTATAATGAATACAGCGACTAGTTATTTTAGCCGATTTTTGTACTTTTGCTTGGATATCATATTCTGTTTATTTGTCTAGACTTACTGATTTCCTAGTTTTGAGGAAAAACAAAAGTTATGAACGCTGATTAAATTTGGCTGTTTAGGAATGATTTCCGTTTCGGCAATTGTCAGTATGGTCTGTTAGATCAAATGTAATTTCCTAACAAGCTTTATGTTACATTTTATTTTATCACGCTTGTCGATTCTGGCAGAATTTTAGAATATTATTGCATTTTTATATCAAAGAATTATTTGCAATGTGTTTTCATCTTCACTGATCTTTGACAGAAATGATTAAAAGTTGATAATTGTTATGTCTGCACAAAGGATCGGCGAGATTTGATGACAGAACGATTTATGAACGAGATGATGTCAAGTTCTTGTTCGGAACAGGGTGTCAGAATTTTATTTATTTTTAATGGTATACAGTTCCTTCTATCAATCAGACGATGGTTTAATCCAATGGCAAGTTGTCTTGCTTTATAGACATTATGTTGGAAAATAAGATTCGACATTTTTTTTAATATATTTTATTGTTGACTGATCTGGATTTTCGAAAACTATGTAAAGTGAAACTTCATCTGATCAGTTGACAAGACCTTCAAACAAATCAATTAGCCCAAATCTTCAGACGTTGTGCACGATGCACGTTGTTGATAACAGTGCGTTACAGTACATTCCGTTTAACACAATGATGACGTTGTTTCAACCGTTCAAGCTTTATATTTAATTATTTTCATTTACTGTTATGACTATGTTTACCTGATTTTAGTTGGATTTTGTTTTCATAATGTGCCTTTAGTGCGACTTTGTGTGGTGGCACTACTGTTCTTTACATATGTACAAGGGGTATATTTGAAAAGGAGAAAAAATGTACTAAAGATATGGGTCAATAAAAACAGTAAGTCGACAAAAAAAAAACATTGTGGAAAAAGGAATAAGACGAAACGACGACCAACGGTATATAAAACATGGGACTAGTATAATAGCAATACAGTTTGACTCAGATAAAAACCAGTATGCAAGTGATGAGCAATATTAAAGTTCCGTATCTCTCATTACTCTTTTTCTATATTCTATAGTATTTTTATTAATATAAAAACTGTTATTTACAACAATATAACGTTGTGTTTAATTTGTTTCTATCCTATTAAAAATTTGAATGTTTTTTTACTCAAAATTTGTATTAAAGAATAAGGAAAGATCAATTCTTAAAAATAAATGTATTAAATTTTTTAAAAGCACAATAGCATATTCAACTAATTTCAATGCATGGCGTATATCTTTGAAAGAGTCAACTTATACATGATAAACATGATAGTTATCCTCTCTCTGTTTACATACAAGATAGATCACTGCAATTGCAATCTATATACAAAGAAAACTAACTCCATTTACGTTATCGAATGATTGACAGTCGTTATTGCAGACACACCACTTATTATTGGCGCAATGGCTTTCCCAAACAGAGGCTTTAGCACTTATGTTTTGGTCTCAAGTTCTAATACAGTGGCATACTCGAAATAGCCATTGTCATTGTTATCTAAAAAAAACCACAGCAGATGAATTTCTGCATGTTTATAAGAACCTATGGACTTCCCAATTCATGGTCGATGCAAATAATTCCACATATCTAATCAAAGAAAGGTCCTTTTTGGCAATCAAGTATGGGTAGGCACGAATTTTTGTTTCTTCGGTTATTAAATAACACTTAAGGCCAAAGACAATTAGCTTATACTAGTATTTTTTCTGTGAAATGATAACAAACAAATCGCCATGGACCACCGTGGGAGACCAAACACCGTAAATGACCTCGAACTCTTGAAATGACATGAACTGCATGGTAAAGACTAACTCATTTTGCTGATCTTTCACCTAAACATATTTGTTTTCAATAAGTGTTTGGTGCTTTAGCAGTTGAAAGGGTGTTAAAAATTCTCCAATGTGTATAAAGTCTTACAAAACAGGATTTAGATCATTAATAATTGCCAAAACTAAAGATGAGGTATTCTTCATAAAATCATACAAGTTTTACAAATTGAGTAATCAAATGACAATGTTGTTGGCAACAAGGAAAAAACTGAAGATTAAAGACTGATGGTAAAAATTCAATTATTGGTACTTTCTACATCATGTGATGTATGGTGGAGAGTTGTCTCACTGGAAATCACACCATATCTTCTACTTAAAATACAAACCTTGATTTCCCATCAAATGTATTCAGAACATGGTATTTTCCTTTAATTCATGAAAATAGATTCTTTCATTTTACCCATTTGTCAATAATATGTTTCAACATTTATATTTTAAAATGCTCAGTTAATTTAACATTTTAAAGTTTGAACTAGCATGTTAAATATCAAGATTAAGAGTGTCTGTCAAATACAAAGTAGGGTGTCTATGCATATTACACTAACATGAATATGCATATAACTAGAAACAGAACAGCCAACCAACATCATTGGATGTAAAATCTTAGCCAATATTTATATATTTCAAAAACCTTCACTTTGAATCTTCGGAAATACTTGACTATCAAACCGCATCTCCTAAGTTTTTAAATTGTCTATCATTTTAACACATAATTATAATTACTCAATAAGTCGTGCTTTTGTTAAATTGATTGTTGTAAGCTTACAATCTAGAATTGAAGAGTACCTGAATTGAGTAGGGACAATTTGTTTATTTCATCACTTGTGTAACAGATATGAAACATCTTGGTAATATCTGACAGACTGTTGTGTATACACATACCCTTATATTTACTTATAAATAAATATAATACTGTAAGTATTTAGATGCGTTACGTTTAATTCCCCATGTTTTATACGTGAAGAAAACCCTGGGACTAGTATACTAACAACCTATTATGTCCACGATAAATCAGCGACATGCAAGTAACGAACAATAATACATAGTTCCAAAGCACTATTCATTACTGTATTTCTATACTCTAAAAGTATTTTCATTAATATAGAAACTGTTGGATTGCGACAATATAACGTTGTGATTAATTTGTTTCGTTCTTTTTAAAAAAATAAGTGATTTTTTAAGAATAAGGAAAGATTGATTCTTTACTATTATAACTGTAATATGTTTCTTGAAAAACAAAATAGCACATTCAACTAATTGCAATGCATGGCGAATATCTTTGATATATCTTTGAATATCTTTCGCTCGGTTTTGGTTTGTTACCCCGATTTTGTTTTTTGTCCATGGATTTATGAGTTTTGAACAGCGGTATACTACTGTTGCCTTTATTTGAAAGCGTCAACGTTTACATGTTAAATATTGGAGTAAATAAATCCTTTCTCAGTCTAAATAAGAAATATATCACTGCAATTAAAATTCTATACAAAGAGGGCTATCTCCATTCACTTCATCGAAGGTTGTCAATCTTTATTGCAGACAAGCCACTTATGATTGGCACAATTTTTCTTCAATTCCCAAGCAGATGCCCAAACACTCATAGCTCTTTTGTCTCATTGAAATTCAAATATAAACATAGCTGCAAACCTGAATTAGCCATTGCCCTTGTTATCTGCAAACACTTACTTTAGACGTATTTCTGCATGTTTGAAGCCTTTGAACTTCCAAATTCCTTGCCTTGTGTGTCTGTGCAAACAATATCATCTATCTTATCAAATAAAATCCCTTGGCAATCCTGTATGTCTGGTTATGATTTTTTTTTCTTCAGTCATTAAATTACAAGGAAGGCCGAAGACAAATAGTTTATACTTGTTGCATTTTTCTGTGAAATGATAACAAACAAATCTCTCGTTGAAGCCATGGAACACCATTTGAGACTAAAAACCGTAAATGACATGGGTCACATCAATCCCTTGAAATGACAGAACCTGCATGGTAAGGGCTAAATTAATAGAATCCAATGACTGTGTCATGCATTCCTTTGATGTGTTTGAGCTTTTAAATTTTGACATTTGATTAAGGACTTCCGTTTTGAATTTTCCTCTGAATTCAGTAATTTTACTTTTTGCTAACCTTTCATCTAAACATATATTTTTCAAAAAGAGCTTATTGCTTTAGCAGTTGAAAGGGTGTTAAAATTGTCCAATGCTTGAAAGTCATACAACACCAGAATTAAATCATTGAAAATTATCAAAACCAAGGATGAGCTTTTCTCCATAAAATCATATAATTTTCACGAAAACGAGTCATCAAGAGTCACACATATGGGAACAGGAAAACAGAGAAGATTTAAGATAGATGGAAAGAAATCCATTTGTTACATCTACATGTATGTCATTTATTTATTTTTCCCTCAATTTCTGATCAGAACATGGTATTATTCTTGTATTCATTAAAATAGATTTTTAGCCCTTTACCTATTTGTCAACATTACTTTTCAACAGTAGAAACTTTTAAATTTTAAATATTCAGTAAATCTCACATCTTAAAAAGATTGAACTAGCATGTTAAAATTCAAGACGAAGTGTGTCAGTCAAATACAAAGCTAGGTTCATATCCATATCACATTAACATGTTCTTATCCTAAATATGCATTTAACTAGAAACTGAACATTAAACAGCGAAAAACAATCCTTAAATGTAAAGTCTTAGCCAATATACATATTATCAGGAAAACCTTCACTTTAAATCTTCTAAATACTTGACAATCATAACTCCTTCTTTTTAAAATGTCTACCGTTCTGTCACAAATTTCATTTGAATTACTCCACACATCAAGTGCTTATGTTTTATTATTTTGAATGTTGTTACCATCTAGAATATAGGAGAGTACCTTAATAAGACGATGAAAATTTGTTTATTTCATCTCTTTTTTGACAGATATGCAACAGCTAGGTAATATCTGACAAACTTGTTTGTACATGAACACTTATATTTACTCATAAATAAATAAAATTCAGTAATGATTTTGTTGTGTTACTTTTATTTCCAATCTTTTAAACGTGAAAAAGCTGTGTTTATAGAGCTATAAAACTGTATGTTTCACATAATATGAACAAATAAATAACTTACATGTTACAAGCACTTAATATACAATGGTTTCTCACCAACTGTGTTAATAACATGAAAACAGAAAAAACATATTTGAAAGGAAACTCGGCAGACCATTGAAACTCACAAAATGCATGTAATTTCTTTTTATTTTCATCGAAGAAATATGTTGATTAGCCTATAGCTACTTTCTCCATTAAGGGGGATGCATGTTAATTCTTTGTTTTTCATGGAATAAATATGTTCAGAAGCCTACTTTCTCCATTAAGGGGATCAGTATTTTTTGGCTAAGAAACATTTATTTTTATGCCCCAATCTAAAAGTGGACTTTATTGCATTTGCCTTGTCTATCTAGTACATTTGTCAATTAAAATCAGTAGTTCCTGAGAATTGTTTGACAAATATATATTTTAAATAACTCAGGAACTGCTAAACACTACAACCTCATACATGTCATACTTACATGTAGTTAACTGATACTTACGAATAGGAGTGTGATTATGCCAATGTCAAATTTTTCATTTACTTAATTTTGAAAGAAAGTGAGGGCAATATTGACAAAATATCCTTCAAAGGTGACAAGAAATTTTTTAATACAATATTTTTCTCTATAAGAGAAACCATTGAAGAAATGCTTCAAACAAAATAAAGATGAGCAAATTAAATATCAATTATCATAAATAATTCATGCATATCTTAGAAATAATAACAATGTAGGTATGTGTGTACATTTTCATGTTTAACTTATAATGTATCATTATGAAGTAACACCTGCAAACCCAAAATTATCAATAAACAGAAATATAAATGCTTCCAGACTGAGCTTTATACCATAATTTAAATATTTTTGTATATAATTCATGTAACAGCACTATATACATACAATGTTTGACACATTCACTCAGCAAACACATTCAACAATTTGAAACAGCTTTTGTGTGTAAAACTTATATTGCTTACCGCCTTGCAATTAACAGATATCTATTTATGTTTTCTGAGGTAGGAAAAATATGAATTTTTGATAGACTAAACATTTCTAGTTCTTGATATACCAGAATGATTTGAGTTACAATTTTAATTATCAGAATGTATGAAAAATTGATAAAATCACCAAATCAAATGTCCACAAATATGTGTGTTTTACTCGATCAATGAAAATTGGTACCATAAAAAATTAATGAACCTACAGGAACCATGGATAATATTCATTTTTAAACTGTTGTCTTTCCTAATAAATAAAAAGTAATAAACTGTTCCAATAAAACTCTCACTCAAAAAAACAGTCTCTTCACATTTTCACTCCAACAAAAATAATACCAAAACTTTGAATACATGTATGAAATTGAGGTCATATTATCACTGAAATATTTTGCTTTCATACCAAGATTGAATTTTTCCCCAACTATGAATAAATCTATAAAACACAAAGTATTTTTTACTGAATTCATGAATAAACGAACAGTCAATGAATACATCTCAACAATTGTTTATAATTATAACAATGATGACATCCTAGTCCAAATCTACGACAGATTCCACCTTTTCCACTTTCGGAGACGGAACTGATTCTGTTGATGTTTGCATAGGTTCTTCTTCTCCACCTCCTAGTAAAGTATTTAGTAAATTACCTGTCATATAGAAAAAATATATTATATTTAATAAAGACTTGTTTTTATTAGGAAAATCATAATTTAATATGAGCAATCATTTGAAGTAGATGCCTGGGATGCACTTTTTTTAAGACCCTGGTCACTATCAATTCTATCCAAATTTTAAGGAAAACGCAAGATAGTCTTTAGTTACAAAAGATTTTTGTCCTATCATTGGTCATAAGCTGTCTCTCCATCAATCATACAATATACATTTCACACTATGCTTTCTAATAAAAACATTTTGTGTTTATAATTATCAATAAATCTAAATATTCACAACTTGAAAACCATCACAATTTAAATAAAATATATTCTAAAAGTTAAAGACTTTTGAATCGTTTCAATTTAAAATGTTTATTATATTATAATTTTTACTTACCAAACATGCCCTGTTGGCTTTTCCTTGGTGGTGGCAATCCAAAGAATAATTGACCAATTTTATCTAAATACTGAAATATAAAAAATAATACCATGAAAATTTAATCCCATAAGGTATCACAAGGATGTTTTATCATTTGATTTCTAATGACAATTCCAAATAAACATTTCCATATTTTTTCCTTAACTAAAGTCTGTAATGAAAGTTTTGATATATTATGTAAGTTTATTCGATAGTTTGCTATCTGAAAGGTGTTTGCATGCTAATATTTTAATCTTTTTCTCTCCCTTTCTAATTTTGGGGAATTTGTGTAGAACTGCATTCAAACATTTGTACAGCAACCTACAAATATAACAACTTCATCATTAATTTTCCATTTATTTACATGTAGTATTAAATGTCTACACGATCAACTTGTAAATAAATGTTTTTAATTTTTTTCAAAACTAATGTTTACCTCTTTATAACTTGGATCTCTCTTGATAGAAGACTCATATTTATCACAGAGAATAGAAAACACTGTTACCTTCCCCCTGAAATAAAACAAAAATATTTAGATGTGTATCTATTTCAACTACTGTTTTCTTTAATTTCATTTTACAATCTTTTCAATAATAAGAAACAATGAAAAAGAAGGAGCAAGTAAATATCACTTTTTAATTGAATAGCAGTTTATATGCATGTAATGTTCCCTACAGGACATTTATCAACTAATTAGTATCTGTTGTCATTCTGAAAATCATCTCAAAAAGTTCAAAATAAATATCAATAAACTTCCTTCATTAAACATCTACCGCTCAATATGGACAAACACCTGGATGCACTGAGACATGTAAATAATCAGGAACTAATATTATGATCAAATTTCACTTTATACAATTAGATTTTCTATAAACAAAACAATATGTTTTTTTTACATTTCCATTTCTTACCCCTCTAATGCTAATAATAGAAACCATACAAAGTTCAGTAAAGGCAGTAAATAAGGAGGCCCCTTACACACTCCTGGGTGCTGTTTTGTATAATTGGTAAACACTATCAGAGCAGTATCTTTATTCTGTAGACATAAATATCTGGAAAAGATATAAAAGATTATATAAAATAATGCATTAAATTATCATGAACATGTAAATTCTTGAACTACATTTTTAGTTTTATGCAACCCCAGAAGGTATTTATCTATTAACTGATACCATATGTCTTCTCTTCGTATTTTCTGATACATTGCAGTAACTTACAGAATTGCTTTATATGCTACAAGGAGGATACAGTGTCTAAAGAGTGTTTCATGCTCAACTACATTTTGTGAGAGATTGCCTCATATTAATCTACAATTTGTGTATATAAGCCTGATATCAACTTATTTTTGTCCAGGTCATTTCCCTTGGAAGGTATAAACAGATGATTTTCTTATAAGGCAACCAAAATTGAACTATGTGATACAATCAGGTCTGATAAAATATCCTTACTAGGTTGAAGTGATAAATTATGGCCTAAAGAAATTTAAATAAAAATTGTTCAGGAAAAAACTTTTTTTCAAGTCTAGCGCTCTATATAACAAGTTAAATGTGGCTGATTGATGGAGGAATTTGTGTACTTAGATCTCCAACATGCTGTAAATGGGAAGTAACTCTTGCTTACATTTGTTTTAATCAAAACCTATCTATTTGTGTAAATATTTTTTTCTAAACTGTAAATAAATTCATGTGGGCCACATCAATGTTTAGTGTAAGCTTCTTACTGGTCATCCTTAATGTTACTGTTTATCACTTTTACCATGATTTGTTTATAAACAATTGGAAGAACGAAATATTTAATTGATCTAAATGTTAAAATGGTCAAATTTTGTATGGAAAATTATTTAACTGATTTAGGACACCATTGATGCAAATCTAAATGCAGTAGTTAGTCTTTTTTACCCATTAAATAGGATAGATTAGTTATTATTGATAGATTACAGTTTGTGATTTATGTAAGAAAGAAGAATTGGGTGATGAATTTCATTATATATTTAACTGTACTTTCTTCAATGTTGAAAGAATACAGTTTTTACCTGCAGAGATATGTTAAGTAAAAACTTTATAAGTTTCTAAGAGTTTATGAATAATAAGAATAAATTCATACTTGTTGGCTTATCCAAGTTCTGTCAACTTATAATGTCATTGTTCAAGTGATATACATCTTCCTGGACAATTCTGTATATGTACAAATATTTTTTTTTCTTGCATTATCTTTTTTATATTGTTTGTTTGAATTATCATGGCTTATGTGAGACCTCTAAATATCAACATTTTTAAAGTTTCTATTCATGGAAATGTTTTTTTTAAATCAGTAAATAATTCAGGCCAGCCATTAAGATGACTGTCAAGAAATAAATAATATGCTGAAAGTGGTGTTAAACAGCAAATGATCAATCGACCAATCTATAGGTATCACATGATCAGAAACTAGTCTTAACCCATTACAGGTTGAAACTTAGTAAAAAAAAACATACTGTAAAACTGCTTGTGCTATGAACATGTCAACTTCAGATGAGTATCCATGGTTGACATGGAATTCTACCAACATCAAGGCACAATTATCACCATCAGCGGAATGGATAAAGTGGTATCTGGCCTGAGAATAATTCTTGTCTGAAAGAATAAATAATTTCATAACTTTAAGGGAAAGAGAGCACATACATAGTATTTCATTTTATATTGTTGTTTCATGTTGTTTCAGTTATTAATATAAGCTCCTTGAAAGAATGACTGATTGCAGAAGAAAACTAGAGGCTCTCAAGAGCCTGTATCGCTCACCTGACTCTACTTGGGTTTTTGAAATCATATAAAAACAGATAAAAATTTGGCTACAAAGTAACAGCACTTAGCCAGCACCTTATAAGGAAAGAACTATTCATGCTATGTTTGATTTCATTCAATTCTGTGGTTCTCTAGAAGAAGACTTTTGTATGCATTTCCCATAGGGTCCTAAGCCCCCCCTGCTGGCAGCCATATTGGATGATGGATCGGCTACAAAGTAACAACACTTGGTCGCCACCTCATAAGGAACATTCATGCCATGTTTGGTTTCATTCCATTCAGTGGTTCTTTAGAAGAAGTCATTTGTATGCATTTCCCATAGGGTCCTATGTTAAACTAAGTCCCCTGCTGGTGGCCATCTTGGATGATGGACCAGATACAAAATAACAACACTTGGCCAGCACCTCAAAAGGAACATTCATGCCATGTTTGGTTTCATTCCATTCAGTGGTTCTCTAGAAGAAGTTCAAAATGTAAAAAGTTAACGACGACGACAGACGCCAAGTGATGAGAAAAGCTCACTTGGCCCTGTGGGCCAGGTGAGCTAAAAAGTTGGGATAATGTTGGTTTTTACTGTATGTCCTATAACTGTAGATGTGTGCATTCTGATTTGTGACCCTGTCATTTACTATCTATGAAATATACAGAGTTGTTTCAAAATGAATCACAACACAAGCATTTGAAGCATTTCATAATTTTTCTGACCATGTTAATAATTCTAATAACATACATGTATTACATCAATATGATCAAAATATGTGTCACAATTTACAAAATACAAAAAAAAAAAAAAAATTATCCACAAAAAAATCAAAACAAAAAAAAACCCAAAATTTATTACATGTTTTCTAATAGTGTTTTCTATAATATTTACCCTTCCAAAAAGCGAGACCAAATTTTTGATGTAGATCTGGATGTCCACGTTTGTGTGGACTAACATTCATTGACCATCGAATTGCAGCTATCATAAAATTATGTTTTTCTGCTGAATCAGCATTTAGCAGATTAAATATCTGTAGAACTTTATCTGAAATATAAAAAGAATATTGTGTTTGCATTTGTTAATGCTAGATTGATTGTGTTTACTATCATGATGAAAACATATAGTAGCCATGGTGATGTTTGGGATAAACTACCTTTTAAATCAAATCAACTATGTTGACACATACCTGTTAATCAAGTGCAAATTTTCTCTCCTTTTTTGCAAAGGTTGTAACAAGACTCAAACACCTATTTTTCTGGTGTGGCGGTTTAAAAATGATTGCATAAGATGGGAGTATTTTTTGAAGGCTTTTTAGAGGTGAATGATTTTATGTTCCAGAAGAATATTGAATTTAAAATCTTATTGTTTTGCTCATTGTTGAAGGCAGTATGAAGACCTGTAGCTGATAACTTCATTGTTCTTTGACGAATAGATATCTCATTTCACTATTGGATTATGTGCATGCTGCTGTTGCATTTCAATGTATATCAGAAAAAGGGAGAGGGTTTGGATCCATTAACACGTTTAATCCCGCTGCAAATGTTTGCACCTGTTCTAAGTCAGGAATCTAATGTACAGTAGTTGTCGTTTGTTTATGTAATTTATACGTGTTTCTCATTTTTTTTTTATATAGATTAGACCGTTGGTTTTCCTGTTTGAATGGTTTTATACTAGTAATTTTGGGGCCCTTTATAGCTTGTTGTTCGGTGTGAGCCAAGGGTCTGTGTTGAAGGACGTACATTGACCTATAATGGTTTACTTTTTTTAAATTGTTATTTGGATGGAGAGTTGTCTCATTGGCACTCACACCACATCTTCTTATATCTATATCTGTTGTTTTGCTTAACAATGTAAGTGCACTCGTCTTTTTGGCTTTACAGTCAATATTTATATTTACCTATTGTATCATCTGTCACTTGCTGTGTAGAAGTATTCAACAATTCTATCATCAACATAGCTAAATCAGCTCCACTTGAATGCTATGCAAGTAAGAAAATGTAAGATATGGATTAAATATAAAAAAAAAGATTAAAAAAGAGACCCAAAAAAAATATATATTATTTTATTATAACATGTATAAAGTTAGAAATTAGAAGTTCACATGTTTTTGATAACACATACATATGTGTGTTATTATAATACAGCACAACATTACCTCAAATAAGACTTATCAGTATCAAGAGTATGTTTGTATTCTCATAATATCAGAACAAAATGGAGAATAAATCATTCCCTAGATCTGTAATGTATTTTCATTATAACAACATGATCATTAAATATCAAATTGTGGGTGTGATAAATAAATTAAGGATGTTAACTACTCTGTTTAAAAATAACAAGCTTTTTAAAAGACTGTTATAAATTGAAAGTATATAAATAAAGAAACTAAAAAACAGAAAAAAATGGAGGGTCTGTGTGCTTGATTTCGAGATATAAGCCGCTAAAAATTTGGCGGGAAATAATTCTCTCTAGATTTTTCTTTCACTTAACATTGGCACCTTTTTTGTTTAAAAAACTAGGAAAAAATAACAAGGATTTAATAAGATTTTTTAAACATGGCTTTTTGATTATATGTTATAAAAATATGAAAAGAAAATAAAGGGTTAGTGGGCAATTTTTTTTAAAGTTAATATATGAATAAAACCAGAGGATTCCGAAAATCTGGCAAAAATTCAAAAAGTAGAGGAGCAAACATCCTTAATGTTATATGACATGAGACTAAAATTTGAGTTTCTGTACCTTTTTCCTGATATTGGATATTTAATTCTTTTTTATATATGAATTCAAGTTTTAAGACTGTTTTTTTCTGGTTGTTTTTCATTTTTATGCCATGGTACTGTCATGACTGTCAGCATGGTCAGTTTTGCTTTCACTTATCATGCTTATAAAGATATTCAATATATTCCTTTGGTATTGTTCCTCTTTTTTAATGCATATTTTTTGTAGGTTTCTTGTTGAAGAGGATCATTCCAAAAAGTAGGTAGTGTAATATACAGTAAGTCTGACTTTTAGTAACCTGCCTCATTTGCTTATATTTTTGTCAGCTTGTCTTTTTTCTATAAAAATACATGACACAAATAAATGATTGTTAACTCCACCAAAACTTTACCTGGTTATGTTGAAGTAAGGTAACAGCTCCATTGTATATAAGGTTCAATGCCTCTGTGTATTTTTTCTGTCCATTGTATCTGAAAATACAAATTAAACTTATAATTAATGATTAGAAATTAAGTTCACAAAACAAAAATTAATTTTGACTGGATTGGATAAATGTTTTCTTGAAGGTGTCTTTCATATTACTAAGAAACATTGTGGACCTTCAAGATGAATAATCTGCTTTTTTAACTCTATGTGATTTCTTAAATGATAAATTATCATTGATAATAGTAAATAAATGAGGCTTGTTTTTCAAAACATACATTTATCTACAAAAATGTACATTGGTGACATTTTATTCTATCTAAAGTTAAATCATCCATCGTCACTTAGAGGGCTAGTGAATTGATAAAGAGGACTAGTAGAATACTAATTTCACTAGCCCTGCAGGCTCGAACATACATTTCGATATTGTCAAACCCTGCTATTATTTTTCATAATTGCTGTGATAATTACATTGTTTCCTTTGAAGTTGTAGTTAACTTAGTCTTATACAAATATTCCGTTACAAAAAACAGTTTTAATGGACAGATAAAAATGGTGTATGGCAGAAAATACATATGGTCAAATGGGTTCATTACTGAAATATCTCAAAAGCTTTAATTTATTGGGACAGGTATATAGATGGAGGAATTTCCAATGCCCTTTAAAGTCAATGGTCAAACTGTAATTTTCAGCTACCATTAGCATACATGTAAAATTGGTTAAAATTTTACCTTGCTTTGTCAAGATATCCTTATCGTGATTTATTAGAGGTCTTAAATAATTATCCAAAACCATTATTTTTGGAAATATATTATCTTAATTCGTCGAAATCAGTATGACTTTTTTATTGTCTAAAAGAAAGTGTTTATTTTATACACCTTATTGCTATTTACCGCTGACACGTGAATCTCTGCCGCTTGAACTATTGACGTCATACAACAATCACTTTTCCATTGAGGCGTCAAATATTTTGTATTATGACGTCAAAATTTTACTGCAACCTGTGTGATGTCCAGCAATGGCGGACAAATAAAGGTAAGATATATTGACATGCACCAAAACTTACCACTTACGACATTAGGCAACAATTTTTTTCTGTTATTCTTCATACTACAACCCTCATACTCATAGACCAGATTACAATCGAAAACAAAATTCCTGACCCCCAGTGACAGTGTATAAAAAAGAAAATGTGGTATGATTGCTAATGAGACAACTGTCCACAAGAGACCAAAATGACACAGACTAACATTTATAGGTCACCGTACGGCCTTCAAAAATGAGCAAAGCCCATACCGCATTGTCCGCATAGTCAGCTATAAAAGGCCCCGAAAAGACAATGTAAAACAATTCAAGCGAGAAAACTAACGGCCTTATTTATATTAAAAAATGAACGAAAAACAAATATGCAACACATAAACAAACAACAACCACTGAATTACAGGCTCCTGACTTGGGACAGGCACATACCTAAATAATGTGGTGGGGTTGTGAACATGTTAGCGGGATCCCAACCCTCCCCTAACCTGGGACAGTGGTATAACTATACAACATAAGAACGAAGTATAAAAATCAGTTGAAAAAGGCTCCTCATCAGATGGACAAACATACAAGTCAACTGGATGTGTATGACCTTTTACTTTAACATGTTTATTAATAAAGTAATTAGACAGCATAACCTCATAAATTCCTATTCTATATATGCATTCTAAAATCAAACAGGATGCCAAATATCATGCATATTGGCAAATTATTGGGAATCCCCTAGAATCCAAAAAAAACTAAAAATTTCAGTTGCACATATGTTCCGTTCATTATTTGGACGGTATACTTTCAGCACATGTTCCATTGTACTTTTCTGTACCTGAAATACAGAGTCCGGTACATTTGATGAGCTTCGTAAAAATTGCCGGCGTCCACACATGATTGACATTTTCTTAGAACTCTGTCAACACCACCGTTTCTAGAAGCTGCCATTTTTTTTACTCTTTGTCGAAATCTGCAAAACGAAACTATTATTTATGTACATTGTCCTCATCAATTACATTGTTTGAAAAAAGGATTGAAGTTTTAATATTCAATGATATTTTAATACACATTTTAATGAATACATTTAATTTTTACAACAATATATTTGAGAGAAAAAAATGTTTCGTTTTGTAAAATCTTTTAACACGTCGACTTCCTTATTTGTAAGCACAACAACACAAAGAGCTCGTCTTTACATGACATAACAAGACACAAAGGTTAATATTTAAAAGAATTTAGACATTTCAACCCTTCCCCTATCTCTCCTTAATTACTGATTTATATTTTCCCAACAGTCAAATAATCTTTGTAATTAAAATTTTTGATGTGGGCGAGGTTTACAAGAGCAGTGCATGCATGCGTTAAAAGTTCAAGGGTCAAGTGGAATAAGGTGCAGAGCACCAAATTCCTTGACCTTTGTAGGGAAGCTGGGGAATTTGAGATACACGATGAAGTTATGTGCTGTTTTAAACTGTGGAAACTCAACTTACCACCTTCAAAAGTGGATGGGGGACTGGTGTCCAATACACCAATGTAACTATGGAACTTCAAGATGTGTTTGTGATCCTCCTTTCAAATTATTTCCATTTCCAACTGAGAGAAAAAATCCTAAAGGGAGACAAGAATGGATAAACTTGATCAACAGGACAGATCCTGAAACTGGAGAATGTTGGGCTCCAAAAAGTCACAGTAGGGTTTGTTCAAAACATTTTCCTGATGGGAGACCTACACATGAAAATGCCAACCCTATAAACAATTTGATTCTGGAACCAGTAGAGAAACCCAAAAGAGGAAGATCAAGCCAAATGAAAAGAAAACTTGAAGTGCCAAAGTTTATTTCTATATCAGAAAATGTAATTGATGCAGATGCTTGTGGATCTGAATCAGATAGCATGGAATTAATTGAATCTCAAAATGGAAATGAATGCAATATCTCAAAAAATAACTCAGAATCTCATCCTCCAAAAGAAACAGTTCAAAATTTAGGCATCAGTAGAGCTGTAAGTTCAACTTGTTAACATGATTAAGCATGTGCTCATTTAGATTATACATGAATGCTGATTTTATAGAAATATATATACATTTGTAATCGCACATAAATACATTTGTATGTTATTGTAATGATAAACATTCAAATGTATGTCGTACATGTACAAATGTACATATGTCTGTTCATGTCAGTAAATTATAAAGCATAGATTAGAGCATGTTACAATACAAGAGTATGTTGAAGAAAAAAATACTAAAATTTATCTTGGGTCACAAAGGTGCACAGATACAGATCCAAAATTTAATAACTAAACCTTGTTATTACAGCTAAGTTTATCCCTTAAACATGTTAAAAGCCTCATCTCCTTGATTTACCATGGTTAATCAAAAATGTATTGATTAAATTAAAAATTAGTTATCAAGGCGATGCATTTAGTTTCTGTGCAAAGTCTCAAGAGTTCCTAGAGCCTCTTATAAAATAAAATCTTTTTGATTTATTTTACTAATAACAAACATACGTTATTACAGATTTATAAAATTTCAGGAATAAAGAGTAGACAACTCATGAAAGTATCTGTAATAACACACACAAGTTATTTTCTGTAATAACCCTATAAAGTTATCTCTAACTGGTACACATGTACATGTATATAATAAGATCAAAAACAATCTCATAGTTTAACCATTTTTATTTTGTAGAAGGCCATGGAGGAAGATAGCAACTCTCCTGCTGTGAGTAATCCAGGGACCCCTAGATCTGAACAGGAAGTCAGAGCCACGCCCCCTCCTCAGAAAATGATGGGACAAGCTATGAATCCCTACCAACAACAGCTACAACAACAACACATGTTAGCACAGATGCAGGGATCACAGTTCCCTCTAGGACACCAATCTCAAAGCAAATATACACAATTATTAGCAGTAATTGAGGACATGGGTAAAGACATTAGACCAACATATTCTGGAAGTAAAATGTCTGCCGAAAGGTTAAAAAGGGGAATAGTTCATGCTAGGATTTTAGTTAGAGAATGCTTGATGGAATGTGAAAGAAGTGCAAGAAATTAGTTTGGGATCGTGATAATTTGAAGAAAAAGAATATAGTATTACTTGTTCATACATCATTTGTATACACTGTATAAAATTGACACAGTAAAATAAATCAAAATACAAAGCTATGTAAGACTATCATCAAATTCATTTCATTCATCACTTATTCACTCATGGCTTTAATTTTATTTATAATGCAACTTGTTGTGTTTATTTCCTAAATATACATGTAGTAACATAGCAATATTTTGTATAACATTGTATAATGTCAATTTCATCATGGAAAACTTTCTCCATAAACGGGTTCATTAAGGGATGAAAATAAGTTTGGCAATTGTGTTAAGATTTAAAAAGTTATCAATGTATTAGTTTAAGTTGCAGTAATAAAACAATATTAGGTCAATGTCATAAAAACATAAACTTTTTTGTACTCTGCGCAAAACTGTGGAAGGGCTCTGTAGAACCTTGCCCTTCCCCAGTTTCTCAGCCTCATGCAAAAAAGTTTATATTTTTCTTTTATTGACCTAATATTGTATATGTACATGATATATATGTCAAAGATGTAAATCTATTTTGTGAATTCAATGAAATTATGAGCAAGATTGAAAACTGTTAAAAAAGAGACAAGTGTTTTATAGCCTACAATCAATATTGATTGATATTTATGATGCTTTAAATAACAAATTTATCTATCTGTTCTAAGTATGTGCAGATATGATAAGAATAGAGGTTTTCTATTTTTAGCAATCATGTTTTGAAAGTTAAACTTAATATGTACATGTAATTATATGAGCATTTTAAACATGTTAAAGGTTGTGTGTTCAACAACATGTTAGTTGTTATACATGTACATTGTTATGTAATTTAAGTATTTATATGTAAGTTTTATTGAAAATCTGTTTTGTTTGGAGGATATTTTTTTTGATGAAATTACATGTTTATCCTCTGACTAAATCACATTTTCCCCCCATCTCTTGATTATTCTACACATCATGTTAATATATAATTTTAAAGATAATCATGTTGTAAGACATTGTAAGACATTGAAGGTTAGACAAACATGTTAGAAGATCAATCACAACTTACATTGTAACTAAGCCTTTTCTGCTATCAGTTAGATAAAGGGACATTATTTTAAGAAGATAAAAACATTTTTAAGTCTACATTATCTGGAAGTAAATTATTAATGTAAGAGATTATCTCCCTTTTTCTCTCTGCCAAAAGTGTACCTGAAAATGTATTTAAGTAATTACAATTTTTTGCAGTTTAAGTATATTCTTGAGAGTTTTGTCCCTTGGTTTGTTATAGTAGTAATATCCAAAATGAAATATTCCTGAATTTGTATAACATGTATACATAAGTTTAGCAGCTTAACTGAACATGTTGAAAGGATAAATAGTAATTTAAAGTATGCAGCTCCGCTTTGCATAAATCCTTTAGGGAAAACACTGACTTCAAATTTTGAAATGATAATTTAATTTGAAAATTTACCAGATAATGATTTTGCTTATAATATATAGAGTAAAACAAATGAAGGATTATTTAGGTAATGTTGTACATTTTTTAATCATAATGCATTAAATATTATTAAAAAATCCTCTGGAAGGAAACATGTTGAAATGGTATTACTGTAAATGAAATAAAAGAAACAGACGTAAATTGGTTTTTTTCTTGGCATTTAGAAATAAGATGTGATATGAATGTCAATGAGACAACTCTTTATCCAAGTCACAATTGTTAAAAGTAAACCATTACAGGTCAAAGTACGGCCTTCAACACAGAGCCTTGGCATACACTGAACAGCAAACTATCAGCTGTTTGTTGCATAGTATATATATATATATATATATATATATATATATCCCTACTGTCAAGTGACTGTTTATATTACATGTATTAGAAGTACAATAAAGTACTTTTACATTGTACAGAAACCTAAAATTGGAAACAAATATTTATATAACAATAGACAGTATGAAATTTGAATTATACAGAATGACTTAATATTCAAAATAATATTTGGCTACATCATGTACATCATATTATCGAATATCAAAGTAGCTAAATGTTGCACAAAGCATCAATCATCTTCTATCATGGTAACAGAACAATTGAATTAAATTTCTGCAAAGAGCACATTGAAAAATCATGTATGAATTAGATAAAAAGACAGGTTATCAGAATACTTCAATTAAGAAAGGTTGGATTAATATGTATTACACTGATCTCTAAAAGCTAGGAGGAAGATACAAAAAAAGGACATTCAAACTCGTATAGTACTGTAGAAAACAAATTGACAATACCATTTAAAAAAATACGAAAAAAGAACCAAAAACAACAATATATAAAACACACCATAGAAAATTAAATATTTAGACTATAAGTTTGAGTTCAATATATGTGCTTTATATGATTGTTAACTTTTGATTTTGCAATCCATTGAATCATGAAAGCTCACAATTTACTGAAACACTCACTGATGAAAGATTCATAAACTTTGGAATACTTATATTAGCGATAGCAACCAACTATTAGAAGTAGGAGTACAAAAAAATGTATATAGTTTACTGGCTCTGGAATCAAGGTCATGAAGTAATACAATGTAGGTCAATGATAATTTGTATGTAGATGTATTAGCCTTGCCACATCTCATCTCCATGGAGATTACTTTGTTCTAATCAGACAGTAATTGTCATAATGACTCATTGACTGAAACTTTTTCTTTAGTTTACATGTAAGAATATGTATTAAGGTTAGTTGAAATGAACGACTTATGATAAATCAATGGTTTTTGGTATGCAGTTTTATTACCATTAGGATTTCTTATTTCTATGAAGGCTATTTGACCCTTCTGTTATTGCTCAATGACTTGAATGTTTTACATATATTTATATATAGTTTGAAATATTGCTATTTTAATTTTAACATTTGCATATATACATAAAAATAAGGAGATAAATCATGAATGCCAATGAGACTAATATCCAACAAAGTCCAAATAAAGAGGATGCAAGCAAATAAAGGCAACCATGCAGTCTTTGATAGTGGGAAAAACCCATACCTTATAGATGACTATAAAAGGCTCTGACATGAAAATTATGAAACAATACAATTGAAAAACTTACAGCCTTATTAATAACAAAACAATACCTGTAATACTTTCCTGTTTCATTTTGACTGCTTCAAAATTCCTCTTCTCTAAGGCTGTGGATTACATATAATGTTTTTCTTCGTTATGCAACTGCTTTATATACATTTTATTTTTTATTCACTAGTATTACAATATGGCAAAAACCTTACAAGTCGTAGATACAGAATACAGTGCAGACTCTGTAGAATGGTGTCCACATGATGGTTATCAAGATATCCTTCTCTGTGGTACATACCAGTTGGACCAGTCTAAAGACTCACAGGTTTGTTATGAGGGTAGTAATCGCCTTTACCGTCAGGCGTCTAACGGTCATTTTGGGCTACCTTTAGCGTCAAATTGATTAAAATATCCTTATTTTAATTTGTCAGAGGTCTCAAATAATTAACTCTACCGTTATTTATGGACAAAAATAAAGTGATTTGTCAAAATCATTCGATTTTTTTATTGTCTAAAAGAAAGTGCATATTTTATTGTCATGCACCAAAAATTACCGTTATACTCATTTGCCAAGAATTTTTAACGTTATTCATCATGAAAGTACCCCCATTACCACCCTCTGTTATCCTTTTTATATTTATTTACAATTTAAAAGAGACTTGTGTAAGTTCAAAAGTTTTTATATAAACATCACCAACTTGCAATAATATGGATGATGAGTTCATCTTGAAAATAAAGAAATTGGATAAGGGTTAATATTAATTTAAACAAAAACTTATGAGATATTTTGAACAATTTTAATTCTTTGGATGATAGAAACTCCACCATCCAGCTGAAAACCAAGTAGTGTACAAGATGGAGTAATCTGATGGTTTTTGAAATAAATATTGCATAGACAATCACTACTTTTGAGATAAAGAAAAAAAGATATAGCCTTGTGCACAACATTCTATATATCCAGTCACACTTATATTATGATGTGTATATTTATACTTGATCAAGAATTTAAGTTACACCAATTGTGTATAAAATGGTGTGACTCTATTATCTGTTGTAATATTTAAATTTAGAGTTATCTTCCTTTGTCCATAATTGTCTGGAATGGACAAAGGAATATATCAGTACTATTGCATTCCAATGTTTAATATGATGCAATGTTTTATATACATGATATAATATAATGGCAAAGTCAGTGCAATATTTTCCTTCAATGCCCCAAAGCACTTGATTTTTATTAGAGTAGTATGTATGTAAGTTTTATTCAAAAGAAAATACACATAAATTAGTTTTATTAAATTTACAAGTTTCCAAAACATGCTGTCACATTTCAGTTTTCCATCAATTTTTCTCATTACCTTTTTTCATCCAATTTTTTAACAACACACACTGTCTTTAATTTACATTCTTTTCAGGTAGATAGTTCTGCACCACAAACAAGGTTAGGAAAACTACATACCTATAGACTTAAACAAGAAGAAGAAACACAGAGCCTTAAGCATGTACAATCCACTGATATGCCAGGAATACTGGATATTAAATGGTGTCCATCATTGATAAATAATCAATCATTGTTTGGACTGGTTAATTCTATAGGGCAGCTACAGATCTATCAGTTGAATGACGATGGTAAATCAGACTTTGTCACTTCCACAGATTTAGGCGAACAAGTGTTAGGATTGTCATTGGATTTGGCAAACAGAGTACATAATAGGTAGGTTTATCAATTTTAGAAATATACTTACTTATGTAATTCAGTGGTTGTTGTGTGTTGTTGTACATCATATTTGTTTTTCATTTATTGTTTTGTACAATCAGATTGTTTGTTTTTTGTTTCACTTGTTTTTATTTGTTATTTTTTAGGCCCTTTATAACTACAAGTTATGTTTTTTTGCTAATTGTTGAAGGCTGTATAGTGAACCTTAGTCAACCTTCTACAAGAAAAACATGAAAGTATAAATTTTTGAAGATGTATGTCCTTAAGAATGGTTAAATTTAGAATTCGTGAAAATGAAAAAAAAATACAGTCCCTTTATAAAAAGCCTGTATAACTGTAATTGATTCCATGAGAAGACTATTTTGTATATCTATAAGGTATCAAATCACAATCCAAATTCAGAGTTGTTTCAAGCTTAAATTTTGTGTCCATACTTGCTCATTTGTTCAGGGAACTTCAACCTCTTTTTTGATATCTTGTTTGCTGTCACTCTGAGAGTCTCTTGTTTTATATCTCAAAAGTCTTATAAAATTTTTATTTATTATTTCTTTCATATACTAGTATGTCATACATAAAAAAAAAAATGTTTTATTAATTTACTATTCAACCAAGGTAAAAATATAAGTTTGAAAGGTCTAGCAATCCTAAAATTAAACTTTAGAAAGGGACTTACATATTTAGGCCATCACATTTTCATTTCTCTTAAACTTCATTTTCATGAAAGACATATTCATGGATTATATGATGAAGAATTGCGATTGAGACTTATAATTTTAAATGATGAATATTATTAACTTGGTCTAAATAGTTTTTATGTTTTTCAGTTCAGATCCAGAAATAAGTTGTTCTAGTTCAGATGGTCATATCAGTATTTGTAAATTTCATCAAGGTCAACTGAAATGTACATCTAATTGGAAAGCACATGATTTTGAAGCTTGGATTACTGCTTTTAATTACTGGAATACAAATATTGTATACAGTGGTAAGAATTCTTCCTTATAAACTGTTAAGAATATTGAAAGAAAGAGTAAGATATTAAAATGATAATTTGAAAAAAAAAGTTATGGTGAAATATTAGAATACACAATCTAAAATGATGTTGAGTCAAACTTAAAAAGTTTGTAAATTTACTACATGTAATAATAAATAATAAACAAAGTTTTTTAAGCATGAAAAAAAAACAACTCAATATTAAGTTATTTTTAAGATGTTGACTTTTATGCACCAGTTATCAGAATAATATAGACTTATCATTGGATGTTATTGGTCTCAAATATATGATTAGAATTTCAGAATTTTACTTCAAATGTATCTAGAGAATTTTTGTGATTCTGTTTTTGCTTACATTTACTTTATAGCTTGGCTCTAACCTTACAATCGTTGTTTTGATTAGGTGGTGATGACTGTAAGTTTAAAGGATGGGATTGTAGACAGGACACGTCATCTCCAATATTTGTAAGTAAAAGGTAAGTACTTCATTAAAGATATGATGAGAATGAAACCTTATATGTATAAATTGGGTGCATCAAAAGTGCTTTTACTGGATTAACCCTCATCTGGAACACTCAACCTTAAAAAATTGGAGAGCTAATTTTGAATGAATACCTGAATATGCCAAAAGCTATATATGATCAAAAGGAAGTTCAACATAAAAAGTTCATCTATATTCACTTAAGATCAACTTTGCCAGAAGGAGTTGGAACTTGTGTTTTCTAAATAACTTTTAAATTTAATCAAACAAGAATTTAAGAGAAGAATTTTGCAAATGATGTCAGTACCAAAGCACTGACCTCTGAGTTGAGGGAAATACAGAGAATTAATGGTGTTGAAAGTACTTGCTCTGTGTTGAAGCATTAAACATGTATAGACATTTTTTTTTATAGTTTTTAATATGTGTATGGGTCAAATATATTGTGTTTGTCTCTCAATCTTCCCTATTTTATTGTTGATAATTGGAAACAAAGTAATGAACAAAAATACCAGACTCCAAGGTTAATTCAAATAAGGGGATACCCATAAACCTGAAAAAAAACCAAATGACATTTTACATAAGTAAGTAGGGATTTTCAGTAAGAATATGCATCTTGTTGTTGATGACAGTCATTTTGTGCTACATAGAGTGAACATCTATATTAATTCTAGATATAGTCTAGATGTATGGAGGTTAACGATCCTCATGTTTATTATATGTGTATTACTTGTACTTTTCCAGACATAGTATGGGTGTATGTAGTATACAGTGTCATCCTTTTAAAGAAAATGTGCTCAGTACTGGGAGGTAAGAGTATTGATAGAAGAATGTTTACTCCTTTTAACTTTAATGCAGCTGACAAAAAGATGGGGCATTATGTTTACCAGTCTGTGTCCCTCTGTTTCTCTGTTAGACCGTCCATTAGTTCATCATTTTTTCTGTTTACTGATATATTATTCATTGTAATAGTGTCCACCGTAATAACATTCACTATAATATAAGCCTCAGTAATAGTGTCCTCCGTAATAACATTCACTATAATATAAGCCTCAGTAATAGTGTCCACTGTAATAAAGTTCTCTATAATACTAGCCTCAGTAATAGTGTCCACCGTCATAATGTTCACTATAATATAAGCCTCAGTAATAGTGTCCACTGTAATAAAGTTCTCTATAATATTAGCCTCAGTAATAGTGTCCACCGTCATAATGTTCACTATTATATAAGCCTCAGTAATAGTTTCAACTGTAATATTTTTTACTGTAATAGTGTCCACTGTAATAACGTTCACTATAATATAAGCCTCAGTAATAGTTTCAACTGTAATATTTTTGACTGTAGTAGTGTCCACTGTAATACAAACCTTTTATTCTCAAGTAAATGCAGGTTTTATAACTCAAATTTTTCTCTGCATAATATTTAATAGATATATGACCATGATACATTCTTTGTCTTGTGATAAAGAGTATAGGTATTTTTTTCATATTTTAGCTATGATGAGAACTTATTCATATGGGATACAAGAAATATGAGATCTCCAATAGCAGAGACGAACCTTGGGGGAGGAGTGTGGAGGATTAAATGGGATTCTCAGAAGTCTGATTACATTATCACGGCAACAATGTATAATGGATTCCATGTGATAGATGCTTCTGAATTTTCTGGTGTGTAAAGTTGCCAATCAAATATGACCTATTTAAACAAAGAATTATTTAATGCCTGCATGGTCATGAATAATTTCACTTGATTACTAGTATAGTTTCTTTGTGTTACAAAGGAAGGGCAGGACCATTTTTGGGATGCTGGTATCAGGTGTTTTTAAGCTCTGAATGTCAGATTTATCCTTTCAGGATGCTGGAATTCTTTTTTTGAATTTCAGGATGTCAGGATTTAAATTTCTTTAAATATCTGGACCTCAGGATTTCATGGTTTTAAACCCGGGATATAGGTATTAGGACCCCTCCAACACCCGCTCTTAAAACCTCTAAATATAAACCAATTTGTAAAACAGAAAATAAGTTTTTAGGCATAGCAGGAACAAGATATACATAAAAGTTATGTACAATTCATGTTTCAGAAATCAAAAGTTTTTTCGAATTAGCTAATAGACATAGAATGCCATGTGAGCTCTGTCATGACTTGGTGTCAATTGTCCAGTATCTTCTGTCTGTCATTACTTTTTTCAAAGATCTTCTCCCCTAAAAACAATTGAAACAATTCCAACTGAATTGATCACAACTCTCTGATTTGTTTTCTCTCAATTGATTTAGGGATTTTGAACAGCTGTATTCTACTGATGCCTTTATTTATCAATTATTACCCAACAGAAAGTATGTTTTGTCCTTTTTAAAATTAAAGATTGCGTACAGTTTATAATGAAAAATACTTCTAAATAAAATTGAGAATGAAAATGGGGAATGTGCCAAAGAGACAACAACCCGACCATGGAAAAAAACAACAGCACTGTTCTACTTGCACGTTTTTAGTTACTTTTTAGTATGCTTAAGTTATATCCAGATTACATTTTTAAGCTCCTTGAAACATCTAGATATTTTTACTCATATTGAACAGGGTAAAATCTCAACAAAATAATCCATTTTATTTTTATAGTTTTCAAGTTTTTTTTATTGATTTATATATGTCTCTGTTTATTTATTTTCAGATGGAAAGCTGTCTGTTGTATGTCATTATGACAAACAAGAGTCTATAGGATATGGTGCTGATTTTTGCTATAAACATTCTGTTGATTCAGATAGACATGATACTAAGATGGGAGATAACTCAACTAAAAACTTCAATAGGACAATTGCTACGTGTTCATTTTATAATCATGTTTTACATCTGTGGAATTTTTCAACATCAGGAAAGTCTCAAAATAAAGAAAATAAGGATTAAAGTCTGATTTAAAAAAAAAAACAATTATGCATTTCTTTCATGAAACATTTTTACAATGCTTTGGTGGTGAACCAAAGAAACAATCTCAATCGTGTTCCAAAAAAAACTTAAGAAATATTTCCAAATCAAATAATTTACTTAATTAAAAAAACCTTCCCTTTTTGGCATGGCAACAATAAAAATTCTTCTATAGGAAAGTCTGATACATTATACATTTTGATTATAGAATTATTATTTCAGCAGTCATTTATTTTTATCTATTACTGCTTACACTTTCATATACTGATGAAGAACATGCAACAACATTATTAGAACAAAAAACATGTGGTTCATATATCAATGAGACAGCAAATCAAGTAAAAAAATCCAAAAGCTGTATGTCCAATGAATCTGTTTGATGTACATATTTTATGCCAACTGATGAAGATTAAAAATACAAAAAAAAAAGATATCTTATTCAAATATGACTTCTCATGAGATATGAATATGACTACAAGAATGTCTCATCATTGTTTTATTTTGTTTGCAGTTTTAAGCTCCAAATACTAGTTAAACTGAACCATAGTATGTGCCTGTAGAAAGTCTGGAACCGTGCCAATAGTTATTGCATGTCATATCTTACACATAACTGATTTTCGCTGAATACTGTATAAAATCACAAAAATATTGACATTCAAGGAAAATTCAAAGTGGAAAATCCTTAATTAAATGGCAAAATCAAAATTTCAAATACATCAAATGTCATTGAACGGATATCAACTGTCATATTACTAACTTGGTACAGACATTTTCCTATGTAGACAATGGTGGATTAAACCTGTATTAATTTAAGCTAGCTAAAACTTTCACTTGTATGACAGTCGCAATTGACAACGATGTGTGAACAAACAAAAAACAGACACAATAGGTATTAATTTCAAAAATAGCTCTACAACAGTCAATATTGTGTAATTATCTTAATCACTACCAAAACAACGAATATATAAACAAACATTTACCATGACAAAATAACACAATGACAGGTTGTATAAGTATAGAGCCATGTCATATGTAAAAATGAAAAACAAAAAGGCACAAAGCACATTAGCTAATATAAAAGATAAGGATACAAAAATTAACATACAACAATAACAGGATAAATAAGTACAGTACCATGTCATTGTAACATAGAAACACCATAAGGCATATTTTTGTTGATGTCCTCATGATGCCCCACATATCATTTTAGAAAAAAAAAATTGCATATGTCATTACTTTGGTTTCTTTCAAATAACGCTGTCTAAGTCTAGTCAGAAGTCATTTACTGTAAGTATTTTCTTAATTAGGTTGGTGTTCCTGAGATAGCATGTTAACATCTGGTGCTGTAGGTCTTACATTCGTTCTTCTGCATTGTCCAATTGATACATATCGTTGATGTTCCTTTACTGTAAATGTGGCATTTGGAAGTAAGAAAAATGTTTGAATTGATATGTCAAGAGCCTGTGTCGCTCACCTTGGTTTATGTGCATATTAAACAATGGACACAGATAAATTCATAACAAAATTGTGTTTTGATGATTGTGATGTGTTTGTAGATCTTACTTTACTGAACATTCTTGTTGCTACAATTATCTCTATCTATAATGAACTTGGCCAAGTAATTACAGTTGAAAATATTTTCTAAAAATCTACAAAAATTCATGAAAAATGTAAAATAAAAAAAAAATATAAAGAGCAATAACTCCTAAAGGGGTCAATTGACCATTTCGGTCATGTTGACTTATTTGTAAATCTTATTTTGATGAACATTATTGCTGTTTACAGATTATCCCTATCTATAATATTATTCAAGATAATAACCAAAAACAGCAAAACTTCCTTCAAATTACCAATTCAGGGGCAGCAACCCAACAACGGGTTGTTCCATTCATCTGAAATTTCTAGGGCAAATAGATCTTTACCTGATAAAAAGTTTAATTCCATGTCAGATTTGCTCTAAATGCTTTGGTTTTTGAGTTATAAGCCAAAAACTGCATTTTACCCCTATGTTCTATTTTTAGCCATGCCGGCCATCTTGGTTAGTTGACCGGGTCACCGGACATAATTTTTAAACTATATACCCCAATGAAGATTGTGGCCAAGTTTGGTTTAATTTGTTCCAGTAGTTTCAGAAGAGAAGATTTTAGTGAAAGATTACTAAGATTTACGAAAAATGGTTAAAAATTGACTATAAAGGGCAATAACTTCTAAAGGGATCAACTGATCATTTCGGTCATGTTAATTTATTTGTTAATATTATTTTGCTGAACATTATTGCTGTTTACAGTTTATCTCTGTCTATAATATTATTCAAGATAATAACCAAAAACAGAAAAATTTCCTCAAAATAACCAATGCTGGGGCAGTAACCCAACAACGGATTGTTCCATTCATCTGAAATTTTCAGGGCAGATAGATCTTGACATGATAAATATTTAACCCCATGTCAGATTTGCTCTAAATGCTTTGGTTTTTGAGTTATAAGCCACAAACTGCATTTTACCCCTATGTTTTATTTTTAGCCATGCCGGCCATCTTGGTTGGTTGACCGGGTCACTGGACACAATTTTTAAAATAGATACCCATGTGATGATTGTAGCCAAGTTTGGTTTAATTTGGCCCAGTTGTTTCAGAGGAGAAGATTTTTGTAAAAGTTAACGACGACAGATGACGACGACGACAGACGACGGACGCAAAGTGATGGGAAAAGCTCACTTGGCTCTTCGGGTCAGGTGAGCTAAAAACAGATCACGATTTGCAATATAGAATAAAGCTCTCTATTTTGAGGACACTATGTTTGAAGGTCAATATCATAGCAAGCAGAAAATAAACTCATCATAGATACCAGGACTAAATTTAGTGTATACCCCAGACGCGCATTTCGTCTACAAAAGACTCACCAGTGACACTTGAATCCAAAAAAAGTTTAAAAGGCCAAATAAAGTACAAAGTTGAAGAGCATTGACAGAAATATTCTGATATTCATTCTGAAAAATGGTTTCTGCATGATTCATCAAATACCTTTATAGAAGAATACTACTTTACTTTGGCATATGGTGTCATGTTTTAAGAGAAATATAGTTCTTTATTCAGAAGTCACTACATCCTTGATCAAGGTCATAGTTATTAAAAAAATAATGACACTTTTGCAGTAAATTGTGTAACAAATGCTACATCAATTACCATATTAGTTTATTGTTATAGTGATTAAGATCATTACACAATGTTGACTGCTGTAGACATTTTCGTTTGTTTTTTAGTGATTAAGATTATTACACAATGTTGACTGCTGTAGATATATATTTTTTTATAATGATTATGATTATAACAATGATGACTCCTGTACCAATTTTTTGACACTGTACCTGTTATGTCTGTTCACACATTGTTGTCAATACAATGGAATTTAATGTGACTGGCATACAAGTGAAAGTTTTAGCTTGCTATAATACCCGGTTTTATCCACATAACAATTTTCTACAAAAAGAAATGTCTGTACAAAGGAAGATATATGACAGTTGTTTTCCATTTGTTTGACGTGTTAGAGCTTTTGATATTGCTATTTCATAATGTACAATAAAGGTAACAGTAGTGTACCGCTGTCCAATAGTCATAAATCGATTGATAGAAAACAAATGTGGGTGTCAAACTAAAACGAAGTGAAACACATCAAATATAAGAGGAAAACAACGGAACAACAGAAAAACTGAAGTGCAACAAAACAAACACCAATGCAACATACCTAGAAACGAATTATGGGATTTCTATCATAATTGGACATGTGGTCGCATATTTGTGAGGAAAATTGAATTTGATTTTGAGATCACCTTAACAAAAGTCAATGTCAATGCTACAAGTATTATACTATATGTACAGTTAATAAGTTTCTGGATGTTAAATGAAATGCATAAAAGCAGAATGCAACCTTTGATAGTTAATAGTTATTAAAGGTACCAGGATTATAATTTAGTACGCCAGACGCGCGTTTCGTCTACATAAGACTCATAAGTGACGCTCATGTCAAAATAGTTGTAATGCCAAACAAGTTCAAAGTTGAAGGGCACTGTGGATCAAAAATTCAAAAACATTGTGCCAAATACGACTAAAGTAATCTATGCCTTGGATTAGAAAATTCTTAGTTTTTCATATAATTGTATGTTTTGAAAATAGGAAATTTATAAAAATGACCAAATAATTGATATCATGTCAACACCGAAATTTAATCATATACTAATTCCTTTTTAGCTCACCTGGCCCGAAGGGCCAAGTGAGCTTTTCCCATCACTTTGCGTCCGGCGTCCGTCGTCGTCGTCGTCCGTCGTCTGTCGTCCGTCGTCGTTAACTTTTACAAAAATCTTCTCCTCTGAAACTACTGGGCCAAATTGAACCAAACTTGGCCACAATCATCATTGGGGTATCTAGTTCAAAAAATGTGTGGCGTGACCCGGTCAACCAACCAAGATGGCCGCCACGGCTAAAAATAGAACATAGGGGTAAAATGCAGTTTTTGGCTTATAACTCAAAAACCAAAGCATTTAGAGGAAATCTGACATGGGGTAAATATGTTTATCAGGTCAAGATCTATCTGCCCTGAAATTTTCAGATGAATCGGTCAACCCGTTGTTGGGTTGCTGCCCCTGAATTGGTCATTTTGAGGAAATTTTGCTGTTTTTGGTTTTTATCTTGAATATTATTATAGATAGAGATAAACTGTAAACAGCAATAATGTTCGGCAAAGTAAGATTTACAAATAAGTCAACATGACCGAAATGGTCAGTTGACCCCTTTAGGAGTTATTGCCCTTTATAGTCAATTTTTAACCATTTTTCGTAAATCTTAGTTATCTTTTACAAAAATCTTCTCCTCTGAAACTACTGGGCCAAATTAATTCAAACTTAACCACAATCATCTTTGAGGTACCTTGTTTGAAAAATGTGTCCGATGACCTGGCCATCCAACCAAGATGGCCACCATGGCTAAAAATAGAACAGGGGTAAAATGTAGTTTTTTGCTTATAACTCTGAAACCAAATCATTTAGAGGAAATCTGACAAGGAGTTAAAATGTTAATCAAGTCAATATATATCTGCCCTGAAATATTCAAATGAATTGGACAACCGGTTATTGGGTTGCTGCCCTCCAATTGGTAATTTTTAAAGAAATTTTGCTGTTTTTGGTTATTATCTTGAATACTATTATAGATAGCGATAAACTGCAAACAGCGATAATGTTCATCAAAGTAAGATCTACAAATAAGTCCACATGACCTAAATGGTCAATTGACCCTATAAGGAGTTATTGCCCTTTATAGTCAATTTTTTTTTCTCTGTTACTAATGGGCAAAGTTCATTATAGATATAATTGTAAGAAGCAAGAATGTTCAGTAAAGTAAGAACTTCAAACACATCACCATCACCAAAATACAATTTTGTCATGAATCCATTTGTGTCCTTTGTTTAATATGCACATAGACCAAGGTGAGCGACACAGGCTCTTTAGAGCCTCTAGTTTAGTCCATGTCTAAGATCAAGGATAAAGGCTCCAGCATGATCATCATACAATGTGACTGGAAACTATAAGTGAAAAGGACCATAGATCTAAGCAACAATAATAAAAAAAAGTATGCCATTACAAAAATGTAAGCTTTCTTTTTTATACGTAGTGGAGCAGGATCTGCTTACCTTTCCGGGGCAACTGAGATCACCCCTATAGTTTTTGGTGGGGTTCGTGATGCTTATTCTTTAGTTTTCTATGTTGCGTCATGTGTACTATTGTTTGTTTGTTTGTATTTTCATTTTTATACGCCCGGGACGGGACGTATTATGGTATACCGTTGTCCGTCCGTCTGTCTGTCCGTCCGTCTGTCTGTCCGTCCGCCGTCCACACTTCGGACAATAACTCGAAAACACCTTCACCAATTTCCATGAAACTTAAGTGAATTGTTTATATCTATTGACGTAAGCTCCCTTTCGGTTTTTTTTAATTTCAGATTTAAAGTTTTGGATTTATGGGGCTTTATTCATAAAAAAGGGGGGATTTTCAACACTTCGGACAATTACTCAAAAAGGCTTTCACCAATGTCCATGAAACTTTGTTGAATTGTTTATATCTATTGATGTAAGCTCCCTTTCGGGTTTTTTTAATTTCAGATTTTAAGTTTTGGACTTATGGGGCTTTATTCATAAAAAAGGGGGGATTTTTAACACTTCGGACAATAACTCAAAAAGGCTTTCACTAATGTCCATGAAACTTTGGTGAATTATTTATATCTATTGATCTAAGCTACCTTTCAATTTTTATAAATTTCAGATTTTAAGTTTTGGATTTATGGGACTTTATTCATAAAAAAAGGGTGATTTTTAACACTTCGGACAATAACTCAAAAAGGCTTTCACCAATGTCCATGAAACTTTTGTGAATTGTTTATATCTATTTATGTAAGCTCCCTTTCAATTTTTATAAATTTCAGATTTTATGTTTCCGTGTTATGAATTTTTATGCTTAAAAAAGGGGGGATTTTTCCAATTTTGGGACAATAACTAACACTTTCACTAAATTTTATGTATGGATGTAAAATTAAGAAAAAAAACTTAGTTAAATTTGAGGTAGCCTTAATAGTGTCAATTTTTTTGTGCATTTTTATTTAATATTTGGGGGGGGGGGTGTATTTGACAGGGCTCACACTATTTCTAGTTGATCATATAAATTCATTTAAAGCATAAAAGACAAGTTAAAAGAGCAACATGCGTATCATGCGCCTAAGCGCAGCCCTTTATTAGCCATGGCGTTGTCAGTTTTATTATCGATTTATAAGTTTGACTGTCCCTCTGTTATCTTTTGTCCCTCTTTTACTAAAACAAACTTGCATACTAAAAGTTCTGAAATTACGTGACAGTTGGGGTAGTTCAATAGATGTGTTCTTCGTTTTCTTCAACAACATTAATCAGATGATTTTAAGTTTTAAAACGTTGTGCCTTTTCAGATTTGAATTGTACTTGAAACATATAGCGTCAAAGTTTCATAGCCGAGACACAGTGATACAAGTGATAAAAATAACTATATATGATGAGGTTGGATATTTTTAATAGCTTTAAGTCTAATGTTATATAGACTTACACATGCACACGATCTTGTTATAATTGAACAAAGGTAATTAATTGAAATGAAATTGACAACACCAATACAGCCTGGTTGTATGATAACGGCGACTATCATTAAAGTGAGAGGTTTATGAAGCTACAAAACCATGCAGCCGTTTTATCCACCAATTTCCACATGAGAAAATGCATGTACCAAGCTAGGAATATGACAATGGTTGTCCATTCGTTTGATGTGTTTGAGCTTTTGATTTTGTCATTTGATTAGGACTTTACGTTTTGAATTTTCCTCGGAGTCCAATGTATTTTTGTGATTTTACTTTTTGCATGCCATGACGACAAAAGCTGAATGGTTCACCAGTTTATAAGATCAAGTAGGTCAAGGTCATAAATGTATTCTTATCAAACCACACCTTATCATCTCCGTAGTTAGATATGGTTTGTTTAAGTTATTTGTCTTTCGCTTGTTGTGTTATTTTCCTTCATGCAGCAGGTAAGAATAATCATTTGATTTAAAACGATTACGTAAAGTTAGAATAAGTAAATGACATTGTTTAGATGTAATTCTACTCTCCAAAAACAGAAATATATTCATGTTGAAAGCTATTTTATTGAAGACAAAAAATCTTATAGCCAAGCTCAGTAAATACACAATTGACTAAAGCATGAAATTTTATTTTATTTTCTCATTTCTACAGAAATCTGACTAGACAAACAACTCTATTTAAACACTATATACTAGTATATTCTTCTCATTGTTACATGTAGGTGTTTATAGTGAGTGTCACTTAGGATGGCACCATTTTGAAGAGTCGTGTTACATGTTTAGTACAGATGCTCTTAGTTGGTATTTAGCAGAGGTATATATTGTCTTTAAGATTAAAAGCAAAACTTCTTAAGAAGCTTATGAAATCTCTTTTAAAAACACTTATCCACCATTTTCTACACAAAGAAATATCTGCACTACGTATGGAATATGACAGTTGTTTTCCATTCGTTTAATGTGTTTGAACTTTTGATTCTGCCATTATTTAAGGGACTTTCATTTTCAATTTCTCCATGGAGTTTGGTATTTTTATTTGTTTACTTTTAATACAAGCGCGTTGATTTTTAAAGAGCTTTATTTAAAAGCTTTGCACGAACATAGTTGTAAACTCTAACTTCATTTGTTCTCTGTTTGAATGTTGCCTCATTGGCTATTACACAACCTCTTCTTATTTAAATATGCAATCAATTTGGTATAAACCAAACACATACATATCAATAATGTATACATGCAGTTCCAACAACTTTTTGTTTTATCGGTTATAATTCTTTGATCTCTAATTTTGCGCTATTTTCACATTTCTTGACCGGTGTGAGAAAAATATGTCTTCTCTGTAGTGAAAAATATGTTCTCGGCAAATGATTGGTCGAATCTTAATTGTGACGTTAAATTTTCTTGGTTTCTTCTGAATTTCCTATTGAGACGCCATGAACTGAACCATGCTTGATGACGTCAAGTAAAGAGTACACAACTTTCTTCAAATCTTTGAAACAGAAGGATAAAATCATTAGATAAACAGATTCCACTACTATAACTCGTGTATTACGATATTTGTCCACTCTCGACAGTAAAATTTTAATTATTTAAAAAGCTCGGCAAGTCTCGCGCTTTAAATATTACAATTTAACTGTCCCGAGTGGAGAAATATCGTAACACACTTGTTGCAGTTATGGAATCTATGTTTCTCCTGTTTGTGGCGGTACCCAAACGAAGAGAGAGAGAGAGAGAGAGAGAGAGAGAGAGAGAGAGAGAGAGAGAGAGTAGAGAAGAAAAAACATTATGTATGCAAGAAATTGAATCTTACACAAGTTTACTTTTCCTACAGAGTAGCTGCCGAGGTCACGGAGGTAGACTTGCTGAGTTGACGACAAAAGCACAGTCTGACTATTTGATCTCTATGGTCAAATTACTGAAAAATGTTAAATAGTTATACTCAAGTAAATCCTCTAAAATGTAGGGCATTAAGCCTCTTAACTGCATCCTCTCTTGTGGAGGCCACAGTCACATACTTGAAGACTGTTTCGTTCTTCGCTATCAAACCTTTATAGCTTTTTGTTCGGTGTGAGCTAAGGCTCCGTGTTGAAGGCCGTATCGTGACCTATAATGGTTTACTTTTAAAGTGTTATATTGACCCTTAATAAAGTGTTATATAAAGGTACAAAGGAATAAAGCTGTGGCAAGTGCCCGTGTAAGAACCTAGTCGATTTAATTTTTATGCTTTTCTTGTAAGATAAGTTAGTTGAATACTAAGGTCTTGAATACCTTTTTTAACGACCTTGACTGTCTTTACAGCCCTTGCACGGTCGGACTGGTTTGTGCCTTTTTGAAAGATATCCATTGTCCGATCAAATCGTTAACAGAATGTTTACTCTAGATCTGCCTTTCTATAATTGAATGCTAGTGTCAATCTTATTTTCAATGTCTGAGCAAATAAACAAAGGAGTTTTCCCAGCAAGGCATTTTAATAGCTTTTGATAAACATGCTACAAGATTCCAACTTTAATTGTTTGATTGGTTTATGGGCGGGGATATGCGGGGAGAGGGTATTCTCTATATGATGATTATCATTTTATTATCATTCTTAATATAGGTGATGATTACTGGTTAGGTGGTAGGGATGACATCATCGAAGGCACATGGCAGTGGGCATCAACTGACAGAGTGTTCACATATACAGCATGGGGACCAGGTAACCCTAGCAACAGTGGTGGAAACGAAGACTGCTTACATTTACATGACTTCCCACCTGATGGAATAAAATGGAATGACAATGCATGTCAAGTTGGAATGAAATTCATTTGTGAAAAACAGTAAGTATAAAAATTTGTAAGGGTTCCGCGGAACCCAGTGTCTCGCCTACTTTTGCTGTAAATCGCAGGCTTAACAAAAATGAGGAAAAAATCAATAAAAATATTCCTCTTGATACTATCTTTTGATTGTAAGAAGCTTCTGTCCAAGTTTGGTAAAAATCTATGATAGTTAAATGAATATAATAAATGTTTTGAAAACTTTAACTGCAGACTGTATGTAATGTTAACTGGAAGAAAATAGAAGTCCATCTAAAAGTAAAATAGAGAAAAAATGGAGTTATATTTTTACAAAATTTACTTCTGGATACTATCTAATGATTATAAATAAGCTTCTGTCAAAGATTGGTACAAACCCAGGATAGTTTAAGAAAGTTATTAAAATTTAAAAAACTTTAACCACAGAGTGAATGTAATGTTACCCCGCAGAAAAACTAAGTCCATTTAAAAGTAAAATACGGAAAAAATGGATATATTTTTTTACAAAATTTACTTCTGGATACTATCTTATAATCATAAACAAGCTTCTGTCCAAGTTTGGTACAAACCCAGGATAGTTTAAGAAAGTTATTAAAATTTTAAAAACTTTAGCCACAGAGTGAATGTAATGTTATCCCACAGAAAAACTAAGTCCATTTAAAAGTAAAATACGGAAAAAATGGATTTATTTTTTTACAAAATTTACTTCTGGATACTATCTTATGATCATAAACAAGCTTCTGTCCAAGTATGGTACAAACCCAGGATAGTCTAAGAAAGTTATTAAAATTCTAAAAACTTTAACCACAGAGTGAATGTTATGTTTCCCCGCAGAAAAAAACTAAGTCCATTTATAAGTAAAATACGGAAAAAATGGAATTTTATTTTTACAAAACTTCCTTCTGGATACTATCTCATGATCATAAACAAGCTTCTGTCCAAGTTTGGTAGAAATGCAGCATAGTTTAAGAAAGTTATTAAAATTTCAAAAACTTTAACCACAGAGTGAATATTTGTGGACGCCGCCGACGACGACGCCGACGACGGAATGTAGGATCGCTTAGTCTCGCTTTTTCGACTAAAGTCGAAGGCTCGACAACAAGTATAATGATAAACAAGTCGATACTCAATGATCAAAGTAATACTGAAAGAGATTCCGACACTTCTACTAGAATTGGTTGATTGGTGGCTTACTAGCGTACAATGGCAAATAGATCGAGCATGCATATTCGTGATAATGTCTGCACTAAAACTAAAGAGTCTAGAAAACTTGTTATCTAACAGGGACCTCCTCTAGATCAGCCTGCAATACTAGTAATAGTTCCTTTAACATGTTTAAAACTATTAAAAAGGTTTGAATCGAAATGATCGCCGTGGTTCTTGACTTACATCCACTTCATTTTAACTTTGGCGGATAGAAAGTTGTCTCATGGGCAATCATACCACATATTTCCATATAGTTTTATGCAACTTGATTGAAGTGTTTTTGAGTTATTGTCCGACATGTTGACGCCGAGTGGATAGACGGACTTTACCATAATTTAATACCGTAAACGGGCGTTTAAAACTGATACATTGGTCAGTTCCAGCTATTTCACAAAGTTAATTTCTTTCAAAAAAGTACATTACTTAATATGATATATTTTACTAAGAAAATCAAAGCTGGTAAATAATTTTAAAATTAAATATCAATATTTACAAATCTAATTTTTCGTTACAGGATAGATTCTGACAATCCGGAAATTATTGGATGAAAGTTAAGACGATAACGTTTCTCAATTATTGAATAAACGACTACAGAGGGGTTCATGTTAATTATTATTCAACCCAATGATAAAACTTATTGATGGTACCATTCTGATATTTGTCTTCTCCGATATTATAAGCTTATATACCAGTGTTTTTATTCTTGATTTTAGATAAAATATTCACTCGTTTATGATTGATTTTTTTATATGCAACATGATATTTAGAGTCAGATATTGCATGCATTTAAAATGATAATGATAACAAAGTGTTCTTTTTTTATGGAATTGGTTATTCTTTGATAAGTCATGGTCTGATAAGGTCAAACTTATTCACCCTCTCTTTTCGCTCTTATTTATCAGAGCCCATTTGCTATCTGGTGCATAGAAATTGGTATGTGTATGTTAATGCAACATAAAGGTTCAACAAGAGGAAAACATTGTATTTGTCTTGTCGGCATTAAAGCAACCATTGTACTTTTTCATTGTATCATTAACACTACACATCACAACTTTTGTGTGAAATAAATGGATCCATTAAGGTATACTTGACCAAACCATTAGTTTCATTAATTTAATCAACAGTATCGGTACAAATCACAAAGACAAACCCATCTATCAGAGGGAGATATCGGTAAAGTATAGTGAACAAAAAAGTAAAATATGCTACACAGAGGATCAAGTGATCAGTATGCTGGAGTTTGTAATTGACAACATATTTGTTAGATTTGAAGTTATCTAAATGGGAACGAACTGTTTGTTTCTGCTTGCACACCTCTTGATAATTTCCTATGAGTCGGAGTTCTTTCAAACACTTGCCAAAACAAAAAGATCAAAGAAACCAGATTGTTTAATTTCACATTAAGATATATTGATGATGTTTTTTTTACATTAACAATCAAAACTTTTCTAAGTGTGTTCCATTAAATATTACATTAAAATGACAACATTACATGACAGGACTACAATACAAATATTTGTCAGTAGTATACCGCTGTTCAAAACTCATAAATCCATGGACAAAAAACAAAATCGGGGTAACAAACTAAAACCGAGGGAAACGCATTAAATATAAGAGGAGAACAACGACACAACACCGAAACGCAACACACACAGAAACGGACCAAACATCAGATAAAATATCTCGAGAATAACAAATATAACATCAAACACACGAATAACAGCTACTAGTTACAAAAGATACTAGGCGTAAAAATTTAATACGCCAAACGCGCGACTCGTCCACAGTAGACTAACCAGCGACGCTCAGATGAAAAAAGTTCAAAAGCCAAAACAGGTACAAAGTTGAAGAGCACTTGGGACCAAAAGTTCCAAAAAGTTGCGACCAATACGGCAAGGGTTCTCTGCCTGGGATAAGAACAGCCTTATTATTTAGAATTATTCATACTTTTGCATAATAATAGTTCGTTTCTATGTGTGATGCATTGTCCTTTGCTTTTTGTTGCACTTCGATTCAGTGTTCTGTTGTTTCGTTAATTGTTTCCCTCAGTTTAAGTGTGTAACCCAGATTTGTGTTCTCTCGATCGATTATGACCTTTCAACAGCGGTATGCTACTGTTGCCTGTATTTGTCATAAATGAATAGGGGGAGGAATACTAGTAATTCATTCATAACATTTTGTGTGACTTCCACATGAAAAATGGTGCCTTAATTAAACTAAATACACCATAAATATCTTTTGAAAGACCCATCGTAGCTACGCTACAACAGTTACAACTAAATCCTGGTACCGTTGAAAACTATTTAAAACTAAATAAATGAAGTGAGGTAGATTCCTCTAAACGCATGCGTGATAATCTATTCATCAGCTCTGAATATACCAACTTGTCAATTTAAATGTTCAAATTGTATGGTTTATTCTATAATCTGGTTGAACAAAAGGGTAAGGTACACAACACCTTTAGTTAAGTTACAATAAATACTTTATTTATAGATATGTTTCATAGAATTTTTTTAATTTAAAGTTCTTTATACAAAATATGAACGAGAAGGATTGGTGTTTTATGTCGATTCGAAGAATGCGATTGTTGTAAAGCTATCATTGCATTCAAATTGTTAAATAGAATTTGGGTGTCTGACAATAGGCTTTAGTGACTAGTATATTTCCAAACTATGATTCATTTAATGAGTTACATGAAATTCTTAGAAAATGAAATCATTGAAATTCCATTATATTTATACATACCGTGTTCGAATTATTTCATTTGAGATTTTTAGTTTGGAACGTTAAGTTGTTATTTTGAAATTTATGTAGTATCATGGCAGGTATTACTTTTTATTTAGACGTTGTATGCACCTTTCTGTTAAATCTCTTTGAAAATATATCGTGTTGTGGAGAAAGTCAGTACCGAAGTGATGGAGATGATGAACAAAAAATCAAGGAACGAGAGTTGAAGCGGAAAACGTGGATTTTACTGATTCGTGTAACACTTGGATTGATATTTAATGTTGCTGGCTTTATAACCATATGTGTAGTGAACAAGGAAATATTCATTGAAGGAAATGCTGCTCGTGGGTTGTTTATAACAATTGTTGTGTTTCTAGTTATGTCTTACATTATCACTGAAGTAGGAGTGTGGATTTGGAACTATCACAATGATAATCCTGATAACCTTCATCTTTCTATGATATTTTATAGATTGTACGAAATAGAGTTTGACGTCTTGGTATTTTTCTACAGTCTGGTATTATCAGACTGGGAAATGACGGAGTTTACTACTGCTACAACTGTCTTGGCATGTTCAGATACAGTCATAAATATTATTATACTTGGTAGAAATTGGTATGACTATAAGGGTAACGACAAATGCATGCTTATAATTATCTTTTTAATATTTGGTGTCTTGCTCCCACCATTTCTACCAATTATATTTTTAATCATGATTATACATGCAAGACTTCCAAGCCGTTTTCGTAGGTCTTAATCTAGAAAATCAGGAAATGTCAGTTTCCAAGTTTTTGATAATTCGGCTTTGGACTGTTCGAACTGTTAATATTTATCACACTTACACTTACCACATATATAAAATGGAATACAAGTCTGTGTAAATGGAATATGTCTGAATATAACAGTGTCCTGTTTCGTCCCCGAGGGTATCACCAGCAGTAGTCAACACTTCGGTGTTGACATGAATATCAATAATGTGGTCATTTTTATAAATTTACCGTTTACAAAAGTTTGAATTTTTCGAAAAACTAAGGATTTTCTTATCCCATAGATTACCTTAGCCGTATTTGGCACAACTTTTTGGAATTTTGGATTCTCAATGCTCTTCAACTTTGTACTTGTTTGGCTTTATAAATATTTTGATATGAGCGTCACTGATGAGTCTTATGTAGACGAAACGCGCGTCTGGCGTACTAAATTATAATCCTGGTACCTTTGATAACTATCTGATTTAAAATCTACAAATCTAATTGAAATTAAGTGTAAAAATTAAGTTAAATTGTTTTGATGTTAAAATTCATATTGTTATAAATCTCAATTTTGACTCACACCATATGCGTAACAATTAAATTGTATCACCAAGGCATGGCAAATATTTACATTTAATGAAGGTGAGGTAAATCAGATTACAAATTAGTACCATCATTTTATTTTCGATGAATTGTTATTTTTTATTAGCATTATGCTCAAGAGAACGAAATTATTAAAGGGACATTAGCTACGAATGAGGAATAAAATATGATTTCGTTTGTTTTAAACATTAATTTTATTAAAACAGAACAGTTAAATACTATATATCTATTAGTAGTCCGTTTGGTGCAATTTAGCCTAAATAAGCTATTGGCTTGCAAGTCAATAACACAAACTCATTTGAATCCGTTTTCATGTAAACTATAAGTTTAACTTTAGTGTAGATGGACTATGCATGTGTTAGTTTAAACATATTTATTCATCATCAATACAAATATATCATCATACAAAATACACAATAATAATAGGATTCGGAAACAAGCTATATACAGCTTATATTGATCCGTTTCCTTGAAATACCAACTCCAGTTAACTATTACATAAATATAACATGGAATGTTACAATGATAATATGGAACAAGAATAAATAAGTAACTATAAAACAGAAAAAGAAAGGAGAAAAAAAAACTAATTTCAAAATAATGAAAATAAATACTACAAAAGAAATTAACGTTAAAAAAAAGTAAAAAGAAAACTAAACTGAAATACTACAGACATGTTTAGATGAAATGCAACTTAGTGAAAATAGTTAATAACAATTTAACTTGTAAATCTCATGCACTTTAGTAAGAATTTTTGTACTTTTTCAAAAATATCTTTATTTTGGTCTAAATTAAGAGCTTGTGATCCAAATAAAAGTAAATACGTGTTTAGTGTGACTGGATAATTAATTAGAAAATAATGTCAATTATGCATGTGTTCATCATATGGTTCGTTCATTAAAAAGAACATTATATAATATTTGGCACTTTTTTAACACCAAAAATCAACCTCCATATTTCCGGCCCAAAAATTTGGTGCGTGCACCAAATAACTCTCTAAATTCTATTTAATGTTGTCATTAGAAATAAAGCCTGGAAATAGATGAATCATATCTACTTGTATATATTTATACATGTTGTAGAATTGATAATGTATAACAATATAATATTTTCATGTTTAAATCATACATATATTTGTTCAATATAAAAAGAGAATTGGAAGCATTCGTATAATTCTATTTTTCACTGTATGTTGTTATTTGACTTTTTAAAGTATATATGGACGCATTTTACAGAAGATTGTTAATTAACATAGCACTGCTTAGCATAATTTACATCAACCATTATATTGGATACTAGCTTTGAGCGATATTAAAAGGTTAATTTTGAAAAAAAGTAGTTTTCTTTCAAATATTTTAAAAGTTTTGGAATACTGGCATATTGAGCACCAACCAAGTATGCAAAGTTATGTTTTTAAAAAACAATATGTATAACAAAGAACCCGAACTCTAATATTAATTCAGGAAGGGGAAGTCCATAAAAACACATAAAACCGACGCTAGATCGACTCTATCATCCAACACAACGAATGCAAAACAACTGTCATATTCCTTACTTGGTGAATGCATTTCCCGATGAAAATGATGGATTAGATTGAACCTGATTTTATAGCTGTCTAAGTCACTCACTTGTATGACATTTTTTTTTGAAGTAAGAACATGACATTTGCACAATATTTACATACCATCAGACAATGCCTGTTGTATAAAACACCGACGAAGATTAGTAGCGACAAACACATAACAGTTCTTAAAGTGCTATATTGACGAGAAAACTACTAATAAAATTGAGAATTGAAAATTTATAATCCTTAAGAAAACAGGTATTATATCGTTTCAAATTATATATAAAGTATGGTACCAATAGGTAAATATCGCGACTGTTGGTATTTAAAATCTGTCCAGCGTTTGCAGTCAAAATGCTAGTTATTATTTGAAGGAAAACAGTAGCTAGTCAACCGATGTTCAAATATCCAACACCTATCAGGATGACACAAATCAAGGTAGCAAACAAGAACTGATGGAATCACATGAAGTATAAAAGGCGCCAGACAGGATGCGTCGATAGGATAAGCGTTTCTTCTTGTACTTTGAATACATCATACACTATGCGAAATCACAAAAAGTCACCAGAGAATAGGACACAATTGGTAAAAGTAAAATCATAAAAACACTGAACTCCGAGGACAATTATAAAAGGAAAGTCCCTAATCAAATGGGAAAATCAAAAGCTCATACACATCAAACGAATGGATAAAAACTGCCATATTCATGAATTGGTACAGACATTTTCTTATGTAGAAAACGGTGGATTAAACCTGGTTTTAAAGCTTGTTAAACCTCTTACTTGTATGATAAATTCCATTATATTGACAACGGTGTATGAACAAAACAGACATGATAAGTAAAAATGTCAAAAATAGGGGTACAGCAGTCAACAAGCAGAAAACTTTTATCACTTTAGAGACAAACAAATATGTTACAAAGAAGTATTATGGCATACAGACCAAGTATACTAGTATTAAGAAACATTAAAGACAAGAGTACACAAATTTAATATAGTACAACAATACAATGACGGGATGTATAAGTATAGAGCCACGTCATATGTATCAAAGAAACACCAAAAGTCACACAAACAAAGCACATGACAGTTCAGAAGACTATACTAATAAAAAAAATAGATACTAGTATAGTCGTCTGATCTGTCATTTTACCGATATACTGGTAATTTGTCTCAAACCTGACTAAACAAAATGTTCGATCTTCAAATTTGGGTTAGAAAATTTTTGTTTTTCCTCGAGTGGGATTCGAACACTTTCTTCTGTGACGTCGTTTCTACAACGCCTGCGTCGTGTCAGATTCCTAAACCGCTATGGTGGTCTTGCGCGCCGGGCCAAGTGCAAAACGATTTGCTGCCACGATTTCTCAGTGGCACAGGGGCGGATCCAGCCATTTTAAAAAGGGGGGGTTCCTAACCCAGGACAAAAGGGGGGGGGCAATTACATGTCCCCATTCAAATGCATTGATCGTCCAAAAAAAGGGGGAGTTCCAACCCCCGGAACCCCCCCCCCCCCCTTCTGGATCCGCGCCTGGTGGCATGTGTTCGAATTTCAAACTTTCCGCAAATTTACAGACCCAACATTGTTGGACTGTTATTCAGACGAATTATGTATACAGAAAATGTTTTCAGCCGTGTATAACCATCACTGGTGATCCGATGGATAAAATCTGTCATAGAGTCGTCACTGGCGACCATCTGTGTTCATATCGAAGAAAAGGTAATTTATTTAATCTTAAATTAAGAAGAATATATAAAAGCTGCACAAGCTACGAGATAAAATAAATAAACAACCTGAAATATGATTTTTTTTCTTCAATAATTAATGAAAGTAAAATAATGAAATAATAATTCGCTTTTAGCAGACAGTCTGGTTCATTTTTGTCAAAATAAGCATAAAACATTGATGATGAATTATTCACTTGCAAGAGAAAAATTCGACCTCATTGACTCCGCATTTGTGTGAACTTCAGCTAACCCATTAGCTAAAGATTGATAATGCATGCATTGTGTGTGTTCATACAGGTAAAAACTAAAATATTACCATATAGTTTTAATCTATAATACGAATTTAAACAGACCTAGAAAAATCCAATTGCAAGATTTCGCTTTCTATTTTTTTATATCTGTATTTATGTTTGCATCCCCTAGGGAGCTACAATTTAATTTTTATGGTGGCTAGGATGCATTTTTTTTCAGTTGTACTCTCTGTCCCTGCCTTTTTATTTTTCACTCTTTTCCGTCTTGCCTATTTTTGAAAGTTTATCCTGACCTTCTTTTTTTTATAACATAAGTTGTCAATCCACTCAATACAAATCAAATACATGGCCATCGGAGATCTTCGGAGGTCAACTCGATAGTTAATCAGATGGTTTTTGTGATGTGTTCATTTTTTGTACATAAATTAGTCCGTTAGTTTTCTCGTTTGAATTGTTTTAAATTTGTCATTTCCTGGCCTTTTATAGCTGACTATATGCGCTTTTAGTCCGAGATTACTCTGACGTCCAACGGATGTTTTGCCAGACAAGCTGGGGCCGTGGGCCAGCTTGTCTGGCGAAACAGCCGTTGGACGTCAGAGTAATCTAGGACTAATGCGCTTTGTGCTTTGCTCATTGTTGAAGGCCGTACAGTGACCTATATTTGTTAATTTCTGTGTTAGGGCCTATAGTCTTTTATGGAGAGTTGTCTCATTGGCAGACATACCACATCTTCTAATCTTTCTTTATATATTATATTTTGCGAATTCAGATTTGAATTTACTTTTCAATAAATAATATAAAGTGGACCGATAAGATCATAAACGGAGACAAATATACGTTCCACAATAAAAATCGCATATATATTGGAGTTTTGAAAACCGCGCCAACTAAACTTGCGGACTAAAAAATCCGGAAGTTTTGCTTTTAAACACTTCCGGGTTAGAAGTGACATCTGAGGAAGTAATTTGATAGTTCGAAAATGAAATATTGGTTTTGCTGCAAATGATGACAGGAAAAGTATATATCTAGGTTTGGCAGACAAATTTTCAATGTGAGAATTATTATATTCTTAACACGATCAAATGTACGACAAATCTTATAAATTGGCCTCACCTTTACTAAAATTTTGCCGGGTACGGGGTAGGTCCCGGGTTCTTCTGATCTTTGATCGATTGATTGATTGATCTTTGAGAATGAAATACTGTAACTTTCATGCGAATAAAACAAGAAAGATGAGAGAAATGTAATATTAACCAAATAAGGTTAAATGAAATATTTACCTTGTTAGCAGTAACAAGCATGAGAAGGTCATACATAATTTACATGGTTTTTGTGGTATGTTGGCTAGATACCACAGGCACTTGTTTCTATCCATTGGAAGACCCACTATCAACGTATAATATTTACGAGTTTGATAGTGGGTCTTCCAGTGGATAGAAACAAGTGTCTGTGCTAGATACTCAATATATTTACATTTACATTGTACAAACTTATCTAACTTGAGAAATTCTTGACAACGTGCCCCACTCATGGCATGCTAAATTTCTAGTCCGACTGATGAAAAGGAGCTCTACGGTGCAGTCCGGTGTATCCGCGCACCTAAGACTTTTGACTTCACTTCATTCAAGTGATAAAACCAATCATTGGATAATATTGTGATAAAACCAATCATTGGATAATATTGTGTGAATACATTCATAACAAACTTTTATTTCATAAAATTATCAGTTTGTAGGGTTTCACCCTCAAGATTTTGTGTAATGTGTGTCCAAAATTAGGGAAACCACTGTTCTGAGAATTCCTCCAATGTCAGGTGATTTCGCGCATGCCTACCAACAGACCAAAAAGAAGTTATTTTGAATAGAGGAAAGATTAGCTGCTGCGAAAGGTAGCTAAATTCGAACCAAGCACACTGCCAAGGATGCAGAGCAAAAATTATTTCAATCTGATAAAAATTTGACTTAAGTAAAACCAATTTCATCTGATGCTGTATTTTTTTTAATGGACATTGGCCAAATATTGTTAATCACAGAATTGCAGTTATTATTTCGATCTGGAACTTATCAATTTTATTCTTTTTTTATCCCTTCGGAATGTTAAAACAATAACAAGAACAATTTCATTTGTGTTACGGTGTTGATATAACGAAATCAGCTTATGCACGGTATCACCGGCCGCGCGGACACCGGGGACTCCACTGTAACTGAAAAAAGACCTGCAAACCTGTCCAACTGATAAATATTTAACTTCATGCAATAGCCAATAGTTAATTTCTCAAATCATGTCTTTCACCTTAAATATTGTCAATTTCGCACGCCTTCATGACATCATCTACCTGATAGAAGGTGTGCTTGTATCCCTGTTCTTTTAAAGAATGAGGCACTTTCATAATCGTCATTCAACAGGGTTGTTTAGATATAATTGATGTTCCATATTTACATTTACATAATCTAAAAAGGGCTCTTCACAGTTAATTCGGTCATATTGCATAGGGGGCAGATTTCAATAATGGAGGTAAAAATAGTGTGAAAAATACGGGAACACATCATTGAAACAGAGCTGTTGCTTAGAAACATGCATAGGATTTCCCATACTTTCTTACTATTTCCACCTCTTTCCAAAAAATCTGCCCCCTATCCAATATGGCGGAATTAACCATGAAGAGCCCTATTCCTGCAACACTTAATAAGGAAGTTTCACACACCTTTAGTTTATAACTGTATCTGGGCTCTACATGTATTTAGTCCAGTCAATTTAACATAAATTTGACCCTAACCTTGAGGTAATTGAAACAAGATTTTTAAGTTTTAATCTTTAGCATACACCTTATCGCTATTTGTCTGCCATTACTGGATATCACACAGGTTCCTGTAAAATCTTGACGTCATAAAACAAAACATCTGACGCCACAATGGAAAAGTGATTGTTGTCAAAAGTTCAAGTGGCTGGGTCAGCCGGGATTAGCAATAAGATGTATTGTACCCCAAATATACACAGAAAAAGTCCCATAAAATCTAACTTAAGTAAAACTAACAAAAGCATGGTTTTAAAATTCCTATAGAGATCAATTTGTATTGATCTGGGAGATATTTAGAGTAAAACAAACAACTCTAAAGGTATTTTCATATCTTTTATCAAGCTACAACCTAGACTTCATAATTCATTAGTTGACCATTTATTAAATTTTTCAGCATGTCAAGGTCATGAAGGTAAAGAATCTCAAATTGAATAAAACTTTAGCAATACCAAATTTTCACATTTTTTTCAAAATGGTCATAAAGCCATAAATTTGCAATTTCTGTTATGAAAAAAAAATGTGCCAAAAAAAAATAGAAATACCTATAACACTTCGGTTTTGTACATTTCATGAGCAGAAGATTATATAAGTCAAAAACAAACTTATACATGTAACCCCATCAAAGTATCATCTATTTTTACATGAATTTTAAGAAAACCATTACCAATCAAAAAGCTAAAAAAAAAAAGAATTATTTTTTGTGTAGTTATTTCCCTTTCCAATGTTAATTTCCATAAATTAAAAATGCTGATTTTGAGTTTTCCTCAAGTTAGATTTTATGGGACTTTTTTTGTATGTATATTTGGGGCTAAATGCTGTAGATTATAACTAAAACATTTTCTGTTGCAATTAGTTTGAGGTTCAAACTTAGTTTGACTGGACTAATTAAAGTTTCAAGCACTTTCAGAATTGTCATTCTAAAAGGTTTTATATAAATAATTTATATTCTGAAGTACGTAACCAACTTATAATAATTTAATTTCCAAATATTTTGTACAGTATTATAAGATAACTTTTTCTTGTGTTTGTCTATAGTATATAGAAAAGACAAACGTGTCTAACTGTAAGGCAAAAGTGTCTAAAAGTGACTAACTGTCTCTCAATATAAATAAAGGCAAAAGTAGTATACAGCTGTTCTATATATTCAGTTATATACTAAAACCAAGGAAACGCATCAACTGAAAGAGGAAAACAATGAACACTGAACTCCATCAAAAACAAATAATTTGCCAACATGTGTACATAGAAACAGACTATAAGATAACAACTGCCATATTCCTGACTTGGTTCATGAAACTTAGAAAAAAAGTAGTTGGTTGAACTTGGTTTTATAGCTAGCCAAACCTTTTGCTTATATGGCAATGTTAAAAATAACATTTGTATGTACATGAGAGAAATGGAAACAGGTAGAATAAAAATTGATATACAAAAATTAAAATTGATTTAATTTTTTACATGAATTATTATTAAACATGTTAAATAGCTTTTCTTTATTGTCAGATTTCACTGAATCTGTTATTATTAGGAGCATATACATTTTGTTTGTCACCTTGTGTAGGTGATAAACACAGATGGTAGAAGTAGTGGATTACCCTATAGCATGACATTACATGCAGCTAAAGGCATTCAATGGAGATTCAATGAACACTTATAAATAAACCAGGAACTAATATAAATTCATATATATTTGAAGTGACTCTTTAATATAAGTACAATGTAGTTAATTTCCTTGTGTTTCAGATATCAAAGGTTTGATAAAGAGAAATAAGGCCAATTTCAGATGTTGTTATTTGAAACCTGGATAACAGACTTTCGTTAGTTTAACAGATGTAAGTTTTTATTTGACATGTTTGATAGCTATTTCCTTTTTATGAGAACTTTGTAGTTACTAGCCATGCTAGCTCGATGGTAACATTGATACAGTCATGCATGTAAACATTTGTACAAGGATGCAACTTGTGCATCCCATATACACAAAGTATATCACTTTAACCTTTGTACACTGTACCTTTAAGTTTTACACTTCATCACAGCTCAGATACATTTGTTCTACATGTTCTATGTCATGTGAGTGGCTTTTGTTAACCTTACATTTTAAAGTTTAAAAATTTAACTATCTCAAGTGGAAAAAAAATCAATGAAGGATAAAAAACTTAATTCAAATAGTTTGGGGTGGGGGGTCAAATTGCTGCAAGTTTTGTATAAATTGACATCGATTTTACATATATCCTTATTGGTCAATCAATTTTCCCCAAATTAAGTTAAAGAGGGGGGGGGGGGGGGGTAGGGGGGTCAGTGAAAAAACTATATGAATTAAGTTTTTTATACTTCATTGAGCTTTTGATGTCGTCCCTTATAGCAAAATGTAATTTTAGTTTTACATTTTAATAAATTTTGAAACAAGAAAATCATATATTTCAATTATTTGTCCAAATTGTAACAAGTGGCCCTTTCTAACATATAAATCTCATCTATGCTGCAATAGCAGTTTGCATAGAATACTTTCAATTTACATTGTGTAAATATTATAAAAAATGTATTCATTAATTTCAATAGGTACATTATGTAACACTTATCTTTGTAGAGAACAAAGTCATCATGTTGCAGGAAATCATAGAGAAGATGTACATAGACCCAGACCTTCTGGAAGAACTATCAGATGAACAGAAGGCCATTCTTTTCTATAAAATGAGACAGGTATAGTTAAAAAGATTGTCATGTTTAAGTTTAGATCTAATACTTGATACACTACTTAGAAATTATAGGTTAAGGGGGCTCCTGGGTATAAATCAATTTTTTTTCTAATATAGGATTTCCCTATATTTTATTATAAATGAACTTTATCATATACTTAAAATAAAAATGAAATAAAAAAATGGGGTCACCGTTCATTTAAGCTCACAATCTGCCTCAGGCATACATTTTTGTTAATATCCTTTTTTCCTGTTGAACTAATACAGTCAGGGGCGTTACTTAAACAAGTTATTTTTTTTAATTACTTATGTAAGTAATGTTTTATTTTAAATACAATAAAATTACTTAATAGAGTTATTTTAATTTTCAATAGAAACATAGACTAAATGTAGTTTTCATGATTTTAAACTACATTTTATATCATAAAATAAAGAATTTATCAAATTTGAGAGGAGTATAGAGATGAAGGGTTACTTTGAAAATAATAACAAAAATATTACTTGAATAAGTTATTTTAAACATTTTTGAAAAAAATAGCAATTACACTTATCTAAGGCACATATGTAATTGATTTAGGTTACAAATTATAAATAACTTCAGGTCTTAATTAATTCACAAGTATCTATCTATTTATATCAGTCTACCTTCGAGATTTTAGAGGAAAATGATAATTTAATAGTCCCAAGAGACCAATCTTTGACCCAGAAGCGTCGGTATGAAAGATAAGTGCGTCGGAAAGTTAATTAGTGTTTCTGAAGAATTAGTTTTTATATATCAAGGGAAAAATAACCAGATAACTGTGAAAATTATTTAAAGCTAGTAAAATCTGTATTCTTGGACACCTATAAAAATAATATTCAGAAAAATAACTTATATAAGTTATATTTAAATAAGCCTCGTTTTCAACATTACTTGTATAGGTAATTTTAATTGTTACTTGTTTAAGTAATGCCCCTGACTGTAATAGGAGAAATAGAGGTCATATCGAAATAAAAAAATAACCAATTACAGAAATCGCTTAGATTTTACAATTATTTAGTTTATGTACAGCTTATTTGAAAACAATAATGAAAAATATAGGTCACCGATGAGTTAAAAAAGATATTTCAAATTTAATGCCAAAAAATGACATTTTTACACCAAAGGGAGATAATTTGGAGCTTTTTCAATGATATAAACATATAAAAGTCATCTGGGGTCAAGCCGAATCGATTTTTTGGGTTAATTTTTGTAACATATCATAAAGTAATAACTATAATAGTGTAAAGAATACAATTTGTAATGAAAAAATAAAGGTTTAATTTTTTGCTGAAATGTTTGTACCCACGAGCCACCTTAAAAGTATAGATTAAATATTTTTGCAGATAATTGAAATTGCAACTTACAAATCTCTTCCGAACTGTATTTTCCTGGCTTGTACTTGTTGATAATTTGTAAAAACAAACTTTAAGTTATTACTTTTTTTCTCTCTATGAAAGTCGAAATACAATTATATGTACTGGTTAAAACAAAAAAAACATAGAAAAAATCATTTTGTGAAACTGCAAAGATCATTTGAATTATTTAAGAAATGATAACTTTGTGACCCTTACGCAGGGTTTCCGCTGGCGGTCGCCATTTTCGCAATTTGCGAAAAAATAATAATTGTGGCTATAAAAATTCGTCATTTGCGAAAGAATTTGGCGAAAGAAATATATATAACGATTTATTTTCCTCCATCTTGTTTATTTACTTATTTTCGAGTTTCTCGGACTTTACCCGATCAGACAATACTCGGAATTCACCTTGACCTCATTAATATTAGGACAGAAAATCAATAATCAGCTGATTGCATTTTATAGCTATCGACAACAAAGGACTTATTAATAAAGATGTTGATTGAATTGTTTGACAAAATGATATGGTTAAATGGCTTCCACTAAATGGCACATACACAATTTATTTACCACTTTGCGACGCACGTGTTTGAAACAATTTTTTGACGTCTCCTCTCCTTTTAGAGATAGTTTAGAAAAGAAAGCTGTTGTTGTGACGAAAATGTTCAAAAGCAAGAAAAATCTCCGATTAAAAACTTTAATTATCATTTGACTTTAATATAGGTAATTGATTAGGGAGACTACTTTAAAGTCGTTAGAGTGACACGCGTGTTTCAAGCAGAGTTTTACGTCTCAACTTTTTCATTTACGATGGTCAAGAAAAGAAAACTCGTTATGAAAAATCTATCAAAAAGGTTGGGAACAACCCCTCGAATGAGAGTAACCCTTCAATGTAATGACTACACATGAAATGAGGATCAATTTCATGTGATAAAAGCTTTTGTTTTGTTGTAAAAACCACTTCTTAGTACAAAAGGGCATCAGTATTTTTCTTTTAAAGAAACTTTCCCTACGAACTATACGGGTATTATATGATCAAAACATGTATTCCAGGACTTATATCTTCTTTATTGTTAAAAGTATATTGGCCCCTCATTTAGAAAAGTTGTTTAAAATACAATGAATATTTTCCCCTTTTAAGTTAAAAATGTTGTTTTAAAGTAAATGTTTAGTGTTTATTCATTGAAATGTAGATTCTAAAATAAATTTTAGAGAATAATCATAGACACAATGGGTCAAAATCATCTAATTTAAGGGAAAAGAGGGGGGGGTAGAAAAAAAGGTAAATTTTAAACGAAAAATATATTGATAATACTTGGCGAAAAAAATAATAAAGTGGCGAAAAATGTATTGTTTTGGCAAAAGAGGTGGCGAAAAAAATAATTGAACCAGGGGAAACCCTGCCCTTATGAATGTTCCACATCTTGTTTCAGAAAAATCTATAAATGTACAGGGCTAAGTTTCTTAGTCACATTCCATCTGACATTTCACTTGATGTACTGTAAAGTTGGGTCTGTTGGACTTCAGCAGCTTTCAACCAATATATAAAAACTGTCGATAAACTCCAGTGAGTTGCATTACAGTGTTCTCCCCAGGCCTTTTTAGCGTCACGGCACGGCGACGCTACATTTTCCTCCTGTGATGCTATAATAATTTCTGCGACGTCATTATTATTTTTAGGATGTTATTTTTCCTATTTCATAACGCAAATCCATGTCCTAAATTTTGAACTTTCATCTAATTAACCGCTTATGATCATAAAAATTATATCACCTTTAATTGTAATCCCTTCAAGTCGGGAAATAGAGGCAATTTAGAGTGATAAAATAGGTGTTAATTGCCCTTTGGGGGATAACTGTTTGGATACGAATACCCCAAGCCGACACTTGTGACATGATTTATACCACGTGGTCTGCAATCGCAAATTTCGACAAGGAGAAAATGTAATCAGAAAATCATAAAAAATTTGAAATATATGTTTGCAGAATGGAAATTCAAAGAAATAAACAATTTTTCTCTTTTAAAAAGAGGTTTAATGGTCGTATCTTTTTATAATCTCTTTCTCTTCCTGTACTTCTTGTAGTTCGAGAGCTAAATTTTTGATTTTGAGCTAAATAAGTTTTGTATTTTCTTTAGAAAGTGATCATAGTAGGCTTTAGTTTATGTTTCATCCATTTAATGCATTAAAAACGTCATATTCATTCCTAATCTCTTGTCAAACATTGTTTATTTTCGTATTTTTTCATAGCCTTCGGCGGCCATTGAATATTTTAGTGTAAACTACTGATCGGAACCGGACCAGATATAACAAAAATCCGCATTTTATGATAATAGCTGCAGATGCACAAATGGCACAGTAGACAGAAAAAATAAAACCTAAAGAGAAAACCACGCATTAACAGACTATATGTTAGATAACTTTGTTAAAAATATATATCATTTTGATAAAAAGAAACAACTGGGACTAATTCATTGAGTTACATCAACTAATATATTTCATAGACATGATAAAGAAAACGTTTTTGAATTTAAATTTTATTGCTATATGAGACTTTCTCTTCCCTTTTTTAGCTCACCTGTCCCAAAGGGACAAGTGAGCTTATGCCATCACTTGGCGTCCGTCGTCCGTCGTCTGTCGTCGTCTGTCGTCGTAAACTATTTCAAGAATCTTCTCCTCTGAAACTACTGGGCCAAATACTTTCAAACTTTAACTGAATGTTCCTTAGGGTATCTAATTTATAAATTGTATCAGAAGTTTTGATCTATCAACAAACATGGTCGCCATTGCTAAAAATAGAACATAGGGGTCAAATGCAGTTTTTGGCTTATAACTCAAAAACCAAAGCATTTAGAGCAAATCTGACAGGGGTATTATTGTTTATCAGGTCAAGATCTATCTGCCCTGAAATTTTCAGATGAATCAGACAACCCGTTGTTGGGTTGCTGCCCCTGAATTGGTAATTTTAAGGAAATTTTGCTGTTTTTGGTTATTATCTTGAATATTATTATAGATAGAGATAAACTGTAAACAGGAATAATGTTCAGCAAAGTAAGATTTACAAATAAGTCAACATGACGGAAATGGTGAGTTGACCCCTTTAGGAGTTATTGCCCTTTATAGTCAATTTTTAACCATTTTTTGTAAATCTTAGTAATCTTTTACAAAAATCTTCTCCTCTGAAACTACTGGGCCAAATACTTTCAAACTTTAACTGAATGTTCCTTAGGGTATCTAGTTTGTAAATTGTATCCGAAGTTGTGATCTATCAACAAACATGGTGACCATTGCTAAAAATAGAACATAGGGGTCAAATGCAGTTTTTGGCTTATAACTCAAAAACCATAGCATTTAGAGCAAATCTGACGTTGGGATAATATTGTTTATCAGGTCAAGATCTATCTTCCCTGAAATTTTCAGATGAATCAGACAACCTGTTGTTGGGTTACTGCCCCTGAATTGGTAATTTTAAAGAAATTTTGCTGTTTTTGGTTATTATCTTGAATATTATTATAGATAGAGATAAACTGTAAACAGCAATAATGTTCAGCAAAGTAAGATTTACAAATAAGTCAACATGACGGAAATGGTCAGTTGACCCTTTTAGGAGTTATTGCCCTTTATAGTCAATTTTGTAACCATTTTTCGTAAATCTGAGTAATCTTTTACAAAAATCTTCTCCTCTGAAACTATTGGGCCAAATACTTCCAAACTTTAACCGAATGTTCCTTAGGGTATCTAGTTTGTAAATTGTATCCGAAGTTATGATCTATCAACAAACATGGTCGCCATTGCTAAAAATAGAACATAGGGGTCAAATGCAGTTTTTGGCTTATAACTCAAAAACCAAAGCATTTAGAGCAAATCTGACGTGGGTAATATTGTTTATCAGGTCAAGATCTATCTTCCCTGAAATTTTCAGATGAATCAGACAACCTGTTGTTGGGTTGCTGCCCCTGAATTGATAATTTTAAGGAAATTTTGCTGTTTTTGTTTATTATCTTGAATATAATTATAGATAGAAATAAACTGCAATAATGTTCAGCAAAGTAAGATCTTCAATTAAGTCAATTTGACCAAAATTGTCAATTGACCCCTTAAGGAGTTATTGCCCTTTAAAGACTTTTTTCACAATTTGTTCATCATGTTGACTTACTTTAAAAAATCTTCTCCTTTGAAACTGCTGTATCAATTTCAGCCAAACTTAGGCTAAATGAGTTTCAGAGTATCTAGTATAAGTTTTATATTTTATTTCCTTGTATGTCAAGAAACATAGCTCCTATGGCTAAAATAGAACATAGGAGAAAATGATTATTTTTTTTGGCTTTTGAAGAAAATAGGACGATCCAAAAAACATTTGAATAAATTGAAAAGCCAAAATAATCATTGATGAGAGATTTAACCAAAAGAATTAAGGTGAGCGATTCAGGCTCTTGAGAGCCTCTTGTTTTCTTTAGATAAGAACCATTTTTTCCCTAGATATTTAGTGTAATTGTATCTATACAGTTTGCTCTATAATAACGTTAACCCATTCATTCATTTAGTTGGGTAGGTAGGGTAACTTGAACCACACATATATTTTTATTTGACCCAAGAGGTGAAAAATAATTAAGTAACTATAAATGAATATAGAAAACATAAACTGAAAATACTGTTATTATGGTAATAGTTTAATTGTATTCTCAGTAAAGAATTCAACAACATAAACACACAGAATAGGATGGAATAGAATATGTTATTCACCAAACAATAACATATATAACGTAAAGGAAATAGAGCATCGCCACGACACGATAAATGCAGTTTATTTTTTTTATGCCAGATGTGATGCTATCCAAAATTTCTGGGGAGAACACTGCCAATGACTGCATTACATATGAATAAATGATTGTTTTGATGATATTTGCAGCCTCTCTTTAGTTTGAACATGTTAAATGATAACTGCTAGTTTTTAAACTAAAGAGATCATTTAAGAAACTCAGAGATCCTTGTATTAATGGATTACCTATTTTATTGTAATGACTGTCATTTACTTATAATGTTGGTTTTTTTTAGCCTCAATCAGAAGGCCAATTTTTTTCTGAATTCAATTATATGTATTCTTTACAGGAACAAGTGAGAAGATGGAAACAGGAAGAAGATAAGAGAGAGGCAGATGAGAAAAGGAAACCAACAAAACCATCAAAACCAGGTTTGATATTTGTTTTAGGAAAGTGGGAGACGTAAGGTGTATTTTATTGTATATTTGGCAACAGTCCAATGAAATACTATGCTATACTTCATGGATTTATCTGGTATTCCACAGGGTCTGGTATTTGGACCCATTCCCAATGGAAATACCCCCCTACATTTTCTAAATTTTTGATTTATCTCAAAACTACATAATTCATGACAGCGATGTTCATTTTGTTCTACCACAAACTTTTATGTTGAAAATCCACAACAAGTTATTTGTAAAAACCGATTAGAATCATATCTGACTGACAAAAACAACTTTGACAAATGTACACTTATGCAATACCAGATTCAGGAAGCAAGTTTATCCAGGGCTTGCCGATCCAATTCAAATAAATAAATTTTTAAAAACTCACAGCAGGGGACAAAATAAAGCTGTAAGATAAAAACCTTGAATTTAAAAAAAAAGACATACATAGCAGAAACAGGAAATATTTTGATCAGAACACTCAAAGATTTGTTTCCCCTAAAATATCCAGAAAAACCCATGTACTATGGTTTCATTATTTGAGAGATTGTTATTAGTACACTTCTGGAGAAGCTGTAGGGTATTTTAGGTTTGCACTGTCGGTCATCTGTGTGCTCAACTTATCACACTATATTCTGTAATTTCTGAATGAATTGATTAGATACTGCAACTTTTGTGTGTAGAAATATTAAGCAAATATAAAATGTAGGGCATGTGGATTTAAATACATCAAGTCGATTTAAAAATCAAGAAACTAAATGGATGCCAAGATGGCTTCAAGAGGAAAGCTAAACATGAGAAAAAAGTATCCATAAGAATAAGTCGGTTTACAGTATTTGGTTTAAGATTGTATCATACAGATCAGATTTGAATTTATTTCCAAATGAGTGAATTCTTTGGTAGTTGTGGATCTTGCACATAGAAAATTGCTTGATATTCTGTATTATAATTTTCTAGCATAAAATCATCAATAAAAATATGACCTGGCTAGACTGTCTGATATTTTTACAATTACAGACAATGACACACTTCTTTCCTTCAATCCTAGATCTGCTCAGTTTAAGATTATTTTGCAATTTCAGGTACGAAAAATGTATGCTTCATGCATGGAAAGGATGGAAAAGAATGGGTATGGGTAATGGGAGACCACAGAAATGATAGAACAATACAACAAATATTGGATGATGAAGCTCAGAGAAATGCAGATACACAGGCAGATATTGAATTAGAAAGACAAAGGTCAGTAAAGTAGGTCACACGGAAAAACAAAGGTCTATAAAGTAGGTCACACAGAAATTTCTTTTTTCAGTAAAGTAGGTCACACAGAAAAACAAAGTTCAGTAAAGTAAGTCAAACATAGAAAAAACAAAAGGTCAGTAAAGTAGGTCACACAGAAAAATAATAAAGGTTAGTTAAGTAATTCGCACAGAAAAAAAAGGTCAGTAAAGTAGGTCACACAGAAAAAAACAAAGGTCAGTAAAGTAGCTTTCACAGAAAAAAAAATGTCTGTAAAGTCGCTCACATAGAGAAAACAAAGTCAGTACAGTAGTTCACATAGAGAAAACAAAGTCAGTACAGTAGCTCACATAGAGAAAACAAAGTCAGTACAGTAGCTCACAAAGAGAAAACAAAGTCAGTACAGTAGCTTACATAGAGAAAACAAAGTCAGTACAGTAGCTCACATAGAGAAAACAAAGTCAGTACAGTAGTTCACATAGAGAAAACAAAGTCAGTACAGTAGTTCACATAGAGAAAACAAAGTCAGTACAGTAGTTCACATAGAGAAAACAAAGTCAGTACAGTAGCTCACATAGAGAAAACAAAGTCAGTACAGTAGCTCACATAGAGAAAACAAAGTCAGTACAGTAGCTCACATAGAGAAAACAAAGTCAGTACAGTAGTTCACATAGAGAAAACAAAGTCAGTACAGTAGTTCACATAGAGAAAACAAAGTCAGTACAGTAGCTCACATAGAGAAAACAAAGTCAGTACAGTAGTTCACATAGAGAAAACAAAGTCAGTACAGTAGTTCACATAGAGAAAACAAAGTCAGTACAGTAGTTCACATAGAGAAAACAAAGTCAGTACAGTAGCTCACATAGAGAAAACAAAGTCAGTACAGTAGCTCACATAGAGAAAACAAAGTCAGTACAGTAGTTCACATAGAGAAAACAAAGTCAGTACAGTAGTTCACATAGAGAAAACAAAGTCAGTACAGTAGTTCACATAGAGAAAACAAAGTCAGTACAGTAGTTCACATAGAGAAAACAAAGTCAGTACAGTAGCTCACATAGAGAAAACAAACAAAGTCAGTAAATTAGTTCACATAGAGAAGACAAAGTCAGTTACTGTTAAGGCCAACTAAAATTAATTAGTAGATTTTCATCCAAATTTTTGAAAAAAATGGGGCGGGTGGGAGGATTTAATTTTTTAATTTTTATTTCTTATGAAACCCTCTTGTGACGTGTTCTTCAAATATGCAAGTGTAATAATAAGCTTATATTATGTATATACATATATAAGGAATCGTACATAATATTTCAAATCTTAACAAGAATAAAAATCTCTAATTGGCAACCACTGTTCTACATGTAATTGCTGCTTTAGAAGCCTAAACAGCAAAAACATAAAAGAAGAATGCTCTCTTCAGTTGGACAACCTTCACCAAATTTAGTGTCTTTTAAAGGTACCATTTTTTTTCTCTCCATAAAATGAAACAAATATGCAACTAAAGAATTATGAGTTCAGAATAAAATGAAACTGTTTTGAAAACCAAAGGGTTGGTGCTTTTATGATTCTTCTTATAGATGCAAATATAATTGATATGTAAAACATGAACTTAACCAAAAAAGAGAAGATGTTTAATGGCTCTATTGAGGGTATTGGGACAGAAGGTGTCCAAATTTCCTGCCACAAAGTCATTTTATCAATAAAAAAATCAACGGTTTTCTAAATTTCAGAAATTTGTGTCATGCCGCAATTTGCCATCTTGGACACAGTGTATTACTTGTAGCCCGATTATTTCATGCCCTTCTTGAAATCAATCTCTATTCTCGGTAGACGATTTTGTCATCATAGAGCTGCAGAATCTTTTTTAATTACTCGAAGTAATACGAAAACCGAAATTTGAAACAGGAAGTTTGGAAGGAAACAAAATTTTTGACGGTTACCGGAAACGGAGATGAACAAATCCGGAAATTGTAATTTTTTCAAAATAAAAAAAATCGGGGCGGGACGATTTCAGAGGGGCGGGCGGGGATGAAAATCTATCAATTAATTTTAATTGGCCTAAGTAGGTCACACAGAAACAAATACTAGTACCCAAGCACATTTAGTATGTGCCAATGTATATTAAACTGGTTCTTAATGAGTCGATCATACTAACAGGATGTCATATATGAATTTCATTCACAATAAATTTGTTAATTTGATTTTACTCTGTAAATCAGGAGAAATGAAGAACAAGAATTTCAAAGAAAAATGGAAGAAGAACAAAGAAGACTAGAAAGAGAGAAGGCTGAACGAGAAGCAGAACTCAAGTTAGTTTATAACAGTGTATAAATTAGGCATAAAACATGAAATGAAATATTGGTCGGTGGTTTTTCATCCCTGAAATGATTTCCTAAATCTAATAGATTGAAGATGTATTAAAAAAATAATGGGATATAAACAAATATTATGAAGTATATGTGACAGTCTAGTAATTGTATTTAAGAATAAATTCTTTCATGTCATGCTCTATGCTCATTTTAACATGGGTAGCTATATAGGCATTATATTTGTCAATATTTTAATGCTGAGTGCTAGCGAGGTATTAAATGTTGACAAATATAATGCCTACCCATATTAAAATGAGCATAAAGAATGGCATGATAGAATTATTTTGATTCTAATAGGAATATTTTGAACTTTTGTACTATGAAGCAGACCTATGATACACGCTCAGAATGTACCATTTTGATTTAAAGAACCGTAAACGTAGAAAAAACATAGAAAAAAAGAAAAAGAACAGACTCATTTAAACTTACTTTTATAATGTTGTTAAATGTCCATTTTGATTTCTGGTGTTATTCAAAATTCATCTGACGTTGCAATTTCAATTGTATGATATTATTACGTAAGTATTTCTGTATTGGCCTTGTTATTGGTCCGAGGCTTGCTGTATTGGCCTGAGGCGAAGCCGAATGCCAATACAGCTGGCCGAGGACCAATAACAAGGCCAATACAGAAATACACGTAATAATATCTTTATTAATTAACTACAGTGTTACAATATTTTTTTAATTTCATTTCAAAAGAGATAAATATTTTTACCTTGAAGTGGAACTATCCAAATCTCAGTTTGTTTCTTTTTATGAGATGTAATACATAATGATCTGGTGCTGTTTCCAGGTGTCTTCAGCATTTTCTCATCTGAATCAGTGATGAATTTTTCTACCCTTTTCAGTTACTATAAAGTGTTACAACTTAAATTTAGACGAAACACATAAATAGTAATTGGAAAGGTACTGCCATTGCATGTGTAATGCAGAAACTAATTTAAAATCGATGTGTACAATCGTGAAATTATGAGGTCGTCAAGAAATGAACTTTGTGATAATCTACTCGTTCCCCAAACCTGAAATAGTTTTATCGTCACGTCACGTCTGCTTTCAAAATACCTTTTAAATGAATGTGACCGTCTTTCGCCTGAAATGTATGCCATACTGACATTTTCAGCATGTTTAAGATAACTAAATGACAACTGCGTCTTCAAAACAACTGTTTACTTTCAATTTGTGTTTATCGTGACTTTCGATGTAAAACCTAGAGACGTTCCGAAATCCTGCACTTGTGTCAACTCGGCCAATATAGAATAACTCGGCCAATACAGAAAAAATCTGTATTGGCCTAGTTATTCTGTATTGGCCCAGTCTACACATTATATTGCATAGGCAGTTTTCATCATATTAAGTCCAATAACAGTGCAGTTAATTAATAATGATGTTTATGACGTGCAGCCCATGCTTTATTGGAAGTAGAACATGGCTTTGTATCCAAAGCTAAAGAAGAACGTCATATTAGAATTTCAATTTTGTTTCATCATAATATTTAAGAGCAATTTGTCAATAAAAACCTTTATTAATCAGCACAAATGAAATGAAACATCTTCAGTATTAAAGGAGTAGGTTCAGTAAGAACCCTTTTTGGCCCCAAAATATAGCAGTTATACAAAATTGTGAAAATGTAATCTTTTAGCTATTTATTGGAAAGTAGAATGCTTCTGCTACACAAATATGGACTGTTTTTGACAATACAATGCACATATATTGGGTACTACTATCATTAAGTCATGCTAAATTACTGAAATCTTCACAATTTTAGCATTTTAGTTAAATTTCAGACGGTTTCCTTCTTAAATGAAAGTGGCCGCATTCGTGTTCATTCATAATATAGAAATGTAAGTTGTATTTGATGATAATATAAAACATATATAAAGGTTGAGGATGAACACAGATGCGGCCACTTTCATTTTTGACAAAAACCATCTGAAAAGTGACGATTTTTTGCATAATTGATAGATTTTTCATATTTAAGCTTGAATCGGAGTGTTTTTAATGATTTAATCAGTTAAAATCTTTCACATAAACTAATTGAATCAAATGAAATAGACACTAAAGTGTTTAAAAAGTGTCCAAAATATTTCGTTAGATAAACTTGAAAATTGAGGCCAAAATCGGCCCTTACTGGACCTACTCCTTTATGTGTAAAGTTGTTTTGGTGAATGTATCAAAATAACTGTATTATACATGTATTTAATATCTCAAATTGTAAATATTTATTACTAAATCTAATGATTTATAAATGTATTTCAGATATAAGATTATTTTCATTTCATAGAACATTCTTCTCCCCAGTTTTGCAAATTATAAAAAAATAAAAGACCTTTAACATAAAAAAAATATGTATATTTGTGTAAAAAACAAATATGAATTCATTTTTAAATTCAGCGGTTATAAAAAAATTACCTAGACAAGAAAATTTTCTGGTTTTCTTTAACAATTTAAGTTAGAAATAATACAGAATATTGTTGGAGGCAGAAAAAGTCTCAGAAAAATAAAAAAAAACTTATGTGACATGATCATGATGATAAGGACTATTACTACATTTTATATAGTGAGTTAATGTGTTTGTATATTTCAGGAGAAAAGAAGAGGAAGCTGCGTTATATGCCTCACTTAAAGAGGCTCGAGAGGCAGCAAAGAGGTTAGAGGAAGAAAAAATGCGATCTCAAGAAGAAGTCACATTAAGAGTCAATGACTTAAGAGTAAGTTTTAATGTATATATACATAGTTGTGTAAATACATATTGTTTTGTCTTGGTTGTGTTCAATAGCCAGATAGCATACTATTCTTGCTAACCTTTTGCAAATACTTTGTACAAAAATCAAATAATAGAAGGGTGTGAAAATAAGAGCAATTTCTTGCCAAAAAGGGGGAAGGGGTGTATCTTTCTTATTTGTGTCTTTGAGGTTTTTATCTCCCCTTTAGGTGTCAATGGAGGAGATTTAAAATTTATAATGCAAGGCTCTAACTTTCTTTTGCTGAAAGGAAGACTTATTAGAAATCTGAATGGATAGAATATTGTCCCCCTTTGCAGTAGGTTGAAAATTCAAAAAATTAAACATTTAAATGTATGGGGTTTATAATTTTTTATTTTTTTAAATATTACTAATCAGATGCACTATTTGTTGGTTTTCATGTTCGCAAAGGCATATTTTACATGTCACTTATGGAATGTACTATATGTCTGTCTGTCATGTTTACAAGGACATGTCACTTATCAGATGTACTACTTGTCGGTCCATCATTTTCATAAGGGCATGTCTCTATCTCCATTTTTCTGCACCCTGAAATTTTAGATTTTTTTTGATTTTTTGGTGATATTATTTATAACTGATTCATTAAAGAAAGATGATATAGAGTTTGGTGGTGAATTATTGAATATTTTAGTTAAATCATAATTTCAGAAATTTGTTCAAAACATTTAAGTGTAAGTTTATATATTGTTGTTTTATCATTGTGTCTGAATGTTCCACAGCTTAACGGAGTAAATGATTGTCAACAAATTATTCAGGTATTGTGTAACTGTATGTATGACTGAAACTCTTGTGTCAACTTCCAAAAAAATATAATTGTTTTTTTTTCCCTTACCCACAATAATCAAATATTTCAATATCTGTTGAATGGTGGGTAATCACTGTCCATATCAGTAGAATAAATTGATTAGAAATAAATGTAAGTGAGACATTATAAAATTGATAAGAAAAGTCACATATTTAGTTTACATCTCATATTTTCACTGACATACAATCATGAATGCTTTATTTCTAAAACTGACACAATTTCAAATTTTATACCATTCTCAAAGGAAATTGTACAAAGTAAATCATTTATTGATAGAACTAAAATGACCTCATGAATAAATTTCTAAAACAACTAAAACATGTTCTGTGTGTAATGAAATTTATACCGGTACTCACATATTGTAATAATGTATTGGCACATATAGTGATCCTGTCGTCTTTCTGAATCCACACTTCCCTTATTTAATCAGGTTTATCTCCCTTTTATACAAATATTTGTTTATCTCCCTTTCATACAAATATTTCCAGGTCATTTATTGTGTAAAATTTCTGAAAAGTTGTTAACATCTAGGCATCTGAATTTGCCACTTATTTTAACCTACATTGCCAAAAAATAAGCAGTCAAATATTCCATTTTAAAACTTGCTGACACAAGTGTTTCCAGTCTTTTATTGATATGAAAATACTGCATGACGATGTGTAAAAAATAAGGTAGCATGCAGGACTTGTTTATTTTTCATTAACACATACTGTGAACCATACTGAATGTTGTCAAAACCAATTTTCATGCGAGATTGACCACTAAGGCTTTGCTATTAGCACATGATGATCAAGGGAGATAAAAAGCACATGTTTAGATTATCTCCCTTTGAAAATTTAGCACCCAAAACCCATGGTTTAAGAGCTTTATAATTAATTTTGCAAAAGGGAAAGTTCTAAGCTACTGTAGACAAAGCTGGAATAGATCTAGATTATTCCTAGTTACTGCATATGAAAGGAATGCAGCATTGCTTTTTGATCAAGAAAGATTAGCATTTTTTCTATTATTTTTTTTTTTGAAACAGTTGTATAAGATAATTAAAAAAAGGTAGATATCCATGAAAATTGGTAATTTATTACAATAAAAGAATAAATGCGAAATTCACAGTTTGTAATTTAAATCTGATTTTAATTATTTATAAGTTATTACAGTTTTTTATTTATTTTGTTTTTTAAAAGCTTTGGTTCGGGTGTAGCTTTTAGTAGCTTGACAAAATATGAGTTCTTTGTTTATGTTTTTTCGTTTACCCCAAAGCATTGTTCCATATAGCATTTCAATAGGTGTGTTTGACTTTTCATATACCTTTATATATCAGTTTCCTGTTTGAATTTCTGCATGGATTTATCTTTGCACAGATTCTTTGAATGTTCTTGAAGTAAAATATACATATACTTGCAGTAACAACTTTTACTATTTGTATGCAAAAATATCGTCATAGTCTCAACTTATGTTATGCAAACTAACAAGATACCAACTTTGAGTTGTTGCACCACATGTATATATCAAAAATATATTTCTATCTGTAAACCAAATATTATAAATTCAGAAAATTCTGTCAGTATTTATTATTGCAATTTTTCAAGAATGAACATATGAAAAAGATAATTATTGCAAAATGCTAATTACAAATAACGCTGCATGTATTACAATTTGAAATGCAACTTTTTTATTATTGAGAAAACTTTCTGTCACAATTTTCATGATGATAAATACATCGCAAAAAAACCTGCATTTACAGTTATAAAGTTTCAAACTAGTGGAGAGTAACAAAAAAAAAACATACTAAAAAGGACTAAAAACTCTTACTATGTAATTATGTAATGAGTGGCAGGGATGATCTAGTTACTGGAATAGATCACATTTTCATGCTCCATGATATATCAAAAGGGTGAGAAATTCAGATTAATATATATCAATAGGTTGATATTTTCACTTGCTTGATTATATCATAAGTATCTGAAACTTATCAGATGTCCTTATTATTTTGTGATGGGTTAAACCACAGTTGTAAATGCATTAGCTATTTGTCTAACACATTAATCTATGTAATCCAATGTAATATTTCAACTGATGCTAGTATAGATGGTGTAAATCTCATCATTTTGACATTTGCACCTAATTAACCTTCAAAGGTTTGTTTACATGAAAGCAGTGGCAGATCCAGAAATTTTCATAAGTGGGGGCCCGTTGACTGCCTAAGAGGGGGCCCGCTCCGGTCATGCTTCAGTGATTCCCTATATAAGCAACCAAATTTTTCCCAGAACAGGGGGCCCCGGGCCCTCCCACTAAATCTGCCTCTGTGTTTCATGATAACAATTATTTTAAGAAATTTCATTGTGTCATCTATGAGAGGGAACGGCAATGTAACTTTTGATTAGTTTTCAATATTAAACTCAGTGAAAGTGATTCTCTCTGGAGTGTTACTACCCCGGTACACTTATCTGACCAAAAATCTTTAATTGTCTTTTGAATTTTTTTTGTTTTTTAATTATTAAAATATATCAAAAAGTTTGTTTTTTCGTTAATTTGTTATACGACAAGGTATATATTTTTGATAAACAAAATATATGAAAAGGATGGGGTACTTGCTGTCTCAGCTGCTCACCCCTACCAAAAAAAGTTTGAAGTGCCCCCCTCTTAAATAAAGAAAATATTCTCTATAACTGTGCTATTTGTTCAATACAATTGTGTTAAACAACATTTTGACAGTATACAGCTTTTGTTTTTTACTGACAAATTATATGTTGAAAAGTACAAAAATAATGGCCATAACCTAAAGGTTTTTCAACTGCCTAAACTTAATGTTTAAAGTTAAGGATTTTTAGTTTGCTTCTTTAAAAAATATATTCTGCAAAGAACTAAAAAATCATGATTTACTAGCATGTAAATACAAAACATTTGATGTATAGAGTGTGGCCAAAAGTATTCGTCACTTGAAATTTTTCCCTATATATTGTATATAAAACTACATTTTTTCAAAAAAATATTTTGGGGTCATTTTTGGTTTGATTTTAAGCAACTTGATACCAATAGAAGCAAAATTGTCACAGGTTTATTTGTTTATTTGGTTATATATTTTTTTGTGGATCATTTTTGTCGAGCCTGCAACTTTTGTTGCAGAAAGCTCGACATAGGGATAGTGATCCGGCGGCGGCGGTGGCGGTGTTAGCTCACTTTTTAAAAGCTTTATATTTTAGAAGGTGGAAGACCTGGATGCTTCATACTTTGTATATAGATGCTTCATGTTACAAAGTTTCCGTCAGTCTCATGTCCAATGTCCTTGACCTCATTTTCATGGTTCAGTGACCACTTGAAAAAAAAGTTCAAATTTTTTGTTATGTTGAATTCTCTCTTATTATAAGTAATAGGATAACTATATTTGATATGTGCGTACCTTGCAAGGTCCTCATGTCTGTCAGACAGTTTTCACTTGACCTCTACCTCATTTCATGGATCAGTGAACAAGGTTAAGTTTTGGTGGTCAAGTCCATATCTCAGATACTATAAGCAATAGGGCTAGTATATTCGGTGTATGGAAGGACTGTAAGGTGTACATGTCCAACTGGCAGGTGTCATCTGACCTTGACCTCATTTTCATGGTTCAGTGGTTATAGTTAAATTTTTGTGTTTTGGTCTGTTTTTCTCATACTATATGCAATAGGTCTATTTCCATTCTCAATTTTATTTTTTACAGAGTTTGTCTTTAGTGCCGTGTGGAGGCAGTAGAGTGCCTCCCCGTGCTTCAGGTTTATGCTCTTATAATATACTAGATTATGGAGTGTGTGTCCGAGCGAGAACTGCTCTAATTCTTTACTTTAGGAATATTTATCAAAAAGTAGTATTTCAATATTCAGCCCCATTCTACTATTTAATACTGATAGCGTTTGACATTTTTAGCCGAACAAATTTATCCATTTTATATAACTCCAATTATTGTATGCTGGTTCATATTCTGGACGCCAATCTTTGCTCCTTTATTATATAATTCACTAACAAAACAATTATGAAGCTTAGAAATGGAAAATTACTAAATACTAAACTTGTTCAAAGGGTATCCACAAGTCTCAATCTTCAAAATCGGTTATCTAAAAATACTACCATCGCTAACATTTTTAACAATAAAAATCGTGGATACCCTTCTATCGATAAGTGTCATGCCAAAAAATGACATACATGTCCCCGTCTTTCCACCAACAATACGGTAAGGTCCACGTTTAATGGTCGCACATTTTCTTTAAATTTTGAAACTGATATAACTTGAAAAACAAACAGTAATATTTATTGACTCACATGAAACAAACCGGGGTGTGGTATTCAGTACGTAGGAGAAACTGGACGATATCTATCTAAACGCACTCAAGAACATCTGTATCGTTTTAAAAGACCCAATAAATTCAAAAGTATCATTTACCAACACCTTAAGAAGCACAACCATCCTTTTAAATATTTAGCAGTTCAACCTTTAGAAGTTGTAAATAAGCAGCCTGGTGAATCGCATTCAAAGTTTGTACGATCACGGAAAATAATTGAATTAAATTGGATTAAAAAATTACAGACAGTTTACCCTCTCGGTCTAAATGATAATATCATGGGAATTGGTAATATATCTAGAACCAATTCCGTTAACATTTTGGATATAGTTTCTAAAACTGTTCGTAAAAAACGTTCTCACGGTCGTAGAACAAATCGCAATCAAAGAAAATTTCGGGCCAATCATACCAATATTTCGGACCTAATTTCTATTTCAAAAAACAACGGCAGACATTATCTGTTAACAAAACTCTGTTCGTTACCAGTTAATAAGTTAAATAAAATTTTGGAGGATTGCAACACAATTTCATATAGCAGTCCTAAGTATGAAATTGTTCAAATTATTATGGCATATTGTTATTCTAAATTATTTCCCAAAATTGATCGCCCTGAAGATCATAAAAAACATTTTATTAAAATTAAGTATGTCAATAAAGGCTTTGATTTTGTAAATATTGCCGGTATATTTAACGACCATTCTGTTAAAGAACAAATTCCTGGATATTTTGACAATACTGAGCTACCTCTTATTTGTTATATTTACAAGAAATCTACCCGGAAATTTGTGTTTAATTATAGTCAATTGTGTAAAGATGTTAATATCAGTGAAAATACACCTACTTCATGTAATTGCAGTAACTCCGAATATATTTATGGACCCATTTCCCATGTTATAACAGGAGATCTTAATATCGTTCAAGACCGAGAGTTAAAATCATTCCTCAGTAAAGGACCTAAATATCGTCCCCCGTCAATTATTAATTGGAATGAGTGTCGTAATATCATCCACGACTCACTCCATACTTACTGTATGAAATGGATAAAACGGGAAAAAGCTGACAAAAAATCTTTGGACTCTTTTTTTAATTCAGTAATGAAGATAGTTGATATACGTATTCAACATTTTAAAGAACATTTTACTATAAATAATAACCACAATAAACCTATTTCTCGTATCAAACATAAACTAAAAGAACTAGCCAAGGAATTTGTTTTTGTCCCGGCAGATAAAGCTGCTAATAATATTATTATTGTTTGACGTAAATTTTACATTGAGGTTCTGAAAAAGGAAATCACCAATTCACCAACATTCCAACTGACTCCATTTTCAGAAAACGAAATCTGTAACAAACATAAACTTTTAGCCACCGCTTTACAAGCAGAGCCAAATACAATGAAAGTCCCAACTATGTATTGGCTTCCGAAGCTACACAAAACCCCTTACAAATATAGATTTATTTCGTCTTCAAGCCATTGTTCAACTACTAAATTGTCTATTCTTCTTACCAGCACACTTGGTACAATTAAAAACCTGATAATAAATTGTTCAAATAAGGCCTTCGAAAATAGTGGAATAAATTACTTTTGGAGTGTCAAGAACTCGTTGGAAGTACTTGATAAATTGCATGCTTATATTGGTGATTTTGAATCTGTTCAAAGTTTTGATTTTTCTACCCTGTATACCACATTGCCTCACATTCTCATTAAGAAAAAATTCACACACCTAATTAAATGGGCATTCAAAAAATCAGAATGTGAATATATATGTTCAAACTCTTTTAGGTCATTTTTTAGTAGCAATAAACAAAAAAACTATGTTAATTGGACATGCTTTGATACTATATATGCCCTTGAATTTTTACTAGATAACATTTTTGTTCGCTTTGGAGATTCCGTATATCGTCAGATTATCGGAATTCCAATGGGGACTAACTGTGCACCACTTATTGCGGACCTGTTTTTGTATTGTTATGAGTTACAATTTATGACAAAAATAAGCAAAGACCCATCGAAACAACATCTGATAAACAAATTTAATAATACTTTTAGATATTTGGATGATATTTTGGCTCTCAATAATGACGACTTCAGTATGTATATTAATGAAATTTATCCTGTTGAACTTACTTTAAATAAAGCTAATACTAACAATGACCACTGCCCTTTTCTCGATCTTGATATCTATATCACTAATGGAAAGCTGAATACTAAAATTTATGATAAAAGGGATGATTTTTCATTTCCTATCGTTAATTATCCGTTTTTAGATGGTGACGTTCCCTTGTCACCATCTTACGGTGTTTATATATCTCAACTTGTACGATTCGCTCGTGTATGTAACAATGTTTTCGATTTTAACGAGAGAAATTTATGTATTACTGAAAAATTATTACACCAGGGTTTTCGATATCACAAACTAGTCAAAACATTTACTAAATTTTATCATCGGTATAAAGACATCATTCGTAAATATAGCTCAACATGCAGACTTCTAATACGTTCAGGTATTTCACATCCAATTTTTTATGGTAATATTCTTTATAAAGCACAAAGGTGTCAGTATTCACCTCAGAAACTTACAAAACCTTTGAATAGACTTATTAAGAAGGGATATAATTACGATACTGTTGTCAAGTCATTAAAGATTGCATATTTTGGCGTTAATATTGAGTCACTGATAAGGTCTTTGCATCGGAACTAAACACATTTATTCTAAAAACAGTTGTTGGCATGACACGGGTTATGTTCTTCTCATATATGTTATGATGGTATGATACTAAACCCCTAACGGGAAGGATTGTGCCTGATGTTCATATGATGAAATCATAATCTTTCAGTCAGTTTAATTGAAGTCTGGAGCTGGCATGTCAGTTAACTGCTAGTAGTCTGTTGTTATTTATGTATTATTGTCATTTTGTTTATTTTCTTTGGTTACATCTTCTGACATCAGACTCGGATTTCTCTTGAACTGAATTTTAATGTGTGTATTGTTATGCGTTTACTTTACTACATTGGTTAGAGGTATAGGGGGAGGGTTGAGATCTCACAAACATGTTTAACCCCGCCGCATTTTTGCGCCTGTCCCAAGTCAGGAGCCTCTGGCCTTTGTTAGTCTTGTATTATTTTAATTTTAGTTTCTTGTGTACAATTTGGAAATTAGTATGGCGTTCATTATCACTGGACTAGTATATATTTGTTTAGGGGCCAGCTGAAGGACGCCTCCGGGTGCGGGAATTTCTTGCTACATTGAAGACCTGTTGGTGACCCTCTGCTGTTGTTTTTTATTTGGTCGGGTTGTTGTCTCTTTGACACATTCCCCATTTCCATTCTCAATTCTACTATATTTGTTGTACGGAATGATTGTAAGGTGTACATGTCTAGCGGGCAGATGTCATGTGACCCTGACCTCATTTTCATGGTTCAGTGGTCAAAGTTAAGTTTTGAGTTTTGGCTTTTTATCTAATACTATATGCCATAGGTCAACTATATTTGGTGTATGGAAATATTTTATGATCTTTATGTCAGTCGCGCAGGTTTTATTTGACCGTGACCTCATTTTCACAGTTCATTGCACAGTGTTAAGTTTTTGTGTTTTGGTCTATTTTTCTTAAACTATAAGTAATGGGTCATTTATATATGTTGTATAGAAGCATTGTTAGCTGTACATGTCTGCCTGGCATATTTCATCTGACCTTGACCTCATTTTCAATGTTCATTGGTCTTTGTTTAATTATCTTGGTTAATGTTAAGCTTATGTGACAGTGTTGTAATAAAGCTTAGCTTTATACCTAGGACTATCAACATAATAATAATGATTAGTATAGAAGGCGAGACATTTCAGCGTGTACACTCTTGTTATTTTTTCACAAGATAAACACAAATATTATTTTCTGTTCAGAAATTAGCTATATAATCAACCAAATTAAATTATAAAAATTTATTGTATGTGTTCGAATTCATATCAAGAGAAAACAAAAACACCTGAGGACAAAACTATTACCAAATAAACAAACATACTTTAGACAATTCTAGGTCTTTTAAGGCCTTGTTGATCAAAATCCAAAGACCCACGATATCACGGGTGTGTTCTAGTATCAAACTATAAAAAGCCCTGACATGACTTTTTGAATTAATTCGTAGTAGAAAACTTACAGCCTGTTTATGTACAAAACAATAATCAAAAACAAATATAATATACACCTACAAATAACAACCTATGAATTACAGGCTCCTATAATTACTTCCAACAGGCACATATCTAATGTGGATGGGTTTATCATGTTAGCAGGCACCTAACCCTCCTATAACAAACTTGTAATATTTGAGGATAAAATGAGGTTATTGTTTTCAATGGACTAACAATTAGGGAAATATTTTCCTGTTTTTAACACAGATTACAACTGATAACTATTGATTATATGGATGCATTTGTAATATTTTAGAAAAAGTTTGCTGTGGAAAGACGTAAATCAATGGAGAGAGTAGAGACTAATAAAAAACATAGAAGTAGTGAACTGTATATGAAATGGAAGCACATGAGAGATTCTATAGACAAACAAGCATTAGAAACGAGTAAAGAGGTAGAACCTATTTGGAAAGAACAAGGTTGGTAACGCTTAAGGGGGCTCATGGGTCTAAATCATTTTTAGCTCACCTGGCCCTAAGGGCCAAGTGAGCTTTTCTCATCACTTGGCATCTGTCGTCTGTCGTCCGTTGTTGGCGTCCGTGGTCGTCATCCGTGGTCGTCGTCGTTAACATTTTACATTTTTAACTTCTTCTAGAGAACCACTGAAAGGAATGAAACCAAACATGGCATGAATGTTCCTTATGAGGTGCTGACCAAGTGTTGTTACTTTGTAGCCGATTCATCATCCAAGATGGCCGCCAGCAGGGGACTTAGTTTAACATAGGACCCTATGGGAAATGCATACAAATGACTTCTTCTAGAGAACCACTGAATGGAATGAAACCAAACATGGCATGATTGTTCCTTATGGGGTGCTGACCAAGTGTTGTTACTTTGTAGCCGATCCATCATCCAAGATGGCGGCCAGCAGGGGACTTCTTTTAACATTGGACCCTATGGGAAATGCATACAAATGACTTCTTCTAGAGAACCACTAAAAGGAATGAAACCAAACATAGCATGAATGTTCCTTATGACGTGCTGACCAAGTGTTGTTACTTTGTAGCCGATCCATCATCCAAGATGGCCGCCAGCGGGGGACTTAGTTTTACATAGGACCCTATGGGAAATGCATACAAATGACATCTTCTAGAGAACCACTGAAAGGAATGAAACCAAACATAGCATGAATGTTCCTTATGACGTGCTGACCAAGTGTTGTTACTTTGTAGCCGATCCATCATCCAAGATGGCCGCCAGCGGGGGACTTAGTTTTACATAGGACCCTAAGGGAAATACATACAAATGTCTTCTTTTAAAGAACCACTGAATTGAATGAAGTCAGACATGGCATGAATGTTCCTTATGAGATGCTGACCAAGTGTTGTTACTTTGTACCCGATCCATCATCCAAGATGGCCGCCAGCGGGGGACTTAGTTTAACATAGGACCCTATGGGAAATGCATACAAATGACATCTTCTAGAGAACCACTGAATGGAATGAAACCAAACATGACATGAATGTTCCTTATGGGGTGCTGGCCAAGTGTTGTTATTTTGTAGCTGATCCAACATCCAAGATGGCCACCAGCGGGGGACTTAGTTTAACATAGGACCCTATGGGAAATGCATACAAATGACTTCTTCTAGAGAACCACTGAATGGAATGAAACCAAACATGACATGAATGTTCCTTATGGGGTGCTGACCAAGTGTTGTTATTTTGTAGCTGATCCAACATCCAAGATGGCCGCCAGCAGGGTACTTAGTTTAACATAGGACCCTATGGGAAATGCATACAAATGACTTCTTCTAGAGAACCACTGAAAGGAATGAAACCAAACATAGCATGAATGTTCCTAATGAAATGCTGTCCAAGTGTTGTTACTTTGTCGCCAATCCAACTTCCAAGATGGTCGCCAGTGGGGGGACTTAGTTTAACATAGAACCCTATGGGAAATACATACAAATTTCTTCTTTTTAGAGAACCACTGAATTGAATGAAACCAAACATAGCATAAATGTTCCTCTCCTAATGAGGTTCTGGCCAAGTGTTGTTACTTTGTAGCCAAATTTTATCTTTTTTTATATGAATTCAAAAACCCAGGTAGATTCAGGTGAGCGATACAGGCTCTTGAGAGCCTCTAGTTTTAATTTAATATAGGATTTCGCTATATTTTTCTATAAATGAACTTTTATCATATACTTAATAGAAAAATGAAATAAAAAAATGGGGTCACTGTTCATTTACGCTCACAATCTGCCTTCGAAAAAAGCATACATTTATGTAAATGTCTTTTTTTTCTGTTAAAGAAACTAATAGGAGAAACAGCGGTAATACCAAAATAAAAAAAAGAATTTAATTACAGAAATCGCTTAAATTTTACAATTATTTAGTTTATGTACAGCTTATTCGAAAACAACAATAAAAAATATAGGTCACCGACCAATTAAAAAAGATATTTCAATTTTATTGCCAAAAAATGGCATTTTTGCACCAAAGGGAGATAATTTGGAGTTTTTCAATGATATCTACATTTTAAAAGTCACCTGAGGCCAACACAAATTGATTTTTTGGAATGATTTTTGTACCATATGATAAAGTAACAACCACTAAAGGTAATTACTAAAATTTGTAATGAAAAATAAAAGTTTAATTTTTTTTTTGAAAATCTTATACCCGCGAGCCTCCTTAAGCACATACTGGAGATTCATTTATTTTCTCAGGTACAAATTTTCATGGATGGAGGGAAAATTGTATTTCTGTGGATATTTGATGTTATGGTTTTGCCAAAGTTTGCAAATAAGCTATTGAAATTTTGATCTTCTTTGAACATTTAAATTCATGACTACTTTACAAAGTTCAACAAAATCCATGAAAATTAGTATCCCATGAATAATAATGAATTCGCTATAAACTTTATTGTTAAATATGTACATTAATTTTCAGTACACAGACAAAGAATTTTTAAAAAATGTACCCAATAGATATAGGAAGATGTGGTATGAGTGCCAATGAGACAACTCTGCATCCAAGTAACAATTTATAAAAGTAAACCATTATAGGTCAAGATATGGTCTTCAACACGGAGCCTTGGCTCACATGGAACATCAAGATATAAAGGGCCTAAAAAATTACAAGTGTAAAACCATTCAAACGGGAAAATCAACAGTCTTATCTATATAAAAAAAATTTGACCTCTATATATGCAGCACAGACCTGTGAGTAAGTGAAAAGTTCTAAACACCCTTTGAGTTTGTACTTAAAATGTGATTTTTCAATTTATCCAAAATTGGACTGTAAACTGTTCAATCATATTTCATTTTATTTCTTTTATCTTATTGTACATAGTATATGTATGATGACAATGCCATGTTTTTTTTCTGCAGAAAAGAGAGCCAAAGATGCAGAAGTACAGATGCGACAATTGGCACGTGATGCCAGGGAGGAAGTTAGAAACTCATTTAGGCATGTGGCTCGAAATTTGACTGCAGTTTCTGCTTTTGCTTCAGGCAAAGATAAACCTCCTTTACCTCCAAAGTATGTTAGCTTTTTTAGCTCACCTGGCCCGAATGTCCAAGTGAGCTTTTCTCATCACTTGTCGTGGGTCGTCCGTCGTCGTTAACTTTTACAAAAATCTTCTCCTCTGAAACTACTGGGCCAAATTTAACCAAACATGGCCAAATCCTTTATTAGGGTATCTAGTTTAAAAATCATGTCTAGTGACCCGGCCTACCAAACAAGATGGCCACCATGGCTAAAAATAGAACATAGGGATAAAATGCAGTTTTTGGCTTATAACTCAAAAACCAAAGCATTTGGAGCAAATCTGATGGGGGGGTAAAATTGTTTATCAGGTGAAGATCTATCTGTCCTGAAATTTTCAGATGAATCGGACAACCCGTTGTTAGGTTGCTGCCCCTGAATTGGTAATTTTAAGGAAATTTTGCTGTTTTTGGTTATTATCTTGAATATTATTATAGATAGAGATAAACTGTAAACAGCAAAAATGTTCAGCAAAGTAAGATTTACAAATAAGTCAACAGGACCAAAATGGTCAGTTGACCCCTTAAGGAGTTATTGCCCTTTATAGTCCATTTTTAACCATTTTTCGTAAATCTTAGTTATCTTTTACAGAAATCTTCTCCTCTGAAACTACTGGGCCAAATTAATCTAAACTTGGCCACAATCCTCATTGGGGTGTCTAATTTTAAAAATGTGTCAGGTGACCCCGGCAAACAACCAAGATGGCTGCCATGGCTAAACATAGAACATAGGGATAAAATGCAGTTTTTGGCTTATAACTCAAAAACAAAAGCATTTAGAGCAAATCTGACGGGTGTGAAATTGTTTATTAGGTCAAGATCTATCTGCTCTAAAATTTTCAGATGAATTGGACATCTGGTTGTTAGGTTGCTGCCCCCAATTGGTAATTTTTAAAGAAATTTTGTCATTTTTGGTTATTATCTTGAATACTATTATAGATAGAGATAAACTGTAAACAGCAATAATGTTCAGCAAAGTAAGATCTACAAATAAGTCATCAGGACCAAAATGGTCAGTTGACCACTTAAGGGATCGAGTTATTGCCCTTTATAGTCAATTTTTAACAATTTTCATTAATTCGGTTAATTTTTGTAAATTTTTACAAAATAATTTCCTCAGTTACTAATTGGCAAAGTTCATTATAGATCGAGATAATTGTAAATAGCAAGAACGTTCAGTAAAGTAAGAACTTCAAACACATCACCATCACCAAAGCACAATTTTGTCATGAATCCATCTGTGTCCTTTGTTTAATATGCACATAGACCAAGGTGAGAGACACAGGCTCTTAAGAGCCTCTAGTTTAAGTTTGGGCTGCAGATTATTTTTTATTAATGACCATAAACTTATATTTCAGTGATATGTATTCTTAAATTAGAGGAAAAAGTTATAGTACAAATTTACATTTATTTAAGGGCCTAAGACAGTGGTAAAAACATGACAAATGAGAAAAAAAAATCAAGTTTACCATATAAATTTTAGTTCAAAATGTATAATGGTGCACAAATAGAAGTTTTGTTTCCTTTTCCTGTTCTGGTATTTCAAGAAATAATTTGATTAAAATGCTATGGAAATTAATTAATATTTAAGGGAAGCTAACTCCATAATTTGCAATTATTCTAACCAAAAGTTAACTAGAGATTTTACAAACTACCAGACATGCAGAAACAAAATCCCTGCCATTTCTAGTTCAGGTTAAGGGTTACTTACTTGTCAATCCTTAACTTCTATTTAATGATTTTTGCAATGCTGTCAAAAGTATATGCTATGACAAAATTGTTCAAAAGGAAGATTGTATTCAGAAAAAAAATGTTGTATTTATAGTTCAATACCTCTGACAGTATAACTTGCAATTGAAAAAAAATTGCATTTAAATTATCTTTGACAGCATGGTCCATCTCTCCAGTAATCTCATTTTGTTTATCTTTTCAAATCTTAAAGAATTCATTTTGCATATCTAACTGTTCTTAAAAATCATTAACACTGACTTGATTAAATTTTTTCTCTCAACCTATTTGTCATTTGTATTGTCAAATCAAATTACTGTAAATCCAGAAAATATTGTAAGGTTTTTATTATTGCGAATAATGCGACTGAGTTGTAAACGCAATAATTAAAACTTGCATTTTGTCATATTTTAACTGTCAGAACTAAGCATGACTTTTCTCAAAATCGTAAAAATTAAAACCACATTTAAGTTTAAAATGACAAAATCGCAATAATAAATGCATGCAGTAATTTGTGAATTTACAGTATACAACTAAACAGTAATTTTTTTCATCAACATTTCTCCACTTCTACTGAACAAAATGTCTTGTTTGATAAGGAGCTTGACAGAGATCACTTGTAACCTGTTGCCACTTTTCGCCACACTGTCAGACATGTTCTTGAAATTTTCAGATTTAGAACTTAGATTTTTCATCATATTTTTCCCATGTATAACTGAACAAAATGGTTACTCTTTGGCCAGAAGCTCAACAGTGCAAAGCTCTAACTTGTTAGCATTTTTCAAATATTCCACAACCAGTGAACCTTCTTCATGTTTGCTGATACTTGGTTTAAAAGTTGTTCAGCATGACAACAAATGATTCTATGGTGACATTTGATTTTAACAAATTGAACTCAGCTTTCAATTTACTGAACTATGTCTTGATTATTCAGAAAAATCAGTTAAGGGGGCTCCTGGGTATAAATCAATTTTTTTTTCTAATATAGGATTTCGCTATATTTTTTTATAAATGAACTTTATCATATACTTAAAAGAAAAATGAAATAAAAATATGGGGTCACCGTACGCGTTCATTCAAGCTCACAATCTGCCGCCAGAAGAAGCATACATTTTTGTTAATGTTTTTTTTTTCTGTTGAGCTAATAGGAGAAATAGAGGTAATATCGAAATAAAAAAATGACCTAATTACAGAAATCGCTTAAATTTTACAATTATTTAGTTTATGTACAGATTATTTGAAAACAATAATAAAAGATATAGGTCACCGATGAGTTAAAAAAGATATTTCAAATTTAATGTTAAAAAATGGCATTTTTGCACCAAAGGGAGATAATTTGGAGCTTTTTCAATGATATAAACATTTTAAAAGTCATCTGGGGCCAAACCGAATCGTTTTTATACGACCGCAAATTTTGAAAAAATTTTCGTCGTATATTGCTATCACGTTGGCGTCGGCGTCGGCGTCGTCGTCGTCGTCGTCCGGCGTCCGAATACTTTTAGTTTTCGCACTCTAACTTTAGTAAAAGTGAATGGAAATCTATGAAATTTTAACACAAGGTTTATGACCACAAAAGGAAGGTTGGTATTGATTTTGGGAGTTTTGGTCCCAACATTTTAGGAATTAGGGGCCAAAAAGGGCCCAAATAAGCATTTTCTTGGTTTTTCGCACTATAACTTTAGTTTAAGTTAATAGAAATCTATGAAATTTTGACACAAGGTTTATGACCACAAAAGAACGGTTGGGATTGATTTTGGGAGTTTTGGTCTCAACAGTTTAGGAATTAGGGGCCAAAAAAGGGCCCAAATAAGCATTATTCTTGGTTTTCGCACAATAACATTAGTTTAAGTAAATAGAAATCAATGAAATTTAAACACAATGTTAATGACTACAAAAGGAAGGTTGGTATTGATTTTGGGAGTTTAGGTCCCAACAGTTTAGGAATTAGGGGCCAAAAAGGGACCCAAATAAGCATTTTTCTTGGTTTTCGCACCATAACGTTAGTATAAGTAAATAGAAATCTATGAAATTTAAACACAAGGTTTATGACCATAAAAGAAAGGTTGGGTTTGATTTTGGGAGTTTTGGTCCCAACATAATAAGGGGCCCAAAGGGTCCAAAATTAAACTTTTGTTTGATTTCATCAAAATTGAATAATTGGGGTTCTTTGATATGCTGAATCTAACTGTCATGACTGTGTATGTAGATTCTTAACTTTTGGTCCCGTTTTCAAATTGGTCTACATTAAGGTCCAAAGGGTCCAAAATTAAACTTAGTTTGATTTTGACAAAAAATGAATCAGTTAGGTTCTTTGATATGCTGAATCTAAAAATGTACTTAGATTCTTGATTATTGGCCCAGTTTTCAAGTTTGTCCAAATGGGGGTCCAAAATTAAACTTTGTTTGATTTCATCAAAAATTGAATAAATGGGGTTCTTTGATATACCAAATCTAACTGTGTATGTAGATTCTTCATTTTTGGTCCTGTTTTCAAATTGGTCTACACTAAAGTCCAAAGGGTCCAAAATTAAACTTAGTCTGATTTTAACAAAAATTGAAATCTTGGGGTTCTTTGATATGCTGAATCCAAAAATGTACTTAGATTTTTTATTATGGGCCCAGTTTTCAAGTTGGTCCAAATCAGGATCTAAAATTATTATATTAAGTATTGTGCAATAGCAAGTCTTTTCAATTGCACAGTATTGCGCAATGGCAAGAAATATCTAATTGCACAATATTGTGAAATAGCAAATTTTTTTTTAATTAGAGTTATCTTTCTTTGTCCAGAATAGTAAGCAAGAAATATCTAATTGCAAAATATTGTGCAATAGCAAGATTTTTTTTTAATTGGAGTTATCTTTCTTTGTCCAGAATCAACTTAAATCTTTGTTATATACAATATACAATGTATATTCACTTTTTACTACCAACTGATAAATTAAAATAATCTTTACCATTCAGTGATAACAAGCAGTTTTTTTTACATCTTAATATTTTATGATGTATTTAAATGAGTAGTTATTGTTGCAAACTCCATTAGAAATTTTAATTGAGATTAGTTTTGGAATAAGGGAAAGGGGGATGTGATTAAAAAAATTGGGTTCAATTTTTCTCATTTGAAATTTCATAAATAAAAAAGAAAATTTCTTCAAACATTTTTTTGAGAGGATTAATATTCAACAGCATAGTGAATTGCTCTAAGAGAAACAAAAATTTTAAGTTCATTAGAACACATTCATTCTGTGTCAGAAACCTATGCTGTGTCAACTATTTAATCACAATCCAAATTTAGAGCTGAATCCAGCTTGAATGTTGTGTCCATACTTGCCCTAACCGTTCAGGGTTCAACCTCTGCGGTCGTATAAAGCTACGCCCTGCGGAGCATCTGGTTTTAGGTTGATTTTTGTACCATATCATAAAGTAATAACTAATAGTGTAATAAATAAAATTTTTAATGAAAAAATAAAGTTTTAATTTTTTGCTGAAATTTTTGTACCCACGAGCCACCTTAAGTTTCTGGTAACCTAAATTAAAGCATTTGAAATATGGACCCATTGTTTAAAAACAATTAATCAAACTGTGGTTGCCCATGATATCAGTACATGATAAGCTAAATTAAAAGGTCAAAATATTCATCTGCGCTACAGATGATTCTTACATTTGTACGATGTAGAAATCTGGAATGTGGAATATCAAAGTTACCCACAGATTATCTGATTTACCCAATCTCAACAAGTTAAATAACTTAATTTTAAAGTCCTTTTTTTCCACATACAGCCCGCCTTTTTTTATAATGACAATTTTTTTTTGACGACCTGGACTACCCACATGACCCATTCTTATTAGCTGTTGTAAATTTATAGAGTAAATATGAATGTAAAAATGAGTAAAGTTGTCAATATTTGACACTGAAGAAGTTTTTTCTAAGACTCTGTACATAGGCTATTGTTAAAAAGATAATTAACAGCAAATTACTAATAAAAAGCTGAAATTGCAATTTCTTTTTTTACTTTTAACTCTGTTTTGTTTGGAAGCATGGCTGAATTTGCATGACATATTTTGCCAGAATAATTTTTTTATACCACTTTATAAAATTTATCATCCTTTTTGTTTGTATGTAACTAGTTTAATAGTATTTTAGTGTGGTGGTTGTGGTGTGAATTACACATTAGTTTTTTATTAGTTTGCAGAAGGAATTTAAAAAAAGTGCAGTTTGTTTTCCTGAAAAGATTTAATGTATCGATATAAATAGATGATTATTTTGGAAAATAAATAAAATTGAGAACAAAATGACAAAAGATAAATCGTTACTTTATTTTTTGTGAATTTTATAAGTTCAATGTTAATTGAAATATAATTTTTATAGGACCGCAAAATTTGAAAAATTTTTCGTCGTATATTGCTATCACGTTGGCGTCGTCGTCTGCGTCGTCGTCGTCCTCGTCGTCGTCATCCGAATACTTTTAGTTTTCGCACTCTAACTTTAGTAAAAGTGAATGGAAATCTATGAAATTTTAACACAAGGTTTATGACCACAAAAGGAAGGTTGGTATTGATTTTGGGAGTTTTGGTCCCAACATTTTAGGAATTAGGGGCCAAAAAGGGCCCAAATAAGCATTTTCTTGGTTTTCGCACTATAACTTTAGTTTAAGTTAATAGAAATCTATGAAATTTTGACACAAGGTTTATGACCACAAAAGAACGGTTGGGATTGATTTAGGGAGTTTTGGTTTCAACAGTTTAGGAATTAGGGGCCAAAAAAGGGCCCAAATAAGCATTATTCTTGGTTTTCGCACAATAACTTTAGTTTAAGTAAATAGAAATCTATGAAATTTAAACACAAGGTTTATGACCATAAAAGGAAGGTTGGTATTGATTTTGGGAGTTTTGGTCCCAACAGAATAGGGGGCCCAAAGGGTCCAAAATTAAACTTTGTTTGATTTCATCAAAATTGAATAATTGGGGTTCTTTGATATGCCGAATCTAACTGTCATGACTGTGTATGTAGATTCTTAACTTTTGGTCCCGTTTTCAAATTGGTCTACATTAAGGTCCAAAGGGTCCAAAATTAAACTTAGTTTGATTTTGACAAAAAACGAATCAGTTAGGTTCTTTGATATGCTGAATCTAAAAATGTACTTAGATTCTTGATTATTGGCCCAGTTTTCAAGTTGGTCCAAATCGGGGTCCAAAATTAAACTTTGTTTTATTTCATCAAAAATTGAATAAATGGGGTTCTTTGATATACCAAATCTAACTGTGTATGTAGATTCTTCATTTTTGGTCCTGTTTTCAAATTGGTCTACACTAAAGTCCAAAGGGTCCAAAATTAAACTTAGTCTGATTTTAACAAAAATTGAAATCTTGGGGTTCTTTGATATGCTGAATCCAAAAATGTACTTAGATTTTTTATTATGGGCCCAGTTTTCAAGTTGGTCCAAATCAGGATCTAAAATTATTATATTAAGTATTGTGCAATAGCAAGTCTTTTCAATTGCACAGTATTGCGCAATGGCAAGAAATATCTAATTGCACAATATTGTGAAATAGCAAATTTTTTTTTAATTAGAGTTATCTTTCTTTGTCCAGAATAGTAAGCAAGAAATATCTAATTGCAAAATATTGTGCAATAGCAAGAATTTTTTTTAATTGGAGTTATCTTTCTTTGTCCAGAATCAACTTAAATCTTTGTTATATACAATATACAATGTATATTCACTTTTTACTACCAACTGATAAATTAAAATAATCTTTACCATTCAGTGATAACAAGCAGTTTTTTTACATCTTAATATTTTATGATGTATTTAAATGAGTAGTTATTGTTGCAAACTCCATTAGAAATTTTAATTGAGATTAGTTTTGGAATAAGGGAAAGGGGGATGTGATTAAAAAAATTGGGTTCAATTTTTCTCATTTGAAATTTCATAAATAAAAAAGAAAATTTCTTCAAACATTTTTTTGAGAGGATTAATATTCAACAGCATAGTGAATTGCTCTAAGAGAAAACAAAAATTTTAAGTTCATTAGAACACATTCATTCTGTGTCAGAAACCTATGCTGTGTCAACTATTTAATCACAATCCAAATTTAGAGCTGAATCCAGCTTGAATGTTGTGTCCATACTTGCCCCAACCGTTCAGGGTTCAACCTCTGTGGTCGTATAAAGCTACGCCCTGCGGAGCATCTGGTTTTTATTGTAATAATATTATTTTGAAACTATTCTTGAGTTATTAGTTAATAGGGTAAACATAAATGCTAAGTATATATATTTTTTATTTATTAGAGAAGACAATGGGTAAGTCTAGTGTGTACACAGGTTATGGTAGACATTTTACTTCCTTCTTGAAATTCAGATTAATACATTTTTTTCATATGAAAAACTTTACATAATTCTATAAAAACTTTTGCTTTCTTAACAAACTTTATACAGACATAAAATTTCAATTTTTAACAGTTGGTTCAAAATTACAAAAATAAATATTTAGTTTTGAAAAATTTATAAACAATTTACAGTTTCTTTAAGAGGTTTCTGTATTTTCTAGATATTGTAGTGGTTAACTTTTGGTTGTTTTATTAATACATATGAGCCCCTATACTATGTCTGGTTTATGTCTGTCCTTCCTTCCACCCATGTGTCTGTCCACATATCCATCCTATATAAATTCTACTTCAAACTGTTCTTAGGGATTATTAACCTGATCTTCCTGAAAATTTGTATCAACCTCATGCAAGCATGCTTTATTTGGAAATGCATTTTCAGACTCTGGGCTCATTCACTTCTTTACCGAATTGTCTATATTCTTCCACTTAGTTCAAATGGGCATGTTTGAAAATTATGAGAATATCATATTGGCCCTATTCCAAAGGCTAACTAGGATGTTGTTTTAAAAAAAAAATTAACATAATTTGCCATTTATAATCTGCCTAGAACCTCATAAATTCAGTCATCTAAATCTTCTGAAAGTTTGGCAAATTGCATTTAAATATCATGAGTTTGGATTATTTACTAGTTTCACATTATTGAATTTGATAGTAAATGCTTATTTCACTAAATCTTGCATTTCACTGTTTTGACATCTTATGGAAAATGTACATTACATAAGTGGGGGGTATATATCATTTAGCTAGGCAAATTTTAACAGTTGTGAAAGTAGTGCCTAAAAGTCACTTTTACAATGTTTCTCTTAACGCTTTGTTTTATATACATGTATATAGTATTATAGTCTCGAAGTTACTCTATATCCTCTTCTAGTTTTCCGACATAAATAGAAGGTGAAAAGGGAGGGTTGGGTTTCCTGAACTGAATACTTGACAGTTATTATATCAGTATAAAATGATGTTAAATTTAATGGTCTTTAAAGAATAATAAGTTTTATGAAGAATTTTTAATTAGGTCTAAGTTAACATGTTACCTTTCTGAATTGATGAGCAAAGTCCTTATCTAAAAAAAGTATAAATTAACACAAACTGACTTGCCTAGTTTTTTCCTGAATTATTGTAGATAAAAAGAGTGTTCTTATTATACATAAAAAAAGTTATTATTGCAAGAGTTTTTTTAGTGGTAATAATGATTTGTTGAATTAAGGAAAGATTGTAATATTTTTCTTTATACTGCAACTAGTATACAGTTATTTAATATGTAACTATGAAATAGATCAAAATATATTTCCCGAGGTATGAAGATCAGCTCATTGTTCTATTACCCGAGGCCAATGGCTGAGGACAATAGAACAATGAGCTGATCTTCATACCGAGGGAGATATATTTTGATCTATTGCACTGCTACACATTCAATAACTGTTTTATTACCTAATACATACTGAGTCTGTTCTAACAAATTCTTAGAAATAAAACACATGAAAGTAACAACTGTATTAATTATAATGTGTAAGGAGCATACATGTACAACCAATACTTTAGAAATTCAATAAAACGGACATGAAACAATAAACCCCAAAATGTTTAAAAGACCCAATTTGATTGGACAACATGAATACCTTTCAACTAATCAGTTTTCAGAATAAGAGGTCATAACAGGTCAGTGCAATAGACTGCACACAGGTGCAATAGAACCATAATTTCCAGTGCAATAGACCATGGAACAAAAAATGGCAGAAAAATAGCAAATAATATTGAAATATTAATAAAACAGTAAAATACTCTTTATTAGGTAAAAGTAACATAGCTATTTTTTGTATAATGTCAATTTCATCATGGCCACTTTAGTTTGACATTTGTGTTACAATTTAAAAAGCTATCAATCATGTCAATGTATTAATTTAAGTTTCAGTATAAAAACAATATTAGGTCAATGTTATAAAAATATAAACTTTTTTGTACTCAGCGCAAAACTGAGGAAGGGCTCGGTAGAACCTCGTCCATCCCCAGTTTCTCAGCTTCATACAAAAAAGTTTATATTTTGATGACACTGACCTAAGATTGTATATGTCTATGAAGAAATGACATAAAAAAATTGGGTGCACACCGAATAACCCGTGTAGCATGTTAATTTAAAGTGATAAGACAAACCACTGTCAGCCAATCAGAAGAAGTGTTACATCCAAAATTAAATTATTGCAACAGACACGACAGAAAAACTTGAAATAATTTTGATGACACTTTGCTTAAATTTCCACAGGAATTGTGGAATTTACCAATGAGACTTGAGGAAGAGGCAATAAATAAATAAAGAAAATTTCAATATGATTATAAATTCCAAATTACAATGTCATTTTTTTTACTGTATGAATTGAAAGTTTATCATTGTACTTTATATTCATAATGGTAACAGTGTTTTATTGGCATTACTGATAACTGTTGATACAGGTGATATCTTTGACAAAGGATCTAATCTTGTACTAGTTCCAAAAAATGGGAACATCTGCACATATTGATTGCTTAGTATATATCAAATACCTTTTCCAGCACTTTTGCACTCTGATTAAGAATTTATAACAAATGTTTATATCAGCAATGTCTTGGAAAGATAAGATATATGCATCACTGGGGAACATTGGAAAGCAGTTTTTGTTTTAACTTTAATTTATTAATCAATTAATCAAAATTTGTTTTAAGACAAAGCCTAACCCAATTTTGTACTGAGTACCTGACAACAATATGTTTCTGCTACAAAGTTGTACTACATGTATGTAATGTAACATTGGTTTTTTAAAAGATTCCGGATAATTCCTAATAATATACCAGGATAAAGAACAAAGCAAAAACATAATTATAGAATACATGATTTTGAAATAAGTACATTTTAAACAATGACTGTTGGAGAGGTAAGTTCAATGGCTAAATTTCGCCCTCTATTAAATACCCTTGGCAGGAGATTTATGATTTCCATGTAGAAATCTTATTTGGAAAACAAAAAAACCCAAGTTTTTATTTTGTATTTTTGATACGTATTGCTTTTGTATGTATTTTTTAAGTTTTTATGTTTCTCATTTGATTAAAACATTTGTAAGGATGTCATTGAAATATACTGCATATAGTATAGATAGTGTGGTTGAACATGTCTAAATATAAATTGCCAGATAAAGCATTTTAAGATAAATCAAAAACCAATAAGATGTTACCTCATTCCATTGTAAATGTAGTTGTGAAATTATTGTAAATGGATGAACGCTATTTTTCTTACAGAAATTCAGAGAAAATTAAAGCACATAAAAGAAAGAGTAGACCACCAAGACCTCAAAACAGAGATGCAATAATTGCTTGGTTTCATGATGAAGAAAGAGAACGGAGTGCTGGTCTAGATCCCCAAACTAATAAACCTGCAGAATGGTTTCATGGTAAAAAAAAAATTAACTGAATACATATGAAGGATTGGAATAAGTGTACTGTGTAATTTTTACTTTGGTTGGTACCAATTTTTTCGATATTTGGAGAAAGTGTTTCATTGATATTTGATTTTGTGGTTTTTATACACACATTTAGTACTGAAAGAAAAGTTTATACATTTTTATACGACCGCAAAATTTGAAAAATTTTTCGTCGTATATTGCTATCACGTTGGCGTCGTCGTCTGCGTCGTCGTCGTCTTCGTCGTCCGAATACTTTTAGTTTTCGCACTCTAACTTTAGTAAAAGTGAATAGAAATCTATGAAATTTTAACACAAGGTTTATGACCACAAAAGGAAGGTTGGGATTGATTTTGGGAGTTTTAGTCCCAACATTTTAGGAATAAGGGGCCAAAAAGGGCCCAAATAAGCATTTTCTTGGTTTTCGCACTATAACTTTAGTTTAAGTAAATAGAAATCTATGAAATTTTGACATAAGGTTTATGACCACAAAAGAAAGGTTGGGATTGATTTTGGGAGTTTTGGTTCCAACAGTTTAGGAATTAGGGGCCAAAAAAGGGCCCAAATAAGCATTATTCTTGGTTTTCGCACAATAACTTTAGTTTAAGTAAATAGAAATCAATGAAATTTAAACACAATGTTTATGACCACAAAAGGAAGGTTGGTATTGATTTTGGGAGTTTAGGTCCCAACAGTTTAGGAATTAGGGGCCAAAAAGGGACCCAAATAAGCATTTTTTTTTGGTTTTCGCACCATAACTTTAGTATAAGTAAATAGAAATCTATGAAATTTAAACACAAGGTTTATGACCATAAAAGGAAGGTTGGTATTGATTTTGGGAGTTTTGGTCCCAACAGTTTAGGAATAAAGGGCCCAAAGGGTCCAGATTTAAACTTTGTTTGATTTTATCAAAAATTGAATAATTGGGGTTCTTTGATATGCCGAATCTAACTGTGTATGTAGATTCTTAATTTTTGGTCCCGTTTTCAAATTGGTCTACATTAAGGTCCAAAGGGTCCAAAATTAAACTTAGTTTGATTTTAACAAAAATTGAATCCTTGGGGTTCTTTGATATGCTGAATCTAAAAATGTACTTACATTTTTTATTATTGGCCCAGTTTTCAAGTTGGTCCAAATCGGGGTCCAAAATTAAACTTTGTTTGATTTCATCAAAAATTGAATAATTGGGGGTTCTTTGATATGCCAAATCTAACTGTGTATGTAGATTCTTAATTTTTGGTCCCGTTTTAAAATTGGTTTACATTAACGTCCAAAGGGTCCAAAATTAAACTAAGTTTGATTTTAACAAAAATTTAATTATTGGGCCTCTGTGATATGCTGAATCTAAACATGTACTTAGATTTTTGATTATGGGCCCAGTTTTCAAGTTGGTCCAAATCAGGATCCAAAATTATTATATTAAGTATTGTGCAATAGCAAGAAATTTTCAATTGCACAGTATTCAGCAATAGCAAGAAATCTTCAATTGCACAGTATTGTGCAATAGCAAGAAATCTTCAATTGCACAGTATTGTGCAATAGCAAATATTTTCAATTGCACAGTATTCCACAATAGCAAGAAATATCTAATTGCACAATATTGTGCAATAGCAAGAAATTCCAATTGGATTTCAATTGGAGTTATCTTTCTTTGTCCAGAATAGTAGTTGAATCAACTTAAATCATTGTTTTATACAATATACAATGTATATTCACTTTTACTACCAACTGATAGATTAAAACAATCTTTACCATTCAGTGATAACAAGCACTTTTTTTACATTTTAATATTTTATGATGTATTTAAATGAGTAGTTATTGTTGCAAACTTCATTAGAAATTTGAATTGAGATCAGTTTTGAAATAAGGGAAAGGGGGATGTGAAAAAAAAATTGGAGGGTCAATTTTTTTCATTTCAGATTTCATAAATAAAAAGAAAATTTCTTCAAACATTTTTTTGAGAGGATTAATATTCAACAGCATAGTGAATTGCTCAAAGGCAAACATTTTTTTTTAAGTTCATTAGACCACATTCATTCTGTGTCAGAAACCTATGCTGTGTCAACTATTTAATCACAATCCAAATTTAGAGCTGAATCCAGCTTGAATGTTGTGTCCATACTTGCCCCAACCGTTCAGGGTTCAACCTCTGCGGTCGTATAAAGCTGCGCCCTGCGGAGCATCTGGTTGTACATGTTGCGACAAACTGAAATATTTTTCAATCTCAAAATCTTTATATTTTTAGGTATTATTCCTAGAATGGATGCTGAGACTATGCTAATCAATGAACCCACCGGTAGTTACTTAGTCCGAGTTAGTGAGAGAGTTTGGGGTTATACAATATCATACAGAGCATCAGATAGATGTAAACACTTCCTTGTTGATACAACAGAGAACGGATACCAGTTCTTTGGAACAAATCAAATCAAACATGAAACTTTAGCAGATCTTATCTTATATCATGTGGTAAGTTAATACAAAAAAATATAATGAACATGGAATATTTTTTTTCATGACACCGAATTGTTTAATTTGAAATAAGGGTGAGGGCTAAAATTGCACAGATTTTTCTAACCGACACTGTCGCATAATCCAGCCATCAAAATCTCACTGAAAGTCAAAGAAGGCTTTAATTCAATAAATCAGTTTCATCAAACAAGAGTTGTCAAAAGGTGTTCATAGACAGTAACAATCTTTAGATAGAGAAATCACACACTCTCCAACATTTTTTAGTATAAACTTTGTGAAAGTTTCTAGAGGGCAAAGGTATAAAGTTAATGTACAAAATGTATGAAGTATTTGTCACATATTGAGAAATTTATTTTCTTTCCCACTAGTATTTGAAAAAGATCGCTTTAAAAAATACATAAGTAGTTTCGCAATACATCATTGGATTAATATGTATGACAATTTGATGAAAAAGAAGATAGAATTAACAATTCTAAAACATCATGTATTGAAATAAAGTGGTGTTAATGAACTATTTATGTTGACCGCTAAATGTCTTAGGTTTGTGTGCCATTTTATTGTCTCATTCATCTTAATTTTGATTTGCTTTTGTATTTGTATTTCTTTTAATCATAATTTAATTTTGGATGTAACGCGCCTTCCGATTGGCTGACGTTATTTTGTTATGAGCTCATAGACATAATTAAGTCATGTGACCGTGACGTCATCAACGTTTTTCCATGGTTTTCTACGGTTTAAAATGGAATTTAGAATTAAATTATAAGAAATGACTGTAATATTTTTTCCGTCTATTCGAAACAACATAAAAAATGTGGTGCACACTGTAAAATAACCTGCTACGCGCGTTATTCAGTGTGCACCAAATTGTATATGTTATTTCTTCATAGACAGAAAAAATATTACAGTCATTCCTTAAATAACTGACTACAAATATTTTGTATTTTCAGGATCACCATATAACAGTAGCAGGTAAAGAGATGCTAATAAAACCAATAGGACAGATTAAACCAACACACCCCGATTATTATGATCTATTTAAAAACAGAAGATCCGAGTCAACGTCATTGTAACACAGCATTATATTTTGTTAATACCTTTCAAATCAAACAACTCATTACATGATTTTTTATTTTTTTTGAAAAAGCATAATATAACATGCAAGAGCTAAATAAGCTAAATTATAAAGAGCTAAATTATAAAGAGCTAAATTATAAAGAGCTAAATTATAAAGAGCTAAATAACAGATGTTTAGTATAGTAGTATTTTACATTGAATAAATTGAACAAAGAAAGAAGATTAATTTGATAGGAAATCAGTAAATCTGTATTCATGTTAGCAGAATGATAATTTCATGCAAGCTATATAATATAGAAAGGATTTTTTTTTTTTAATTTTCTTTACTTTGTATTGTTTGAAAATTGATTATAGCTTTAACTTTACCATTATATAGTGTTTTTCATATATGGTTGATACTGGTAAATTTTATATCAAATTTCACATTGAAATCATCATATATTAAATTATCATCAGTGTACATACTTAATACACTAATTATGAAGTATGCAATTGATATTTTATGACATAAAACAAGGTCCGGGACATCAGGGTATATTAAGTATATATAAATAGCTATACAAGTTTTTGAGTTGTATGATTTGAAGGGTTTGTTTTAGGTTCGGTTAGTGCTATTATTTGCTTTATTATCAGTTACGGTTGTAAACTTTTTGTTACAGAATATGCATTCCCATATTGGGGAAATCTTTTAGTTCATTATGTGATACATGTAAATATATGCAACAGCGATTTCATATTTGTATATCTATGCAAAATTCTGATTCCTGTGCATTTCATAAATAGTTGATTATTCTTTTTAAAAAAAGCCATAGCTGTTACCTGAGGTAAACCTATCCATGTTGAAGACCATTTTTTGACCTATAATTGTCTACTTTTACAAACTGTGACTTTGATGGAGAGTTGTCTCATTGACACTCATAGCACACCTTCTTATATCTACTTCTTATACAATAGGATATTACTTCTTAAAAGATATTAATGGAAAGTTTTGATTTCAAACATTGCTTTCATTTTTTGTATGCTTTTTGGGTAGAGTTATTTTTTCTTTTTCTTTACATGGAAAAGACAAAAAAGGACTAGCTTATTAAAGTTATATGAATCATTCAGAATTGAAGGTGTACTTCACATTTCAAACTGTAGGTCATTTTAAAAATTGTGTAAATATCAGAAAAATGACGATAATGCATTTTTTATACGACCCCAAAAATTGAAAATTTTTTGGTTGTATATTGGTATGATGTTGGCGTCGTCGTCTGCGTCGTCATTGTCGTCGTCGTCCGAATACTTTAAGTTTTCGCACTCTAACTTTAGTAAAAGTGAATAGAAATCTATGAAATTTTAACACAAGGTTTATGACCACAAAAGGAAGGTTGGGATTGATTTTGGGAGTTTAAGTCCTAATATTTTAGGAATTAGGGGCCAAAAAGGGCCCAAATAAGCATTTTCTTGGTTTTCGCACTATAACTTTAGTTTAAGTAAATAGAAATCTATGAAATTTTAACACAAGGTTTATGACCACAAAAAGAAGGTTGGGATTGATTTTGGGATGTTTAGTTCCAACTGTTTAGGAATTAGGGGCCAAAAAAGGGCCCAAATAAGCATTATTCTTGGTTTTCGCACCATAACTTTAGTATAAGTAAATAGAAATCTATGAAATTTAAACACAAGGTTTATGACCATAAAAGGAAGGTTGGGTTTGATTTTGGGAGTTTTGGTCCCAACAGTTTAGGAATAAGGGGCCCAAAGGGTCCAAAATTGAACTTTGTTTGATTTCATCAAAAATTGAATAATTGGGGTTCTTTGATATGCCAAATCTAACTGTGTATGTAGATTCTTAATTTTTGGTCCCGTTTTCAAATTGGTCTACATTAAAGTCCAAAGGGTCCAAAATTAAACTAAGTTTGATTTTAACAAAAAATGAATTCTTGGGCTTTTTTGATATGCTGAATTTAAACATGTACTTAGATTTTTGATTATGGACCCAGTTTTCAAGTTGGTTCAAATCAGGATCCAAAATTATTATATTAAGTATTGTGCAATAGCAAGAAATTTTCAATTGCACAGTATTCAGCAATAGCAAGAAATCTTCAATTGCACAGTATTGTGCAATAGTAAGAAATTTTCAATTGCACAGTATTGCGCAATAGCAAGAAATCTTCAATTGCACAGTATTGTGCAATAGCAAATATTTTCAATTACACAGTATTGCGCAATAGCAAGAAATATCTAATTGCACAATATTGTGCAATAGCAAGAAATTTTCAATTGGAGTTATCTTTCTTTGTTCAGAATAGTAGTTGAATCAACTTAAATCATTGTTTTATACAATATACAATGTATATTCACTTTTACTACCAACCAATCTTTACCATTCAGTGATAACAAGCACTTTATTTTACATTTTAATATTTTATGATGTATTTTAGAGTAGTTATTGTTGCAAACTCCATTAAAAATTTGAATTGATATCAGTTTTGGAAAAAGGGAAAAGGAGATGTGAAAAAAAAGGGGGGGGGGGGGTTAAATTTTTCTCATTTCAGATTACATAAATAAAAAGAAAATTTCTTCAAACATTTCTTTGAGAGGATTAATATTCAACAGCATAGTGAATTGCTCAAAGGCAAAAAAATTTTTTTAGTTCATTAGACCACATTCATTCTGTGTCAGAAACCTATGCTGTGTCAACTATTTAATTTTAGATTTAAATAAGTTTGAAGAAGAAATCTTTAATTGATTTGTAAAATCTTGACATTTGTTTTGTGTAAAAAACCCATATAATGTCAAAAATTTGATCCCAATCCAAATTCAGAGCTGTATCACGCTTGAATGTTTTGTCCATACTTGCCCCAATTGTTCAGGGTTCGACCTCTGCGGTCGTATAAAGCTACTACTTAAGGTGGTACCTAACATTTAACTAAAATTAATTTGGCTCGTTTAATTTTCTTAAAATTTTGATAAAGTATTTACTTTGACCCTTTTACAAAAATATGAAAATTTCAAAAAATTTGAACCAACCATTTTTTCAGAAATATTACACTGGTTATATAGTAGTTTGACAAACACTTATTTTGATAATTGAAAAGCTTAAATATTCCCGTAACAACACAACGTAATTTAAACGTTTAGATGATTTTACAGAGTTATCTCCCTGTAGTGTTAGGTATCACCTTAATTCTTGCTTAACATTAGTTTGTGGTAATGTTGGTAACCTCCAATCATAGAATTCAATAAGGGAAATTGATACTTTTTACATATCATTATATTTTTGTGCAATGGAAGCAAGTTTTGAGGTAATCACTTGTAATTTTTTCAAAACCTTTATTTCTTATATTCATATAAACAGATGAAAAAGCAGTAAACAACCTTAGAATTTTATCAAGTGTTTTGTTAAACTTTGACTGCTGAGACTATACTAAACGATGATCCAGATCAAAGATACCACTTTTATTGGGTTTTTTCATTATTTTGACATAAAATCATCAATATAAAATTATTTTTTTTAATTTAGCTTGGCATGCCCAAGCAATATTATCTGATAATGCTGTTCAAAAATGCTTCATTTCACTTGTAGAAAATAGATATTTTTATATTCATATTGTTAAAATCATTTTATAAATTTTGTAATGTACTTAATAATTTTATATGATATTTTTTACTGTGCAATACAAAACTGAGTTAGTGATAGTATTATATATTTCTGTCAGGATTTTGTAAAACATTTTATCCACCTATTGCTATGTTTCATCATAGATTGTACATGTTAAACAGGATTGACAGTGATTCACATTTTTATGATATTTGTAAGATTGAATAATAATTTTTTATTGTCACTTTGAAGTTTGATCTTGTTTAAAGAAAATATGTATCTATGATTAAGGTTAATGGTCAGTAAATGTCACAGATTTTGGTAAAAACTTTCCTTACAGCTTTGGCTTGCTGATCTATTGAAAAGTGTAATTTCATGACATAAGAACAATATTTTAGATGATATCGTCATTTTAAACGACTTTGCTCTGTTTCTAACCATTTCAATTAAGATTTGAATTCTGGGATTGTTACTTTGTTCATGCTTATTGCATCATGTTTAAAATTATTTTTTGTAAATTTTTTTTGTAATAGCTGATACAAGAATCTCACAATAAGCATTCATTTTATTGTACAGATTATTATTGTATTTTCATATTTGTAAATACATTATGAATTATTTGTTCAAAATGCATTATGTATTTATCAGAAAAATAAACAATTAATGAATATAGTGTAAGGGCTTTTCTAGTGCTAAAGGATATCAGACAATTTATTTATAATAGTCTTAAAAAAAATACATACTTCTGTATATTTGCTTTAAATAACCACTATTACAAACACACTATTTTCAAATAAGTATTATACTGACTTGCTTTCTAACTAAGAATACTTAGTTCTTATGTTATCTCATAAAGTCAAGTCTAAGATCTATTGAAAAATAATAAAGATTAATAAGGATGTGGAGAATTATTTTGGTATTTTGCACTACATTGAATATAGAATATTCTTTTGTATCCTGAGCACCATTAACTGAATGCTGTTTTCACATGTCCAGGTTACACTATACAATAACAGTAAGGCCAATGAAATGTCTGAAGTTCAGTGATAAGCTGATTGTGATAAATATAAATACTAGTCTGCAGCTCTTCTTATAAAATAAAAAAACATACAAGAAAAAATACACTTTCCAGGACATAAGTATTATGTTTAATTTAGTAATTAAAAAAAGAAAAGACACAAAATTTAAATGAGATCTATTGGCTGTAAATAACATTTAAAAACAGTCTGATTTGAATGGAACTCTTTGACCATTTTGTAAAAATGTGAAATCTAGTCGGTGCAACTGCAAAACATTTAGGAAGTAAAAACTTTGATGAGATTTTCACTGAAAGTTTTTTATAATGAAGAATTCATACTGCCACTTTTTCAGCATTAATGATACAAGCATTGCACTAATTTCTGAAATTGAGGTATTCTTTTATTGTATGTTTTTTTAAAAGAGTAATAGGCTCTTGTCTCCAGAATGTATTTATTGTATTGCTGTGTGAGGAACAGAATAATTTGTCAGTCACAAGTTGTATTCTGTAGAATTGAGAATAAAATAATCCAAGCTTTTATATTTTTGGTAATTTTTGCAGGTTTTTCAGAATATTGAATGAAAAAATGCTACCTTCCTCTTTTTATTGCTATAAAAGTAAAACATGACAACTATTTCTGACCAGTACATGGTTATAGGTAAAAGAATGTTTTTTAAGCAGCATTTAAGTGACAAAAGACTAGTCTACAAGAGATATATAAATAGGAGTGATAGAAAGATATCTTTAAATGTAAAACTCTTCTTGTTATGTATTATGTAAATATATTTTGTTAATGTATAGAAATAACCCAGAAATAGCATTAAGTTGATAAACATGTCAATTTTAATCTGAAATTGCTAAAAATAATATCACATACAAAAAATAAACATAACAAAATTTCCTTTATTTATTATGTTCTTGCTTGGACTGAGGACTCTGTATAAATCATTGTTTATAACATAAACCATTTAAGCATTATTGCCTGAAGCTTCAGTATACATTCACAATAGACTACTTTCATATTAACATACCTTTCACACTGGTTTAATTTTTCAACAGGTTACCTTTTCTGTAGTAGGACATCCTGCTACTCAGTCAAGTAAGAGCAAAAACAATAATTCTCCCCCAAAACTGCATCAATTATGTTTGATTTTACTTCTGTTAGTTGCTCTTCCTTGACAGAGTACCAGGAGTCATACCATACAGTAGGTAACCTGTAGAAAATTTATATAATCCAGAGTCAAAAGTCAGTAATAAGAATAGTCTTATTAAGATTTATAAGATCTCTTGCTCAAGTTATATTTTGTTGCTTTGTTCATTGGAGCTTAATTTATTCCTAACAGTATTTTCTTGTTTCTGATACTCTTCTGTTTGATCAGAATAATCTATTTTCTTTTTTGTGACTTATATAGAAAATTAAAAATTTCTAAAGAGATCATCAGACCTTTCATGCTGTTTCAGAATGTAAATTCAATTCTTATCTTGATGTTTTGTTAAAAAAAGTAAGAGCTAAATTTCTTCAGGTTTTATCCATAAGCTGCTAATTTTTTACTAAACAAAATAAGAAATGAATTGAATACATAATGTCAAGCTTTAGATTTAACACATCCATCAGTTCAGGAAATATTACAATAAAATGGACACATACATGGTTAATGATATTTTTTGTCAAGCATTTATGCCAGTATTCCAGTGTAAGTTGGTAATGATAGATAATATGTCAATAATACAGCAATTCAAACAGTAGATATGAAACAAATGGAAGTCAAGAGCATCATTTATTATATAAGACTGGAAATATTTTAATTTTGTGAAGACTTCTTTTATGAAGACTTCTTTTATGTGGCGGGGTTAAACATGTTTATGAGATCTCAACCCTCCCCCTATACCTCTAGCCAATGTAGAAAAGTAAACGCATAACAAAAGGCTGAAAGTTAAGCACATGTTTTTTGTTATTTTTTCTAATGTGTTTTGGAAAGATATATATTTGTTAATTTGAATTGTTTCAAGGAATTTTACTTGAAGACTGATTTTGTTGAAAGAAATTCATTGGTTGTATGTGTACAACTCTGCTCACTGTGTTCAAACTAAATATATATCAATATAAAGATATAAATAAACTCATATTTATTTATACATGGTGTTTAATTTCTCTCTGTTCATTGGGTTGTGGATGTATACTTTTCAGCAAAAGATTCTCTTCCAAGTGTTTGTACTCTGTCTTTTTTTTTCTGACTGGTTGTAATTTAATTGTTGCGTTAATGTTAAAAATTTATAAAATATATGTAATAAAATTGAGAATGGAAATTGGGAATGTGTTAAAGAGACAACAACCCGACCATAGAAAAAACAACAGCAGAAGGTCACCAACAGGTCTTCAATGTAGAGAGAAATTCCCGCACCCGGAGGCGTCCTTCAGCTGGCCCCTAAACAAATATATACTAGTTCAGTGATAATGAACGCCATACTAATTTCCAAATTGTACACAAGAAACTAAAATTAAAATAATACAAGACTAACAAAGGCCAGAGGCTCCTGACTTGGGACAGGCGCAAAAATGTGGCGGGGTTAAACATGTTTATGAGATCTCAACCCTCCCCCTATACCTCTAGCCAATGTAGAAAAGTAAACGCATAACAATACGCACATTTTAAATTCATTTCAAGAGAAGTCTGAGTCTGATGTCAGAAGATGTAACCAAAGAAAATAAACAAAATGACAATAATACATAAATAACAACAGACTACTAGCAGTTAACTGACATGCCAGCTCCAGACTTCAATTAAACTGATTGAAAGATTATGATTTCATCATATGAATATCAGGCACACTCCTTCCCGTTAGGGGTTTAGTATCATACCATCATAACATATATGAGATAAACATAACCCGTGTCATGCCAACAACTGGTTTTTATACAACCGCAAAAATTGAAATTTTTTGGTCGTATATTGGTATCACGTTGGCGTCCTCGTCTGCGTCGTTGTTGTCCTCGTCTGAAGACATTTGGTTTTCGCACTATAGCTTTAGTGTAAGTAAATAAAAATCTATGAAATTTAAACACAAGGTTTATGACCACAAAAGGAAGGTTGGGATTGATTTTGGGAGTTTTGGTTCTGACAGTTTAGGAATTTGGGCCCAAAAAAGGGTCTAAATAAGCATTATTCTTGGTTTTCGCACAATAACTTTAGTATAAGTAAATAGAAATCAAAGAAATTTTAACACAAGGTATATGACCACAAAAGGAAGGTTGGGATTGATTTTGGAAATTGAGGCCCCAACAGTTTAGGAATTAGGGACCAAAAAGGGGCCCAAATAAGCATTTTTCTTGGTTTTCGCACCATAACTTTAGTATAAGTAAATAGAAATCTATGAAATTTAAACACAAGGTTTTTGATAATAAAAGGAAGGTTGGGAATTTGAGAGTTTTGGTCCCAACAGTTTAGGAATAAGGGTTCCAAATGGTTCAAAATTAAACTTTGTTTGATTTCATCAAAAATTGAATAATTGGGGTTTTTGATATGCTGAATCTAACTGTGTATGTAGATTCTTAATTTTGGTCCCATTTTCAAATTGGTCTACATTAAGGTCCAAAGGGTCCAAAATTAAACTAAGTTTGATTTTAACAAAAATTGAATTCTTGGGCTTCTTTGATATGCTGAATCTAAACATGTACTTAGATTTTTGATTATGGGCCCAGTTTTCAAGTTGGTCCAAATCAGGATCCAAAATTATTATATTAAGTATTGTGCAATAGGAATAAGGGGCCCAAATGGTTCAAAATTAAACTTTGTTTGATTTCATCAAAAATTGAATAATTGGGGTTCTTTGATATGTCGAATCTAACTGTGTATGTAGATTCTAATTTTGGGTCCCATTATCAAATTGGTCTACATTAAGGTCCAAAGGATTAAAAATTAAACTAAGTTTGATTTTAACAAAAATTGAATTCTTGGGCTTCTTTGATATGCTGAATCTAAACATGTACTTAGATTTTTGATTATGGGCCCAGTTTTCAAGTTGGTCCAAAATTATTATATTAAGTATTGTGCAATAGGAATAAGGGGCCCAAATGGTTCAAAATTAAACTTTGTTTGATTTAATCAAAAATTGAATAATTGGGGTTCTTTGATATGCCAAATCTAACTGTGTATGTAGATTCTAATTTTTGGTCCCATTTTCAAATTGGTCTAAATTAAAGTTCAAAGGGTCCAAAAACTAAGTTTGATTTTAACAAAAATTGAATTCTTGGGCTTCTTTGATATGCTGAATCTAAACATGTACTTAGATTTTTGATTATGGGCCCAGTTTTCAAGTTGGTCCAAATCAGGATCCAAAATTATTATATTAAGTATTGTGCAATAGGAATAAGGGGCCCAAATGGTTCAAAATTAAACTTTGTTTGATTTAATCAAAAATTGAATAATTGGGGTTCTTTGATATGCCAAATCTAACTGTGTATGTAGATTCTAATTTTTGGTCCCATTTTCAAATTGGTCTACATTAAGGTCCAAAGGGTCCAAAAACTAAGTTTGATTTTAACAAAAATTGAATTCTTGGGCTTCTTTGATATGCTGAATCTAAAAATGTACTTAGATTTTTGATTATTGGCCCAGTTTTCAAGTTGGTCTAAATCGGGGTCCAAAATTAAACTTTGTTTGATTTCATTAAAAATTGAATAATTGGGGTTCTTTGATATGCCAAATCTAACTGTGTATGTAGGTTCTTATAAGTCCGTTTGACTTCTATAAATCTTCAAAAAATAATTCTTAAAAATTCATTTTTAAAGATAAATATTTTTTTTCTTCATGTATGTTAATGTATGATATATACGAACTCTGACTATGAATATCATAATTTTAAACCTATAATCAAGAAAGTTACTCATTAGGTCTCTATGTTACTTCAATTTATTTTAATATAAAATACTCAATGGAGTACGTATGAGTAGTGTAACAGCCTTCCATTCAAAACAAAAACATTAGACATGTGCTCTAAACCTGTTTCATTGTACCATGTGACTTTACTCATTTAAATAACTCTGGTCATGTGTGCATGCTTTTGTATTTCTCATTGAATACAGAAAGCTCAGTAATCACATGACCAGAGTTATTTAAATGAGTAAAGTCACATGGTACAATAAAACAGGTTTAGAGCACATGTCTAATGTTTTTGTTTTGAATGGAAGGCTGTTACACTACTCATACGTACTCCATTGAGTATTTCATATTAAAATAAATTGAAGTAACATAGAGACCTAATGAGTAACTTTCTTGATTATAGGTTTAAAATTATGATATTCATAGTCAGAGTTCGTATATATCATACATTAACATACATGAAGAAAAAAAATATTTATCTTTAAAAATGAATTTTTAAGAATTATTTTTTGAAGATTTATAGAAGTCAAACGGACTATAATTTTTGGTTCTGTTTTCAAATTGGTCTACATTAAGATCCAAAGGGTCCAAAATTAAACTAAGTTTGATTTTAACAAAAATTGAATTCTTGGGCTTCTTTGATATGCTGAATCTTAACATGTACTTAGATTTTTGATTATGGGCCCAGTTTTCAAGTTGGTCCAAATCAGGATCCAAAATTATTATATTAAGTATTGTGCAATAGCAAGAAATTTTCAATTTCACAGTATTCAGCAATAGCAAGAAATCTTCAATTGCACAGTATTGTGCAATAGCAAGAAATTTTCAATTGCACAGTATTGCACAATAGCAAGAAATCTTCAATTGCACAGTATTGTGCAATATCAAGTATTTTCAATTGCACAATAGCAAGAAATATCTAATTGCACAATATTGCACAATAGCAAGAAATTTTCAATTGGAGTTATCTTTCTTTGTCCAGATTAGTTGTTGAATCAACTTAAATCATTGTTTTATACAATATACAATGTATATTCACTTTTACTACCAACTGATAAATTAAAACAAACTTTACCATTTAGTGATAACAAGCACTTTTTTTACATTTTAATATTTTATGATGACTTTAAATGAGTAGTTATTGTTGCAAACTCCATTAGAAATTTGAATTGAGATCAGTTTTGGAACAATGGAAAGGGACATGTGAAAAAAAAATTGCGGGGGGGGGGGGGGGGGGGTTGTTGTTCAATTTTTCTTATTTCAGATTTCATAAATAAAAAGAAAATTTCTTCAAAAGGCAAAAAAAAAATTTTAAGCTCATTAGACCACATTCATTCTGTGTCAGAAACCTATGCTGTGTCAACTATTTAATCCCAATCCAAATTTAGAGCTGAATCCAGCTTGAATGTTGTGTCCATACTTGCCCTTACTATTCAGGATTCAACCTCTGCAGTCGTATAAAGCTGCGCCCTGCAGGGCATCTGGTTGAATAAATGTGTTTAGTTCCGATGCAAAGACCCTGTAAGTGAATCAATATTAACGCCAAAATATGCAATCTTTAATGACCTGACAACAGTATCGTAACTATGTCCCTTCTTAATAAATCTATTTAAAGGTTTTTTTAGTTTCTGAGGTGAATACTGACATTTTTGTGCTTTATATAGAATATTTCCATAAAAAATTGGATATGAAATACCTGAAGGTATAAGAATATATTCTTATCTGTTATGTTTTTAAAAACTGATGTAAACATATGGCCTTCAACAATGACCTAGATTCATTCTGCATAGCAAAGCATTTTAACAGGTTAGGAGTGACAAAATGTTAAACAATTCATTCATTTTGGAAAGACAACTAAACCGAGTTCTCCAAAAATCTCTACTGTACATCAATATAGGTTAAATGAGTATATTTTTGTAGTGTACCTTATGCTTCATACTTCCTGTCTCGACTGCAATGGCCATTCAAAACCTGATGTTACCGACTTGATATCTAATTCTTTCAGCCTTATCACTACTTTTTTATACACAAAAAATAGTGCATTGATCATAACATTCTATACATTGTATCTATGAACATTTCCAGAAGTTTATCATTGTTATACATACTCAGAAAATGAAGTCACAACATGGTGTTGAAACAATCAGAACCAATGCTTTATACAATGCAATATTTGCGTTTTCATAAAAGCCAATGTTTAAAGTTTGAATTTGGTTGGCCTATTTTTCAAAAATTATCTCCTAAACTACTTGCCAATAGTTTTTGAATCCAAATTTGAATTTGATGTTTATTAAAGCCTCTTCAGCAGATTGTCATTAAATGTTGATTTGGGACAAATATAAAGGCATTGATGTTATTTAGTTCTCATTGAATCATCAATCATTTTCCTAAAATTATTTTATCCTTTTAGACCTTCGGCAGGTATATACTTAACCTTGTTTCGGTTGTTCAAATGAAAAACATGGCTGTCAGAGGTAGTCTTGTTTCTATAATTGTATTAAGTTGCAAAAAGATTTTACTTCAATTTGGACTCCTCAGATAATTTTTCTAATTTTATTTGATGCAAACAGACCAACTTGTATGGCTTGCTATAGGAAACCTTAAAATGCTTAGATCACATTTTTTTGAAAAATATTTAAACAGAAACATAATTCAATGTTTAAACCCACCTCATTGTGTTTGCACTGGTCCCCATGTTTTTCTTTGATAGATATCTGTCATGTCTGTTAGAGAATAGCAATTAGGCCATTAGTTTTCTCGTTTGAATTGTTTTTAATTTGTCATTTCAAGGCCTTTTGTAGCTGACTATGTGATATGGGGTTTGTTCATTGTTGAAGGCCAAATGTTAACCTATAGTTGTTAATTTCTGTGTCATTTGGTCTCTTGTGAAGAGTTGTCTCATTGGCAATCATACCACATCTTTTTTTTTATTTGAGGTATAAGTCAGTCTAAAAACAACAAACATGGATGTTCACTTTTTATTCTTTCTTCATTTGAGAAAGCACCCAATATTGTGAAAACATGAGTTTTTTTCTCATTTCAACAAAACAACATTTTATATATTAAACATGTGATATTTTGTGAACAATAATTTTCAAAAGAAATGAAACAAATAACAATATGTTTATGCAAAATGAGTAGTTCAAATTCATTTCAAAACGATACTGAATATCTTCACATATAAATACGCTTGGCACATACGATAAACTCTAAAATATTCATTCACTCTCCCTAATCACAAAAACTTGTAAACAGTAAGGGTTTCTTGGCAACAAAATGAAATATTAAAAATACAGCCAACTGAAGTGGCTTAATTTTTAAAACAAAAATTTTAATGTTTCTGTGTTCTCTCTTGTATTCAAACATGTTAAAATGATTGATTGATTGTTTCAATGTTCAAAGAATGAGAAATTTACAAGCTCATATCTGCAATCCAAAATTGTATAGTAAATTTTCAAATTAATTCATACACTTATTCATTTCTCTTTTTGATTTTGCTTTTGAAATGAAACATATACATATATCTGGTGAAGTAATATACTTTTTACCTTAAAAGTAATCAACGAAATATACCTTATTACAATTCAAGATTCTAACCAATGCTTACATTGTTGATTATTAATGTTATATAATAATACAGCCATATAGGTTTCACAATCTCACATAGTCATCTTTCAAACATAAAATCACAGAAAGTTGGGCTTACAGTACACACTAATTTTATGCATACATATGACCTATTTCTTTAAATAAATTGTTTTTTCAAAATAATATTACATTTGCTATTAAAAATAAATGATATCTGTTAAATGCATACAAATCACTTTCTATATACTTTGAAATACTGGTACTTATTTTAAAACTATAAAACTAAGCAACAATGATATAGATATCTTGACTATATCGGTTTTAAATTTGGTTTGGTATCATACCATTTTTCAACAATAAAACAAAGCTGAGCATATTTTTTCATAAACTTCAATGATTTAATAACAGTTAACATTGGTAAAAAGTGTAATACTGATTTATTTTGATATAGATAATACAGAAAGCCTAGTTCAAAGACATGACATATTTCTTCAAGTTTCAACATTTTAAAAATTACAAATGTAAATCCTAGCATGAATAAACATATGATGAGAAAGAAGTACGATGGGATTTAGTATTGTTTTTCATAATTAAGAAGACACACACATCCATACCTTTAATTTATTCACTTTTACAAAACAAGCCGAGAAATTTAAAAAGAATGAATGATCAATTAGGCATTAAATATTTCATTCTGTTTTATTTAGCTGTTATCATCTCCCTTGTATATTAAATATTTTTTATTTGTAATAAAGTTTTCTGTTTATAATTCACACACACACACTATCATTTTATATGTTCAATGGACCGTGAAAATTGTGGTCAAAACTTATAATTTGGAATTAAAATTTGAAGATCATATCATAGGGAACATGTACACTAAAATTCAAGTTGATTGGACTTTAACTTTATCAAAAACTACAATGACTAAAATCTTCAACCTGAAGCACGACAGATGGGCGAAGAAAGCATCACAAGAACAATTTTGTATTGTCATACGAGCCGTGTGCAAGGAGAGTTTACTTATGTTTTGTTGCATTTCTAATGGCACTCAGTACTGAATGTTTCTTTATGCCAGATTTACCTTTCAACCAATTGTATATAAAACTTGGAACAGCATTTTTAGATCATGAAAATTATATTTATTGCAATACATTATTACAAAGTTTGTTAGAATTGCACATTTACATTCAGTTAGTAACAGAACTCTATTTACATTTAAATAAATAAATAGGCAATGTCCAATGCAATATCAAGGATTTATACTACATGTACTATATAAATCCTTCGCACTATCGAGTAAAAACAACATTGAAAAAACATTGCATAGCATATACGAAGTTTGTCTCCTCATCAAATAAATTACTGTGTATTCATTTTATTATGAAGATTAACGAAAGATATTTTTTTGTGAATTCCCAATGTCATACATGCTATAAAATATAAAACATAGATTTTGATCCAAAGTCAATGCCATTATTTCAACTGGAGGCAGGGCATAAACAAGAGTTTTCAAAACACACATATATATATATATATATATATATATATATATATATATATATATATATATATAACCATTTTCATATCACAAATCTTGTACATTGTAATAAATATGATCTTTTGCATATCTACCTGAATGAAAGACTCAACACATATCATTAACTATGATGATAGCAATGGATATGATGGATACATATACAGAAAATATGTATAATAACAGGCTCTTAAGGATATTGGCTGCTATGTTTCAAAATCATAGGTTTTTAAAAGACTGTTCTTACATGATAAAATACAAAGAAAGGAACTAAAAACAGGAAAAAATAAAAGTCAATGTTGATGATTTTGAGATATGTGCCATTGACACTTTTTGGGGGAAATGATTCCTGCTAGATTTTTTATACTTTAATATTGGCACCTTTTTTTGAGAACATTGATAAACTAACAAGGTTTTTTAAGATTTTCCAAAACTGCTTTCAAAACAAAATGCAATAAAAGTATGGAAGAAATAGGGGTAAGGGGGCATAATTGGTAATAGCACTACACAGATAAAACAAGATGATTCTCAAAAGTCAAATACAAGACCAGCAAACATCCCTATAATAACTTATTGAGCTGATATGGACATTTAAGATTGATATTGGATATGATATTGGAAATGATATGAAAAACACTCAATGTTCTGTACATGGAATATCAAAATAAAAGTGCATTCATTAATATTTGGACAATTTACAAATAATACTGAAAATGCTCTCCATATTTTATTATGAAATTGAAAATGCAAAATACTTTTTTATGCTTTTTAAATTTTAAAATGCATATAACTTTACATATAATAAAAATAAATGCAAACTTAAAAGAAGACTGAGTATAATTGGCACATAAACAATTATCACATGAATTAGTACTTATCATATATATATTATAGATATCTGACATATAAACCAGTTCATATTATTTACAGCAATAATCCTGTAACAATTCAATAATTTGGCCAATATAATTTTGTTATCATTTACTTAACATGAACATAGTAAAAAAGTAAATCAAGACAATGATTCTAGTATTGACTGTCAACCATGAAACTGTCAGAATGAGATCTTCAAAAATTCTTCAAATTATCTCCCTTGTCAAAATGAGATCTTCAAAAAATTCAAATTATCTTCTTTTTTAAAATTGAATAGTTTCCTCATTTTGAAAAGCTTTGCACACCTCTACTTGAATACTTCAGGGAAAAAAATATAAAACCAGTCAAAAATTTACATAACTTTTTGAAAAATATGGATGATATCTATGTTGTCTTTGATATTTTTCTGTCATTAGAATGTCAAAATGTTTTCTCTGACTAAACTGGTGCCGTGTCTCATCATGCTCACTTTTTGTATTTTAAATTTCTGACAGTATAATATGTGATATACTGTTAACAAAAAGTTTTTACTGACCAATCACTGATATAATGAAGGTTATCCCTGAGGTCAGATTTGGTTTTGATTGCTGTTCATCATCATACAATAGGAAGATTGTCGTCTTTGTCATTGCCATTACCGTTAGTGTCCGCCTGAAACAACAACAACAAAAAAAAGTGTAAAATAAAACCATTTAGTTAATTTTTCCAATTTTTAATCAATCTTAAATAAATGAATCTTTTCTAAACAGATAATAATCTAAATAAAGGTTCTAATTTTCCAAGTAAAAAACAAACTGAAAAAATGTTCAATTAAAAAAAACTCTACTCAGTAGTGCTGTAGCTTGATTTTATAAATAAAATATATGTTTTCATTTACATTTTCAACATTTAAAATATTTGCTTATTTCCTAATGAAAATCATCTATTTAAAATTTCATTATTATGTATTTTTCTGTTGTTATTCAAAAACATTTAGTCTAAGTTATCAACATGCAAGGATATTTTGGATATTGGTAAACCTGTGGACACTGGATTTCAAAACGAAGGAGAGGTCAATATTTTCCAGGTTGAGAGGGATGGTATTAGAGTTCATCCTGAATTCCCCAGAAACTAAACCACGAAACCCTATTTATCTAAAAAAATAATGTGTCCTGCATCACAAGAAAGCTAAATCCAGAATTCCAAGGAATTAGACAGCTAAATGAAGACGTCTCAAAAATATTTTTCTGACCACCTAGGTTTGTACAGAATTTTTTTACCATACACCATGCAATAAAATGAATAAGCAACTACAATTTGTCTTTTCCAGAAGATCCAATTGATAAAATTTGGGCAAAGAAGTTTTAAAAGTCCATGCAGAAGTAATTATTAAAACTATTAGTTCTCAAATGACACTGTGTAAAATATGGCAATGTTACCCAATATACATTGTAGAAAAAAGGGCAAAACATATGTTTTCATATTGCAGTAACTGTTTTGTGCAGTTTGACTGAATTTATATAAAACACTCTTTTATACAACATCTGTGAACACTCCACAATTATTTGTATGGCTGTAATTTCCTCATTCTGTTACAGAAATCTAAAGCAAAATTAACTTCAAATAGACCATTTTGGTGAATTTTAAGAGTAAATGGTCAACATCACAGATTTTCATGTTTCCTTCATCATAACTGTGACATTGTATATTTACTTTTTTTTATTCATGTCATGCAGATATGCTCAGTTTACAGAAAATGAACACTTAAATTTTTTTTTGGAATACTGGTTGTAGAATAAAGTTTTAAAATCTTTTTTTTCCAGCTGAAAGAGCATGTGTGCATGGTCTTTTGATACTTGTTTTAATGGTACAAATTTTTACACTTGTTTTTATGGCATACATTTTTACTATCATATAAAAATTGTACAGAAGTCACAGAGAACTATAAAAGAGCTCTTGGTAAGGGTGGAGGGGCACATTAATATACCAGTACCTTTGTATGTCCCTTCATAGCATCTGAAGTAAAACAGTAAACTTTACATCTATTTTTGAAAAAAATAAAGATATCTTTATATAAACTTTTTTATTCTTTTTTTTTTATTTCTTTAAAAATAATATAAGAATTGCAAACTTATTAAAATCTCCACACGCCTCATTTGCAGCAACCAAGCATACAAAAAAAGATTGACTGCAAAGCTTTAACCCTAATTAGATTGTTAGAAATATAAATGATTTTCTACATTGTTAAAAAAATAAGTAATATATTATCTTTGAAAAACAATTTTTGGGAGTAATTATATTACTTTCATGTGAAAATAGCCTTCACTGCCACAATGACATGCCATAACTTAAACATTTAAATTTAATGTTATTTCATTCAATACCAGAGATGAGATGTAATGAATTCAAAAGGCAAGCTATCAAATTATATATGTGGGCTATATATTCCTTTTATTTTATAGTTGGCACCATTTAGTAATAAAATTATATTTCATCATAAGGTCCTGAATCAATCAAACTTTAAGAAAAAGCAAGCAAATTACTAATGAACCATAAAATATGTCTTATTTTTTTTTATTGCTGAAATCTTAAATACTGAATTTTAGCATTACAATTCAATAAAAGTAATTTCCTTTTCTGAAAAGACAAACTGGCTTACTGTAAACAATATAGAGCAATGGGTACCAAATTGTATTCATATCACTATTACTTTGTATTTAACATTTGGTTTGTATGTCTTCAGTGTTTTTCTTCTGACACAACTGTAATTCACCCTAAAGCTCAGGGAATAATTGTATATATATAGGTGATATATTACTTATACTTACATTTGCAAAAGGAAAGGGATCTATATTTGTTATGTGAGGTATTTGAGCAATGGTTGTTCTTTGTTTAGGCTGCAGTGGTTTTGTTTTTGTAGGATGAGCTGAAAAAATCAAAATTGTTAAAATTCACAAATTCTATCAGTAATAGTAAACTGAAACAAGATCTCAAATATTTTTTAAATCTCAAAAGAAAAAATTAACAAAATAACAGAAAAATAAATATTTGTTTAGGTATCAGGTGATGCGAAACATTTATTTTCAAATGTGTGCATTGATGCCTAAATGAATGTATTTTTCAGCAAAACAAAACTATACTGGAACTTGGTACCAAACTAAAGCTCACAGTTTTCTAGTACTTAAACTAATTCAAAATAGTGCAAAACTAATTAAAAATAGTGCAGCCAATTGTGCCACCTATGACAATCCTCAAAAGCCTATATATATATATTAAAGAGTGTTCCATAAGCCATAAACACAACAAGTTTCCAGTTCCAGGACTTTATAACCTCAAATTTGTTATAGAATGACTTATGACATTTGTAAAACAATACATTCTAGTCTGTGAAATATATATTTTATGTTGTGACACTAAACAATATATATGGAAGAAGGTTTCATTGCTTTGGTGCATATTTTCTCAAGATATTTCTGTACAGAGAACTTTGTAGTGACAGCCTATTTTCCATATCAAAGCCTGCAAGTGATAAAAAGTTCCATCCTTTAATCTTCCATCTCCATGATTGAAGCATTTAAGCAATAATCTTATTTTGTGAAAATATTAACTTCTTGTTCATACCTGTCAACCTTTGAAAATGACCTGCATTGAGGAAGACAAAAATCAGGTCATTATATGTACCATATTTTCGGTCAAATTCTAGTAATTAGAACATTTGTTTTAACATTCTATAACATGTACCAGTTTCCATTAAGTATTCCCAATAGACACTTTTGATTGCTGCATATATAACTTTTAGACAGGTTCAGTTGAAAAATTACATAATCAGAAGCAATAAGTCAGCAAATTGTTTACTTTTTTTCAATATTCCACTGTTTGATACAAAAATTAAATGGAGAATGTGTCCCATGGACACAGATGATGCCCCCCCCCTTATTTGCATAAAAAGGGATATAACTTGAGAACAGTAAAAGAGACACTATCCAAATGTGTACTTGATTTGAGTTTTGTTGTAATAAGCATTGTGTATAAGTATTTTTAAAACATTGATTGAGGCAAACTAAAGTTAGAGAACAGAAACCAAAATTTCAGCAATTTTTCCATTTGAAAAGGGCATAACACTAAAATGATAAAAGTGACGCCACTTAAATTCAAACTTGATCTGTGTCGTGTGGTTATAAGCATTGTGTATAAGTTTCATATCAATTGGTTGAAGCAAACTAAAGTTTAAGAAAGGAAAGGAAATTTCAGCAATTTTTTCCATTTGTAAAGGGCATAACTCTAGAATGGTAACCAAAATTGAAACATGATCTGTGTTTCCAGGTATTAAGCATTGTGTACAAGTTTCATAACATTTGGATGAGGCAAACTTAAGATAAAGGAAACGAGAAATTCAGCATTTTTTCCATTTGTAAAGGGGCATAACTCTAGAACAGTTAAAGTGATGACATCAAAATTTGCACTTGATCTGTGTTTTTTGGTAATAACCATGGTGTATAAGCTTCATGACATTTGGTTTAGGTAAACTTAAGTTTAAAAAGGGAAACCAATTTAGAGATGTAAGCATGGACACACTTACAGATGGTCTAAATCAAAGATAATACCCCGTCAAGATGCATGTAACAGCTTGGTAAAGAACAAATCATTATCCCACCATCTATCTTCTTTCATTCCTTAAGGATGTACTTAGGTGAGGTTTTGGAATTCATGTCAAATGTTCGGACTCCTTAGTGTTTTTCCATACAATACAAGGTAAAATATTTTGCCCCATAACACCCATTTATTTTTTCATATAAGACATGGTAGCTCATGAAAGGTCATTTACAAAATTTTACAAGATTCTTGATTTTCTTTCTTTTGTTTTGAGACCCATATAATACCAATGCATATATTAGGTAAAAGTCCCAGTCAGCCTTTTCCCGCCATATTTTTAATCTCAAATATCTCGAAAAGGAGGTCCATGACCTATCAATATTTTTAGCTTATTTTTATCCTTAAAGAATGCTTTATCAGCCCAAAGTATCAATTTCTAATTCTTGATTTATTAATTTCCACCTAACCTCACCTATTAAGTACATCCTTAAACCCATTAACCTGATCTTTTAAAATTTATCCAAATCAACACTATACCTTCAGCACCTTTTACTTCAGGAAAACTAAGACCTTCTTTTTCTCTTTTATCTGGACTTTTGGATTTAAGTTTTTCATGAAGAAAACTTTTTTCTGATTGGAATGGTTGTGGACTTAAAGTACTACTATGGTGATTTGTTAGGTTTTTCTTCTGCATGTGGGAAGGTGTCTTCTTCACCATCTTATCACTGACCCTGAAAATATATTGACATTCATATTTAGAATTTGCTGTAGTGTGTCTGCAATAACTTTAACACAAAATGAAAACATTCAAGTTTGGGTTTAAAGTAAAAACCACAACTAAAATGTCAAATAGATTGAAATTTCATTACTCATTACTTCAAAACATTGTTAAAGAACTAAATTATTACAGCTGAAAAATAAAAATAAAATATCATGCAAAATTAAAAAAAAAGAAAAAAAAAAGATCATGCAATATAAATAACAAACTCAAACTTTTCCAGGTCTCAAATTATGATTAATAAGTTCAAAACAAAACAATTCAAGTACTTTTAAATAAAAACTCATGTGTAGCAAAACTGATAATATATGCAAGTTTCACACTGCAAAAGAAGTTACTTGTAGAAAATGAAAAATATTTTAGTAATACTTAAAAAGTATCAAAGATAAAATAATAAGCAATTAATCAAATATAGGTTTTGAGTATTCATCAAATGATTCTGACACATAAACGATGTCAATAAAGCAAAATGAAAGTAAAGAGTACCCGGTATGTCAAATGTATTCTAATTGATCACAAAGTAATTGAACAAATAATCAACATTTTAAAAGATCTATCTATCTATATATATATATATATATATAAATGCCTCCTCAGCCCCTTGAGTTAACCACAGTGAGAGGTCTAAATTACAATCATCTATTTTGTAAGCAGAGAAAGCAATTAGTTTTTAAGAGAAGCAGACATTTTACTCAAACAAAAGAGCATAATAAAACTAAGTCTGGTCCATAAAAGATATAATAAGTTTTTTTGTAAGCGTCAATGAAGAATTTCTATGACTAATTTAAAAAGCAAATTATGATGTAATACCTATGTTAACAAATACTTTCGGCTGTAAAATATACAATTCATCAATCTCTTATGTCTCTTCAAGTCTTGAGTATTCAATATTTATTTGAATAACCCCTATTCACTTTACATAATTTATATTCAATGAATATATGATTGAGAAATCAGCAGTCTATATAAATATCTTGACAAATCTAAAATACTTTTATTCTAAATGAGAAAATAAAAGGTAACGCTAAAAGATAATCATATTACGTGCATGTCGCCAGCCTTAAACAAACAATTACATAATTGGTAAACGATGTTAGTAATTCATAAGATAATGTGTCTGATATAGAATAGCTAAGTAAAAACCTGATTACAGCTGCCAAGAAGTGTTAGATTGAAAAAATAAATCTGAACGAGATCAATTATCTAAAAGTGATAAAAAACCCAGTCGATAATTAATCAAAATAAATTATTTATTAACTAACAATTTCAATTGAAAGCATTAAGAAATTGACCCATTTCCTTAATAAATATATAAAACCAAGTACATCTCAATTTTCTTGTAACAGCCATTCCCGTTATACCTTGCATTTCTTCGTAACTCAGTTATCCAACTAGAATACAAAAAGGAAGCAATTCATTTCATCTACAGAGAAGACTTCACAAAGTTGCCAAACTTGTGTCTGATCCATTTGTCATTTCAAACAATAAAATATGTTTAAACTATCTACAGAGCTTGTAATATCAAAGGAAGAGATTAGTATTTAAAATCTCTTCAAATAAATATATACCCTTTCTTATAAATGATTTTTTTTTAGAACTTTAGTTTTCAGGATGAACTTGTACAGCCATAACTTTTCGGGGTAAATAGATATAAGAAGATGTGGTATGAGTGTCAATGGGACAATTTTCTCATCCAAGTCACAATTTGTAAAGGTAAACCATTGTCTTTTACAATGAGCCTAAAGTTTGTATAGATTCTATTGGCCTGAAGTATAAATTCTGTGCATGTGGCCAGGCATAAAGAATTAGATTGCAACTTTTTAAGAAACAAGTTATTCTGAGTGCTTGCAAATCATCAAAGTGCATGAGAGATTGAGACAGTTATTCCTTGTTCTTTATTTTGGTGAAGTTAAGCAAGCCAAAGATCTGGCTGTGCAAAACACACAATATTGTCATTTCACCACTTACCATGCCTGAGGTGTTCCTCGATCTCTGTTAATTATCAAAATTAACATTCATAAAATCTATGCACATCTCTTTTCAAAAGGTACTAATGTTAAATAGTAATTCAAGTAATTAAAAAAAAATAATACCCTTATAATTGGCTATTGAAAAAAAATTAATACCCTTATAACTGGCTAAATAAGCATGGTTATTGATTTAAATTTTAAGATGTACTAAAATGTAACAAAAATGCGTCATTTTTTTCAGCTTATATTCTTTTTTGAGTCTCTTTTTTCTTATATTTTCTTTTTATTATGCTCAATAATCATTATTTGTTTTAAAGATAAATCACATTTTGTTTGTTATAGCACCAATTCACCTACCAAAGTTAAAACCAAAAATTGTGTATTTTTTTCAAAATCCCTGTGACAATCACAAGCATATACATGTAACCCCCAAGTAACATTTAAACTCCAAACAATCACACTTGCATATAAAATTAGTTTTCACAACACTTTTTTCTTGATTACAATCTGCATGATGAAATGATTGATTGTTGGTGATAAATCATTTTAATGCCCCTTTCAGTATGCTTGGCTATATCATGGCTGTCAGTTTTTATTGATGGAGATAGCTTGAGTACCATAGATCTTTAGGAAGAAGAATGACAATCCTAGTCAATTAAGATAGGAGTCAAAGGCATAGAAGTATAGATCTGCCATGAGCAGGATTCCAATTCACAACATCAGTTTTGACAGGCCGGTAATAGCTGTTGGATGTACTATCTAGGCCACTTGGCCCTGCATGATGAAATTAAGTGGCATCTTTGACTTCAGACATCATGTATCATTTAATTTTTAAGTGCAATTTGACACTTTATTCAAGATACTAAGTTTTTACTTTATGGTAGAAATACTAATTGTCAATGATAAAAACAATTCTCTATTATTAAATTGAATTATTTGATGGATCAGGGATGTCATAATTGTTAGATTAATGAATTATTGCACATTATCTTTCAACAATAATCTGCTAGATTTAAACAAAATATTTGGTATTTTTTTTATGATTGAATTCTTTGTCCATACAAACTCTTGGAACAAGTACATGTAAATGTGTAGTAAAAGGGGTATGAACCGGCTATCAGTTTTGAAAAGGGGTATAGTATATATATCTGTTGGGGGATGAACCAGCTTCCAGTTTTGTAAAGGGGTATAGTATATATCTGTTGGTGGATGAACTGGCTTCCAATTTTGTAAAGGGGTATAGTATATATCTGAAGGGGTATGAACCAGCTACCAGTTTTGAAAAAGGGTATAGTATATATATCTGTTGGGGGATGAACCAGCTATCAGTTTTGTAAAGGGGTATAGTATATATCTGTTGGTGGATGAACTGGCTTCCAGTTTTGTAAAGGGGTATAGTATATATCTGAAGGGGTATGAACCGGCTATCAGTTTTGAAAAGGGGTATAGTATATATATATCTGTTGGGGGATGAACCAGCTATCAGTTTTGTAAAGGGGTATAGTATATATCTGTTGGTGGATGAACTGGCTTCCAGTTTTGTAAAGGGGTATAGTATATATCTGAAGGGGTATGAACCAGCTACCAGTTTTGAAAAAGGGTATAGTATATATCTAAAGAAATTAATCCTTAATCAGAACGATAGTTGTATTTGTGAGTGTATGCGAGTGGGAGAGAAAGGCTTTTTATTTTTACTTTATGTGATTGATTACATGCTTGTTATGAGTCCTATGATTAGGAAATAAAATATCTCTACTTTATAGGGTGTGTGAACCAGCGCTACCAGTTTTGGAGAGAAAAACAGTATGAATAAAATGGTATGATAGCAATGAAATGAAGAAGAGATAATTCCCAATAAGATGATTTTGCAGCACTTTAATGCTACATCCTATGATCCAATTTTAAACTAAATGACATATTTCAATTGATTTATAATCAAATGACTTACTTTTCCATGATGTTTCTCAATTTTGGATAAATGATATGTATAGGCCCATTGAGGTGATGGAAATGTTCTTACATTTGATATAAAATTTCAATTTCATTTTGATGTAAAGAAAATCTCACAGCATAGCCAGTTAATTTGAAATGTCTTTATTACAGAACTCTGCTTCATAAGACAAAAAACTGCAATTTCAGATATTATGAATGGTATATCATAATTCTTATTTTCATCCATTAAAAGCCAGAATAGAAAAAACCTGTATATATGCACTAACGTTACAAATATGCTGATAAAATTTACCATTTTAAAATTAAACAAATCTACTCTAAATTATGGCGATAAAATAATTATTTCTACAGAAACAGAATGACTGATGATAATGATTTCTGAAATCTGTCCATCAGCCTGAAGATCGTTAGAAGCAGAAACTATCTTGTTAGAATATTCCGCCACCAAATACAATCCTGATCTGTGTTCTTCTTACCTTAATGGGGGAGGACCAAAAAATATTGGCGAGTTCGCTATAGGACTTGCCATTTGTACAGAGGCAACACTAGGCGACAAACTAGGCGTGAACGAACCTGGCGACATTGTAGGTGTAAAAGGTGACATACTAGGAAAAGGACTGGAAAAATAAGTCATTACATTTTTAATTCCTTTATAAGGCTTAATCAAAAATGGTTTATATTGATAAATCTTATGTAAAACATTACTTCATTTTAAATGAATAAATTACAGTTTCCTGATACTGCTGCTATTGATAAATATTTCTCTATCTAATATATTTTCAATATGCAACCTCAGTATAGTAACTTTTATGTCTCCTGAAAGTTGCTTTTTTTCAACTGTTCATATTTTATTAATCAATGTCATTATCTTCACAAATGTACATGCTATAGTTTAATTTATTAACATTACGGTGGATTTTTTCTTGTTTGAAGAACCAGTTTTCATGGATTAGGGAAAAATGTATTCTGTGAGTATTTGATTTTGTGATTTTCCCACCCCTCCATTTTTATACAACTAGAAAATTGGTACATGGTTAAAAATCTAAATTAAAAATTTAACTTTGCAGATAAATATTGGTTTCATTAGAAAAATATTGAATCCACAGTACATTCATATTAAGTCATTAGTTTGACAATATCATGCAAAGAAATACATGCAATATTAAATAACAAAAATAATAAATTTAACATAATTCTGAAAATGTTTTACAAGTGTGATGATCTCTCAATGCTGATAAAATGACTTAAATGGTAAATACTGAATGATAAAAATGAAAGACATATGATTTTCGGAAGCTATGAAAATTAGAAAGTGAACTGAATAATCTGATACATCATAATGAAATGATTTTTTTATCAGTTAAATGAAAATGAGTTATTATAATATCTTTCAAATAGAAAAGTATGTGTTTAAAAATAAATTATGTTTTCAAAATTTGTAATTAAGGATTATTTGTAAACAAAGTAATAAATTAAAACAAAGGGGGGCAAGCCAAAAGTGAAGCGATATATTTTTGTATATATATAAGAAGAAATTGGCTGCTTTTATGTTAAATAGACTATACTATGTTATATAGAGAAAATGTTGTGATACGATACCTTAAAAAGTTAAAGCACTGGGATTTAATGACAAGAACTGGTCTGCTGATGGAAAAAATACATAATGGAATCAACAATGGTTTGCTTTTATTTGATATGCATGAATACAATAATTCTGGACATTGATTTGACAATCAAAATAAAATTGAACATGAAGATCTTTCAGCCTCCGTTTTGAAAGATGAAAAAGTATTACAGAAGGGTACTACCTAAATTCTTGCTTGATCGTGAACACAGATCTTTAAAAGCTTTACTGAGATCTGCAGTTTGAAGCAACACATCCCTACCCTTATATGCAAAATAATAATACTATTTGCAATTTACATAATAATCTGGTATAATAGAGTATATATATGATATAAAATTGAGAATGGAAATGGGGAATGTGTCAAAGAGACAACCTGACCAAAGAGCAGACAATATGTATGTTCCTTAAAAGTACACTAGTACTCTGAATGTTAACACAGGGTAGCTACCTATGTAAATGTATTGCTCTGTTTAGGGTACAAATGTCTACAGGGAATTATTGATGATTTTTTATATAAATGGAAGGTCTATATGTATAGATTGTATAACTCTAATATATACAATAAAGAGATAGAAAGGCAAATATTAATATTCCATTCATTTTGTATCCAAATTAACAGCAAAACTTAATATTAAGTTTCTTTCATGTGCTCCTTCAAATCTTTAAAGAAAACAAATAGCATGTCTTATTATTAACTTTGTTTCCCCTTACATGACTTAAAGGAATACCCAAATATATTACCAGTATGCTTTTTATATATGGTCACTATCTCTGCATTATGTGATAAACACAATAATTTAATTGAAAAAGAATAGTTTTCCAAATTATGCATGAGGAATTGACATTTAATTTTTTGCAGCCTATTTCTACATCTAATTTATGTTTCTTTCTACAGAAATTGTAACTTTCTAGTTTTACCATGACAATTCTAACTACTAGCAGTGTATGCACTACATTGATAAGCTACATTATCAAATACCAAATCAAATGTCCGTAATTATCCACAAAACTGCAAAAATGTTGACCTACAGAAAAGTGTGATAGAGTAAGCAATGCTTTGACATGAAAGTGTGATGCATGTGATAAAAACTACCAAACTTCTTTTTTGAATTTGTCAAACTTCAAATTTTATTTAGCACTTTAAAACTTTAATTTGTGCTGTATTGCATTTTAAAAGTTTGTTTGCTATTAATATTTCAAATTTGTAAGCTCTATGAACAAAATTTTACTACTGCTAGAATAGATTAAAGTTAAATAAAAATCACATCTTTGATAACTTAGAATACCATCAAATTCTTTACAAATATGAGCTTGAAAATCAGGTTATTTTTCAACAATTTAAAAAATATTTAGAACCATTCTTGTTTTTTTAAAATCTTCATACATTCTCTACACAAAAAGAAAGGTGTTGTTGTTAATTTTCTGTTTCTTCTTTACACGAATGGACAATTATCTTAACTCAAGACAACAGTTTTACAACAAACCAAACATACAACACCAAAACATTTACTACTGTTACCATGGTAACCATTACTAACCTGGTAATTGAAGGCATTGACTGGGGATTATTTGTAGTAGAAATATGATTGGTCTGACCAGCATTATTAGCAATCGGAGGTATCGAAGGTGTTGTCTCCTTAATTCCTTCACCATTTTCTTTTACATCCTTCTCATTTTCTTTGTCACTTTTCCTATCAATTTTATCATTTTTTTCCCGGTCTTTCGTTTGATCTTTGATAATTTTATTGTCTCTTTCTTTAACATTGTTAGACACTTTTGAGTCTTTAATCATTGTCTTTTCCTTTTCACGCTGGTTATTTTTCTCTTTTTCCTTCTGACTATCACCAGATGGAGATTTAGCATTGACAGGGGTCAAACTTGTATTTTGTTGTGAAGTCTTTTTAGCTAGTTTTTCTGTTTCCTTTTTGTTGTCTTTTTTATTGGCATCCTTTAAATATAAAAATATTGACTATGTAAAGTATTTATACTGTTACTAGTTAACATATATGGTTTTTGGTCCATATTAAAGGAGTCTATTATATGAGCATTCCTATACCAGACAGGTACTAAAATAAATGGCTATTTAAAATGGATAGATTTGATAACAGATAAACTAGAAAGAAAAAGAAAAACAATCATTTTTGATGCACCAATGGGAATTTAAGCAAAAATTATCCATTTCTCACTTTGTTATATATGGTAGTTTTAGATATTCAGATTCTATTTGATTTAAAAAAAAAAATGGTTACAAAAGACCTAAAAATGGTCTCTATTTCTATCTTTAATTTCAAATTTAATTTCAAATAAGGATTTCCTTTTTTGTTTTCAAAATGAATAGAATTGAATTCAAATGTCAAGGCTTTAAGAGAAAATATCCACAAGAATATTTCTTTTCCAATTCTATAAATTTTTTGCTTGTAATACTCATAACTAAACAATGGGCCCTTACTGAACTTATTTCTGACAGAAATGCCATTTCTTAATGTAAGTTATTCTGAATTCAATTAATTAAAATCAAAATTTTTATCTATATACATTTAAAATTCATATTTGAGTAAAAACCTTATTATCTTTTATATCATTAATCTTTTTCTTTTTCTTGATATTTGATCCTTTAGGATCATCTCCATCCTCCTTTTCACTTGATGATGTTTTTATTAACGGATTATTGTGTGTCTCTCTGTGTACTTTCTGTTTCAGATCGTGTTGAATTCGTGTAATAAAACCATCTTTCTGGAAGAATTCATGTTTAAGTAACTGTGTACATGTAGGTCTATCATCAGGATCTAGTCGTAAACTTTGCTGAAATCAAGCAGAATTATATTTAATTCATATAACTTCCACTTTACAACAAAAGAAAGAAACACCATTTCTTTGTGACTTTCTCGTTATCCAGGTTGTGTAATTTAACATCAGAATTAAACTAAAGAGTAATGAAATTAAAAAAATGCCTTTTTAAGAAAACATTTCAATTGTTATTCATTGTATCAAAGAATATAGTTCTTTTTAGCAACTGATCAGCAAAATTTGAATTTTATCAAGAACTATTTAAATTATTGTTAGACACTACGATAAACGTGACAACTTTATAGTTGCCGTGATTTTACATAAGCAATTTCTGTTTAACACCTGTTTTATATTTATAAATATCTCTTCAAATGCATAACTTATGCAATAGTTATCAGCCATAGTATTATAGTGATTAATGTTTATATTGATCAAATTACCAACCTATGTTCTAGATAAGTTTGCTTATGTAAGCACTTTTATAGAAAGTTGACATTTTACTGTATCAATATATACAGTAAAAGCAAGTGTCCTAAAATAATGACCTCAAACTTTAAGCTTTTTACATCACTTTTTCATTTCAATTTTATCCAAAGGTTTCATTATTGCGCTACCTGCTGTCTTATCAATTATATCATAATTTTAAACTAATCCAAATAAAAATTAACAAATAATCAAGATTTCACTGTAAATTGAATTAATGGCTGTAGCATGACATCTGGTATTTAATTAAATCTACCTTTTAATACTATCAATATTGGCTATTTTCTCCAATAATGGCAATATACTTTTATCATTTCTTAATGTCTATGTATGTACAGAGGAATTTTAAAAGACTATTAACAAGCACTTTACAGATAATAAATTCTATAAATAAACACTTCACTCCAAAAGTACCTTCATTAAATCTAAAGCATTGGAGGATATTCTATTAAATTTCTTTTCTAATGGCACTGTTTCCTTTACTTCAGGGATTCTCATACCAACAAACAATGGGTTTCTAAGGAACACTTCTTTGTGACGAGCCGTAAGATTACCTATAAAGAAAGTATAAAATTCTACATATTTTATTGCAGTTCACAATAGACAAAAGAATCTAATTTAAATATATTTGGAGGCCTTTTATAGCTGACTATGCAGTATTGTTCCTTTCTCATTGTTGAAGGCATACTATGACCTACAGATGTTACTTTTTGTGTCATTTGGTCTCTTGTGAAGAGTTATATGGGCAATCATACCACATCTTCATTTTTGTATTCAAATCATTCCAATCATTCCAATCATTTGTACACTAAGATTCAAGTTGATGTATACTGGATCATATTCTTATTTCAAACTTCCTTCGACAACAGAAATTTCTGACAGACCAACAGACAAGGCAGCATGGATTAATTTGAGTACTTTTTATGAATGAGTTACACCAGTCGACCTAAAGGTCAATTGGTGTAAATAATGCCATAGAACAATTGTGTCTTACTGTGATGGAATAACAGAAACATATGACATTGGATTTGTATGGGAAAATGCAAGACTCAGAAAGTTCACACAGGTCTATTGTTTCACCAATCCATAATATCACCAGTTGTCTTTGATTACAGTGGTCTTCTTTTCTATTGCAAAATCACTATTCTTAATTATATAAGTATGTTAGTTTTCCCATTCAAAATATGCAATTATTGTAGGTTTTCCTGACATTTAGATAAAATGCAGATCTGATTTATTTTACCGGTAGTTATATTTTACTGCATTTAAACCATCATGATGAAAGGAGAGTATATTCTTATAAACTACATTTCTAACCACAAAGCCCTTGGAAGTTCCAAGTAAAGCAATTTATTTGCATGCCTTCATTTTCCTGAATTTTTATCACACAACTTGGGAAATTAGAAGAAAGCAATTTCTTTGCATGTATTTATTTTCTTGGGGGTTCTAACTGAGAATGTGATAAATAATGTATGTAGCCGTATGTAAATAATTTACCAAAGCATTTAACTATATGATAGAGTTGATCAATATCTGAATCTCCAGGAAACAATGGTTCTCCAGTAAGCATTTCTGATAATAAGCAACCTATTGCCCATATATCCACAGCTCTGAAAAAAAAAAAAAAAAAATTGTTACAATACTATGGATTTATTATTATTTGTGGGGTACTGAATTTCATGGATTTTATGGGTACTGATAGATTTACTACATATTAGATATATATATATAAATTTCCTAGAGAATTAATTGTATGGGCTGTTTGTCGATCTCAAGAAATCAAGTAAGGTATCCCTGAAAATTGACTTTCAAGAATGTACAGCATTTTAAAAATATTTCTGTACCATATTTTGTTGTGATATCAATGCATGTCTTTTTGTATAGCTGACATATCATGCATTGGATCTTGAATATAAAAACCTATAGTTAGATATTGACACCAATATGAGTGTTATTCATTATTAATCCATATAAGATCCACAGAATTATATAGTCAATATTTGCACTATTGCAAATAAATCAATATTTAGAGAGTTTTTGGCACCAAAATGTAATATTTTTTTTCATTTTTAGGGTAGCATTTTTTTATGCCAATTCCCAAGATGTGGTAACTAGATTCTTATTAGAAATCACATGATCACCTCCAGGATTCGAACCCTGGACTCCTGTGTTAAAAGTCAGTGCTCTTACTGACTGAGCTAAACAAGTACTTCTCAAGCTAAATCGCATACAGCTTGCTTAGGTATCTATAACTCAAGGAAAGTAATCCCATTAACCTTCCAAAATTTGCTTCAACAAAATCTACATGAGATTAGTCACTAATATATCAACTTACTTTCCATATTTTGTATCTCCGACTAGTAATTCTGGTGCTCTGTACCACCTTGTAGCCACATAATCTGTATATGATTCTCCAGGTTGTGCAAGAGTTCGTGCAAATCCAAAATCACACAATTTTACTACACCTGATTTACTAACTAATATGTTTTCTGGTTTTACATCACGATGAATGATCTGTAATAAAAATCAATTATTCATTATAAAGGAAAATACTGCAACATTGTAAAAGAAATATATATATGACATTTTCTATTTTTCTAAAAACAAGAATGTGTCCTAAGTACACGGACGCCCCACTCGCACTATCAATTTCCATGTCCAATGGACCGTGAAATTGGATAAAAAATCTAAATTTGCAATAAATTTAGAAAGATCATACCATATGGAACATGTGTACTAAGTTTCAAGTTGTTTGGTCTTCAACTTCATCAAAAACTACCTTGACCAAAAACTTTAACCAGAAACTCTCACTTTCATTTTCTATGTTCAGTAGACCATGAAATTGGGGTCAAAAGTCTAATTTGGCTTTAAAATTAGAAAGAACATATCATAAGCAACAAGTGTACTAAGTTTCAAGTTGATTGGACTTCAGCTTCATCAAAAACTACCTTGACCAAAAACTTTAACCTGAAACTCGCACTTTCATTTTCTATGTTCGGTAGACCATGAAATTGGGGTCAAAAGTCTAATTTGGCATTAAAATTAGAAAGATCATATTATAAGCAACAAGTGTACTAAGTTTCAAGTTGATTGGACTTCAGCTCCATCAAAAACTACCTCAGACCAAAAACTTTAACCTGAAACTCGCACTTTCATTTCTATGTTCAGTGGACCGTGAAATTGGGGTCAAAAGTCTAATTTGGCTTTAAAATTAGAAAGAACATATCATAAGCAACAAGTGTACTAAGTTTCAAGTTGATTGGACTTCAGCTTCATCAAAAACTACCTTGACCAAAAACTTTAACCTGAAACTCGCACTTTCATTTCTATGTTCAGTGGACCGTGAAATTGGGGTCAAAAGTCTAATTTGGCTTTAAAATTAGAAAGATCATATCATAAGCAACAAGTGTACTAAGTTTCAAGTTGATTGGACTTCAGCTTCATCAAAAACTTTAACCTGAAACTCGCACTTTCATTTCTATGTTCAGTGGACCGTGAAATTGGGGTCAAAAGTCTAATTTGGCTTTAAAATTAGAAAGATCATATCATAAGCAACCAGTGTACTAAGTTTCAAGTTGATTGGACTTCAGCTTCATCAAAAACTACCTTGACCAAAAACTTTAACCTGAAGCGGGACGAACGAACGGACCAACGGACGAACGGAGGCACAGACCAGAAAACATAATGCCCCTCTACTATCGTAGGTGGGGCATAAAAATCTGTAAAGATGAAAATTGATAGTGTTAATTGCCACATTGGCAATAGACAAAGTGGGCTTCTGTAAAACTGCATTAAGTTGCCTGATGCTTCTGACACTAGTAAAGTTTTATTCATACTAGTTAATTTTTGCAACATTTTGTATAGACACATAAGGGAAATGTCTGAATATTTGTTCTCAGACGAGTAGTTGGATGAGTCAACAAATGCAAGCTTTCCGTTTTTTTGTTGAAATGCCAAGATCTGTCAAACTTTAACAAAATCATCAACTACATGTATAAATTTTCTAATAGGTTAACCAACAAAATAACCTAAAAGGTTAATAAATTAGAGGTTATGGATTAACAAAATTTACAAAGCTCATCTCCAGTGTGTTGATTTACTTCCTTGCCAAAATCATGCAGATGTGACAAATATGGCTTACCAAAGGATTTAAAATCTTCATATAACAACTATTTGTGAAGATATTAATTAAGATTAGCATGTTTATTATTTGTCTACCTGTAAGTTTCAAAATAATAAATGTTTAATAAATATTGTTATAAGTATTATTAAAACTGTGTTGCAGTTTATTTGTTGGTTCAAACAAACTACTTTAATTTACAAAGAATCACACTTCAAAATAATTAAAAGCTTAACTTCTCAAATGAAAGTATGATAGTGAAATTTTAAATTTTGGTTATAAGAGCTTTTTCAGTAGAGTTCCAAAGCAAACAAAAACAGAAATGAAACACATCAAGATCTAGGTTTTTATTCCCTGACTGCACATGTACATTTAACAGAATGTCTGTGGTATTTTGATGTTTTAATATTAAAGCCCAATATTTTAAGCATACATCAATTATTTTTTAAGGATATCTTAAATAATTGCAGTTGAATCAAGCTTAAATGGCATAGAACTCATATATATTTATTACATTTCAGTCATTTCTTCTTCAGTTGTCTGCCATTGAATAAAAGTCCATGATTTAGATTGATGGTTTTCCTGTTTAAAATGTAATTTTGGGGCCATTTGTGGCTTGTTTTGGGGTCTGAGCTCTGTGTTGAGGGCCATACTTTGACCTATAATTGTTAGCTTTGTATATGTGTCGTCTTGAAAGGAGAGTTGTCTCATTTACACTTATACCACATCTTTTAATTTATATCAAACATTCATATAGTTAAACTTACATTATGTACATGACAAAATTCTACTCCTTTTAAGACTTGCCACAATATTCTACGAACAGTGTTTTCATCTAATCCATTTGGACATTTTTCTAGTTCATCTAACACAGTATGATCAACAAATTCAAAAACTAAATAAAGTCTTTTCTTTCTACGGAACACTTCTATTAAATTGACTAGGTGGTCATGTCGTAGTTGCTGGAAAAAAAATGCAAAACATATACTATCATATCAATTTTTTTTATCAAACTCTGGATAAAATGGTTTTGCATTAAAAGAGTATGGATGCCATGAATCTTATGAAAAGTTCTTATTTTATGCTTTTAAAACTGTAACTTAATGACAACCGTTGAGGAGGGATTCAGTCATTTTAAAAAGGAGAGGGGTTTCAACCCAAGATAAAGGAGGGGTTCTAACTATATGTCCCCATTCAAAGGCATTGATCATAACAAAAAAGGGGGGGGGGGGGCTTCCAAACTGACTTAGATGTCTTCTATCATGTATTACAAGTAGAAACTCTGTGATTGCTTTTGCTGTGCCATTTAAATAGAAAAGAATCTTGTTTGGTTTTTCTAATACCATATGGTCGCCTAAAAAACATCCAAACTTTCCATCTAGATGATAGACTGCCTCCCATGCACAGATGTATTTGTATATATATTTATAGATTATCGTACTATATATTAACTAGATTGGTTTTCTCAATTAAGTCGGTATAGCAAAAGCAATCGAGTTGAGATGACCAATAATAATCAGTTTATTGCTATTTTTGCTATGAAGACATTGTTAATTTCATTGACAACCGCACATGTTCCATTAGTTTCTAGCGATAATTTTTCAAATCACTCAAGGAAATAATCAAACAGCAAGATCAAAGGAAAAATTTGTAAAATAGCAATAATTGTACATATATGTCAAAATAGATAAAATATAGTACTAACGGCTACAGGGGTATTAAAATCAAGTGGTACCAGGTATCTTCACCTTTATGATCTACTTTTTAAGTAAATGTAATGCATCAAATTGAAAGATTAAAGATAGTTCTTTTTCAGTTTCCTATTACAAAAATGAAAATGAAGTTAATTTGCATAAAACATTTATTCTTATAAATCTTCAAACAACAAGTTCGTAACAATAGTATAAACTGGTACTTCAAATTCTTCATGGGGGATACATTGAGTTAAACCATTTTCTTTAAAAAGTTGGATAAAAAACAAAAACATTTGTTCTTAAATTTCAGTCCATAGTTTCATGTCTTAACTTATATAATCTAAAGCATGCATACATATCAAATTAACTCATTAGAATTCTACAGTAATACATATCTGCGTATTCTGGTTACAGTCCTAATGATTTTTGTTTGTTAACATAGCTTAAATGGTCACATAATAAGTGTATATTATGTAATGACTACAAATTCCAGATTCTATTACAGTTGACAGGGGAACAGTCTGTTATCTTTACAGATGAGGAGTAATCATAGCATTGGAATGCAATTTGATAATGCTGGTCTACATGTACCAAATATTTTCAAGCAAAGGCAACATGTAACTAACTTCATCTCTGTTTTGAAAAAAAAAGTTCAACAATGACTTTCAATCTTGTATGTAGGAAGGATTTTTGATACGAAAAACACTCACTCAGACTCAACAACATGATTAAATTTTAATGTTGAGTAATTTTAGAATGTAGCATGCATTACTAGGGCATGTAGAGGTACATGCCTGACCCCATAAATGAAGTATCATTGGGACCAATCTGGAATAAGTTTCTAATAACTCAGTATCAATATTTAATGTCTTTAAAACTTGTCAAGACATATATTTTCAATGAAGCAATAAGAGGAAACATCTGAAAGGGCCTAAAACATAGTTCTCCTTATCTGTTCTATTAAAGTTACAAAAACAGAAAGAAATGTGTCATGTACAAACAGACAGACAGACAAGACAGATGAAACCAGTATGTTCCTTTTTTGAAACAGAAAATTTTATGTTTAAATATTCTAGTATAATGTGTGTTTGACTATTCTAAGCTATTCATAATCCAACCAAATATAAGTTGTTTATAATCAAACATTATAAATACACGTATTAAATCAACCATTGATATCATAACACCGTGATCTTCAGTACAGGCAACACACGATAAAACAGTTGTTAAGCGCAATTCCTCAAGTGTGCCTATTAATACTTCTATATATAACAAATGACAATTGATCAGGACGAGCAATCTTAAATGTCGAAATAAATAAGAAGTTAAATACAATTCAAAAATTATTTACGTATATCAATAGATGGATTTTAATAAATTTCAATACATAACCAAAGGCATACTAAAGCATTGATTTAAATTCCAAGTGTAAATGTGCTACGATTATAGGATCAAGTTAAGTATGAATACGAACAAAGTATTAACTAACCCGCTTTTAATACTGTCTTGATTATATTGTAGATATTAGATTATTAATAAAAAATGGTCTATGAATATTAAATGATCTTTACAGAATATCCTTTGACTTGAGAATAAAGCATTTAAAAGCACATTTAAAAATGCAGGTACAATTCAAACTGATTATATGCCTTTTAATGAATTTTTACATGGTATAATTTCACACAATTACATTGAACGATTATTTAAAATGGTGTCACTTCAGCTTTCACTATTTCAAAAACTTTCTGTTTGTTTGTGGTAGTAACTGCAATCAAGGAGTAATTAAACACAGCCTATTAAGTAAGCCAGTTGTTAGGTGTGAGTGTTACTGGTAAATACAGAAAAGCGCTTTGGACACACAAAATGAAAAAAGAGTAACTTCCAATTCCTATGCAAGGAAAGGAACTGTAATGATCAACAAACTTGCAGTCTGATTCCTGACATTTTTTGTATTCTGTCTAAGTACAAATAGCACTTCAGACACAAGCATTTATATGGTTTTATTTTAATTTCATATGCAAGGAAAGGAACTATTAAGTCAACAAACAATATATTCAACACTCAGTCTAATTCTGATTATATGTGTGGTATTTTGAGGGATTGCTGTGTTACTAAGTCTGACTATAAGGCCTAGACTATTTTAGTTCTGTTAAATTGTTTGGTTGCTGTCTTACATTTATTGCTCTATTCGTATTTCAACAACTCAGACTGAATGAAAAACTGTCTGTGTTATATTTCCCTTCATTAATGTAAAGTTATAGACTTGTAAACAATAATTCAATATATCGAAACAAATTATAACCCTAAGAAGTCACACCTTTCAAACACCTTTGAAACAATACAAAAAGAATATTCTCCATTATCATGTTATCTACCTTTGTGATCATATTGCGTTCTCATTGTTTAACTTTTAGTTTATTGTTTCACACCATATAATCACCATAAACATGAACTAGTCGTGTACTTTAATACGTAATTCAGTGGTTATCTGTTGTTATTAACATACAAACAGGTTGAATAAAAAATAAGTTTTTCTATAACATGCAGATGATCCTTACTTAAATTTTTGTTATCAAATTCTGTATCTTAAACTTAGTTAATTTTTTTTAACACTCTTATTGTAATTCATTTAAGTCCCAAAGTACCTAATTCAAAAAACTATTTACATGTATAACCATTGTGTCTTTACCAAGTATGTCAGCCAACTATCTTTTACAGAAAGGGCCTTGGTGGTTGAGTGGTATTAGTAGTTTAACTACTGTATCACTAGCCTGTCAACAATCATGTTGAGAGTTCAAACCCCGCACATATGATAATAGGTGTTTTTGATTCCAATCTTAACTGGATTGTCAGTTTTTCTGTCTTAGAGCTGTAGTTCTCTCCATCTGTGCTTGTCTACAGCTTTTTTCGTCATTAAAAACAGGTCCCCATGAAAAAGCCACTAGTGTTTAACAGTGTTACATAACAAAAATCAATCAATCAATAAATCTTTTACAGAAGGTCTGTCATGTAAATTAAATAAACTCAGATTTGAATAAAATTCATTTTAATGGATACAGTGACTATTTTGAAAAATTCAAAATAAAAAACGGGAAAAGTACAGAATTTCCCTCCAATATTGACAATAAAGTTTTGCTGTCACAGCCCTGAAGCCGATATTCCTAAAATTTTGTATAGATTCTTTTAACCGAAGTTGAAATCTTACAGGCCTGATTGATATTTTACAAGCCTGGGATGATGGACCTGTGACAAAGGGTGAAGACTGCAACTCTAAACTATGCTAGGCTAACTAGGGTCATCTTTGACTTGCATAGTCAGAATCTAATTATGATTGGTGCATATATGAATTTTGGGTCATGTAAATTATAAAACACCAAGGCTCCTGTGTGCCAGGGGAGGGAGACTTTCCAGGCATCTAGTAGGCATTGGGAAAAGGTTGTCAGTAGCTGCTGTCCTGGCGACCAAAAGGGAGAACCATATTCATCTGTTCTATAGGAATGTTTTGTTATTTTATTAGCCATCTAGGCTAATCAAAAGAAATAAGAGTGGTAGATATTTTATACTTTTGAAATGCAAAAACAGCAAAAGTAGCATGAAGTACTAAGACCTCATTATCCAACCAAAATTATGTCAAGGTCAGATGACAATTGTACAAGACAAGATCTGTATCCTCATGAACAATCTCCATACATACTGAAAATGGAGATGAGATACTAAAGTATCAGCAAATTGTAAAACCCTGTCATTACATTAGATAATAATTGAATTTCATCTACTGTTGCAGACAGATTCTCAAATTCATTAAGACACAGCCTAAAATTTTGGCAAGAAACAAAACAATATAAAATTATAGAATGAATTAAAATAATAAAATGTAAATATGTATGTTTTTTTTTTTGTATGTATGTATAACAGTCTAGACAGACTTAGTCAACTTACTAACTTAGTGTTTTATTTTAAATGTTTACTTTCTACTACCTAATACTACCTGCTAGTACATTTGTTAGTAATATGAGCATTATTTATTTTCAATAATATTTTTGTTCTATTCATTTGTTTTTCAATTTGTATGTTGATTATGACAAAATCAATCGTAATTCAGACAATATTGATAGATTATGTAAAGCATAAAAGTGGGCTAGAACAATTTTACGTGAGAAACAATAGTTAAATGGTCTAATGCAAATGTATACTTATTGCCATGTGATATTCAAACAATAAAAATGGGACATCTGGTGTCATGAACTTCAAGAATCATTTAAAAATTTGAATTAATGCAAAATCTATATACGACAATAGAAACAAAATAAACTTGTTTATTCAACAAATTTTAATCCAGAAAATGATGACAGTTTGTTTGCTTACACTAATTGGTTTGAATGCTTATTTTATTGTGTATACTGATGAAAAGAGCAGATCAAGTAACACAGGTGGTCCAATTCATTTAAGTAATTTTTAGCTGTAAATAAAACATATTTGACCATTATCACTAAAAGCATCCTACTTCAAAACTTACAATGACAACAATACAATATTAATTAAAAGCTTTCAAAAAGCTTACAATCTATACATTTTGAACTAAAAAAGTCAGTATATCGACCAGATATGTTTTAATTTTACGGTAGCTAAAAAGTAGGGGAAAAAAGTTATAGAATTTTTAAAACATTTTAAATTTGGAACTGTATCTAATCAATGACTTTTGTGTACAGGATTAGTCACTGGTTTGGATGTATTTTGGTCATTTCTGGTTTTATTAGACCTTCAACATTTACATAAGGTGTTGAAGGTCTGGTGTTACCATCACAGTTTTCTTGGTTAACATTTTTGATGGGATTTTTTTTTTTGTAGTGACAACTGTCAAAGAAAAATTTGATCAAAACAACTTTGACGGGTTTGAAGAAGGGAAGAAAATCTCATCTAATTTTCTTTGAAAAATGAACGGGGATTATCCAATAACAGTGCAGCTTTATATAATTATTGTCAACAAAGGTGTTCATAAAAATAATTGATAAGGACTACAGATGACTTAGACCAAAGTTAACCTGGTCAAGAAAAACTTTTACCAGGTTAACTTTGATAGCGACAACTGGGCATTAGATTTTAAAATGTTTTGGCCTTGAGCATCACTATAGCGACATTAATTGTCAAAATGCACAATTGGTGCAGTAACATAGGTACTGTTAATGTTATTAACTCTATTAATACCTTTAACATTCTGACTTCTCTAAGAGCAATCTTCTTAACCATTTTATCATCTTCACTTTCTAAAAACTTTTTAATAGCTACTAGCTGTCCAGTTTCTTTATGTCGACATTTTAATACCATTCCATAACTCCCTTCGCCAACTAATCCCAAGTTTTCATACTTCTCCATAGTGGACTATAATTATGTCCCTTGGTTTTAATGCCTGAAAAACAAATGGAAGAATTATGACAATGCACTGCTATTTTTTTCTAACTGTTATGATACCTATATACAAATCTTATTAACACCAAATACAGATCAAATGTGAATTTGTTGGGGTAGACAGTTTCATTATTCTGGAGTAATGTCCCTTTATAAATAACAACATTCATTAATTGCTGAAATTGTCATATATTTACAAAGAAGTTCAGTTTGATAAGATTGTGAAAGGTTACTGCCCAATCAACTAACCTACATGTACACTGTAGCCACATTAGAAAACATGTAATGTCAAGCCACAAAAAAAGCATTTATTTAAGTACATGTACCACCCAAAAGATCTCAACTTTGATTTTGAAAATTTGCTGATTTATAGACTTGTCAAAGTGAATTGAAATGATCCTGCATGATTACATTATCAATTATCATCCCTATTAAGCTATTTAAAGGAGTTCTAAAATTAAGCCTGACCCACAGAGATCAATGGGGAATTTCGAAACTACAAAAAAAAAAAATCTCATTTTTTTTGCTTCTTTCTTAGGCCAAATAAAAATATATGTGTGGTTCCAGTAACCCTACCGTCCCTACTTTTTCGGCTTAAAAATAGCCTACCCTAAAGATTTTATTGTCATTTTTCATTAAGCACTGTTAAAGTCTGAATGTGGCTCCCATAGACTCAATGTTAAAAAAAAAAAGAGGCTCTACCAAAAGCTTTGAGATGCAGACTAATGAACAAACGGACAGACGCACAGACCAGAAAACATAATGCCCATAAAAGGGCCATGAAAATGGTAGAAACCCACTTATAATTATGAATCCACAGTATAAGCCAAGAGTTGTCTACCAGTATATATAATCATTAAAAAAAAACTCTTAAAGAACTAGATGTGTCAAAGCGACACGAATGGCCCCGTCCCAAAAGTTGAAAAATCTGCAATTTCAATAACACATGTGGACACAAAATCGGTATAACTGTGATTTTCAATAATTTGCCCAAGTCCAAAGCCTGTAATTAAAGCAAAAATTAGCGGAGCGGAACGAAACTTAAACTTGATCTGTAACTCATCATGGTTAACTCATATACCAAAAATCAGCCCAATATCTAAAGGTGTTTAGAAAAAAACTCTGTATAATGGTTTGTGACGGAATTACGGAATTTCGGACAAGGGTAAAACTATATGGCACCAACAACTTTGTTGCGGGGCCATAAAAAGAGGTCAGCAACAAAACAGTACATAAGCCTTGCATGTCTACCTGATTCTAGTCAAGTCAACTCCTCTCACAACACCTCAAAATGCTCAAGGTAAGTTGTTTTTAGCAAACATAAGCAAATGCATTACTCATTAGCCTACTACATGAAGTAGTTTTTAGACAATTTGACTGTTTATATAAGTATATATATTCCTTAAAAGTGTCATGCAACTTTTCACCATGGAAAATTCATTAATACATGATCTTCATATACATGTAGTGACATACATGTACATGTATTCATTGGTTCCAGAATTCACACCACCATATTTTTTTATGATTAGATATGATAAATTATATAAAACCTTGAGGTTAACATGGTAAACAACAAAATTTGTCCAATATTTAACACCAAATCTAAAATTAAGGTTTTAAAAACCACAGGTCTATTTGGTCAAGAATAGATTAAATTTGGTAAGATTGATAAAACTTTATCTTATGGTGTCTGATTATATAAAATGATGAAATAAAAAAGACTGATGAACAGTAATTTGACCAGAAAAGAATGACTTAATAAAACCCATTATGTATATATGGTCTTAAGTATTTAAAAATTGCTGGCATGGGGTTTAAAACGGCTTAAACTAAAGTTTCTTTTAAATACCTATTGATTGCATATAGATTTTATGGATTATCTTTGTGTTTATGCATTTCAATGTTTAAACTGACATAGGATAAAATCTAAACCCCACATATAAGTTAATAAATCTCACATTTGTTTTAACATTAATGGAGTACCTCAGTGTAAATCAAAAACACTATGTAGTCATTTGCACCATCTTTACAGTAAAATGGGGTCAATATTTTGCAGTGGCTTTGCATGTATTATATACATCATACATGTATACTGTATACTGAAGGACACCTCCAGATGCTGGAATTTCTCGCTACATGTACATTCAAAGACCTGTTTGTGACCTTCTGCTGTTGTTTTTTCTATGGTCGGGTTGTTGTCTTTTTGACACATTTCCCATTTCCATTCTCAATTTTATGTAGTATGGAAAATGTTGGCAATTTATTAGTTCATCCGAAATACTTTCTTTAATGCATCTATCTTGATATCCCTTAATAATTTTCATCTGCATATACAGTGTACAGTTGTAAGTGTACTTTTAATAACTTGTGACAGGCTTTTTGATTTTTCTATTCACTAATATGCTTATCTGTAGTATATAAATATATCTTTTTCCTTACTATAGTTAAATAATATTAAAAATGAAAACTACTCGTTTATCGATTCTAGATAAAAAATAATATTTTCATTATTTTTCAAAATTTTCATTATCTTATTTTAAAATATTTTCTCTTTTTTTTAAGCCCTAAAAATTATATTTGAAGATTTAATTTGAAGTGTGGACCAGTTTTAAAATTTATTAATCAAATTCATCTCTCAATCTTTAAATACACTTTATCTTTCATTTTCACGCTTATAAAGCAATTTATTTCTTTACAAAAATGTCCTTAGAACTCAATATACAGATAATAAAGGCAGTTCTCCCCTGCCGAGACATCAACAATATTAATTGCAGCTGTAAATTTCATAAATTTGCAAACGATTTATAAGGATGTTATATCCTATATAAATTTGTATTTAATAATCTAAGCATTTTTCTATGTGACAACAATTCCGTCAACACAGAGTGAGTGAGAGTGAGATTGTACTAATAAGGAAAAAAGACAGACAGTCCTATCAACCTTATTAAAGAAGTGTATGTTCAGACTATATTTCTCTTTACCCTTTCCTCCGAGGATTGATTATTGTATGCACTCTCAAAACAGGAGGTATAAAATTAAAATCTCCACTGACCAACACAGTGGCAGATCCAAAGGGGTCGGGGGGGGGGGGGGGGGTCAGAGGTTTAGAAACACTTTTTTTTTTTACGATCAATGCTTTTGAATTGAGACATATTGTTGGAATGTCCTTTTTAAAAATGGTGAGATCTGCTCCTGCAACATGGTTGTACTTGTACTAACACCCCATTTTGACAGGGCTCTAACAGCAAGGCCACAATTTAAAATATTTTGATTTGCTCAAGCCCTACCCAAGTTTGAGACAGTGGGTAGGTAGGTAGGCATTTTCTTTTTTTTTTTTTTTTTTTTTTTTTTTTTAAGAAATTTACATATCGGATGTTTATTAGTCTTCATGCCTATCTGATTAAAAAAAACTTCTTCAAATCAGGACAATAAAAGAATTTGAGTAGGCAGCTTTTTTCTGGGTAGGTAGTGTTTGGGCAAACAAACCTATTCTTTTTTATGGCCCAAATTGGACCAAAACAAAAGTAATCATATTTTTATGCCTATGTGCCCATGAACAATTTTTAAAAATACTTATTTCAGATGGAATATTTCAATAAAATTTGCTGATTCTGATACATGTTTTTCAAACTGAGTTGCATGTACCACATAGAGCCTGAGGTATCCGTATGAATTATATCTTGAATTCATAAATTATATATTGCATGATTCAAATTTCAATGAGACTACCACTTTTATAAAAGAAGATGCAGGTTTCATACTGAATTTGTCAAAATTTTAGAAATCTATTTGGAGTCTAAAATAAAGAAATTCATACAAAATAAAAAGAACGCTTTTAATTCATTTTGGAGTTTAGTGGATTTTAAAATTTTCACATATATTTTTACATTTTCTACATTTGTAGATTAAAGGTTGCAAGTCAATAAAGTTATGCAAACAACACCAAAAGTGAATTCCAATTTACTTTGTATGGAACGCCGTAACTGCCTTATGTGTACTTGTTTCTAGATACGCTTATACTTTTCAATATATGCACATAGTTTTTCTATATATGCACATACTTTTTCTATATATGCACATACTTTTTCTCTATATGCACATAGTTTACTTTATATGCACATAGTTTTTCTATATATGCACATAGTTTTACTATATATGCACATACTTTTTCTCTATATGCACATAGTTTACTTTATATGCACATAGTTTTTCTATATATGCACATAGTTTACTTTATATGCACATAGTTTTTCTATATATGCACATAGTTTACTTTATATGCACATTGTTTTTCTATATATGCACATACTTTTTCTATATATGCACATACTTTTTCTCTATACGAACATACTTTTTCTCTATATGCACATACTTTTTCTCTATATGCACATACTTTTTCTCTATATGCACATACTTTTTCTCTATATGCACATACTTTTTCTCCATATGCACATAGATGACTCATAGTTTTCAAAAGATACGTTTTTGCCAGAAATTTAATATTTCTTTACCGACATTGACTAAACTATTATTCAATTAAAATGGCGGAAAACGGAGAGGAACAGATAAAAAACATTCTAGTCCGTAAACTTTTACATTCTGATCTTCTCCTCTGAAACCCCTGGGTCAATTGAACTGAAACTTTGTATGAAGCATCCATGGGAGGTCCTTTACAAAATTTGCATAAATCATCCAGGTCCGTTAAAAATAAAATGGCTGCCATGAGGATTTACATGTTTTGATTGGTTGAAATTTAAAACTTCTTCTCCTCTGTAGCAGTAGAGCCAAATGAACTGAAACTTGGTATGAACCATCCATGTGAGGTCCTATACCAAGCATACCAGGTGAGATTACAGGCTCACCACTTGAGACTCTTGTTCTATAACAAATTGGTTATGTGATTAAAAGAAATCCACTGTATACTACTTGACTTTGACCTCATAAAACATTGCAAGTGCCAAATATGTCTTATTTCCATATTTATTAAGTTCACAGAAGACTTAACCCGTACATGTTTTATAATGCTAAGCTCAAAGTGTAAATGCTTTATGCATTACAATTTACATCTACTTGTTCATAAAATGCAATCTTTTTGAATGAAATTTCATGTCATTTTTATGCCGCATCTTTGCAAATACAACAGCTTTTGAACACTTTGCAACACTAGTCCATCATTATATATAAAAGAACTGATAGGGGATAAAAAAAAAACACATGATATATCATCCCACCACAGAACAGCACAAGGACATGCACAAAATAACAGCCAAAGGTCACTGTAGTGGTCTTCAAAAATGGCATCACCTACACTACCAAGTGAGTTCAAGCAGGCTCCTTACAAAAAGTGCAAGCAACTAGACATAAACAACCTGGAAGACACAGCGACAAAATTACCCCATGAAAACAAAACAACAAATAAAAACAAGACAGCCACTGAACACTGGATCCTGGCTTGGGACAGGCACATAAAGTATGTCAAGGTCACAAACTCTTGTAACTGGGGGTACATTATACGGAATAATTTACTATTTATGTTGATGGGTACGTGGGGTAGCTCTGTGTGAGCATTGCATAAAATACCTCTAGTTTAACTTTTATAACTACTACATGTCAATATGTTCTGTAATCAGAACCTGGTTTGAGACGAGCTATGTAATGCTAGATTGCCTATATTTTGTGGTTGCTGGTGAATAATAGAGAAAAGTTTAGGTACTAAGTTATCTTAACTGTTGATAAAGGTGCAGAATCAATACAAAATCTTCCTAGTACCAAAAACAATATTATGTCTTTAATCATGCTAAAACAACAACAACAACAATGTTTTACTTTAAATCACATGTAATTTTAATGATTTTGTTAATGTTAATTATTTGCCGAAATGATCTCCAAAGACTTTAAATAGTCATCAATACCAAAGTTCTCGCCTGTTCGATACAATTCATTATTTAGGATCTCCCTACATTGTTCATTTATAAGATTTAAGGGTTGAAATATTGGCCTTTCTCCATCTCTGGTAGCTTCATTGTTCTGTTCTCCAACTCCTAATTCTGGTAATTCCGTCTCATTCATTTGCATGCCAACTGGGTTCTGAACTTGCCCTGAGCCCCAAAGCTGTAGGGGAGTAGCCTTAACGGTCCTTATTCTGTGACAACCCCATGCTGTAGATCACATATTCAGTCTTCTGTTAATTTCGTCCTTGAAATTATAGTGCAGCGCTGCCAAATGTAGATCATTTAAGGGGTCAAGGATATCATGATCCTCCATTTAGTAGAAAAGATTATAAAAATAGCACAAGACGCCTTCAAAAATGTCCCTCCAGAGTCTTTCGATCCGTTGATTATGTGTACTGGTACCTGTGATCATGCCGCTTTCACCTCGTTCCGTCGGCATAAAATCTTCTACAGAAACATTTTCCCGTCCCTTAAGCTTGTCGGATCTTACTTTTAATGGTATGCCATAATTATCAACACCGGTGAGGAAGCTTTCCAAAACAGTTTTAGAAGTGTTATTGTCATTACACGAAAGAAACATAATCATCCTACTAAACCCGTCAATGCCACCAATTATTACAAACCTCCATCGAATTAGTTTATGGTTGGTGTCTATGTGCCACAAATAGTTAGGGGCCATTACGTTATAAGTTCTCCGATGGAGACGACCAGCTTTCCTTGCTCGAACTCCAGACGAATCTATTTCATGAATGCAGTCCCTTAGTCGCCATCGTTGTATTTTTAAACCCTTCGTTCTTAACAGTTGTCGAAGCATTTGTTCGCCACACATTGGGAAATCTTTAATGGTTTCCGAAACTACTCTTTCCAGATCACCATCGTCTATTTCTGAAAAGCCTTGTTTTGACAATCCAAACTGAGCCATTCGGCGATATATTGTGCGCTCTTATACTAATAAAAGTTTTGCAATATCGAATATTTGGAATCCACAATCTAACAAACTGTATAATGTTAATTTATCAATATCAAATTTTGGTGCTCCAGAGTATCCTCCTATTTTCTGTGGTTTGGATTTTCCATATTTTACACATTCTGCCCGCAATCTCATCATGTCGGTTGCGTTTGGAATACCTAAAAACTGCAAATTTTGTTTTGAAAGCAGACTTATTATATCAGGAGTTATAGCTTCCCGTTCAAAACTTTCGTAAACTTCTAGCAATCCCACTTTCCTTAAAACAGTCAGCATCAGTGGCTCTGCCATTTTATTTACCATTACGGTACCCAGGAATCCTTCAGTCAGGAAATAGTAAAGTATATTGAATACAAGTATATCCTTGAAGAACTATCAAGAAAATAAGGGAAAAGTATACACACGGAGAACGATGTGTATACATAGTAAACTATGCGCATATATAGAAAAACTATGTGCATATAGAGAAAAACTATGTGCATATAAAATAAACGATGTGCATATAGAGAACAAGTATGTGCGTATAGAGAAAAAGTATGTGCATATATAGTAAAACTATGTGCATATATAGAAAAACTATGTGCATATATAGAAAAACTATGTGCATATAAAGTAAACTATGTGCATATAAAGTAAACTATGTGCATATAGAGAAAAAGTATGTGCATATATAGAAAAACTATGTGCATATATTGAAAAGTATAAGCGTATCTAAAAACAAGTACACATAAGGCAGCTACGGCGTTCCATAACTTTGCATTAAAAAATAATCTTCCTTTACTCATCAAGTAGACATGAAGAGCGTTGTTTATATATACATTTCTTTGATGTTAAGATGACAAAAATATAAGAATTACCCTGAGTACTAATAGTGGAGACTCATGTGCCACTAACAATTCTTCTGATAATTATTACAAATGTAGTTAAATAAATCATCCATCAATGTCTAGTTTTAATTTACCAAAACTTAACTACCTTCTGGTGACTGTCATGACTGTAAAATTAACTTGACAGATGTACAGTGTTCATCTTAAAAAAACATTGATATCCCATATTCAAGAATTAATAATTTAAGTGTTAGGTTAGGAAGGATAGGGGTGTAGTTGTTAGGATTGTCTTTTTTTTGCAAATGTAAACAGTTCAAAAATGTGACGACAATGAACATGATCAATGAGGGTTATAATGGGGGCATTATATTATAATTTTAGATGCATTATAACAATTAAATGTACACTTTCTTTTCAACGAAAAAAAGATGCAAAATGTACATATAGTGATATACCTGTATAATACAGGTGTCAATATTTCCTGGATCATGTAAACCAGTTTCAGGTCTGTTCACCCTGATTACATGTTCGCCTTAGGTCTGTTCGCCCTGAGTTTGTTTGCCCTAGGTTTGTCCTTGCTACTTTTAATTCAAAATATTTGACTTATATGTTTCTCTTTATATTAAGGGCATTAAAGTTTAATAAACTTATTATTCATATATTTATATGGTATAAATTCTGGAAATTCACAAAAACACATTTAAATAATTAAAAGTTGATGGCTTTTTAAATTGGAGCATTTATATTGTTTATTATAATAATTCTCACTGATTGCTGTAATAATTATCTTTGATTGATAAAAATAAACCTACCTTTTTAGTAAATATCTAGTAGGCTATTATTGATCCAATTGGTTATATACCACTAATGTCTCCACATTGTTTATCTATGGCTATATATATGCCAATATTCACAAAAACATATGAAACATTTTCACTTCAAATTGCAATTAATGTAACATGTAAACAGCTGGTCTACTTTCACTCAGACTCTCACTCTAAAACTTTTAAAATACTATCCTACAATATAAATTATGTCAATAATATCTCAAAATGAAAGTTGTCGTCTGCTTCATGATGCTCTTATTATTTCTATAAACATTATCGAACTCCTTGTAATTCACTGTTCTTCATATTTGTTTCTTAACAACTTCAACAGAAAATTTTAATCCAGCTAATCGCACGTTTTTGACAAAAGTAATCCGAGATACTGTAGTTATTTATCGCCGTATATTTGTAAGTAAAAATAGATTGAAACACGTGAATTTTCTATGTCTAAAAAATAACATGATTATTATTTTTTAAATCAAATAAACAGTAATTTAACTTCCGGAAATAAATGAAAAAGCTTTATCAGTTGTTAGATCAAGTGTTTTGCAATCAACAACTGTTTAATCCAGTTGCAACATGATTAAAACTGTAAATGCTAATTACACCATTCATACTTCTTTTGAACTTTTGCCAGACCGCATGTATCTAGTGACAACAAATGTTTGACTTCCGGTTCTTTTGTGTCACACTTTTTTCCAGTAATAACTGTGTTTTGTACAGAAAATGTAAAATAAATTTGACAATTGTTATTCATATTTTATCGAGCATTGTACCATAAGTTACCCTTTATCGTTTAATGGCACCATTTGAGCGAACCAATCCTCGAAATAATATAGGAAAAAGTACACGCGTGCGTAGAACACAATAACAATACAACTTCCTGTAGCATATGGCCTACTGTAAAATATAGTGATGGTGATGGATTGGAGCCAGGAACTCCAATATAGATTGAAAACAGCCCTGTACAGGTGTTTTCCCTCAATTATTGATGTGAATCTAATGGGTTTGCATTACTAAATGTATGATATTTAAAAACTTGAAACGAAAATTGTATATCTGCTATTCATAAATATATAAGACTGAAATTGGAGTAATTTTCGTCCATATTTCTAGATCTGCCATGAGTTTGTATTTGGCAAAACTTTCGGAATATTTGGTTCTCAATGCTCTTCTACTCCGTACTTTGCTTAGCGTTTCATACCTTTTTTATTCGAGCGGCGCTGTTGAGTCTTTTGTAGATGAATCGCGCGTCTTGCGTAAATACAGAAATTCAACCCTGGTATCTATGATGTGTTTCTCATTTGGGACTATAAGCATAACGCCGGATTGACTTTTTTTTAGCGTGACATGCACGCGAAAGTCGAGTAATTAAGCGTGAAAACGGGAAACGAAGTCCGACGGGACAAGGAAACTACATGCGCTATTATGGTGAGAAGCGGAATACCCCTTAAACATTAATTAATAGGTGGGGACCCTCGGACTGCCTAAGAGGGTGCCCGCTGCCATCACGCTTCAGTGATTCTCTATATGAGCAACAATTTTTTCGCAGAAAAAGGATGGAGAGGGGGGGTTAATCCGCATCAGTCCCAATGAGACCCCTATGATGACTGTCAGTGATATTGTTGGCTTTTTTCAAAAATATCTCTACCCTTCTTTATTGGGAAAATACTAGTATTCGCAATTTTCATCAAATTGGGAAATTGAGAATAAACCATGAATTTCACTGCAACTTCAATTTATAGACCCCCCTTTCAAGAGTCAAAGCCTGCTTTGAAATAAGACCCCTTTTTGTCAGTGATGATACATAAATAGAACCTCAAATTTGCACATATAGTCACTTTAGGCATGAACAATGTATAAATGAGTCTCTTTCAGTTTGTATTCATGCACAATAACTACATTTGTACTAAGACTGCACTGCATTTTTGAAGATCATGAGTCCAGACAGATTTTGATTAGTCCAGGACTGATGGACTCGCCTTAGTGAGAACCCTGATGACTACAATGTTAACTCCTTTGGTATGTTAGTAAATGACCCAGATGCTACACGTATACTGAATTAATGTTTAATGAAACAGAATGATCCATTTCTCTATTTTTTGTTTAGTTTAAACAATATTTTATTCAAATAAATTGAATTGGATTGGGCAACAGGCATAGCCTATGTAAGCCCTCTCCACAAAACAAGGTACAATATATTACATTCAAACAAAGCAACACATACACAAACATAATGACAAAACTGAATTATTTTTTCAAAAATACCTCTTAGCTGACTGGAATGATGTTTCAAATAGTTAACTCAGATCAACAGTATGACTATTTTAAGAATGCTTCAAATGTTAACTCACAAAAATAAGAAAATCTAAATTATGAAAAAAGTTTTAATATTCTAGGTGATAAGCTCCCGCATTGATTTAGAGGTCTCACATTAAATTAAATGGTCTCCAGTCAGCTATTTAAAATAATAAATTTAATAACTCATTTTTAAAACAACATGTTTGATATCATGTACTTATTTTTACTAAATAATTGCACATGAAGAAAAACGACAGCGAGTAGTAACCATATTGACATGATTGATACATTAAAGAATTATAATAATATAAAAAGAATTTAGAATGTTATTAATAAGAAGAGAGAGAAAAAAATAGATTTAAGAAATTAAAGATATACAAATTGAATATATGAATGATATAGAAATGAAGGTGCATTTATTAGCTTTTTAGCTTTAATAATATTAATTTCAATGTACTGTCATTTCATTATTAACTTTTGTTTCAGTTTTAATTATTTTTCAGCTGGTTCGGGTCTAGGAGCTTAAATATAATATAAAATACAGACAAAGTAAAAGTTAATTTGGTTTTGGACTATAAAATACATTTCATTATACAAATATCTCTGAATTTTTTTATATATTCATGAATAGCCTTAACTATCTGCACATTGTCTTCAATACACATAGATTGATCACCAAATAGTATCAACTTTAAATCAATATCAACTCCATCAGCAGACAGTTTATTAAGCAGTGTGATCCTGTTAAAAGTGTATGATGGACAATCAAAAAAAATAATGTTGATTGTCTTCACATTTATATAAACATTTAGGACAAAAAGGTTCTCCTGTCAAAAAATTATGAAACAAGTGAGAATTGAAATTGCTTGCATCGTTTCGTAATTGACAATGAATAATATTAAATTGTCTTATACCTGAACAAAAATATTTAGGAGGAATCTCTGGTTTATGTATTTACTCTATTACCTACTAACCGACCTACACCACATTGTACATAAACACTATGTACGTTTACCATAATTAATATACAAATTCAAAAACAATATTAATTTTGCCGACTAGCCCGTCAAGTACGCTAGAACACTTTCTAATAAGTTAGCTTCTTGTAAAGTACAATTATTCCAAGACGTGATGTCCACTTTTGCCCTGTCACATAATGTTTGCATATTCTAGAATAGGACGAATAAATGCTGTATAAATTGTAATAAGTACATTTCGATCGAAACTATATTTTACTTGTTGTAATAAATGTAATCTAGAACATGCTTTTTTATAAATTGCATTTGTATGTAATTTCTAATTAGCCTTACTCTCAAAGTTTAGACCTGGGTGACAGTGACTTTTAACTTCTTTTATTTGGTCCCCACGAATGCCAAAGTCCACTTTTGCCCTGTCACATAATGTTTGCATATTCTAGAATAGGACGAATAAATGCTGTATAAATTGTAATAAGTACATTTCGATCGAAACTATATTTTACTTGTTGTAATAAATGTAATCTAGAACATGCTTTTTTATAAATTGCATTTATATGTAATTTCTAATTAGCCTTACTCTCAAAGTTTAGACCTGGGTGACAGTGACTTTTAACTTCTTTTATTTGGTCCCCACGAATGCCAAAGTATAAAGGGGATGATTGATAACTTTTCTAGAAAATAAAAGGGTTTCTGTTTTGGAGGGATTAAAGGTTACAGCCCAGTTGTCAGCCCATGTTTAAGTCCTCCCAAGATCATCAGTCAAAGACATAGAAACAGCATCATAGTCATCATCAATATTGGCATATAAAGAGGTGTCATATGCAAATAATCTAATATGATTACTCATATTTTCCACAATGTCATTAATATAAGTTGAAAAAAGGAATGGATCCAGTACCGAGCCTTGGGGTACCCCAGCATTGGTACCTTTTTGAGATGAATAAAACCCATCCAAAACAACTTTCTGGCATCTGTCACCTAGGTAATCTCCAATCCAATCGATTAAATTACTATGGATACCAAAATCTTTCAATTTATGTAGTAAACCATCATGCCAAACTTTGTCAAAAGCTTTGGAAATATCGCAAAAAATAAAGCGAATATCTTTTCCTTGATTAAGATTGGTAATAATAGTATTATATATTTTTGTTTGGTTTCTTCAGACCTGGATTAGGCCCCGAGCACTGCTTGTACATGTATATTCAAAGTTTGCTATAACAATAGCTTAAGTAGTCTCTTCCCGGAATTTATTGATGTTTTCTCTCAAGAAGTTTAATGACCCATTTGCTACGTCTTCGATGTTGACGTGTATATCTTTGTTTTTAGGTTGTTGATAAACTGAACTCCTTAATATGGGTTTTGGTCGACATCTTCTATCTTTCCGAATGGATTAAGGCAGTGAGGTCGTTGATACAAATCAGAATTAAAAAACTGAATGGGTCTATCAATGCCCATGCTACGTCAATCTTTCAAGACCAAAATGTTGCAAAACACCTATCCTACCTACATGACAAATATGTTTGTTGTCCCCGCAGATAAACCCCCAAACAACATCGTTTTTGTGTGTACATTAACTGCTTGATAAACGAATTAGGTATTGACAATTCACTTGGAAACTCAACATATACCCTCACGACACTTGCCAAAGAGGAAATCCTGGATAATCATAGGTTTGTTCTGTGTTCCTTTGGAATTTCAACCAAAGATGAAGAACTGGATCTGCCATCACAATATTGGATACCTAAACTACATAAGTGTCCTTACAAACAACGGTATATTGCTGCGTCTTCCAAGTGATCCACGAAACCTCTTTCGAAATTATTAACATCTATTTAATCAGCAATCAAAGACGGGTTTCAAAGTTAGTGTGAAACTGCATAATCTAGAGGGGCGTGAATCAGATGTGGATACTTAAAAATTCCAAAGATCTTTTAGAGTACATACAATCTAACTCTCTTTCATCTTGTAACAGTATTAAAACATTTGACTTTTCTACTCTTTACATTAGTATTCCACATTCCAAACTAAAAGACAAATTGAAAGAGTTGGTATTGCTTTGCTTCGTAAAAAAGAATGGCCAACGTAGATACAAGTATCTTGTGTTAGGGAGGGATAAATCCTACTTTGTAAAGGATCACTCTGATTCGAACAAAAAATTCTCTGAAACTGATATTATCAAGATGCTTGATTTCTTGATTGACAACATATTTGTTACGTTCGGAGGACTTGTTTTTTAACAGACTGTCGGCATTCCAATGGGAACAAACTGTGCCCCTCTACTTGCCGACTTGTTTCTTTATTATTAAGAGGCTGATTTCATGCAGGAACTTCTTAGGAAGAAAGATAAGAAGTTAGCAATATCTTTTAGCTCTACTTTTCGCTACATAGAAGATGTTCTTTCACTAAATAATTCAAAATTTGGTGACTATGTGGAACGCATCTATCCAATCGAGCTAGAGATAAAGGATAATACAGATACAGTTAAGTCGGCCTCATATCTTGACTTACATCTAGAAATTATCAATGAGGGTCGGTTGAAAACAAAACTTTATGACAAAAGAGATGATTTCGGCTTTCCAATTGTGAACTTTTCATTTCTAGGTAGCAACATTCCAGCAGCACCTGCATACGGGGTATACATCTCCCAATTGATACGATATTCCCGTGCTTGCATTTCCTATCATGATTTTCCTGATAGAGGGTTGCTGCTCACAAGGAAGCTATTAAATCAAGAGTTCCAAATGGTGAAGTTGAAATCATCCCTTCGTTAATTTTACGGACGCCATCACAAGTTGGTTGACCGTTATGGAATAACCGTTTCACAAATGATATCGGATATGTTCCTTACGTCGTAACCACAATCCCATTCCCTTTCATGAACGTGACCTACCGAATTAGACTATTTACCGGATTTGTTATCACATAAGCAACACGACGGGTGCCACATGTGGAGCAGGATCTGTTTACCCTTCCTGAGCACCTGAGATCACCCCTAGTTTTTTGGTGGGGTTCGTGTTGTTTATTCTTTAGTTTTCTATGTTGTGTCGTGTGTTAACGTCGACTTTAAAAGGTTCCGACGTGACAAATATGAAAAAATAGAATAAACTAAAGGCTCCAATGAGCATGTGTCGCTCACCTGATATCTTTTATTTACAATTGGTGCATGAAATAATGCAGCTGTTACACTTTTGCTTTAGTTTCATCTGCCTCATATCAAATTATACTTATACACTCAAATTATTTTTTATGGCCCCGCAACTAAGTTGTCGGTGCCATATAGTTTTTCCCTTGTCTGTCATCCGTCATTCCGCAACAAACCATTGTACGGAGTTTGTTTTTGTTCTCAACGCCTTCGGATATTGGGCTGGTTTTTGGTATGTGAGTTAACCATGATGAGTTACAGATCAAGTTTAAGTTTCGTTCCGCTCCGCTAATTTGTGCCGAAATCACGGGGTTTGGAATTTGTTGTTGAAAATCATAGTTATACAGACTTTTTCTGAACGCTTTCATATATTGGGATTATTTTAGGCATGTGAGATAACCATGATGAGTTACAGATCAAGTTTAAGTTTTGTTTCGCTCGGCTATTTTTTTGCCGAAATTACGGGCTATGGACTTTGATAAATTGTTGAAAATCACAGTTATACAGCCTCTTTTTTTTATTATTCTAAACGCTTTTAGATATTGGGCTGATTTTTGGCATGTGAGTTATTCATGGTGCGTTACAGATCAAGTTTAAGTTTTCGCTCGGCTAATTTTTGCTGTAATTTTGGGCTTTGGACTTTGATAAATATTTGAAAATCACAGTTATACTGACCTTTTTTCTAATGCTTTCAGATAGTGGGCTGATTTTTGGTATGTGAGCTAACCATGATGAGTTACAGATCAAGTTTCAGTTTCGTTCCGCTCCGCTAGTTTTTGCAAAAATTAAGGGTTTACAACTTCGAAAATTATTGTAAATCAGAGTTATACAGACTTTTTTCTATACGCCTCCAGATTTTGAACTGATTTTTGATATGTGAGACTACCATCATGTTTGTGTCCACATGTGTTATTGATCCAAAGATCAATCATAAGCTTTACACGTTTTGTTACTCAGGAAATCTGACATACCAATAATTGCCATTTATGAGTGACGCGAACTTTTCAATTGGATGTTAGCCGATTTACATTCGGTAGGTATCCGTTATCCTTCCGTTCATGTCCCTTTTACGTCCGGTAGCAGTTCATTGTTGAATTTGTCAACAGGACTTCCAACGGATGTATAAAAACAAATAACGGTCACAAAACGGACGTTCAACAGACACTTCATCCGTTGGACGTCCGTTTAAAGTTTTGAACATGCTAAAATTCCACCGGACAAAAAGGACATCTACGGATAGAACTGACGCTAAATGGACATGAACGGATTGGGGGAAAAAAAGTTATCCGTTCGAGATACCCGTTAAGGTGTGACCGCTTTAGATAATAATTTATTCATATTAGTTAGGTTAGCGCATGATCCATTACTGGTCTTATTTGTCCTTTGGTCGCTGATAGTATATGTTTGCTGTTATTCTGCGGATAGCATATAGTGTCGACTTTAATAATATTTGATTGTGCCATTTATGAATGTTTGTGTGAACAAAACAAACACATAATCAACAGCCAACATTGTGTTAGAATCTTCATCACATTAAAATCTAAAGGCATATTGACAAAGCACGTAAGGAAATACGAAAGAGAATTAAAATTAAACATAGCACAAGAACGGGATTTATAATTACCGAGCCACGTCAATTGAAAAACTAAACTCGTAGAATGGATTCAATTAAGGAATGACTGTAATATTTGTTTCTGTCTATGAAGAAATAACATAAAAAATTTGGTGCACACTGAATAACGCGCGTAGTGTGTTATTTTACAGTGTGCATCACATTTTTTTATGTTATTTCGAATAGACAGAAAAAATATTAGTCATTTCTTATAATTTAATTATAAATTCCATTTTAAACCGTAGAAAACCATGAAAAAACGTTGATGACGTCACGGCCACATGACTAAATTATGGCTACGGGCTGATAACAAAATAACTTCAACCAATCAGAAGACACGTTACATCCAAAATTATATTATAAAGAAATACATCCAACAAATACACAGAGGGGACTCATAGTTAAAAACAGAAAACAGAAAACAGCTGAGTTATAGCCTGTAACAAATAATAATAATAATAAATCATACACCTTAGAATTTATTCTGTTTGGTATAACATCGCTATAAGCTCTAGACTAATTTTATTACGTAGACAAACCAAATAAACTTTGCAGCATCCTTTAATAGAATCAGATATTGCACAAGATCACTCACTGTCACTGCTGGTGGACGTTTCGTCCCCGAGGGTATCAGTCAGCACTTCAGTGTTGACATGAATATCAATTATGTGATCATTTTTATAAATTTCCTGATGCAAAAAATTTATCGAAAAACTAAGGATTTTCTTGTCCCAGGAATAGATTTCTTTAGCCGTATTTGGCACAACATTTTGGAATTTTGGATCCTCTATGCTCTTCAACTTTGTATTGTCTGGCTTTATAACTATTTTGATATGAGCGTCACTGATGAGTCTTATGTATACGAATCGCGTGTCTGGCGTACTAAATTATAATCCTGGTACGTTTGATAACTAATTAGATAAAAAAAAGTAAGATAAAAACATTTGAGTGTACCTTGAGGCAGATGTTGCATGTGAAAAGTTAAATAGCAAAAAAAGACGAACTCTAAGGAAAATTCAAAACAAAAGTCCCTAATCAATTGGCAAACTGAAAGGGGCGAAGTCCACAAGTCTTTACGTGCTATATATGGTCCTTTTGATTCTGTTCACAGTTTTGACTATTCTACTCTTTACATTACACTTCCACACAATCTTACCAAACAAAAGCGGCTTTTACAAAATAAATGGTTTATTACATATATTTCACAGAATGATATAATATACAATGGCTGTATGCATAAATATTATAATGCAGAAAAAAGTAGACCACTCAAAGTTACCAGGACTACACAAAATGACTGATCAAGACTTTATTCCTTCAAAAGTTGCAAGAATTTCAACGCAGCTCCTCCGTCTGCTTGCCTTACTATACTAGGTGCCTCAAACAGTCATGCAAATGTGTTGTATGTGAAAAAAAACCAAAAAAAAAAAAAACCGGCCCAAAGTTTCTTGTGGTATCATCTGATGCATGTTTTCAAGCATTTATTGATGGTAATGTATTAATACCAGCAGGAGCCAGGTGTTGCTCTTCTCACTTTCAGGAAAATGGGTTTCTTAAAAAGAATTATTTTGATATAATGTCAGTCTGAAAACTCGTCATCTAACAGAACATCTATTGTTAAGCTATTGACAAACATGCCTCAAAAAAAAAAGAACTAATAACAAGATAGCCGTTGATAATATTAACGAAACTGACTGCAAAAATTTGACTGGACTTTCCCATCAACAATTTGAAGATTTATGTTAGCATGTATTATTACATATATCAAAAGTACTCCTTCTCGTATTCCAAAGACATCGGTTGGCTTATTCATAATTGTATAAATAAAGTGTGCATTGTCTAATAAACTCATGTCAACCCTCTTCAAGGTCAGCATTTCTAGTGTACGAAGAGCCATAAATATTGTTAGACAAGCGTTAATGAGATCATTTGTACGGTGTACTATTGTATCTTGGTTTTGCAAGTATTACCCGTGAGCAAATTATTAAGGACCATACCAGACCAAACATTTCTAGATGCTGATCCTATTAAATGATGATGCAAAGTTTAAGTCATACATTTTGACGCAAATTTGTATAACTGATTAACAAAACAATAATGCGGACGAACCATTTGAATTTATTTGATGTGTCTACGTAATAACATTAGTCCATAGCTCATATCGATGTTATACCAAACAGAATAAGTTCTAAGGTGTATGATTTTTATTATTATTTGTTACAGGCTAAACTTCAGCTGTTCATAAATGCGAGTACTCTCATATATGTGCTAAGTATCTTTTTTGTTGTTGGGATGTACAAGTACCCGGCCACGTCCCCTCTGTGTATTTGTATTTAAATCCATTCTACGAATTTTTCAATTGACGTGGCTCGGTACTGATAAATCCCGTTATTGTGCTTTAGTTATTTTTTGTATTCTCTTTCATTTGTCCGTTGACCTTACGTGCTTTGTCAATATGCCATACGTGTTAGTTTTTACTGTGATTAAGAATATAACACAATGTTGGCTGTTGGTAATGCGTTTGTTTTGTTCACATAAAAAAATCATAACTGGCACAATCAGATATTAGTCGACACAATATACAATCCGCAGAACAACAACGAACATATACCATCAGCGACCACAGGACAAATAAAAACAGTGATAGATCAGCGCTTACCTAACTAATATGAAATCCCGGGCACTGTAAACAACTGTTGACAATAATACCGCATCTTCTTTTTTATATTTCCACCAGAGACCAAATAACTTATCGTTATCGACAGCATTTACAATCTGTGCAAGTTTATAAGAATTATTATTAAATGCCTAGAATCTCCTGGGTAATCACTTTATGTCTCTATATTTGTATTTAAAATTTATACTATGTTAATTTGTTTGTATATGTCTCTGTACCATTGTACTTTGGTTTATGAGAATAAAGATATATATACAGCATTAGTTACCAAGCGCAAAACAAACCACAACAGCAACAAATGTTGAACCTTATATTTGTTTCCATTATAATGACAAAACATGGGAAGCAGATTTTTCAAATCTTTATATCAACATGTAATCCTAGTAAAATATTTTCGATTTCACAAACTAACTGTGTTGAGGATATTGGTCAACAACCAAGACTACACACAGACTACATACATTATTGAAGAAGCTACACAACATCACATTGTGGTAGTCGTCACCGATGTCAATTAAGTCATACGGGTGATGCTTGGGCGCGGTGATAAAATGATTCTTTCAAAAGACGTCACAGTTCCTTAGTGTTTCCAGGAGTGGCGTTTGACAGTTCTGAGTTATTTGGATAGTTTGTATTACTTCAGCGTGACTGTTACTAAATTATAATCCTGGTACTTTTGATAACTATTGTATCTTTGCGGTTCCCGAGTTTGCTACTATTTTCTAAACCAGAATTGCGTCAAAGTAAGTAAAGTCTTAACCTAAACCAAATGCATAGATATAATGCAGATAACAATACAAGACCAAAATAACTGAAGTCAAAATAAAATTACACGGACTTTTTTTTTATAATAACTGAAGAACAGAAGTCTTGAAAAATGTGTGGTTTATTACTTGTTAGACTGAACATTTTCAATACTCGAGAACATCATTTTAATATCTATCAGCCATCACTTTTACAAAAATCTTGAATACTGACGTAGACTTAACCCCGTAAGAACCCTACATTCTGGATAATTTTTTGGCAGTTTAGGTTTTTTTTATATGTCAATAGGTAATTAGTTTTTTCATTTAAAATGTTGAAATATAATTATGCTATTTGGAGGAAACATAGATTTCTTTAAGAGGCAATTCATATCGCTATCCTAGAATTTCTATACGGATTGGAATATTTTATGTTTGCCTTTATTTTCAGATGATTATTCTTGCTATGCAGATTTTTGCAGTAGCCATTGAGATGTACAAATGGCTCAACACAGAATGTATGTTTAATTTAAAGGCCGAATGATTTTCAATTCAAATCAATTAACTGAATTTTGAAGAAAAAGATAAGACCGAGTGTATTGTCAAGAGAGAAAAATGTTCCTTAAAAGGATTTTAAACCGTTATATTAAGTATATAATTTTTCAATTTTGTTATTTCAATCGATATGATATAGTTTTTCATAAATCTTTTTAATTTTTGAAACCAATCCCAGGCGAGGCGAACCTAGGGCATCTTTTTACGGTAACCTCATATTCACATACGTATATATGCTGATTTGAATAGTCTTATATGCAAATGATATCATTTAAAAAAAAAAGAGTACTGTAAAGTTATAATTGTGAGCGTAATACTTTCTCTGTCTTTGTCGAATCTTGTTAAAATATTAGTTATATATTATCTAATCTTGTTAAAATAGTAGTTATATATTATCGAATCTTGTTAAAATATTAGTTATGTATTATCGAATCCATATGACTTCAAGTATGCACAAGATCTGGGAATGATAGAGAAATCCGAATTTTCATTTTTGAAATACCACGACAGAGATATCCACAGCGAGTCGTAAAATATAGGTTTACTTCAGCAGATCTAAGTAAAAATTGAAGAAACATACACAGAGCTCAAACCAATTGAATCGCAATCTAAATGTATTTATTACCGATAAATTACAAGAAATCATATTTAGTTTCAATTTTTGTTTAAATTAAATTAGTATGATCTACACTTTAAGAAGTGACAGCCTGTGGATAACTAAGTAACCGGTATTATGCAAACTCAGGCATAAGGTAGCTTCATTCTAATAGTGCCTGTACAAAACACTCACTGGAAATGTCTGTTCACCATATATGCTTTCATATAAAGCAACTCGATACACTATATGTATCAAAACTGAGACCTATTGAACATGAAAAAGTAATATATTAAAACACATACCAAATTTTTTCAAGTAAACAACGCCTTGGATAAAAAAACAAAAGGCTCAGTAATGATAAACAAGTCTGCAAAGCTCGGATTTTTTTTTATTATTGCAGAAGAACGGAAGTCTTGAAAATTGTGTGGTTTAGTCCTTATTAGACTGAACATTTTCCATTCTCGAGATCATCATTTTAATTACTATCAGCCATCACTTTTACAAGAATGATGAATACTGACGTAGACTTCCCTATTAGAACCCTACATTCTGGATTAATTTATTTTTGCTGTTTAGGTTTTAGTAAATTAAATTTTATGTCAATAGGTTATAAGTTTTTTCTTTAAAATGTTGAAATATAAATTATGCTACTTAGAGAAACATAGATTTCTTCAAGAGGCAATATTCATATCGCTATCCTAGAATTTCTTTGATTGGAATATTTTATGTTTGCCTTTCTTTTCAGATGATTGTTCTCGCTATGTAGATTTTTGCAGGGCTATTGAGATGTACAAATGGCTCAACACAGAATGTATGTTTATTTTAAAAGCCGAATGATTTTCAATTCAAATCAATTTTGAAGAAAAAAATAAGACCGAGAGTAATAGTCAAGAGAGATAAATTAAATGTTCCTTAAAAGGATTTTAAACCGATATACCAAGTATTTAATTTGTCCATTTTGTTATTTCAATCGATATGATATAGAGTTCCATAAATCTTTATTTTGAAACAATTCCCCGTGGTTTGACAAATCCCAGCCGAGGCGATTCGGGGGCATATTGTACGGTATTCATATTCACATACGTATATGCTGTTTTGAATGGTCTTATATGCAAATGATATCATTTAAAAAAAAGAGTACTGTAAAGTTTTAATTGTGAGCGTAATTATTTCTCTGTCTTTGTCGAATCTTGTTAAAATATGAGTTTTATTATCGAATCCATATGACTTCCAGTATGTATAAGACCTGGGAATGATAAAGAAATCCGATTTTTCATTTTTTAAAAACCCGACAGAGATATCAACAGCGAGTCGTAAAATATAGGTTTACTTCAGCAGATCTTAGTAAAACGTTAAAATTGAAGAAACATACACAGACCACAAACCAATTGAATCGCAATCTAAAGTTGTATGATAATTATAACTGATAAACTACAAGAAATCATATCTAGTTAAAAATTTGATTTAAGGTGATACCCAACACTTTCACTAAAATTAATTTGGCTCGTTTGATTTTCATAAAATTTTGTCAAAGTATTTACTTTGACCCTTGAACAAAAATATAAAAATTTCAAAAATTTTGAACCAACCGTTTTGTCAAAAAAATTACACTGGTTATATAGCAATTTGACAAACACCAATTTTGATCATTGAGAAGCTAAATATTCCTTTTACAACACAACGTAATTAAAACGTTTAGCTGACTTTACTGAGTTATCTCCATGTAGTGTTAGGTACCACCTTAAATTAAATTATTTTTATCTCCACTTTAAGAAGAAGTGACGGCCTGTTCATAACTGAATAAATGGATCTCAAAACACTCACTTGAAATGCTGTTCACCATATAGGCTTTCACATAAAGCAACTCGTTACATTATATGTATCAAAACTGAGACATATTGAACATGAAATAGGAATATATTAAAACACATACCATATCTTTTTTGCCTAGTATATATTTCGTAGAGACATTTTATATCGTTTCTTTTATATCAGATGGTGGTTCTCACTATGCAGATTTTTACAAGAGCTTTTGCGATGTACAAATGGCTCGACACAGAAGGTATTGAAATTTCTTTATTTTTTTCATTCTTATTAAAACTATCAATATCTTTAAGTGATAAAAAACGGAATCATTAGGATTCAAAATATTGTTTTATTTCCCTTAAATATTTCTTTAAATTAAGGTATAATGTACGGTAAATTCAGAAAGGTTACTAGGTTTGTTCACCCTTAAATGAGATGAAACATTGTTCAACTTGTTATTTTTTTTATATATCATATAATCAAACATATTCGATCAGATGCGGATTTAGAGGGAAAATTGGTTGATTAAACAGGGAAATCACTGAAGCTTGTAGCAGTCCCCATATAAGGCAGTCAGCGAGCAACCACATAATGCAAATTTCTTGATCTTACACTTACGAGGTAAAGAAAAGTTCTACTGAACGAACAGTGGCAAACCCTATGCTGATACTTTTATTTTTAATAATGGTAAGTGGACTGTTATATTATGTTTGTGGACGTAGGATTTCTAGAGATTATTAATATTGTTTTTAAAGAATCATATACCAATGTATAAAAAACTAGAGGCTCTAAAGAGCCTGTGTCGCTCACCTTGGTCTATGTGAATATTAAGCAATGGACACAGATGGATTCATGACAAAATTGTGTTTTGGTGATGGTGATGTGTTTGTAGATCTTACTTTACTAAACATTCTTGCTGCTTACAATTATCTCTATCTATAACAGTACTTTCTGTGGAAAATGTTATTGAAAATCTTCAAATTTTAAGAAAATTGTTAAAAATTGACTATGAAGGGCCAGGTGAGCTAAAAACTAATAAATATCGTTTTAATACACATTTTTCCAGAACCAGTTGCCGCTGTAAATGACACGATTGATGAGAACCAGGACAAAAAAGCTGAGAATGATAGTACAAAAGCTTAGAAAAGTAAAATCACAAAAATACTTAACTTAGAGGAAAATCTAATCGGAAAGTCCATAATCACATGGCAAAAGCAGATATTATCATAGTACAAAAATTGAGAATGATAGTACAAAAGCTGAGAATCATGACACTTCTAACGGACGGAAAAGCAGAGCCCTCCTTCTACATCAACGACTGACACGGTTATCAAATCCAACACAGAGAATGTCAATAAAGCTGCACCTAAAACTAACCAAATTAATGGATTTGGTGGAATAAAGAGTTTCTTATTTGAAGTTCAGATATGGGTTTAAATTCTACTAAACTTCTTTAAAAGCGATATTGTCATTCATATTAGTACGGTTCATTTCATCTGATGATAGTATGTATTTGAATAGAATTAAGCTGTCAAGAAATTATAAACTACATAATAATGATAGTAAAAACAAAAATCTAAAGGGCTGTAATTGTTACTTAAACTATAAGCAATAGTGCACTTTTATGATTTTTTTTACATTTTAAGACATTTTTGTTTTATGTTCAACAGGTCTCAGTTTCGATATAATGTACAGAGTGGGCATGTGTGATGGCCTATATGGTGAACAAACATTTCCTGTGATTGTGTTGATATACAGGCGCCAGTAGAATTGCGAGCTTGCCAAGTTAAAGTCTCTTATTAAATGTCAGTAGCAAAGGATATAACCCATCAAACAAATGATAACTGCCATATTTCTGACTTGGTACGGGCATTTTCATATGTAGAAAATGGTGGATTAAACCTGTTTTTTTTGGCTAGTCGCATAAAATTGCATTGTATTGACAGTGCATGATGTGAACTAAACAATTAGACATCAAAAGTAAAAATGTCAAATTAGGTCAACAATGCGTTATTATCTTTATCCCTTTAAAATCAAACAAATATGTAACAAAGAAACACAACAAGGCATATAGACAAGCACATAAGCAAAATTGAAATGAAGAATGCAAAAATTAACCATACAAGAACTGGATGTATAAGTACCGAGCCACGTCATATGAATATCACCAAAATAGACTAAACGGTAGTTATATTCAAAAAGACAAAAAAACAAAAGATACTATATAACACGTTATTAATATGATAAACAACCAACGCGTCAGTACGCAGAATCTATAATTCAAGACCATTGTGCATTTTTAATGAAACGATTCCATTGAGAAATCTAACGGGGTATAATTAATGACTAAACAATATACGAATAACACATATCAACCAACGACAACCACTGAAGTACAGATTTCTGACTTGGGACAGACATTTATATATTAGTTAAACTAGAGTACAATTTATTGACCGGTATAAAAGGCTATCATCTGCAAGAGCCAATCCTTTATCAACTAAAGAATATTATACATCAAATAATAAAATAAGGAACCTAACCTAGGTTGATATCCAAATTTAAGAAATTTACCTGTGACGTTTCTTTTTGTGGCGTTGATACATTCGTGTGACAGGCACACAAATCGTAATTCTAATAAGTATAAAGCTGATTGTGTATTGTCCTAAAATAATGTTAGTTACCCGATGTTTTGGATTATAGCTCTTCATCTTTTATATAAGCTTTGGATTTCAAATTTTTTGGCCACGAGCATCACTGAAGAGACATGTATTGTCGAAATGCGCATTTGGTGCAAGAAAATTGCTACCGTTTATTTTATTATACTGTGGTTAACATGTCGAAATGTACTATTTCATTCTTCATTTATATATTTCTCTGTCTTGGATACTCTTGTATTTATTTGTACTGTATTCCCGATATGTAATGTCATTTTAGCGGTAAATTTAACAACGTCATAAAGCGCGAGGTTTGGCTAGTCACAAAACCAGGTTCAACCCACGATTTTCTTAAAATGTCCTGTACCAAATCAGGAATATGGCATGTGTTGTTTATATGTATGTTGCATTGTCGTTTTTTATTAAATTTTTGTTGCACTTCAGAGTTGTTGTTTCCCTCTTATAGTTGATGTGTTTCTCTGGGTTTTAGTCTGTAACCCGGATTTTTTTCTCTCTCAATCGATAGATGACATACTATGTTGCCTTTATTTGCCATTTATTACGTAATGCTTTAGTTTCCGTAAAAGCCACATTTGCCATGGTGTTGTTAGTTTATTTTCGATTTATGAGTTTGACTGTCCCTCTGGTATCTTTCGTCACTCTTTTATGTGGTACTTCATCGAAAACAAACGATGTAAAAAATGTTAAAAGCCAAGGTTTCAAAGTAAAAGTACGATAATCACTTGACCTCTTCTAAACTTAAGTATGTTATTGCAAAAAAGTTTAAGCGTGTCAATATTTGGATTTCTTCGTTCTTTACGTCAATATTAATAGGATGTCTAATTACGGGAATTTCGATCCAAAAATAATTGCCGTATTTTTATGCCCCATTTATGGACTTTATGTTTCTGGTCTGTCCCGCTTCAGGTTAAAATTTTTGGTCAAAGTAATGTCCCACTTTTTTGACATTCTGGCCTATTATATCTTTTATTTTTTATTCACACATTTTTGTCAATATCTAGAATGTATTCTATGCAGGGCCGTAACTAGGGTTCGAATTCAGGGGATGCAGGGGTTTTGGGACCGCCGATTGAGGCCCCCGCCGATTTTTTTTCTCTCAGTAAAATAGCTAAAAATGACCCGTTTTCCTTCGATTTCCTTACTTTCAGAAACATCAGTATTGCTTGAACCTGGAAGCAATTTTTATGCAAAAACAAGCTGAGATTGCTGTTCGGGGTGAGCCAAGGCTCCGTCTTGAAGGCCGTACTTTGCCCTATAATTATTAACATTAAATACAATTAATGTGACCGTGGATTTTTTTCTCAATAAAATCAGTGGCCGTAAAAATGACCCGTTTTCCTTCGATTTCCTTACTCTAAGAAACATCAGTATTGCTGGATCCTGGAAGCAATTTTTATGCAAACAATTATTATCTGTATTTAAAGATATTTTTGTAAGAAATAAAACTGGTAAGTTAAAAAAAACTTATCCCCGGCTTAGTATATATCTAGGGTTTTGATTGGTTAACGCACGTCGTTACAAAACCCATAGCCACTGGGTGTTGCTAACCCATATACCCGGACGTTGCTAACCATTATCCCGGGGAACTTCACGCAAGTTTTCCTTAGTTCCATGGTTGTTCCTTGTGAAATATTGAATTCTTTAGATAATCCTTGATGTTTATAATTAAATATTTAATTCATTAACTATTTTGTCCTATTATGCCGATCATTTACTCATTTTATTAAATGCATCACTTGACTGCCACATTGTGTAGGAATGAGACTACTCACCTAGCTATGCAAATGACCCACGTTAACGTCACACCGTCTATGACTTAGGCAGCAACCATTTGATTTTCTGGGGGGGGGGAGGGGGGGGGGCTATGGTTTTTTTTGGAAAAAAAAGTTTGTTTCCATTTTTTGGAGAAAAAAACAATTTGTTTTTGATTCTGAGAAAAAAAAATTGTTTGTTTCACCCTCAGCTGCCACTATATGTAATGCTAAAATTGAAAGAAAAAAATTGTTTTCGACTTGTCGCGAAAAAATAGATTGTTTTTCGCCGCAGGCGAAAAAAAAAATTTGTCCAGAAAAAAAAAAACCATAGCCCCCCCCCAGAAAATCAAATGGTTGCTGCCTTAACTCTCACAACATTGAGCGCCAAATTTGACTCAATGCAATTTCTCTGTCTCCGTATTAAAAACGTCTTTTATATTTGACTACCTGTAGGGTTCTACCAAAGGTAATAAATACCCTACATCCCGTCAAAAATATGTAAAATTTCAAAATTTCAATAAAACTTTTTTAGATAATGAAAAAAACGTTGTTTTCACGTTACACTTTGTACCCGAATTTCCATAAAACTCGCCCAGTTCGGACTAAGACCGGGGATAAATTCGTTATCTACGTTCATATCCTTAGATATGGGTATTTTAACACCCTTCAGTACCCTGTACACCCTTCGGCTACGCCTCAGGGTGTACTGGGGTGCTTCAGGGTGTTAAAATACCAATATCTACGGATATGAACGTAGATAACTTATTATATAAAGCAAGATCATAGAACGCAAGATATTTTTTTTTTTATCGAGGACCTTGAATTTCAATATTGTTGAAAGCTGAACAGACATGTATATAACTACAACCAGGGACTTTCTATACTAGTATATACTTAGTATAGAAAGCCCCTGCTACAACGAATGGGAGTGTTTAACTACTAAGGCATTGACCATAATGTTCTAGTATGATCGGGAGACGTTAGAAAAATGATCCAACAGATGATTCAGCCGGTAACGAATTTCCGATATCATAAAAGAATCACAATACAAAGGGAAATTCCTCTGCTTAATTGAGCCCCTAAATAAATGTGAATAGTTCAGTTTTATTCAAAATTGTCGAAAGCAAAGTTTCATATGTGTTCTCGTACGAATACTGAATAACAGACGGACGGCCACACGAAAAAATAAAAATAAAACAAATACTGAAACGGTTCACTATCGATCAAAAATCCGGACAATGACAGATATACCACGAATCATGATAACACTGTTAAAACTGTAAACTTGTGTTGTTTATTATATAAATTCAAGTTCTTCGTGTACATATTGTCAATATTTCATTTTATTACTTTAAAAAAAAAAATTGGTGCAGAAAATTCAGGGGGAGGCAGTTGCCTCCCCTGCCTCATAGGTAGTTACGGCCCTGCTATGCGACTAACATACAAGTGAGAGTTTTACTTGTTTGGCTTAATAAATATTTTGATATTAGCGTCACTGATGAGTCTTATGTAGACGAAACGCGCATCTGGCGTACTAAATAATAAGTCTGGTATCTTTGATAAATATTTTAGCTGGCTATAAAACCAGCTTTTATTCTCTTTGTTTTACACTCGTATAGGTTCTACATAAGTAAATGCATGTACCATGTCAGGAATATAACAGTTGTTATCCATTTGTTTGAGCTTTAAAATTAGTTATTTGTTAATGGACTTTTCGATTTCAATTTTCCTTGGAGTTCTGTAATTTGGTATTTTACTTTTTTCAACATGACGGCGTCCGTTAGCAGAACACCGATAACAGGGTAATGCACAAACTTCATTGTTAGAAAAAAGTCAGATTTTTTTAATGATTTTGAGTGCATTTGGGGCGAATTTAGAAAATCTTTAGAATACTAAACGATATCCCGTTTATATTAGATTTAGTTATACATAAACAGTTATTGCAAAAAAAAAAAAAACCCAACCAATTCGTGGAAAATTCATAACGGGAAGTCCGTATAAATGAGGGACTGGACAGGGGATATGTTTCTCCCTGCTCCCGTCCCCTTTTCTCTCTCCCTTACCTTTTCCGACATACATTTCATTAAAATTCATAAAACATTCGGGAAGAGTTTCGCTCAGAAGATTAGTAATGTCACACTATTAAAGTAACGAGTATCTCCCCTTTAACATTTAGAACTTTCTCATGTAATAAGTAAAACACAAAAATACTGAACTCCCGAGGAAAATTCAAAAAGGAAAGCCCCAGAACAAATGGCAAATTCAAAAGTTCAAACACATCAAACGAATGGATAACAACTGTCATAATCCCGACTTGGTACAGGCATTTTCTTAGGTAGAAAATGGTGGATTGAACCTGGTTTTATAGCTAGCTAAACTTCTCACTCGTATGATAGTCGCATCAAATTCCTTTACATTGTCAACGATGCGTGAACAAAACAAAAAGACACAATAGGTAAAAATGTCAAAATTAGGGGTACAGCAGTCAACATTGTGTAATGATCTTAATCTCTATAAAAACAACAAATGTAACGAAGAAGCACCAAAAAAGGCATACCTCAAATTTAACATCCTCATCTTGCTTATATTATACGATTTTATTTATCTATGTTAAGTCCACCCATTAAGGATGGAAGGTTTTAAGTACTGGTTTAAAATTGCGCGTTTGAAATTCGCACAGATAGACATAAAATTATTTTGTCGTTCAAAGTATGACGGCATACATAAATAAAGAGTTAAGTAAAGGAGATATAACAAAAACATACTAAATAGTCAAAGTAATAATAATAAATAAAATAATTGTGTGGTTCAAAGTATGACGGGATACATAAGTACAGAGTCACGTCAAATATATGAAATTTCCCCATGTGAAATTGAAAAATCGCCTTAAAGAAATAATCCACAATGCCTTTCAACATAAAAATGGTAGCATACGCTATAAATTTATTAATTTGGGATTTCATAAGGCATATTTTGTTAATAGTGACAAACAAAAAGGTAAAACATGCTACACAGAAGAACAAGTGGTCAGTATGCTGGAGTTTCTTATCGACAACATATTTGTTGAGACTTTTCGAAGAAATTATCGGCATTCCTTTGGGAACAAACTGTGCGCCTCTTCTTGCCAACCTCTTCTTAGTTTCTTATGAATCGGAGTTCCTCCGGACACTTGTCAAAAACAAGAAGATCAAAGAAGCCAGATTATTTAATTTGACTTTCAGATATATTGATGATGTTCTTTCCATAAACAATCCGAACTTTTCTGATTAGGTTCCATTAATATATCCCCCAGAACTAGAGATTAAAGAAACAACACACGGCTTCCTCCGCCTCCTTTTTATACTTTTATCTCGAATTTGACTTGCACAGTCACCTCAGTACCAGAATCTATGACAAACGTGACGATTTTAATTTTGAAATTATAAATTTCCCCTACCTTAGTAGCAATACACTAACTTCACCTGCATATGGGATATATATTTCCCAACTTATTCGACATTCAAGAGCTTGCAGCTCCTATTCAGACTTTGTAAAACGTGATCAGTGTCGGAGTAGAAAGTTGATGAACCAGGGCTGAGGGGTGTGTCAAAGAACGTCTCGTCCTTTTTTCTAAAATAGTTCATCGGAAGGTACCAAGACCTTGTTGATAAATATTCCGTACCGACTTCACAAATAATACACGATGGTGTTGATGTATAGAATCAGCGTACTGATGTTGTTTACCATCTTAACAACGTGTTTTATAGTTCTTTCATTTGTCTTTGTTCTCTTATTAATATTACTTTTACTGATGAATGGTTTTATGCGATATCCGTTTGACGTGGCTCGGTACTTATACATCTCGTCAACTTTTTGTATTTCTTTGATTCTTATAATGTGACTCTGTACTTTAAAAGATCCCGTCAGTATGCTATTGTTCTATTTTATGTCATTATGGTATATTTGTATTTGGCAAAACTTTTAAGAATGTTTGGTCCTCAATGCTCTTCAACTTCGGACGTTTGTTGGCCTTTATAACATTTTTGATTCGAGCGTCACTGATGAGTCTTTTGTAGACGAAACGCGCGCCTGGCGTAAATATTAAATTTTATTCCTGGTATCTATGATGAGTTTAATTGTAACCACTGGGTCGATGCCACTACTGGTGGAGATTTATTTCCCCGAGGGTATCACCACCCCAGTAGTCAGCACTTCTGTGTTGACTTGAGTTATCATTGATATGTTTATAATTATAACTTAACTGTTAACAAAACTTTTAGGAATTTGTGGTCCTCAATGCTCTTCAACTTCGTACGTTTTTTGGCCTTTATAACATTTTTGATTCGAGCGTCACTGATGAGTCTTTTGTAGACGAAACGCGCGTCTGGCGTAAATATTAAATTTTATTCCTGGTATCTATGATGAGTTTATCTATTATGAATTACACAATACGTTGAACCATAAACGTCAAAATCATTTAATCGCGTAGTGTAATTAACTATTTGTGGATTCTTATAAATTCTATATATATAACTTTTGGATTCTTTTCAATCTTGGTCTATTTCTGAAATTTATTCTTACATACTTTTGATTTTTTAAGCCTATATGCTAACATTGCCTATATAAATTTAGCACTCGCACCCGCAAAGTGGAAAGGGATTAATATAAGTTGAAAAACTTGTTTCCCAATCCATTATAAATAAATATGTTTAAAATAAATTTAAAAATTGTTTGTATGCACATTGAACGACAAATCTATGTGACGTATATAATTTTCTGACGTCAGACACATAAATCAATGCATGCACAGTCGTTTGAATATATATATCCAGCGACTTTTTTTCTATTTTTTTTTTGTTTATTTATCACTAAAATTCAAACGACTGTGATGTATGTATTTGTAGATAGATGTTTTTGTGTTCTGTTAAATTGTTCCTTTTAAAATTGTTACACGATGATGACTGATGTACCTATATCTTGACTATTTTATTTATTGTGTCTGTTTATTTAACGCATCAATGTATATATAACGGAATTTGATAAGACGATCATCAAATAGTTATCAAAGGTACCAGGATTATTATTAAGTACGCCAGACGCGCGTTTCGTCTGCATAAGACTCATCAGTGACGCTCATATCAAAATATTTATAAAGCCAATCAGGTACAAAGTTGAAGAGCATTGAGGATCCAAAATTCCAAAAAGTTGTGCCAAACACGGCTAAGGTAATCTAAAAAAAAAAAAGAGAGAGTTAGCGCTATAAAACCAGGTTTAATCCACCATTTTCTACATTTGAAAATATACCCCAAGGGTGACTGGGGTATAGATATATGGTCACTTGGTCTTCTCCCGACCGGCAGTTAAACGCTTGCCGAAATGGGGCGTCCGTTTGGCTCTGCGGGATGTATCAAGTTCGCAGTCACGTCCGGTCAGAAGGGGGACGTTAAATCCGATGCCTCGTGGAAAGAGAGTGCCACGCTCTTTGCACGTTAAGAACCCTTGCAACAACTCATTGAGGTGTCCGTAGGTGGCCTATTGCAAGGCCAAATTTCTGTCCCTATCCAAAATACCCTCATTTTCCAGTGGCAGTCCAAATTTCCCCGACCATCATCCCAGATGGCCTATTTTATGACAAGACCTACCAATTGTATTTATTGTGAACTTGTTCTCGTCCTGAATATGCATCAATTATTTGCCAACTATATAAGCAACCAAGAATCAATCAATCAATACATTTGAAAATGCCTGTACCACGTCAGGAATATGACAGTTCTTGTCCATTCGTTTTTGATGAGTTTTTTTATTTGATTTTGCCATGTTATTATGGACTTTCCGAATTGATATTCCTCTAAGTTCAGTATTAATGTGATTTTACTTTTTATATATCACCAAAAAAAAAAGTCTTAACAGAAAAAGTAATATTAATAAGTATAATAGTTTTGTCATTCAAAGTATGACAAGATACATAAGTAAATAAAGGCAACCGTAGTATACCGCTGTTCAAAACTCATAAATCTAAGGACAAAAAACAAAATTGGGGTGACAAACTAAATCTCAGGGAACGCATTAAATATTAGAGGAGAACAACGACACAACATTAAAAGGTAACACACACAGCAACGGACTAAGCATTAGACAAAATCCGATGAGAATAACCAATATAACATGAAAACCAAATACATGAATTTGGGATAGAAAAGTACCGTGACACGTAATTTGAATTCACACTCAAATATAGGAGAAAACAAACGACACAACGTAAAAATGTTACACACACTGAAACTATAATATAACAATGGCCATTTTCCTGACTTGGTACAGGACATTTTTAAAGAAAAACAATGGTGGGTTGAACCTGGTTTTGTGGCATGCCAAACCTCGCACTTTGATGGCATTGTTAAACATAACACTAAAATGATAATACAGGACTACAATACAAATAAATAGGAGAACGTACATGTATTAGGCAAAGAAACACATGAATAATAGATAACAAAAGGCATCAGGTTTAAAATTCAATGTGTCAAAAACGCGCTTCGTCCACACAAGACTTACCAGTGACGCCCAGATGTAAAAGTTCGAAAGTCAAAAAAAGGGGTACAAAGTTGTACAGCTCTGAGGATCAAAAGTTGAAAAAGGTTGTCCCAAATATGGCTAGGGTTAGTGTAAAAGTAGTATAAATTAATAAAATAATTGTCTCGTTCAAAGTATGATGGTATACATTTAAAGATTTCTTCAATAAAAAAAAAACGCTTCTTGCAAAATAGAAAAATAAAATTCTTTTGGAAAATAATACGGAATATAATTTGTTGAAAATACACAGTACAAGCAGTCTTTGACAATCGGGCAGAAAATAATTTTTGGAATGAAATTATCAAAGAAGAATGATACAATTGTCCATGAACTTGGTTATTTTGGCACACAACTTTTCCTATATATATGTTCCAAGTGTAACCAGTTTTGGAATATTATTGGACTGTACATAAAATATGGTTCTGGAAGCTTGTAAAAATAGATTGCCGATACTGTAATCTTATAAATACAGTTTACACAGGACAGCAACATCGGAATGAGGAAAACGTTAACAAAGGCCTGTCATTTTGGGATGTCAACACTCAATGCGCATCCGTTGGGACGAAACAAAATTATATCTCTCAGATCCCGTTACATATTTTTTCTTTCAATTGAGTATTTCAAAAATTATTTCTTGAAATTTACAATCACACAATTCATTAAATAAAACCCAGTGGCCAACAATAAACGAATAATCGTTTAATTATTTTAATAATTGTCGAAGGTATTCCAAGAAAAGCGCTCCGAACGCCAACACCAAAATTAAAGAGATATGTTTGTTTGATATATTTCTTCAAATGCAGAAACAAACTGAAAACACGTAAACATTTTAATATCATTTTGTTTTATGTTAATTTACACTTGGGTGTACAGGGATGGGTGTGTTTTGTTGTTAAGTTGGACATGATTTATAATTGAGATTTCCCAACTATATTCCAATATGATCTTTAATATAAAATATATATACCAAAAGTGCGCATATTCAGAGCACACTCAGTCTGACTTCTTCCTTCTACAGTGTGCAATTTCAAGGTGGAACTTTTATAATGCACCAAGTGTTTTACCTATAGATGATGCATGTATGTTCTAAGATTTGTTTTATTATATCATTTTTCACGAAAGACAGAATGTTAATTGAACTTACATTTAATACAGTTTGCAAGGTTTGTCTGCAACTATGCACACTACCCAAACGTTTACATCATACAGAGAATATACTACATTAAAACATGTATTATTTTATCTTTCACTTTTACAACTAATGGGATGTTTGTTGTAACCTTTTTTTAGCTCACCTGGCCCGAAGGGCCAAGTGAGCTTTTCTCATCACTTGGCGTCCGTCGTCGTCGTCGTTAACATTTTACATTTTGAACTTCTTCTAGAGAACCACTGAAAGGAATGAAACCAAACATGGCATGAATGTTCCTTATGAGGTGCTGACCAAGTATTGTTACTTTGTAGCCGATCCATCATTCAAGATGGCCGCCAGCGGGGGACTTAGTTTAACATAGGACCCTATGGGAAATGCATACAAATGACTTCTAGAGAACCACTCAATGGAATGAAACCAAACATGGCATGATTGTTCCTTATGCGGTGCTGACAAAGTGTTGTTACTTTGTAGCCGATCCATCATCCTAGATGGCCGCCAGCGGGGGACTTATTTTAACATTGGACCCTATGGGAAATGCATACAAATGACTTCTTCTAGAGAACCACTGAAAGGAATGAAACCAAACATAGCATGAATGTTCCTTATGACGTGCTGACCAAGTGTTGTTACTTTGTAGCCGATCCATCATCCAAGATGGCCGCCAGCGGGGGACTTAGTTTTGCATAGGACCCTAAGGGAAATACATACAAATGTCTTCTTTTAAAGAACCATTGAATTGAATGAAGTCAGACATATCATGAATGTTCCTTATGAGATGCTGACCAAGTGTTGTTACTTTGTAGCTGATCCAACATCCAAGGTGGCCACCAACAGGGGACTTGGTTTAACATAGGACCCTATGGGAGATTCATACAAATGTCCTCTTTTAGAGAACAACTGAATGGAATGAAACCAAAAAAAGCATGAAGTTCCTAATGAAATGTTGTCCAAGTGTTGTTACTTTGTCGCCAATCCAACTTCCAAGATGGTCGCCAGTGGGGGGACCTAGTTTAACATAGAACCCTATGGGAAATACATACAAATTTCTTCTTTTTAGAGAACCACGGAATTGAATGAAACCAAACAGCATAAATGTTCCTTTCCTAATGAGGTTCTGGCCAAGTGCTGTTACTTTGTAGCCATATTTTATCTTTTTTTATATGAATTCAAAAACCCAGGTAGATTCAGGTGAGCGATACAGGCTCTTGAGAGCCTCTAGTTTATGGTTGCATTAGATCTAGAAATGTGTGTTTTTTAGACAACAATTTCAAATTGTATTGTCCTGAACATGCCTGAAATATTTGACACCGGACATTTTGCAACCTCAAATAAATCGATTCAAATTCTACTTGTAAATCACTGTTCACTTCATGAAATTTTGAAAGCTGAATCTCAGACTCCACCCTGTTAGTTGGAAATAAAACTAAATCAGTTAGAATTAATAGGAAATTTACGAAACCAGACAGGGGACATAAAAAACACCAATTCTATGCATATAGCAACTTTGAAGCAATTTATCTAAAAAAAAAAAATAAGGATGGTGACATGTATCGCTATACATCCACGGGCTCGCAATAAAATCCTGGAAATTGTTAGTTTTTTATTGTTTCTCCATATATAAGAGATCGTAATGAATTAGTGATAAGGTTCGGAATATTTTTTTCGTTACTATGCGCAATTTTCTGCGACTGTCATACAAGTGAGAGGTTTGGCTAACCATAAAACCAGGTCCAATCCACCATTTTCTGCATAAGAAAATGCCTAGCTGAACCAATTCGGAATATAACAGTTGTTGTCCATTTGTTTGATTTTGCAGTTAGATTAAGGACTTTCTATTTTTAGCTCACCTGGCCCGAAGGGCCAAGTGAGCTTTTCTCATCATCTGGCGTCCGTCGTCGTCGTTAACTTTTTACATTTTGAACTTCTTCTAGGGAACCACTGAATGGAATGAAACCAAACATGGCATGAATGTTCCTTATGAGATGCTGACCAAGTGTTGTTACTTTGTAGCCGATCCATCATCCAAGATGGCCGCCAGCGGGGGACTTAGTTTAACATAGAACCCTATGGGAAATGCATACAAATGACTTCTTCTAGAGAACCACTGAATGGAATGAAACCAAACATGGCATGAATGTTCCTTATGAGGTGTTGATCAAGTGTTGTTAATTTGTAGCCGATCCATCATCCAAGATGGACGCCAGCGGGGAACTTAGTTTAACATAGGACCCTATGGGAAATGCATACAAATGACTTCTTCTAGAAAACCACTGAATGGAATGAAACCAAACATGGCATGAAGGTTCCTTATGAGGTGCTGACCAAGTGTTGTTTTTTTGTAGCCGATCCATCATCTGAAATGGCCGCCAGCGGGGGACTTAGTTTAACATAGGACCCTATGGGAAATGCATACAAATGACTTCTTCTAGAGAACCACTGAATGGAATAAAACCAAACATGACATGAATTTTTCTTATGAGGTGCTGACCAAGTGTTGTTACTTTGTAGCCGATCCATCAACCAAGATGGCCGCCAGCGGGGGACTTAGTTTAACATAGGACCCTATGGGAAGTGCATACAAATGACTTCTTCTAGAGAACCACTGAATGGAATTAAACCAAACATGACATGAATGTTCCTTATGAGGTGCTGACCAAGTGTTGTTACTTTGTAGCTGATCCATCATCCAAGATGGCCGCCAGCGGGGAACTTAGTTTAACATAGGACCCTATGGGAAATGCATACAAATGACTTCTTCTAGAAAACCACTGAATGGAATAAAACCAAACATGGCATGAAGGTTCCTTATGAGGTGCTGACCAAGTGTTGTTTTTTTGTAGCCGATCCATCATCTGAGATGGCCGCCAGCGGGGGACTTAGTTTAACATAGGACCCTATGGGAAATGCATACAAATGATTTCTTCTAGAGAACCACTGAATGCAATGAAACCAAACATGACATGAATGTTCCTTATGAGGTGCTGACCAAGTGTTGTTACTTTGTAGCCGATCCATCATCCAAGATGGCTACCAGCGGGGGACTTAGTTTAACATAGGACCCTATGGGAAATGCATACAAATGACTTCTTTTAGAGAACCACTGAATGGAATAAAACCAAATATGGCATAAATGTTTCTTATGAGGTGCTGACCAAGTGTTGTTACCTTGTAGCTGATTCATCATCCAAGATGGCCACCAGCGGGAGGACTTAGTTTAACATAGGACCCTATGGGAAATGCATACAAATGACATCTTTTAGAGAACCGCTGAATGGAATGAAACCAAACATAGCATGAATGTTCCTTATGAGATGCTGACCAAGTGTTGTTACTTTGTCTCCGGTCCATCATCCAAGATGGCTGCCAGCGGGGGGCTAGTTTAACATAGGACCCTATGGGAAATGCATACAAAAGTCTTTTTCTAGAGAACCACGGAATTGAATGAAATCAAACATAGCATAAATAGTCCTTTCTTTATGAGGTGCTGGCCAAGTGTTGTTACTTTGTAGCCAAATTTTGTGTTTTTATATGATTTCAAAAACCCAAGTAGGGTCAGGTGAGCGATACAGGCTCTTGAGAGCCTCTAGTTAGATTTCGTCGGAGTCTTTTTTGGTGTTTTTTTTTTTTTTTTTTACTTTTTATTACCAGTTTGTTGAATCTTTTTGATTCACTCATTTATTAAATAATTGTTTTCCTGCTTAATTTTAATAATTCTAATACACATTTTTGTCTCCTTTTATACCCTTTTCTCCTTTCTCCTGCCCCTTGTCTCCTTCCTCCCACCGCCTCCTTAATTCCCCTCTCCCATGCTCCCAATACCCTGTCTAGGCCCTCATAAATCAGGAAAAAGTAATTGTATTACAGAAACGTATAATGTGGTCATTTTTATAATTTTCCTGTAAACAAAACTTTGAATTTCTTATCCCAGGTATAGATAACCTTAGCCGTATTTTACACAACTTTTTGGAATTTTGGATCCTCAATGCTTTTCAACTTTGTACTGGTTTGGCTTTAAACAATATTTTTAATATGGGCGTCACTGATGAGTCTTATGTAGACGTAACGCGCGTCTGGCGTACAAAATTATAATCCTGGTAACGTTACCTTTGATAACTATCCGAAGTTGGTCCTATTGTTAGGAATTTATATATTACGTCATTGTTCCTTTTAATCATAAATTGTAATTAAAATTTATGTCGCAGGGATGTGTTTCAGTTTGTGATGAACGTTTTGTTGAGTTAAGGCTGTTGTAATTTGTGTCTTGTAGGTTTCTAATTTTAAATTTGCTTAAAACAATATGAAGATCAATCTAGTCCTTCGCATTATATATTCACTATTTAACGTTTTCATGCATATATTTTCATTTTTTATTTTTTGTCTAATGCTCGGGTGGCACATTGATAGATAAAAAAATTTCAGAACAGTAAAAAGAAATCGTAAATAATGCCCCTGAGGTCATATGTTATAGGACTAGGATCAATCGACAACCTTGGTTGAATCCGCCTATCTACATATAGGTATTATGTCAAGCTATTGAGTTCAAACATGTGTTTTTTTGGTTTTTTTTTTACCACTGGCACTCCCCCATTTGTAACGTCTCCGTAACTAGCTAACATGATATAAGTGCTTGTTCAAAGTCAGGTGACATCAATTCTATCATGTCTATGGCATATAGTAAAAGTAGTATTAAAAGTTTGTTGCTAATAAAGTTTGTTGCTATAAATATATTTTTCCTTTAGCTTTTAATCTAAGTGTGTGTGTCCAATATAGTTGTTGAGCAAAGTGTGACCATTTTTTTAACACTGAAGAAGATGCAAGACATTGGCTCAACCAAATGTTATGAAACTTACACAATGGTTATTACCACAAAACACAGATAAAGTTTGAATATTTGTGGCGCCACTTATGCCTTTTTCGAGTTATGTCCCTTTACAAATGAAATATTGCTGATTCTTCGGTTGTCTAAATTAAATTAAAGTTTTCCAGTAACTAAATGTAACGAAACGTACACACCATGCTAAATACAACAAAACTCAGATCAAGTACAAATTTGGGTAGTATCTCTTTTAGTTCTTGAGTTATGTTCCTTCATAACATTATATGCAAGCGGGGGCATCTTCGTTGTGACCAATGGACACATTTCCCATTTATTTCGTCATATTTTATTCCCAAAATCATGAAAAACCTATACTCAAAATTTAAAGAAAAAATATTTGGCAGAAATTAATAGGCTGTTTGGTCTTTAATACATTTTACAAATTATTACCATTACTAGTGATTATTGTTACATCTACCTCTGTATTTTCTTTATTTCCCTTTTCAGGGTTGTTAAAAGTTTTCTGGAGTAAGTTGAGAATAGGGAATTGTGGACCTGTCTACATTCCAGATTACCGAAAAGACTCTTTGATCCGTGTGAATGATACAGTCTGGTCAATTGCAGTGCTGCAAATAAAAATGATACAAATTACTCTAAACGAAAGTGTAAGTTGAATGGTCTTGTCGCGGGTTATATATAATACAGGAATTAGATTATGCAAGTAACGTACAAATATTAATTATTTCTACAAATATTAAAATAATTTGAATTGTGGGATGATAATTTTCCAGTGCATTACAAAATTCAGTTTTATCAACAACAAAAAATTAAACATCCCAAAACATATCCCAGCATATGTAAATACCCCAATAAAGCAGGAAACTTGGCTTTGCCTATGGTGGCAGACTTGTAAAGATTTCCTAAGATCACTGCTAACTGGTTAACCTTTTCTTTTAAGGGTCCAAAGTTGACAACATCAAGTGGTTGAAGTAGATGTGTTGTATATGGTGGTAAACCTATAACATGGATATTGTTTGTCCTGGGATTTCTATCAAGTCAATGCTGATGTGCGAGCCATGCTTGTCAAATATCAACAGCACTGGTCTTCTAGTGCCACAGAATGGGATAAACACTTAGTCAAACCAGTTTTCGAACAACTCAGTGTCCATATACCCGGATTCAGATGAGCCATACAGCAAGTTATCGTCGGGAACACCATCTTTAAAGTTTCTATGAGGCAGTCAACCATCAAGAATAATTAAAGACGGAAGGACATATCCATCAGCAGCTATGCACATATGTACAGTGATCTGACCATGCACCATCACTGTCTGTTGATAGCTATGGGACCCTTTTAGTGTTAACACTTTGGCTTTACTCTTTTCTTTCCCTCTAAAACCAGATTCATCAAAATTGAAGATTTGGTTTGGTTTTTTGGTCAAACATTTGTGACATTTGGTACGATTTTCCCGTGCTTGCATTTCCTATCATGATTTTTTAATAGAGGGTTACTGCTCACAAGGAAGCTATTAAACTAAGAGTTCCAAATGGTGAAGTTGAAATCATCCCTTCGTATATTTTATGGACGCCATTACGAGTTGGTTGACAGTTATGGAATATCCTTTTCACAGATAATATCGGATATGTTCCTTACGTCGTAACTACAACCCCCTTCCTTTTCATGAATGTGACCTACCGAATTATACTATTAACCGGATTTGTTATACCATGAGCAACACGACAGGAAACCCATGTGGAGCAGGATCTGCTTATTCTTCCAGAGCACATGAGATCACCCCTAGTTTTTGGTGGGGTTCGTGTTATTTATTCTTTAATTTTCTTTGTGTCGTGTGTACTATTATTTGTCTGTTTGTCTTTTCACTATTGGCCATGGCGTTGTCCGATTGTTTTCGATTTATGAGTTTCCCTGTCCCTCTGGTATCTTTCGTCGCTCTTTGACATACGCCTCCTGGCTTTGTCCTGTTGTTCAGGAAGTTTTTAAGACAATTCATGGCGTCTGTTCAGGACTTTCTTGATCCACTGGGTCGATGCCACAGCTGGTGGACGTTTCATCCCCGAGGGTGTCACCAGCCCAGTAGTCAGCACTTCGATTTTGACATAATTATCAACTATGTGGTCATTTTTATAAATTTTCTGTTTACAAAACTGAATTTTTCGAAAAACTAAGGATTTCTTATCCCAGTAATAGATTACCTTAGCCGTATTTGGCACAACTTTTGGGAATTTTGGATCTTCAATGCTCTTCAACTTTGTACCATTATTTTTTTTTGGGGGGGGGGGGGGGATTTATAACTATTTTGATATGAGCATCACTGATGAGTCTTATGTAGACGAAACGCGCGCCTGGCGTACTAAATTATAATCCTGGTACCTTTGATAGCTATTAACATCCCTCTGGTCAATGGGAAAACCCTTTCAGCCAGATACTTGACATCGTTGATTAAGGATGTCTCTTCCTCATCATTGGGCACGTGTGAAGGCCCTTATGAAAGGTTTTCTATTTTCATTCTTAAAGTTACGAACAGCTTTTTTTATTTTTTTTCCCGTCGATATTATTTCGATATTCTATCGTGTTTTCCCTCATATTATACAGCCAATTTTTAATTTTCTTTACAAACAATGCTTTTGATCAAAAGTATTTAGAAAATACAAAATCCTATCGGTACCATCGTCTGCCATATTGGGCCAAACACAACGGAAGTTACGACAGCCGCTTTCCTCCAGTGGCATTAGTTCATCTGGAAAAACCGGATCTTTCTGAAGAGACTTGGGTTTTAATGATAGATATAGGAAGATGTGGTGTGAGTGCCAATGAGACAACTCTCCATCCAAATAACAATTTGAAAAAGTAAACCATTGAAGGTCAATGTACGGCCTTCAACACGGAGCCTTGGCTCAACCCGAACAACATAGGGCCCCTTTATAGCATGAAGGAATACATGATTCGGACTCTAGTAACTTTCAAGTTGACATTTTGCTCCGAAAATATATGGTTTCCAATGTCAAGATGTCGCAACATGTTTCCAAAGTTAATGAAAGTACAAATGCATCCGTACTCAGAATCAGAAAAAAAGATTGCTAACATCTTCAACTTGTAATGTTGTGGGATTTTCGTCTTGCTGTTTTTGTTGTGACTTGCCTTCCTACACATGCTGCAATGGTTTTTGTTCAATTGGACTTTAAGGATGTACACCTCTGAGGAGCCAAAAAATTCTAGAATTAAACTTTTTTTCTTATCCTGATTTTTGGGTTTATAAGACTGTAACAAAATAATAGGTGTAGAAAAAATCTCATGGTGTTGCACTTCCTTTTCTGCTACGGCCCTTTGAAAATGTCCAATTTTGATGATTTTCCCATTTTTCATCGATTTTTTGGAATTTTGGATCCTCAATGCTCTTCAACTTTGTACTTGTTTGGCTTTATAAATATTTTGATTTGAGCTTCACTGATGAGTCTTATGTAGACGAAACGCGCGTCTGGCGTACTAAATTATAATCCTGGTACCTTTGATAACTATTTACCTATTTTTGGGCTATTATCGTGAAAAAAAATGACAGTTCCACAATTAAACTTTTTTTAATACTTTCTATAAAGATGAAGTGGACCAATCTGAATAAATTTTACTTAAAAAAACTATAGGTAGGTCTAATATAAGAAAGTTTTATCATATTTTGATGCTTTTTTTGTGTAAAATTTGGCATGCTATTAATTTTCTATTTTTGTGATTTTTCTCAGTTTTAAGAACAAAATGCATATCATTTCAACTTTTTTGTTATAAATGATTGAAAAAATTCATATCTAAGAAATTTGAAAAGACAAACATGATATGGGATGTATATGATTCTTGTACAATCTTTTTTTGTATCCCTCACCCATTTTCTCAAAATTTTGGCTAAAAATACTGACTTGATTGGTCGTAAAATTTGAAAACTAGATTACTCAAAAACCGTTCATTGTAAATATACATTTTTTCACAGAGTTATGTTTGATTATACTAGTTTTAAAATTCATTGATATTTTCTACTTGTGTCACATGTTTTGGAAATAATTCAAGAACGAAATTTCAACGAGACTGAAAAGTCAGAAGAATACATCTTTAAGATCTGACAGAAATTAAGTATTTATAGCAGGCATACATGTGTTTGCAATTTTATGATACTGATATAAAATTTAATAAACTCATCATATTTACCAGGCTTAAATTTTGTATCTTTAAATGGGTAACTTTGATCTTTTGCAATATCATATTGAATCCATACTTTCATGCCAATAATAAAATACAAAAAGTTGTTATTGGTTCCATTTTGGAGCTGGAGATTAAAGAAACAACAGACACGGCTTCCTCCGCCTCATTTTTAGACTCATATCTCGAATTTGACTTACACAGTCACCTCAGTACCAGAATCTATGACAAACGAGACGATTTTAATTTTGAAATTATAAATTCCCCCCACCTTAGTAGCAATATACCAACTTCACCTGCATATGGGATATATATTTCCCAACTTCTTTTTTTTACATAAATAAGGCCGTTAGTTTTCTCGTTTGAATTGTTTTACATTGTCTTATCGGGGCCAATTATAGTTGACTATGCGGTATGGGCTTTGCTCATTGTTAAAGGCCGTACGGTGACCTATAGTTGTTTATGTCTGTGTAATTTTGGTCTTTTGTGGATAGTTGTCTCATTGGCAATCATACCACATCTTCCTTTTTTATATTATTCGATATTCAAGAGCTTGCAGCTCCTATTCAGACTTTGTAAAACGTCATCAGTGTCGGAGTAGAAAGTTGATGAACCAGGGGTATGTCAAAGAACGTCTCGTCCTTTTTCTAAAAAAGTTCATCGGAAGGTACCAAGACCTTGTTGATAAATATTCCGTATCAACTTCACAAATAATACACGATGGGGTTGATGTATAGATTCTGCGTACTGATGTTGTTTATCATCTTAACAACGTGTTTTATAGTTCTTTCTTTTGTCTTTGTTCTATTATTAATATTACTTTTATTGTTGAATGTTTTATGTGATATCCGTTTGACGTGGCTCGGTACTTATACATCTCGTCAATGTGTTTGTATTGTCTTTCATTTTTTGGTGGCGTGTTTTGTATTTGCGACTTTTTGTATTTCTTTGGTTCTTATAACGTGACTTTGTACTTTAAAAGATCCCATCAGTATGCTATTGTTTTATTTTATGTCATTATGATACATTTCTATTATGAATTACAAAATACGTTGAACCATAAACGTCAAAATCATTCAATCGCGTAGTGGAATAAACTATTTGTGGATTCTTATAAATTCTATATATTACTCTTGGACTATTTTCAATCTCGGTCTATTTCTGAAATTTATTCTTGCATACTGTTTAACCCTATATGCTAACATTGCCTATGTAAGTTTTAAAATTGTTTGTATGCACATTGAACGACAAATCTATGTGACGTATATAATTTTCTGGCGCCAGACACACCAATCAATGAATGTGTTTGTAGATAGATGTTTTTGTGTTTTGTAAAATTGTTATACGATGATGACTGATGTACCCATATTTTGATTATTTTATTTATTGTGTCTGTTTAGTTAACGCACCAATGTAAATATAAAGTGAGAGGGTTAGCGCTATAAAACCAGGTTTAATCCACCATTTTCTACATTTGAAAAATGCCTGTACAAGTCAGGAATATGACAGTTCTTGTCCATTCGTTTTTTATGCGTTTTGTTATTTGATTTTGCCATGTGATTATGGACTTTCTGAATTGATTTTATTCTAAGTTGAGTATTTTTGTGATTTTACAGGGGATTACATTTCGAGTCTGAAGCCAAACAAACAACAACTTGGCGTATATACAAAATTTAGTCCTGGCATCTATGATGAGTTTATTTACAACCACTGGGGTGATGCTACTGCTGGTGGAGATTTATTTCCCCGAGGGTATCACCAGCCCAGCAGTCAGCACTTTTTGTTGTTATGATATTGTAATTATTGTATTTATTTATGTTGGCCTGATTTGTGTTGTGTGGCCTGATAGTTGTTTACAGAATAATCTTAGAACTGTGCAGTTTAGAAATCACTGGAACAATTACAGAATGATTGGAACTTTCCAGAATGATCCTAATAAAAGATGCGTTATATAAACTTCTACACTTTACTAGAAACTTCTGTTGTAACTTTCTAGGATGTTCCATTATAGACTGTTCTAGAATCTTCCATGACAACTATATATATTCAGACACTAAAGTTAAACAGACACTCTTGGACTTAGACTTAGACATCGATAGACTTTAGTATTCACAGCAATTTAGATTGAAACTTTAATTCTACAAACAACATCATACTGGATTGTGGCCGTAGTAGTGAACATAATATTCAGATTGGATTCCGAAAGATATCCGGATACAGATACAGATAAAAGATTGGACTCATATTTTGACAGTTAAGTTGACAGTAATATTTGTGTAATACTTCTTGTAAACTTTTGTATAATAAATATTGTTAAATTTTATTATTGATTTGTGTCTTTTGTTGGCTACAATTTAAAGGCGATTTCTGGCCGTAACATTGTGCTGACATGAATTATCATTGATATGTTAATATTTATATATTAAAGTTAACTGTTTACAAAATTTATATTTTTTGAAAAACTAAGGCTTTTCTACCTCAGGCATAGATTACCTTAGCTGTATTAAGCAAAATTTTTAGGAATTTTGGGAATTTTGGTCTTCCTTGCTCTTTAACTTCGTACTTTATTTGGCCTTTTTAACTTTTTTGGATTAGAGCGTCACTGATGAGTCTTTTGTAGACAAAACGCGCGTCTGGCGTATATACAAAATTTAGTCCTGGTATCTATGATGAGTTTATTTGAACATTTGACATTGTTGCCAAAAATCGTCAGCTGTTACAAGATTGTTCCTTCTCTTTATGTAACCTTTAATATGTGCTGCATTTTTGTCACTTGTGCATTTTCCTCCCCGAAGATCTGAAAAGTCGACTCTTTTTATTTTAATCAGTAAATATGATAAATGACAGCAGCAGGCATTATCAGACCGCAGAAATATCGTTTTGATTTTCTTATTTCCTTAATTGATATGGTTGTATTGATGTTGGTGTTAATGCATCTCGTTTTGCGTTATCAAAGACGTGTAAAATTGTGAAGTTTTGATAATCATTCTGGTCTATCTTCATTGAAACAGCACCAACATGCCATCAAAAAAAACTAATTAAACGGAAACCGTAGTATAAAAACTGCTTTATGCATTGTTGAAGGTCGTAAAGTGATTTATAATTGCTAACATCTTTTCATTTGGTCTCTGGTGGTTGGCAATAATACCATATCTGCATTTTTTATTTGATATGGAGATAATACTTTGTTCTCCTTGAGGTTCTCCCTTTTATGCACTACTTTATGAAACTTGTATAACTTTTGATAAGATGTTATATTTAACTCAGAACAATTAGAATAAGCACGTGATCTTATAAATTGAATATTTTATTATTGACAAAACTGCTTGGCATAAAAATTACAAAAAACTGAACTCCCGAAAAAAATTTAAAAAGAAAAGTCCCTAAGCAAATGGCAAAACCAAAACCCCAAACACATCAAACGAATGGATAACAAGTTTCAAATTCCCGACTTTGTACAAACATTTTCTTATGTGAATGGATTGAATGTATAGAATGGCACTCCACTGCACTATGTATAAGTTTAAAGCAACGGCTAATGGATATCACAAAAAATAGACTAAACAGTAACTCTCATATTTAAAAAGACAACTAAACGAACACTTTAACATGTTATTAAGATGATAGGAAGCTATACTTCAAGATCATCGTGAATTTTGAAGTTGATCCGGAATATTTATCAACACTGTCTTGGTATCTTCCGAAGAACTTTTATAGAAAAAGGACGAAACATTGTGTTATATAGTCTCAAACTATAATTTGATTTGATTTATGGTGTTTTAATGCCTCTTTTAAACACTGCTTGTGTGCCCATTTGTGTCGACCAGTTGTTATTGCATGATGGAGGAATCCGAAGAAAACCAACGACCTTTGATAGGAAAAATGACAATCCTAGTCACTAACGATAGGAGTATTGAGTCGAGAGCAACGCAGGAGCGGGGTTCGTATTGATATCCATTCGACGTGGCTTGGTACAAATGTACTTGTACGTCCCGTCATTGTTCTATGATAATAATGTACATAAAATATATATATAATTTTTATTTACTGTACTGAAGATTTCTCCTCTTTGAGTACAAAAACACACATGGAAATTATTTTTTTAACAGTTTGGTTACCCAAACAATATCATAAAACACATTACATTAAATATGAAAGTAAAAGGGTCAATAGTTATGCAATATTAAGTCACATTTATAAAAATGTTAATGTTCCAAATTTAAAACAGTTTTTTTACTACAACACTTTTCATTTTCTTGTTTCTCTTCTGCATTCTAGGTCAGTAGGTGGACTCTTGTTCTCCTTGTTCCAAAGTTCGTCTAATCCCTGAATAAATGGGTCTCTGCTTTTTAATTCCTCCTGCAGATTGTCGATAAGTTCAACTATTGTTTTCAGTCTCCCTTACTATCTCTGGACATAGTTTCTAAACTTGTTTAGATCCTTTTCATATTTAATTTTAGAATCTGTTTCATATTTTAATTTTAGAATCTCCAGATCTTCTCTTAAATTTTGAATAGTTTGCAAGTCATTGCATTCTGTTTGTGTACGTTTATTATGCATCTCTTTTGCGGTTGTCATTTATTCACTCTTACCGAAAAGCTCAACTAAGTTGATCTCTTTAACAACGTTCCCGCTTTCTATATGTATTTGTAAGTATATGTTCTGACTATATACCAAATAACATTATAAGGCAAACTTGCCATTCCAAACTAGTCTTCATCTTCAAAAGTTGTCTCTTGTTGCCTTTATGTAATGTGTGGCTTGTAAGTCTTTACATGTTTGATTAGGTGATTTTGAAACAGTCCTTTAAATCAACAAAGATTACCAGCAAACGAAACTCTGTCCATTTCATCATGTTGACAAGTTACATTTTTGATTGCTGCTCTCTTGATGCTGCTACTGAAGGAACATGTGGCTCAGATGTAATTATATTTTATATAGTCGGACATGATGTGATATCTAAAATACGTAAAGATCCAAGGTTAAGGTATGAGAAGAATAATCAAATGTATTCTATAGATTGAAGCCCACATTTTTCATCTATATTACTAGTAGTATATTTTTCAGGTTAAGGACTCAGTTTAGAAAATCATTAGAGCAGTATTTTCAGTGTCTGAGTAGAAAGTTGATGAACCAGGGGTATGTCAAAGAACGTCTCGTCCTTTTTCTAAAAAAGATTAGCGGAGGTACGAAGACCTTGTTGATAAATATTCCGTATCAACTTCACAAATAATACACGATGGTCTTGATGTATAGATTCTGCGTACTGATGTTGTTTATCATCTTAACAACGTGTTTTATAGTTCTTTCATTTGTCTTTGTTCTATTATTAATATTACTTTTACTGTTGAATGGTTTTATGTGATATCCGTTTGACGTGGCTCGATACTTATACATCTCGTCAATGTGTTTGTATTATCTTTCTTTTTTTGGTGGCGTGTTTTGTATATGCGACTTTTTGTATTTCTTTGGTTCTTATAACGTGACTCTGTACTTTTAAAGATCCCGTCAGTATGACATTGTTCTATTTTATGTCATTATGATCTATTTCTATTATGAATTGCAAAATACGTTGAACCTAAACGTCAAAATCATTCCATCGCGTTGTGGAATTAACTATTTGTGGATTTATATAAATTCTATATATAACTTTTGGACTATTTTCAATCTCGGTCTATTTCTGAAATTTATTCTTACATACTTTTGATTTTTTAACCCTATATGCTAACATTGCCTAATAGTATGTAAATTTTAAAATTGTTTTCATGCACATTCAGATTGAACGACAAATTTATGGTCAGACACACAAATCAATGAATGTGTTTGTAGATGATTTTGTGTTCTGTTAAATTGCTCCTTTTAAAATTGTTATACGATGATGACTTATGTACCCATATTTTATTGTGTCTGTTTAGTTAACGCATCAACGTAAATATACCGGAATTTGATGAGACTGTCATCAAAGTGAGAAGGTTAACGCTATGAAACCAGGTTTAATTCACCATTTTCTACATTTGAAAATGCCTGTACCAAGTCAGGAATATGACAGTTCTTGTCCATTCGTTTTTGATGCGTTTTGTTATTCGATTTTGCCATGTGATTATGGACTTTCCGAATTGATTTTCCTCTAAGTTCAGTATTTTTGTGATTTTACTCTTAATTTGTCATGATGAACAACTTGTTTTGATTTGCATTTTGAATAGTTTTGACAAACTGCTCGAAAAACGTTTACATTCAAAATCCAACCGTTTTGCGAGCGGTTTGTCAAAACTATTCAAAATCCAAATAAAGTCAAGAAAGTTCTTCAATTTCTGAATCATTATTATTACTTTAATAGTTATCCCACTCAGACTTGGTGGCCGGAGGCCAGAGGGTGATCTAACACTGACACACCAAGTCTGAGTGGGATAACTATTTTACATCCCAGCTGTTTTAGATTAGACGAAAAACCATTAACAATTCATAAAATCTAGTTTAGAACGCCACACAACCATTATAATATACTTTATACATTACTATATGATTTATACCCTTTTTGACCCCCGAACACGATGACTAGAAACAATGTCAACTCGCCCCGCTGGCCAATCGGCCCAACCTATATCGCCACTTTATGAAAAAAATCGCCCCACTCTTGTTTACCGACTCGCCCCACTTTTGAAAAAGTTTAAAATCAAACTGAACAATCACTGACAACTCACGTATTAACAAAAAGGGTTTAAACCCCATTGAATAAAGGTCTGCCAACTCACCCACTTATAAAAATATCTTGCTTCCTTTAAGTATGTTAAATTACTGATAATTCGTACCCAGTCGTCCTGGTGTAGTGGTTGTGTCGTGGCTTGATATGCTAAAGGTCTTGAGTTCGAATCTTAGCATATTTAGGATTTTTTCTACGTGAATTTTGATAGTCTTTTTCCTTATAATTGTATATTTAATTATAAGTTTTATAGTGGATTTGACATTCCCGCCAAAATGTTACAGAACAAAGGAAAAGCATGCATAACAAAAAAAACTCGAACTGGGGTGATCTGGTAGGGGTGATCCGGCTCAGATCACCCCTGTTAGAACAAAGGAGCTCGGATGTAATGTTACTTTCATGAAAACATATAATATTATAACAATCAATCTCTAAACAACAGTTTAATAATCCGCGTCAAATACGCTGAAATAGTTAGAAAAATCAATAAGTTGTCAAATATAAATGTGGAAACCCCGAGTTTTAAATAACATTGACCCAGACTCAAGAAAATGTCAGTGACGGATTTTACCGTTTTATGACAAAATGATTTCTGGAACTTTAAATAGAATACACATAGCTACGTACTTTAACAAACTTTCGCTAATTGAAAATCCGATCTAAATGAATCGCCAATTTAGAAAAAGGCTTTGCTATCAGAAAAACATCCGATCAGCTGGGCAGTCAAGTTTTGCTTACCGAGTTCGTTTTTCAAATTATGCCCTTTCCCCCGTAAAACCATTTTACTCGCGGAATTTATATCAATGGGAACTGAAAGGAACTTAAATAATACATAGACTAACATAAGTCAATTCCGATAACTCCTCATACATTATTTCCAATATTCAATCAGCAATGAATACCGGATTTTATCGAAATTCTTACTATTAATGAAAGGATAACCTAGAATCCTGATAAAGTATTTTCGATTTTGCAAGTTTCAATTCAAATATAACACCAGGTTACCAACTGTTAGACTAGGTTTGACTCTTAATAAAATACAAGTGTTCAGTTCAATGTTCGTTTAAACATGAGCATATAATCATAGTTACAATATCGTTAGTGGCGACGGCACATTTGGAACGCATTACGTTCCCGCAATCCTCGACATCCCGGGGGCCACCGAAATGGAAATTACTAAGAAAAATAATAAAATTTACAATCACAAAGAATAAAAAAGATTCTACTGTTATTGTGTCTGTAATATACGATACTTGAAAATAACTTTTAGCTACAATCGCAATGGTCTTTAAAATTGCCCCTCGAAAGTTGAATTTAAGTCATTGGTTGACATTATACAGTTTACATTTAGGTGTACGGTTTTGAAACAGACGTTTTTCATAAACTAAACGGTACCAGAGGCAAGATATACAAACGTTCTAATATGGTTAAGATATAAGTTCCTTACAAAATCTTCACTTGTTACCACATCTCATTACGGTTACGTTTAAGAAGCTCAAAAAGGATTTTTAGACTTTAACCTACAGAAAATTAGTGTTTTTGGTGAAACAGACATATCTCTCTGCAATGAAGCTAGCAACCACTTTAATTCTAATTCAAAATCGAACTGATTTCTGCACTCGCAAGTGAATATTTGGTCTGGACAAATCATTACAATTGACTCTCCCTTCTAATGAACATTACTGATATAAAAGAATTCAAAGAGAAGTCAGAATATGTAAACATTGTAATATAAATGCGGTTGAAGATGAAAACCACTTTTTCTTAAAATGTAAAATTAATAAATCTTTACGTAATCAGCTTGAAAAAGATATATATAATATATGTCCAGAATACTTGTAATTGTCTGAAGCAGATGGATAACACTTAATTCTATCTTCATTTGATATTATGCAGCGTAACTGTTCCGTTCATTAAAAAGTCATTTGCACTGAGGGAAGTGGACACAACGCCTGCATAAATATTATTGTTTAACCACTTTATATATGATGTTTAATATGTTAATTTTTCCATTGTGTATATATTTGTATTGTATTGTTTGTATATGCCTTCAACGCCTACAGGTATTAATGTGCATTTCATAAATTTAAAAAAAAAAAGATAATCCTTTAGTAATGTTTCGCTCTATTGTTTTATTATTTATTTCATGTAGCCTAACTATCATTATTGTGTCTATCCCTCGATTTCCTATAAATAAATTGATTCAAATTGAATAATTCAATTTCTCTTAAAATCGTCCATATTAAAGTTTCATAAATAGTTGAGTATTTCTATAGTCGATATTCTGCATTTTGAATATGCAATTTCTTTGTATAAATACTTCGTATATACCTGTCTGAAATAGCTGCTATAACATTGCAATCTACCTTAATATAAAGATACTTTGCTATATCTGGTTTGACCTTTGTTTTTACTGTTGCCATAAGTGCCAAGACAGGGACATCTGCAATGCTTTGTATCATTGCAACTTTTCTATATTCTGGTCCAGAAGATTCTGCCCCTGAAATTGTAGAACCACAAAGGTAACGCAATCAATTTTAATAGACGAAATTTACCATTTGCAATAGCACATTTCCGACCAATATAACAACAAACTCGGGCGAAAATCCAATTCTTATTAATCTGTATTTTATTTTTACAAAATAAAGCTTGATGTATTGTGTAGAAAATAGTAATCTATAATATACATATATGCTTACAAATCCACAAAACAATGCGCCTCATCAAAACATATCATACATAAACTGTTCTTCCATACATCTCTTATCACAACATATTTTTTCTTTTTTTTAAATGAGTCACTGAGACCAGGGCTGGACTAATATACATAAGAGACGTCGCAAGTGACGACGTTGGGAGCCTATTGTTATGTAAAAATGCGCTAAAACGTTAATATAAAATATACTGAACTAAAACTATAACTATACTGCTATTACTGCTGTTACTGTTCTATAAATAAAAATATTATCAAGTGTATATGACAAATAACCTTTTAGTCGCATATGTTATCCATCAACAACATTGAAACAGTTTTTTGAATCAAACATCCAGGATGTCTGGCTTGAAATATTAGACTATACAATAGTCCAACTCTGAGGAGGGCATGAAGTTTTAAATTGTTTGTAATTTTCAGATTCAGGCAGCATGATTCCAATAAAGAGTTTAAACACTGTAGAAATTTTTCCAAGGGCTCATTTACTATGTCATCCCAATTAAATTTCTTCCTTTTTTCTGGCCGTCCCTTTCATGAATGTGACCTACCGAATTAAACTATTTACCGGATATGTTATCACATAAGCGACACGACGGATGCCACATGTGGAGCAGGATCTGCTTACCCTTCCGGAGCACCCGAGATCACCCCTAGTTTTTGTTGGGGTTCGTGTTGTTTATTCTTTAGTTTTCTATGTTGTGTCATGTGTACTATTGTTTGTCTGTTTATCTTTTTTATTTTTAGCCATGGCGTTGTCAGTTTATTTTGGATTTATGAGTTTGACTGTCCCTTTGGTATCTTTCGTCCCTCTTTGGCATAAGAACAGAAACAAAACCTTTCTTTTTGTTTCCATTATTGGCAACTGTAGCTTTCTCGTGTTTAACTAGGTTTAAAAATTGAGTTGATGAATGTTTGGTATACTTTTTAACAAAAACTGTTGGATTCCCAGAAACTACCGTTGATAATTCTGATGTTGATAACGCCAATTGGTCAGTTTGATGTGATTCGTTGAATATGATTTTATAGATGTAAGTATATTAAAGCATGACTTGACGGTAAAGGCTCCAGAGTAGTAACCATGACCATGGTCTGCTATATTTGGTATATAAGATCTTTGAGATTTTGTATTTGATGATTTTGTCTTTTACCGTTACTGGGCTTTTCTTGACAATAGCCATTTTCGGCTTGAGGTTTGGGTTGTCTTTTTTGTGTCATGGTCAGTTTTGTAGTACTATTTTTACTTTTAGATGTAGTGTCAGAATTAGAATGAACGGCTTGGTGTGATCTAAAGACAGTAAAGTCAGGTACTTGAACAGCATGGATCTCAAAATTTGAGAAATAAAAAAATATCAATGATTATGAAACTGAAACTGTGAAATTAAATGGGAATGAGTAGCTTTACCTAATTCTTTAAAAGATGAAACGGATTTGTGACTTGACAACAATTTTCTGAGCCATATAAGACCGATATCCTTGAGATATATCAATATCTGTATATAATAGTAATCAAAGGTACCAGGATTATAATTTAGTACGCCAGACGCGCGTTTCGTCACATAACTCATCAGTGACGCTCAGATCAAAATATTTATAAAGCCAAACAAGTACAAAGTTGAAGAGCATTGAGGATTTCCTCATCCCAGGATTACCTTAGCCATTTTTGGCACAACTTTTAGGAATTTTGGGTCGTAAATGCTATTCAACTTTGTACTAAGTTAGCTTTTTAACTTTTTTGATCGGAGCGTCACTGATGAGTCTTGTGTAGACGAAACGCACGTCTGGCGTATTAAATTATAAGCCTGGTACCTTTGATATCTATTTAAGCATTGATAGACACTTATAAAAATCCAATGTGATCACCGGAATATTTTAGTTTTAAATTGACTAAACTACGTTCACCATTGAATTTTATTTTCAAAAACGTCGCGGATTATCTCAATACCAGACAACGATTATGTAACAAAATCCGTTCAAAACGGATACGTATATGACGTGGCTCTGTACTTACACATCCCGTCATTGTGTTATTGTATATAGTTAATTTGTGTATTCTTGTCTTTAATTTTTCCTAATATGCTTGGTCAATATGTCATGTTGTGCTTCTTTGAGACAATTTTTGTTTTTTATAATAGAGATTAAGTTTAAAACACTATGTATAGACTGCTATACCCCTATTTGAGACATTTTACCTACAATTTTTGTTTGTTTTGTTCGCACATCTTCTCAATATACAAGTGAGAGGTCTAGGTAGTTTTAAAACCAGATTTTATCCACCTTAAAAATGCCTGAACCAAGTCAGGAATATGACAGTTATCAATTCGTTTGATGTGTATGAGCTTTAGATTTTGCCATTTGATTCTGGACTTTCCTTTTTTAATTTTCCACAACCTATAAACTCAGTGTTACCTAGCTATTGATTCGCAATCACTAAAAAACATAAAAATATGTCAACAGAGGAAAACAAAATGTCACATGGAAGAAGCACATAGCCAAAAATAAAAGACAGGAATACAAATTGAAAATTGACCATAACACAATGTCAGGATGTACGAGTACCGACCCACACCAAGGGATATTATCAAAAATTGGTAAAGGTTATAATTTATAAAGACCAAAGAACACTTTAACACTTAATTATGATGATAAACTACATGGGTGGCATTACATAGAATCTATACTCCAAGACCTTCATGGATTATTTGTGAAATTGATATGGAAAATTTATTAACAAGGTCTCGGAATCTTCCCATGAACTTTTGATTAGAAAAAGGACAGGACGTTCTTTGCTTGAACCTTTTTTAACAACTTTCTGGTCAGACAATGGTGACGTATTTATAGTCTGAGTAGCAGATGCAAGCTCTTGAATATCGACTTAGTTGGGATCGATATGTATCATGTGTTTATTCCATATGAAGGTGAAGTTGGTTTATTGCTGATAAGGTGAAGGAAAATTGATAATTCATTCAAATCTAAAATCGTCTCGTTTGTTATAGTTTCTGGTATTTTAAAAGATGATTGTTAACATATGTCAAATTCGGGGTATTTGTTTAAAAATTTCTCGTTCTGGAGAATATTTTAGTGGAACCCAATCAAAAAAGTTTTGATTGCTATTAGAAAGAATATCATCACTTTATCTGACTTTCCGCTACATAAATGACGTTCTTTCACTAAATAATTCAAAATTTAGTGACTATGTTGAACGCATCTATCCCATCGAACTAGAGATAAAGGATACAATAGATACAGTTTGTTATCAGCAACCAAACGGGCTTCAAAGTTATTGTGAAACTTCATATTCTAGACGTGGCGTGTATCATATGTGCATACTTAAAAACTCCACAGATCTTTTAGAGTACATACAATCTAACTCTCATCAAGAAATTGACAATGAGGGTCGGTTGAAAATCAATCTTTACGACAAAAGAGATGATTTCAGCTTCCCAATTGTGAACTTTCCATTTCTAAGTAGCAATATTCCAGCAGCACCTGCATACAGGGCATATATCTCCTAATTGATACGATATTCCCGTGTTTGCATTTCCTATCATGATTGTCTTAATAGAGGGTTGCTCTTCACAAGGAAACTATTAAACCAAGAGTTCCAAATGGTGAAGTTGAAAACATCCCTTCGTAAATTTTACGGACGCCATCACGAGTTGGTTGACCGTTTCACAAATGATAGCGGATATGTTCCCTACGTCGTAACTACAATCCCCTTCCCTTTCATGAATGTGACCTACCGAATTAGACTATTTACCGGATTTGTTATAACATGAGCAACACGACGGGTGCCACATGTGGAGCTGGATCTGCTTACTCTGCCGGAGCACCTAATATCACCCCTAGTTTTTGGTGGGGTTCGTGTTGATTATTCTTTAGTTTTCTATGTTGTGTCATTTGTACTAATGTTTGTTTGTCTTTTCATTTTTCGGAATGGCGTTGTCAGTTTATTTTCGATTTATGAGTTTGACTCCCTCTAGTATCTTTCGTTCCTCTTTTATGAATTATTCTGTATATATATCAAGGTACATGTCAGTTGGAAAATTATCACAGTTCTCCCCATACGAATTCAAATGTTTGTTGGAAACTATGCCAACCTCATGAAACAAGTTTGTTTTCAAGACAAATGACGTATCATGCGACTTTCACATTTATGATTTCTTGTCTGAATAGGTATTTTACAAAGTATAACTTGCCTGTTCCTTAAAGGGCACTAGCTACGAGATATATAAAAAAAATCCGAAATATGATTTATTTTGTTCAATCATTAAGGAAAAGAAATAATAATTCGCTTTCAGAATCCAGTATGGCTCAACTTTGTCTTAATAAGCTTAGAAACATTGATAATGAATTATGCACTTGCAAGTGAATAATTCGACCTCATTGGATCCGTTGAATTCATTGAAACCACTCCTGGGTCAGGAATCCATGTCAAACTCAGCATATAGATAGTTCCATCTGGCAAGCTCACCTTCTCTTCCTTTCGAACACCTAAATAACCGTCTGGTATAACTTAACCTCGGTACTTTATACTCTTGCTCTGTTTCTAATTTTCTTCACCCAGTTTGCATCCTCGATATTTCAGAACGAAGAAGGGGGTTTCACTTTCACACTAATAAATTATATTCTGTTACATAATCCTCACTAGTCGATCATACAAGTTGCAAATTCATCTATCAACAATCATTCATTCTTCTTCAGATACGTTCAAATCACAAAAAAACAAACTATTCCGTAACAATATATGAAATGGACATCAATATGCCTGTCCATTAATTATTTGATGTCTGAACTTTAACTTTATTAAACATTATAGACAGAAGCTTAAAACTTTATGACTACACTTGTTTCCAAGTTCGAGCAGACGACGGGAGTACTTATACTAAATTTCAGCGGTAAATTGGTTAACAATATAGTTCCATACAATCATAGCGCTACATATAAAATCATGGTATCATGAGACTTTTACAGAACATACTCAGATTCCAGAGTCAGCAACAAATATGCCAGTATTCAGGGATCACAAATAATGTGTGTGCAATTGTTAATAAACTTCTTTTGCAGGTGAAATTTAATAAAATTCTCAATACAATAACTGATTTCTTATACTTAAAGACTACTTTAGATATTTAAAGTATCTAATTGCAACAAAAAAGATATGTCTTGCGGTCACATGATCTGTTGGTCAGTAAAATATGCCGGGCTCTTAACAGATAAACGACAAACATGGTTTTGACCGATAGCCAAATCTTAAATATTTCCTTACTTGGAAGCTTTCAGGACTTATAATAGGTTGAATCATATTTATGTCAGATACCTTACGATCTTTGAAAAATATATTATCAAGTAAAACGAGTTTGGCAAACAAGTAGAAGGGGGCACTTGCAAAACAAAGTTAAAAGATACAAATGTTACAATATGTGCAATTCAAATTAATGTTTACATAGTCAATTTTATTTATTGTTGCAGGTTATCACAAAATAAAGTTATCCAAATGTAGTTGATTTCTTTCTTCAGTTGAATTGGTAAATTCCAGATTGTTAAAATGAATATATGTCAGTTGTTCCAGTTATTGCTACTCCTTATAAACGGAAATTCTTCTGAACTTAAGATATAAAACTAGTGTTTGACAACATTATTTAGAAGCGGAAAATATATATAAATTCCACAGTAGATTAAACATTCTCTCTATTGACAATGATACTTAAATTTTGATTAGTGATTGTGGTTGATGCACAGGTACGAGGAAGTAAGTTTTCATAATAGGCGTAATGAAACATTTCGATGGTTGCACATTTCAATAAGTTTTTCTGTAGGTGTGTTTTCCAGGTTCCTTGTTTTATAAAACTGCAATCAGACTGGTCTGTATTCATGATTGTTCTTAACAGTTCGTAATTATAGTAACGACATTTTCTAACAAGATTTCTTTTGTTCCTTGATTCCAGGAAGGGCCATGAAATTATACTTATCCATCTCATCTACTTGGTCTAACTGTTGAAATTCTCCAGTCGAGTGATGCTCCAACTGGGAAGCCGCAAATTCCAAGGCCAACAACTTGCAGTCAGGTGTTGGGGTTTCCCCAATCCCTATGTGGCTGCTCCAGATATGTTGCACCATTTGGGATTATTATAAACGTAGGATATCGTTGGCATGACACCCAGGGTGAGGATTTTCCTTGCTTTCTTCTGACTTGGTTTTCACTGTGGCTGTCAAATCTTCTTCATTTGTTGAAGGTGGTAGGACGACTGACAGGCTAGGGGTTTATTTGTCTCTATGCTTGTGGTGTTTACCCTTATATTTTACAATTACGGGTGGTTTGTCTATTAGAGAGCTTTCTTCATGTTTATTATAGTATTGTTCATTATGTGACTTTGATGGAGAGTAGTCTCATTGGCACTAATACCACATCTTATTTATATATGATATATATAGAGAACAATACATGTTTGCCATGTTTTATAAACACTGTTATAAACAAGAGACTGGTGAGTAAAATGTGCACTTTTGAAATATCAAAATTTAAAGTTTAACAAACATCTAAATTCATGTTAATTAAGATGGAATCCCTACTGTCATAAATGACCAATTTCCTTTTTTTCTGAGTTTCTCGCTGACTATTCTCTTTTTCCTCGACCGGATTGCCATAATTGATTACGACATTTCCTTCAAAGAATTTGTCTAAAAAACTAAAAATTTAGTATATGTGCATGTATTGGATGATTGATCTAGTTAACATAATTTTTACCACTCGTTTCATATGACTTTGATCATTAATGCTCATTAAAAAGTATTTGCGATTGTGATAACTGCTGTTGTGTATGTGTAGGTAGTTGTGTTGACTGTTCAGGCGAAGATAACTGTTGTGAAGAAGGTTACTGTTGTGAAAGATCCAATGACTGTGTGTTTTTTCAGTGTTTTCTGCATAATCAGCTACTTTCATTGTTTTTTTTTAATTTTATTTAGTTCATTCCCTTACTTTCGTTTGTACTTGGATACTACTGGTTGTATATTTGTTTATTATTTACCAGAGGATTACCATTAATACTGCTATTTATTGAGACAGAAATATCATCTTTCATTCTTGCTAACAAATCGTTGGCCTCTGTACAAAAAAAATGTATGGAAATGTATACTGGATTTGAAAATGTCCTTTCTTTAAATTAATTTCTGAAGAAAAACCTCGTGTTATAGCTAGCTGAACCTCTCATTTGTATGATAGTCACAGAAAGTTTAATTCTATTGACAACAATGTAAGACCAAAACAAATATTTCAGGTAAAAAGGTTGAAAATTAGGGTAATCTTAAGCACTTTAAAACCAAACATCTATGTCATCAAAGAAACGTAAATGGTACATAAACACTTTATACACAAAGCAAATAAGCACAGGAAAAGAATACAGAAAAAGAAGATGCCACAATAACACAATGGCGGGATGTATAAATACGGTGCCACGCTATTCGGTTATTACCAAAAATTGCCTAATTAAAGACAATAGTATAGTTGGCAGCCGATCAACTGTTAAGGTTAAGAATATTCGAAGACCAATGAAAAGAACAGAATAACACGTTATTAAGATGTTAAACAATGCCAGTACCTAGAATACATACGTCAAAACCTTTTCGTGAAGTTGATAAAAATGTTAACCATGATAAATCATCTTAAATATTTTCAGATGAACTTAAAAAAAAATAGACGTTCGTTGACATTGGTTCATCAACATTTTGCTCAGACACTGGTGACACTAATGTGATTTTCTAAATATTTCGAACCTTAATGTATACAATCATAGCGCTACATATATAAATCATGATATCAGGAGACTTTAATGGAACACACTCATATCCCAGAGTCAGCAACAAATATGCCAGTATTCAGGGATCATAAAGTATACTTGTGCCATTGTTAAAAATACCTACATTTATACATCATTCTGGAGCTAGCTGATCTCAGATTGACTATTTATTGTCACAGATAGACAAATAAAATTCTAAACTATGTTATCCTTGAAAATCACGACACAAATATATCAAGTCGTATCATTGTGACTAAGGTCTTAAGCACTAACATTGCTTCCAGCCTGTAATAAAGTCGGCAGCCAACTGCCATCTGAAAATACCAATAGAATAAAACTGATCGTTCTCTTGACTTTTCAAGATACTCTTCGACTTGAACTAGAGAACTGTACTGGTGCAGTAGATTTTGAATTAAACCTCTAGAGTTCTGAATGACAATTTGCTAAAAGCTACCGTGCAAGGTGTCTAACACGAGGAAAGTTATTCAGTTTAAAGGTTCCAAATTTTAGGCCTCTCTTATAGCGAAAATTATTTTATAGTGAGAACGTCTAACTAGAGGGTCAACTGAAACGAGTAAAAAATCAAGAGGAACTAAGTCGTAATCTCCAATAGATAAAATCGTATGCGACTGTATGTGAGAGATTTAGCTAGCTATAAAACCAGGTTCAACCCAATATTTTCTACATTAGAAAATACTTGTACCAAGTAAAGAATATAAATGCCAGTTGATATCCATTTCATGTGTTTGAGCTTTTGGTTTTGCAATTTGATTCGTCACTTTCTGTTTTGATTTTCCTCGAAGTTCGGTATTTTTCTGTGAGTGTACTTTTTTCATAGCTTGGCAATACTTGTTCTTGTTTAATAAAATCATGGAAAATCATTTTATGTAACTATTTCATCGTCTTATAATTGTTTTATGCAATACCTTGAAGATCTATTCATCCCAAAGATTAAAGGGTATGATGAAAAATATTTTGAAGTTTGTACTGTTAGGCATAAACCTATTTCTTGATTTGTATAACAGCAACGATACGTTTGGACTATTTACTGAGAGTGAGAGTCCAAATGCTATTAATCGCCTACACATTGATAAAACAATTGATGAATTTAATATATGCTTTGAACAACTGAAAGAAACATTTTAATTCCGATTATTACAAGGACCTTTAACCCAATACTATGTAATGGTATCTCCGTTTGTTTTGTTTTTTTAGTGATTAAGATTATAACACAATGTTGACTGCTGTATTTTTGACATTTTCGCCTATTATGTTTTATTAGTTCACGCATCCTTGTCAATATAACGGAATTTGATGAAAATGTCATAAGAGTGAGAGGTTTTGCTAGCTATAAAACCAGGTTCAATCAACCATTTTTACATAAGAAAATGCCTGTACCAAGTCAGGAATATGACAGTTGTTGTCGGTTTGTTTGATATGTTTGAGGTTTTGATTTTGCTATTTGATTAGGGACTTTCCGTTTTGTATTTTCCTGGGAGTTCAGTTTTTTTTTATTTTACTTTTTTTCCAAATGTAAGTAAGTCTTGAATACTCACACTCAGTATAAAGAAACTGTAAGATCCTTCAATTTTGAATACCTATGTAGGTATAAGCGCAACTCGTGTATCCTTTCAATTATTTGAATTCGCCTTTTCAGAATCTAAAGGACTGTGGGTGATTTCATTGTTCGCACACCAAAATGAAAATAACGTCGCATCATTGGATGGATTTCCATTGTTTAGTACGTTTTAAACCAATCACAACGTTTTGGTGTAAGCTTTTGAAAATATTACCCAGAATGCATTAGATTCTGAAACGGCGAATTGGTCTTTACTGTCAAAAAAAATAAATAATGAACAACATTGAAAATGATCAAAGTCTGCTTCTGTTCAGTTTCACAAAAGGTATATTCATGTTTCTAGCAGATTTATAAATTTCGGAGGCGAAATATGAGAGCAAACGTTTACCTCTAACGCCATTATGTCTTATACTCATAAATTTTTTGACAAGTATGAAACAGTGTTGCACCTAACATTTGTACTAATCTTTATGACATGACCTCAAAAGTAAGATGGGTCGATAGAATTACTGATGACCTTCAAAATACTAGAGAGGGTGACAAGGTTAATGTTATCGCTATTTTAAATTTATAACAATGTATAAATGAAAATACAGACATCAACCCCAGGTGGTCTTCAGCAAATCAATTGGTATAGTCTACGTTTTCTTTGTAACTTGGAGATGCTGACATATGTCAAATGAATCACAGATTATCTCCGTATTCTCATTAAATGATTCATATGCAGATCAAGGTGGACTGGGTAGTCTCAGCTGGTCTTTGGGAAATGGATACTGTAAACTGAACACTTAAATAACAGGAGCCAACTGAAGAAACCTGTTGCTACACCTAGATTTAGCATTACCTTGGATGCTTTGTATTACCTTCATAGGCCGCAAAAAAAATATTCTGTCCCCCTTTTTCTAGATTAACACTAGACTAATAACCAATATCCACTGAATTTTCAAATGATTTAATGTACCTTGAAATTTCATTTATAAATCTTTTGGATGTAAAAATAAAACTTTTTGAAAATTTGGGTCCTTATTTATTCAACTAAAAAGAAAAATTCTGCTAAATTAAATAATCTACAATTTAAGGAGCTGTTTAGTCTTTGTAATACCATGGTAACTCATCAGATGTGGAATTTGGTTTTTTTTTTTTTTTGATTTTCTGATCACCAACTTCATTTAACATTCACTGAGTTTGCTTCTTAAGTATCAGTTAATCTTCATATCTCTCTTATGCATGATGGTTTAAAAGAAAATTGACCAAGCAATACTAATTTTTGTTTCACTTTTTTTATTTCATAAACAATAGCACTTAAACCAATATGTGGTAAATGCATTAGAAACAAAAAAGACTGTGTATGTTCTACTTATATAGACAAATAAATTACAAACACAGCATAGTCATCAAAATCACTCTTCACATATCATCACTCTCAAAATCACAAGCAAACTGTTGTGTGTGTGTATTACCAAATTACTGTATAAGCCTGGTACTTTTGATAACTATTACCACCAATAAGAGACCCTCATGGGTAGTCAAGGCCATTAAACAACTTCTAGTAGTATATTTATGTTTCTATTTTTCTAATACATTTCAGTATAGAAACAGATAGAGTAAATCTGGAAGCACATTTGGTACATTTTATACATTTTTGGAATGAAGTTATTTAAAATTCTGCTTTCTTAAATTTCAACAAAAAAATCATCAAATGTTTATAAAATCATTAAAGTGCACATTGTGAACCAAGACATAGTATACCCTACAATACTTTAAATAATCTTTCCATGATGTAGATGGTAGGAAATTTTTAATCTCACTTTTTTCATCATGTTGCAAAATTCATTTGGGACACCATCTAGTTCTCAAAATATATATATACTTATTAATTTTTAAATAGCCTAGTTTAGAGAGAAAGCCATCTCTCAAATGTAAAATTCATAACATATGATTTGCTTTAATAAAAGTTGTGCATGCATTTTCATAAATGTATGTAACAATTAAACATTCTGTAAATATTAATAATAAGAAAATAAAGTGTTTTTTAATTTTAAAACTCCTAAATGCCAAAATGTTTTTCTTTTAATTTCAATTATTAACATGAAAATAAAAGTCAGCAAAGTAAATTTCTAGTCCTTGTCAAATGTTTAAAAAAAAAAAAAAAAAAGACAGAAAAAAATCCAGCCTCATGATTGAATGGATGGATATATTGTGGATTATTCTGATGAAGTTATGTGGTATCTTTTTGAAATTTTATTTTGTTCTTTTTTCAAAACTCAAAGCAGTTGTCTATTTATGATCTTAATTAGTAAGACTGCTGAGTTACACAGGAAATTAAAATTATTGTTTACAGACATAAAACATTGAAAGGCTTCCTCATATTTTGTATTAACACAAAATTAAAGCTGTTATCCTGCAGCTAGTAAGTTAAACGTTTGGTTGACCTACATGCTTGGTTTGTGTAAATGTTTGCTCAAGCATTGTAATTAAGATAGACATCTGCTATCAATACATTATACTTATGAATGTTATTGGTAGTTAAGAAATGTATAAAAGTTGAAGCCCTGCCTATCTTTTGTTTGCAGAATTCAATCAATGTTGATAACAACGTTTATACAAAAAACAAGCAAGCCAACCAAACATTTGCTAGCATTAGGATTACAGCTTTAAAAAAAAGAGTAAATATATTTGCTTACAACTGAACACCTGGTCTTATTTTTTTCCCCAAAAACATACTTCATTTTTAAATTAATATTTAATACGAAACCAACTCACAACCATGCATTCATTCTGAAAAAAGCACACAATTATATAATCTACAAAAGTAATTAGATAGAAATAATTCCTAATATACTACTTATGAATGACCTAGATAAACAGCAATTAAATAAAATAAATAAAAATAAGATTGCACTTGTATGTGGTTTTCTAAATCAACTAACACGTTCTAATGTAGAACCTGGGTTTGTTTATTACACAATGGAAGGCAACCTCGGTTCTTATTTACCAAGTCTTAAATTTTTTTACAGTTGTCAGTACAAGCACAACCTACTTTCAAATTTAAAGAGGTAAAATCTAATTCTTACAAAAATCTAGATAAGTTTAAAAAATTTAACTATACAACTAGATTATACAGGACAAAAATTACCCTCTGGAAGTCCAGTTATGCATTCACGTTTCTATCAAATACTGTACATATTTGTATATACTGTGGGTTCATTACTATTTGTTAGATACCAATTTTTGTTGATTTCATGAATACAGGGGAACCACGAATTTAAATGTTTAACAAATAACAAATGTTGTATAGGGAGTATTTGCAGACTATTGCAAAACCATGAAATTCAATATGCAAGTTTTTCTTGATCAAGCAAAAATAGGTACTCATATAAATAAATGAATCCAGTGTACATATCATATTACAATGTACTTATAATAATTTCTATTGAAAATTACATTTATCACATAAAAAATATAAACGAATTTATCACAATGAGCTTTTACAATCACAGATAAACAAATACATTAAACACTGTAGCTAAATAAGGTAAAAATGAAACCTAATTTAAAGTTTATTGACAAAAATTATATTTTTGTTTACTACTATAATTGTGCATTAAACCTATATTCTATATTGTCTATCTAGGTCTAAGCATAATACTGACTGAATAAGAGAAGTTTTCACAACAAATACTTGGACAACAATGGTTCAAATATGTCTACCGGTAGTTGTTTTAATGGGTAAAAAAATTAAATGCAAAGCAAGAGTTCTGTGAATCTTTCCTTTTTGGATACCAAGCAGTCATTAATATTAATGAAGCCATATAAATTATTTCAAGGATTTTTATTTTTTTCACAACATTTTCTTTTTATATTAACAGTAGCCGTCTTTGTTGCTCAAAGGGCTTAACAAACATAATTCCTAAAAGGAGAACATTAAACAAACTATAAGACTTTGATTTGTTAAACCTTGATTAGAATTAAACTGCTATGTTTTTTGCTTTTTTGGGGGGATTGGCAGCTATGTATGTATACATGATTCATAATGCAAATTAAAAAAAAATTGGTCAGTCTCAGAAAACTTGTTTTACAGACATCATCATAAATAGATAAGATGAGTTAATCAATATGCCTAATGGTTGAGATAAGTTAAACTAGATTTTTGTGCTGTTTAAAAAACAAAGGACTGCAAAATCAAATTCAATGGAATAGAGGCATCAATCAAAATAAAAACTATAACTAAACCAAAAACAAAAAGTAAAAAGATATGATAAATGAGGTAAAAAAAATGTTGAATTATTTCTTATAAGCTTAAATAAAGAGAAACAAAGGAGTAGGTTCAGTAAGACCCCTTTTTGGCCCCAAAATATAGCAGTTTTATAAAAATTGTGAAATTGTAATCTTTTAACTATTTATTGGAAAGTAGAATGTTTCTGCTACATAAATATAGGATACTTTTGACAATATAATGTACATATATCGGGTACTAGCATCATTAAGTCATGCTAAATTACTGAAATCTTCACAATTTTAGCATTTTAGTTAGATTTTAGACGGTTTCCGTCTTAAATGAAAGTGGCCACATTTGTGTTCATTCATTATATTGAAATGAAAGTTGTATTTGATGATAATACATAACATATATAAAGGTTGAGGATGAACACCGATGCGGCCACTTTCATTTTTGACAAAAACCATCTGAAAAGTGAAGTTTTTGGCATATTTGATAGATTTTTCATATTTAAGCTTGAATTGGAGCGTTTTTAATGACTAAATCAGTTAAAATCTTTCACAAAAACTGATCAAATCAATTGAAATAGACACTTAAGTGTTTAAAAAGTGTCCAAAATCTTTCGTTAGATGAACCTGAAATTTGAGGCCCTTACCGGCCCTACTCCTTTAGTTTTAAATGCAATCAAGAGGGCAGCTAGTGCCCCATATTTTAATTAATTTGTATTTCATATCATCTAACCTCTATGAAACAAAGGTTGGAATAATTATTTTTTATTTCATATCGTCTATAAACCTGACTCAGATTCAATCATGGTTCTATTATTGACATGTTATATACATGGCGTAGCTGTCTAATAAATATTGTGCTATACCATTATAAAAGGATTCTATACAATGGGCCATTCCAGTTAATTTCTGACAGGTGGGGATGGATGGGGAGAATTTTGTTTATACGTATCAGAAAAAAACATCATGAAAAACTACCTATCAGATCTAAGAATTAAGACCTATCAGATGTAGAGTTTCTGTTCATATTGGGTGGATGGGCTTTCATGGGAAAAAATGACCTATCAGAATTTTTTACTGCAAGGATTGTACCCATCAGAATTTTAAATACAATACCAGATAATGCATTATACGTAACTGTCTACATTCAAAAGCACCCCTAAGATCTGACATAGGCATTTTTGTAACCCCTAAGATGTAATTATTTAAAATTATTTACTGCTGCAAGACCCTCAGAAGTTTTTTGCATATAAGTGCACGTGTCAGATGAAAAACCCCAAATTTTCACCCCTAAAATGTATAAATTTTACACCCCTCAGAAAGGACCATCCAACCCCCTTTAGCAGATGTTAACTGGAATGGCCCAATGAAGTATAACACACAAAAAATATTGCACTATGTGTTGATTAGATTCTATAAGGCAAAGTATTTAGTTAAGAACATGTGTGAATTCATTTCTATTTGTTTAGTTTATAACTATAAATATATTTAAAAGTTTAGTACATAGTATATTTTTGTTCAAGCTTAATCTATTTAAAACAATTAATTGAACTGCTGATGCCATACAACAATCATTTTCCAATTGAGGAGTCAGAAAATTTCTAATATGACATCAAAATTTTGTAGGAACCTTTTTGATATCCAGTAATGGCGGACAAATAGCAATAAGGTGTTTTACAGTAACTAGTTTCAAATATATTAAGAAGAAAGTTTTTGAAACATGAAATAGATATGCTAAATAATACTTAAAGCATTCTTGCTAGTACAACTTCAGTGATGTGGTATTAAGATATGGGAAAAAACAGCTGCTCCTAGACAGGTTTAACTATAATTATAAGTTTGGTTTATCTATAATTGTTAGACTGGTTTTAATATAAGTGTTAGACTGGTTTATCTATAACAGTTACTCCAGCATAACTCCTCCCTGTCATCATGCTAGCACTAAGGAGTGTCCATAAATTAGTCTTAGGATCAAAACATTCTATTGAAGCAAGATTAGAAGACCCATCATCGCCACCAACAACATATAAGTAACCACCATTTGACACTACACCTGAAAAATATCAAAACAGATGTACATATCAAAGAAATGAATTACTTAGTTTATTACAATTCTAACGAATTTATATTTCATATTTTATGTTATTAATTTTAATCATACTGAAATGCACCACATTCAGTATATATTGTTACGTATGTGGATTAAAGACGTTCATCTTTCTACAGGGATTTCCTTTACCTGATCTGTTCCATCGATGTTATTTGACTCTGTCATTTGTCATTTCGGATATAAGCATACTCCGCTTTATTGCATAATTGTGTCTGACAAATAGGCTATGCAAATAACCGGAATCTACTGTATTAAAAAAACTTGTATATTTCAAATTTTGTGAAATATTACAACCAATATAAAAAAGAAGATGTGGTATGATTGCCTATGCGACAACTCTCCACAGAAGCATACCAACACAGAAAAAAACACATTTCTACATAGCTCATTGGTAAATATTCCATACATCCTTTGTTTCAATCTATATTTCATATAACATGTATATTTATTTGAAATAATGGTTATCTAAAATCTTTTTTGTTTTGCAAAAATACTTACCTGTTCAAGAACAATAACTTTAATTTCAAATGGAGGGAATGAAAATATGTTTTCATTTTAATATACAGTAAAGGACTATATACAGTAACAGCTTTTCTCAATGTTGAAGTTACCAATAATTGCTTTAAACCAAGTCCTTTGGACAGTCGTGGATAGTTGTCTCACAGACAATTTTACCAGTTCTTTTTATTTTCATATCCATTAAAATGCTATTGTTACATTTTAGTCTCCCTTTTTAAAATATTTGCTCCAACATCCTAATATATAAATCTTACCAGCATTCCTTCTACAAAGATGCATGTCACCAGACTGTTTCCAATCATTAGTTTCTGGGTCATACATCTCCACACTTTTCCTAACTAACGGTCCATCATGACCACCCACAGCATACAGGGTGCCATCCACTATACCTACTCCTATACAAATGAAAGAGATATGTTAATATAGCCATACTAGGACATAAATATATAGCATAAAACATAGTTATACCATTTTCTATATAATCCTTAAAACACATTTTATCATAGTTGTGAATGAAGTTTTAAATTTGTATACAAGTATTAGATCTTTAAAAAATGACAGTATTAAAACCAAAGAACAAATTTGATTGAAAATCATAAAATTAAAACCTGGTAAAAAATTGTTTTGATTTTTTAAATCTATTTGGGATAATAGGATATTTTTGTTATACATGTACTGTCATTCATGTTTCTGTACCACACTTTTTTTTAAAGGTATATGAAAATTTATCAGATCTTAAATCATTTCAATATTGTCAGATCCATAGAAAACAATTTGAGATCATCCAACTTATAAACATGTATTTGCATTGAGGCCCTAATGTGTAAGGCAAAGTTCAGAAATGTTAATACTGATGTCTAACAGACTTCTTCTTCCTGGTTTCGAGTCGAACTCTGTACTAAAGTGTAATTGACACTGACTTAAGTCTATATCAACTGCTGAAAGATGTTATTTAATAGGCTGATGATATATTTTGAATTCTAGGGGCTAGAAAAGTAGCTTTATCAATCTTACCTTGTAATTTTGACACAAGTAATAATTCAGGACAAGTTTTACGAAAAAAAAAGCATATTTAGATAAAACATCTTGTTATGAAGCATGATGCAGTGTTCTCCCCAGAAATTTTGGATAGCATCACATTTGGCGTAAAAAAATAAATTGTATTTTTTTTCAATGTAATTTATCGTGTCGTGGCAACGCTTTATTTCCCTTATGTTATGTATTATATTGTTTGTATGCTATAGGCCCTTATTTGGTAAATAAAATATTCTATTCCACCCTATTCTTTGTTTTTATATTGTTGAATTCATAACTGAGAATACAATTAAACTATAACCATGATAACAGTATTTTCAGTTTATGTTTTCTATATTCATTTATAGTTCCAGAATTATTTTTTTCGTCTTAGTCTAAATAAAAATATATGTGTGGTTCCAGTTACCCTACCTATACCCAGCTAAATGAATGAATGGTTTATTATAGTGCAACCTGTATAGATACAATTGCACTAAATATGTAGGAAAAAACATGGGTTCTTAATAAAATATTTGAATAGAAAAAATTCTTTATCATGTCTTTGAAACATATTGGTTCATGGTCCCAGTTGTTTCTTTTTACAAAATGATATATTTTTAACAAAGTTATCTACAAGTAGTCTGTTAATGCTTAGTTTTCTCTTTATGTATCATTGTTTTCTGTCTACTGTGCCATTTGTGCATATGTAGTTATTATTGTAAAATGCAGATTTTTGTCATATCTGGTCTGGTTCCGATCAGTAGTTTACACTAAAATATTAAATGGCCGCCGAAAGCAATGAAAAATACGAAAATAAACAATGTTTGACAAGAGATTTGGAATGAATATGGCGTTTTTAATGCATTAAATGGATGAAACATATGCACAAGCAAATTTTTATCACTTTCTAAAGAAAGTACAAAACTTATTTTGCCCACAATCAAAATTTTCACTCTCGATTTAATAGGAAGAGAAAGAAAGTAATACTAATATATCAAAAGTCGTAAAAAGCTAAGACTCAACCTCATTTTAAAAGAGAAAAATTGTTTGTTTCTTTGAAATTTCATTTAGCATACATATATTTCGATTTTTTTATGATTTTCTGATTACGTTTTCTCCTTGTCGAAATTTGCCGATTGCAAACCACGTGGTATTAATCATGTCAAAGTGACAGTGGGGTATTCCTATCCAAACAGTTATCACCCAAAGGTCAATTAACACCTATTTAACCACTCTAAATTGCCTCTATTGTCCGACTTGAAGGGATTACAATAAAAAGTGATATATATTTTTTTTATGATCATAAATGGTAATTAGATGAAAGTTCAAAATTTAGGAACGAGAAAAATAACATCCTGAAAATAATTATAGCGTCGCGGTAATTATTATAGCGTCACGGGAAGAAATATAGCGTTGCGGTACCGCGACGCTAAAACGGCCTGGGGAGAACACTGATGATGAATTTGCTTATGTTTTTTGGCGGTCATTTCATAAATAAAGATTGACAGATATATCTTGAGACACTAATATTTTAAGGATTTAATTTCTTCATTAAGATTCCTACCAGCTCCACTCCTTCTACATGACATGTCTCTGACAGCTATCCATTTATCTGTTAAAGGATTATAGCACTCTACAGAACTTAAACATTGTCGTGAGGCACCATCATATCCTCCTACAGCATACAACATTCCTGGAAATTAAATAAAAAGTTTGAGATTATATTCCTCTAGAAAATTTTCTGACTTTAAGGTAGCACAATACAAAGACTTTTCATTCCCAATCAGACATCTTTAAACTGATGTAATTCCACTCATTCTTCTTTATATTTTATAAATGAGGTACCAAAAAGAAAGAAGAATGATTAATCTTTCAAACTGTGATAATTTCATTATGACATAATTATTACATAATCAATGGTTATGTAATTAGTTGCTATATTGTGATGTCCATACTTGAATGAATTTAGCTTCTTTGTTATTCATAGCATCCCAAAATATTTTATAAATTCTTGCACAGCACAGTTTGACCTCCAAAACTGTGTCTCAGATTTTTCCTATTGTATTTCATTCTCTCATAAATCTTCAATGAAGTTTGCAACATCAATTCATAAGAGATCACTAATTTCAATTGGGTATAAAATTGGTTCTATTGATGTTTTTGGAAATCTGAGATTCAGTTTTGGAGGTCAAGCTGTGTTGTACAAGAATCTATAAAATATTTTGGGATGCTATGAAGAACAAAGACGCTAAATTCATTCAAGTGTGGACATCACAATATTGCAACTAATTACATAACAATTGATTATGTAATAATTATGTCATAATGAAATTATCACAATTTGAAAGATTAATCTTTCTTCTTTCTTTTTGTACCTCATTTATAAAATATAAAGAAGAATGAAATGAATTACATCAGTTTAAAGTTATCTGATTGGGAGTGAAAAAATCTTTGTATTGTGCTACCTTAAATCTGAATTAATTATGCAGTCCATTTAATAGCATATGAAGTGTTGCAGCTAGCCCTAAATAGAGGGTTCACCTCCCTTCTTTCCCTATTGTGCTGACTTTTGTCCTTTCTGTGCTCCTCTTGTCTTTTCTGTTCTGTCATTTGCCCCTTATGTTTTTATATGTCTTTTCTGTTCTGTCATTTTGTCAACGTATATTTGTTCCACCTAACAGAAGTTCCAATGGAAACTTTGTTATAAACATTGTCATTATATCTATTCCTGTTGGAACAAATATTCTATACCATTTATTCTGTTAGGAACATATACTGTAATATTCATTCCTGTGGAAATAATATTCCAGAATACTTTTTCCTTTTGGAATTTATATTATGAAGGAACTTCTATTCTGTGACAATTTGCCCCTTATTATGTCACCCGATCGACAATGTCGGGTGACATATTGCTATTCCTCTGTTTCTTTTTCCGTATTATTATTTTTCTTCCACCTAATTTTGTCCGACTGCTTTCTCGGAACCAAAGGAACCAATCTAAATGATAGTTCACTATAACAAAGAACCCTGACTTTCGAGTTGCAGTGCAACTTTGGAACTAAAAAATGGCTGCGGTTACCATGGAAACAGAACAATTGTGAAAAAATCCAGTTTTTGGTTTTAATGAATTATTTGGATATGCTTAAACTCAGAATCATTATATTTTGATACAATGTAGGTGCCCACTATATACTGGTTTTGGAGGATTTCGGCAATCATTGGAACTTATATGTTGCCATGGAAACTACACCAAAAATTTCAAAAATATCAGAATGCTCCAAATTTAACGAAACTTTACAGTAACGATGAGCAACATTGGTAGATGTGGAATTTGGCGTTAGAATTTCAAAAATGGCTGCCGTTACCATGGAAACAATGTAAAACAGGTCAAAATGGTCCAAAAACCTAAAAGTGGCATTTACTTTCTTAAAATGGTAGGTCAAATTGATTGAAACTTTGATGGTATGGTCCCTCCCATGTACCAATATGGTATATGCCATTAAATTTTGGGAATAGTCTCTGTTGCCATAGGAACCAATCAAAATGTCAAAAATTTCAAAAATTCCAAATGCTCCAAAATTAATGAAACTGAATAGGATTGTTGACTGTCAAGTCTGCATGAGACTTTTGAAGTTGGAATTTCCAAAATGGCCACCGTTGCCATGGAAACTGCAAAAATGTCAAATATTTTCGAAATGCTCCAAACTTAATGAAACTTAATATTATTGTAAACTGGCATGTATAGATGAGACTTTTGAATTTGAAACTTTCAAAATGGCTGCCGTTGATATGGAAACAGCAAAAATGTCATGTTTTTAAAATGATCTAAATGTACTGAAAATTTACAGAAAAATGTATAGCCATGCAAATATGTGCATTCACTGTTAAAAGTTTTTGAAATGGCTGCCGCTTAGTGGCAATGAAGGGAAGGGTGACTTCCGCTATTGCTTGCAATAGCAATTCTAGTGTTTTTATTTGTCTTTTCTGTTCTCCCTCTACCTAATGTTCAATAATTTTGTCATAATGAAATTATCACAATTTGAAAGATTAATCTTTCTTCTTTCTTTTTGTACCTCATTTATAAAATATAAAGAAGAATGAAATGAATTACATCAGTTTAAAGTTATCTGATTGGGAGTGAAAAAATCTTTGTATTGTGCTACCTTAAATCTGAATTAATTATGCAGTCCATTTAATAGCATATGAAGTGTTGCAGCTAGCCCTAAATAGAGGGTTCACCTCCCTTCTTTCCCTATTGTGCTGACTTTTGTCCTTTCTGTGCTCCTCTTGTCTTTTCTGTTCTGTCATTTGCCCCTTATGTTTTTATATGTCTTTTCTGTTCTGTCATTTTGTCAACGTATATTTGTTCCACCTAACAGAAGTTCCAATGGAAACTTTGTTATAAACATTGTCATTATATCTATTCCTGTTGGAACAAATATTCTATACCATTTATTCTGTTAGGAACATATACTGTAATATTCATTCCTGTGGAAATAATATTCCAGAATACTTTTTCCTTTTGGAATTTATATTATGAAGGAACTTCTATTCTGTGACAATTTGCCCCTTATTATGTCACCCGATCGACAATGTCGGGTGACATATTGCTATTCCTCTGTTTCTTTTTCCGTATTATTATTTTTCTTCCACCTAATTTTGTCCGACTGCTTTCTCGGAACCAAAGGAACCAATCTAAATGATAGTTCACTATAACAAAGAACCCTGACTTTCGAGTTGCAGTGCAACTTTGGAACTAAAAAATGGCTGCGGTTACCATGGAAACAGAACAATTGTGAAAAAATCCAGTTTTTGGTTTTAATGAATTATTTGGATATGCTTAAACTCAGAATCATTATATTTTGATACAATGTAGGTGCCCACTATATACTGGTTTTGGAGGATTTTGGCAATCATTGGAACTACTATGTTGCCATGGAAACTACACCAAAAATTTCAAAAATATCAGAATGCTCCAAATTTAACGAAACTTTACAGTAACAATGAGCAACATTGGTAGATGTGAAATTTGGCGTTAGAATTTCAAAAATGTCTGCCGTTACCATGGAAACAATGTAAAACAGGTCAAAATGGTCCAAAAACCTAAAAGTGGCATTTACTTTCTTAAAATGGTAGGTCAAATTGATTGAAACTTTGATGGTATGGTCCCTCCCATGTACCAATATGGTATATGCCATTAAATTTTGGGAATAGTCTCTGTTGCCATAGGAACCAATCAAAATGTCAAAAATTTCAAAAATTTCAAAATGCTCCAAAATTGATGAAACTGAATAGGATTGTTGACTGTAAAGTCTGCATGAGACTTTTGAAGTTGGAATTTCCAAAATGGCCACCGTTGCCATGGAAACTGCAAAAATGTCAAATATTTTCGAAATGCTCCAAACTTAATGAAACTTAATATTATTGTAAAGTGGCATGTATAGATGAGACTTTTGAATTTGAAACTTTCAAAATGGCTGCCATTGCCATGGAAACAGCAAAAATGTCATGTTTTTAAAATGATCTAAATGTACTGAAAATTTACAGAAAAATGTATAGCCATGCAAATATGTGCATTCACTGTTAAAAGTTTTTGAAATGGCTGCCGCTTAGTGGCAATGGGGGGAAGGGTGACATCCACTATTGCTTGCAATAGCAATTCTAGTGTTTTTATTTGTCTTTTCTTATCTCCCCTCTACCTAATGTTCAATAATTTGTCTTTTCTTTTTTTAATATGGCCAGTGACCTACCATTTACAACCCCAACACCAACACTACTCCTTCTTGTACTCATGTTAGATATTGTTCTCCATTCACCAGTTCTTATGTCATAACACTCAGCTGTGTCTAAACCTGAAAAAATATGGCACTCAAAAAATATTTAATATACCAAACAATCATTTAAATTTCCATAAAATGTTTAACAGAAAAATAATTGAAAGGCAGAACACAAAAGCCAAATAATAGCGAACATAGGGAAATTTTTCATGCATGTCTAATTTTAGTGAAAAAAAGAAGTATAAGATTTTTGTGATTATTTGATTTCGTTGTTTTGTCAAAGTTTATTTATACATGTAGGCCGTTGGAAAATTTGTACTTTGTTGAACATATAATTAATTGTTCAGCTTATACCAATATAATTCATACTAATAATAACGAATCAACAGTAGTTAATTTAGCTTACATATTTGGCCTTTAGTCTGGCAATAATACAAGACCTCCTAATTTTAATATATCTAAATTTACATTTGAAAATAAGGAGATGTGGTATGATTGCCAATGACACAACTCTCCATCAGAGACCAAATGATGTAAAAGTTAATGGCAAATGTATTCTTCCAAATGAATAATGTAAACAATACTTTATCAAGTTCATGCATTGGAAGAGCTTTTCTAGATTTACCTTCATCAAGAATGCTTTAACTGAAATATTTGAAAGCCAAGGATTTATAAGAACCAAAACAGTTGAAGAGCTATATGTATAAGTGGTGAAGGACCTAAAAATAATAGCCAAAATGAACCTACGGTCAATTGAACTGAGGGAGTTGTAATCTTAGTTTCTTAATAATTAATAAACACACATAATAACTAAGTTACCTGAAGACCCATCAAAACCACCAACAGCATATATAAGACCATTTAATACAGAAACACCTAATGTACTTCGCCTTGCTTCCATACTGGGACAAGCAGTCCATATATCTTTAACAGGATCATACACATCTACTGTCCGTACTCGTAAACTACCATTAAACCCACCAACAGCATGGACTAAACCATTCACAACCGCTACACCTGAAACAAAGTCAAATGTTATAAATTTGACAGATCTTTTATATTTATTGCATCATTTTTTGACATTACATTTGTGCAAATTTAACTTTTGGTTGCATTGTTTTTTCTTTCTTATTTTTTTTCTTTTCTTCACATCTCTATGCTCCTATCTTTCTTTAATTTTTATGGAATTCAATGTCAAGATGTGTATCCTTTTTTAATTCTATATATTTTAAGCAATAGTAAAGTGACCTTTTTTTGTGAAATTTGAATACTGTGAAAGAACTTTTATTCATGGATTATCAATTTTTGTGGTTTTCTTGGATGACTTTATCCACGAATTTAAGTGTCCAATGAAATAAAACAACATTGTCCAAATCAAGACATGGAAAAATCCCCATCAATAGGTTTGACTACCGATATGATTTACAGAATATATTGAATAACGCCAAATATACTTTAATAGCAGTCGCAGAACTACAACCGCATGCAGGAATATACCCATTTAATCTTTAATAACCTAAACTGTACAACTTTTGATCTTTTAATTCTCATAAAAAATATTTTTGATGGATAAAAGTCAGATTTCCGGTATTGATATGCTAGTATGATAAAGTGTTAATTTTATAACCTCATAGTTCACGTACATATGGGAAATAATAATTTCATGCTGGGCTTGATTTTGATAAGGATTATTTGACAATTCAAGATGCATTTATAGCATTTGTTTATGTTAATGTTTTTGTTAGGTGACATGTTTATGGCCTATTAACACCTTTGATGGTCTTTAATCTGTTGATCACTTTATCATGGGTTAATTTGTGTTATCACTACGATTTACACGGTCAATGTTTACTTTGCAATTTCCTTCTATCCAGACTATTTGTAACCTTCGTTTCTAAAGGCTTTAATTTTTCAATTTTTTTTTTTTTTAAACTAAAATCTACGAATTTAAAAACTCACGAACATGTAAATATTGCTCAAACCACAAAAATTGATACCCACGAATTAAAGTACTTTCACAACAATGACCTTTCAAACACAGAGTATGTTCACAAATGAAATGTTTCTAAAAGTATTGTACAACAAGTAAAGTAAATAATACTGCTTCATTCAAAGGGAACATTTCATATGAATATGATTAAGTTTTATCATCAATTTATTAAGTATGTATTATGGAAAAGTAAAATAAACAACAAATAAAAGTTAAAACATTATACCACATCGACATCGCCGTGATGGCATTTCTGCTAATTGAAACCATCTTTCTTCCTTAAAGTCATAGCATTCTACACTTCTAATAGCTTTAGGTGCTTGACCTCCAATAACTAATAAAACCTACAAAATATACGAAATATTAATATACTTTGAACAACAAACTCAGGAATTTCATAGAAAATTTTTCAATGATGGAGCCATTACAATTGTTAAAAAAAAAAAAAAATTTCATAAATATTGCATTACTCTTTTAAATACATATAAATATGTGTTTAAATAGATGTGCTATAACCATATATAAAATACTTCTTATTACATGTAATAGATTTTCTTAAAAAATTACATTGATCATGCTAATTAAGCCCAATTGTACAAATTTATTTCAAAAGGACTTTCAAATCTAAGGTTCATGCCTTGTTTGCTGAGAAAATCTAGTCACAAGGGGTACTGTAAAGCCAAAGGTGGAGATAAAAGTTCAAAGGAGGAGTAGAATCTCTGAAATAGCCTCTAGTGATTTCTGATCTCCACTCTGAAATAGCCACTAGTGATTTCTACCTGGTAAAATACTTTTTACTGCTGAATGGCTATATCACTCAGGATATATCACCATCTAAATGGATTTAACAATATGAATATGATAGACATCAAAATTAAAATTCTTTTCTTTACATTTTCTAGTAAATCAAGAGAAAACAATAGACTATTTTCATATCACTGACTTTTGACTTCGGATTATATAATTTGTCGACTGGTTACCTTGGGCATCATGATACTCGGTCAAGTAAGAGCAACCAAAATAAGTAAAATCAAACATATAATCGGTGTAAATTGAGGGGAAAGTTTACTGTTTTCTGATGATTTTGTAGTGAAAAAAAAATGTTAAGCAGATAATTTTCCCCAAAAATTGTCCTGATTGAAAGTTTGTTTTTACTTCTTTACCTTCAATATTTGATTGGTTATTCTATAAAAAATGTAATACTACAATACCTTTGGTAATCCTAGAGGAGTTCTTGGTAATGTTCTTGGTGTTTTAAATATAGCTTTTTGTTCTGTTTTTAATAAATGAAATTTCATAGCCTCTATAAGAAAGTCTTTACATCGACTACTAGTTTTAATCATTTGTTCCTCTTCAACTTTTTGTACAAGATAGTCCTGTGTCATTAATGGAAATCGCACATTTTCTAAAAGTTCTGATAAAGTTTGTTCCCTATTTGATATGTCATGCTGGACCCAGGAAATTACAGCTTCATAAACCTAAAATGGAAAAAAATGATATTGTATTGTCTTCTCAATAAAGGATATTCCCAGTTCAAATAAACTTTTTTTTTCACTGGTGAAACCAAAATACCACATTTATACAGGTAGTTTGAATTACCAGCGAGTTATTGATTTATGTGTTCAATATTATACAGTAAATAGGGGCCGCCACGAAATTGCCTGAATGCGGTTTTTAAAGTGGCGTTAAAACACCAAAAATCAAATCAAATTATACATAAAAACAATTTCATCAGTTAATTATCACTTAAAATCATATGAAAATTATCAATAAGAGTTTGAAAAGCTTAGACCTGCCGAAAGAAATGAATATTGTTTAATATAAATATAAATATAATGAGACAATAAATATCTGCACACCTACACATCTTCATGTCCCCATACAACCATTATAAGTCATAACTACAGTACCATTCAAACGCATTGATTCGATATCGTTTTTTTCCAATTTCAGTGTTTTTTTGAGCCACACCCAGTATCGCAGATTTCACTCCCAACTTCCTCCAAAGATTCTCTAACAACACCACGTGGCTGTTAATTGGTTTATTGACCATCGGATGTACTAAAAATTAACGTCGTGTGACAACATAATCAGATTAGCCAGATAATTAACCTATGTACATTTAATCGATCTTGATTGCATAGGTGTGCTTTAAAATCACGGCATTCAAATTTTAACAAATGTTTTCCTTTCTTTGACGAGTTGACAGATAAAGATGTGACAATATCATTTAAGTAGAATAAGATAATTATTATCTTATATGTTTTTGTCCCATGCCATTATCTTTGAAATAATTTTACAAACAAAAAAATATGAAGAACAAACTTATTATTTTGTGTTTCTATTACAGTCAGGTCAGGTCATACATTGTGTTCTTTCAACAAAGACGATGCTGCCACCATTAGAATCTTTTAAGACTTACTCAATAAGCAATATCTGTGCATTGATTGTTCATTATCTAAAAATCAACTGGCTAATAAAAAAAAATGTTGTTTTTAAGGTAACTCGATTGTCCAATCTATTCATCGGATCAACAAGTAAAACTCAATTTATTGAGCAATGTAAAATATTATGTTTCATCACCTCGGTGCATTTATACAGACTTGAATAATTTAAATTATGAAAAGAAACTGTAAAGTTACAACTCTGTTGAACAAAGGGAATAACTTCAAGTGATTTTGCTAGCGTTCATCATTTTCACATTTTACGAAACGGTTTTCAAATTGACGAAAGTGTTTTATATCAATTTCATCATTTAAATTGGGAAAGTGTCAAAACATTTTAGCATTAAATTACTATAATTTTATCTGTCTTCATGTTTTTGACGTTTGTGACACTCAACCATTTAATGTTTACAAAAGATGTTAAAAGTTGTGTTGATAAGTAATCCGCTTATCGCCATCTCATAAATCACTATTCCTTTAATTATTATTAAACCTCAATTGCCCATCATAATATTCTATTCCAGTTATATCAGTCAGCATTTCATTTTCAAAATTTCTTAATAGCCCACAATTGGTAGTTCTTTATTGTATTTTTGTCATTTGAACAAAAGTGATCCCCGGACAATCTCCTTCATAATTTCAATATTTCATCAACCATAAAGGAGTGGTAACGGCTGATTTTGGCCTCAAATTTGAGGTTCATCTGACAAAAGGTTTGGACTCTTTTAAAACACTTTAGTGTCTATTTCATTTTATTCAATTAGTTTATGTGAAAGATTTTAACTGATTTAGTAATCAAAAACGCTTCGATTCAAGCTCAAATATGAAAATCTATCAAATATGCCAAAAAACGTCACTTTTCAGATGGTTTTTGGCAAAAACGAAAGTGGCCACATCCGTGTTCATCCTCAACCTTTATAAATGTTATGTCTTATCATCAAATACAACTTACATTTCAATATCAAGAATGAACACAAATGCGGCCACTATCATTTTAGACGGAAACCGTCTAAAATTGAACTAAAATGCTATATTGTGAAGATTTCAGTAAATTAGCAGGACTTAATGATGCTGGTACCCAATATATGTACATTTTATTGTCGAAAACAGCCCATATTTATGTAAAAGGAACATTCTTCCTTCCATTAGATACCTAAAAGTTTACATTTTAACAATTTTAACTGCTATATTTTGGGACCAAAAAGTGGGCTTACCAGACCTACTCCTTTATATTATTGACCATGGAGGTATAACTAATGTTCAGGTCTATGTTTTGTTTTGACTGGTAAAACATAAAAAATCAAATAGCTAAAGAAGATGTGTTCTCGTTTATTCAGAAAAGAATTATATTTTAGATTCCGGTTAATCAATTGTAAAAGTACCGTGCAGAGCCTTTAAAACCTGAATGAATTTTACCACGGTCATCCAGAAAGGTCACCTGAGTTTACTGTTACATGATATTATTTCCTGCCCTTTAAAAATCTCATGCTGTGGATAAATCAATGTTAACAATTTTTAGCATTTAACATTGTTAAGTAAGTCAAGTTCAAGTTCAACCCAAACTGTTGATAACTGACATGTGTATCTTGGAATTGTCTTCGCACGGCAAATAATTTATTTTGAATCTTGTAAGATCACTGTTCAAAATACACAAATTTACATTAATTGTGAGAAAACAAATATTATACAAAGACAAATTAATGCAGCTGTGGAAGTTTTCCTGTTGAAACCGAAATGTATTATTATTTTTAATGACAACAAATCGTAAAACGAAAATGCTGTAATTATTAAGCATAACGTGTGGTGAATAATATTTTCTTTTTTAATTGCATATACAAAACTTTGTGACACATAATTTTTATGATTTTCTTTAAACTGATCTCATTAATTTAGCGGAAGTTTCCGGTTATTTAAACACAAGTATGTCCATTTCGTAAATAAAATATTAATTTACTGGTGAAAACATCGAGGTCAAAATTAAGTACAGTTTTTAATTTTATAAAACTTTAATGCAATTGAAATTTTTATTCATTCAAGCATTTAGATAATCGCAAAAAGAAAGAACATTTACGTAAAGATATTTTTAGATTGGCAAGCAAGAAATACGAAAATATTTTGACTTATAATTACCACAAAAATTAAACTTAATTAGTATAAAAAGACATTTAAAATTATACACCTGGTTGACACTTAAACTGGTACAGTAGACCGGAAATATCATACATTTATTTCCCGTGCCTGAGGGTGATATGAAGATTTGTTAACCCCGAGAAAAAAATCATATTTCACGAGGACATTGCCCGATGGTAATATGACTTTCAGAGGGTGAACAAATCTTCATATCTCCCTAAGCCAAGGGAAATAAATGTTTTATTCCACTGCCTATACTTTTGTTGAACTTATGAACATAAAATATTAATTTACATAATTGTTTTCTTATCCGTTTGTTTTTTTATAACTAAACATGTCAACATAAACAATGATAATCAGTACTGATTGAAAGTTAATTATTTATTCTTTTCTGTTTGTATTTAGATCTCACTGAAATTTTTTGTAAAAACAAAATGACTCTATACTATCTTTAAAATAAACGATCAAACATTTTAAAACATTAACCGCTGGTAACATCGCACGAGGCAATCCCGACGTTCAGAGGGGAATATGAAGTTTTGTTTGACGTCACATGGGATAGTTTCAACCAATCTAATGTTGATTTTGCTATCAACGTCAACATGCAGTGGAATAAAATTCTTTATAACCGGTACATCAACCTTTACCTGTCAGGTAATCCAATTACCCTATCAGTCGTGTGTCGGTAGAGATCAAAGTAGGATAAGGGCAATTAATTCCTGGTGTAGGGAGTGAGCTCGCTATCACAATAAACATTTACGCGATTTTGGGAGAGATTACTCCTAAATTCTTCCCAATAAATTTTTGGAGGAATATTGGAATTTTTCATAGTGACTCCGACATTTTCCTTGGTGTAGGGTGTGGGAGAGCTGGTCCTCTTGAATGGTACTGTATGATCATGGGGAAAGTATCAAAGTAAACAAATTTGAATATATAGAGTGATCTAACATATTCTCAAAAGGTCTTTTGAGATTTCTTGTCTGATTTGTTTGAAACTGTTATCTCCCCTTAAGGGCACACGAACAGTTTTGATCTTGTGGTAATTGTTGAATAAAATTTTGCATACAATAGTTTTCGAAATTCAAATACTATGTAATTAAAAAATAAATAGGGTTTTAATTATAGGCATAACAAAGCAAAACCTAATTTTATATACATTTACTTGTTTTCAAGCTAATAATTTAAATCAGTCAAAAATGTATATTTCTGCAGTAAGAAACATTTTGATGTTGCAAAAATATGATTAATCTTATGCTATCAATTTCACACCTCCCCTGACACTGTCTTGTATGCTCTAAAGGGGAACAGGAAACTATACAGCTATCCATTGCATATGACATACCTGTTCTTCAGTAATGACAGTGAGTCTGTCACTGGAGATCAGTTTACATACACTTTCACATGGAAGAGACAGGAATTCATCATAATGTACAACATCCCTGTAAAAAAATAGATATGAATTTCCATTGTTAAAAGATTGATAAATATGCTTCTATAAGGAATAAATCATCCAATTTAATTAGTAATCCATATGCTTTTGAGTACACTTATACATGTATCAAGTTTTTTAATTTAATTTAGCAGACAATTTGTCAACAACACTTCACAAGACTGCAATTTTATCAAATTTTTGTCAAATACTGAAGTACAAAGATTGTTACATTGAATTTGACATCACAATGTGTGATGATGTGGGTGAGATACTTAATAAAACATGAAATTAGTGTTATAAATCAAGCAGGTAAATATAGAAAAATAAAATCTGCTTGCAAACTATTAAGTCATTATGTTGAGACAATAATTTTGAAGGACAAATGGACAAACAGACAAGATAATTTCTATAAAGCGCAGAGGATAGCAATCATAAGGCAAATTATAAATTATAAGGCCAAGAAAACTTCAATAAGTATGAAAATCAGAATCAAATAATACAAAAATTTGGGTATTTCTTTTAGGAAATCACTTTTTTCAAATTAAAGCAAGGAAATTTTTGTAAAAAGCAAAATTAAATATGACACTCTCTACAAGTCTCAATGCAAATTTCAAGATCAGTACAGGACAAGATACTCACACAAAATGTTGCTCTGTGTATGTCTGAGCATAGTTTTTAACATTGGTACAGAACAAGATACTCACACAAAATGTTGCTCAGTGTATGTCTGAGCATAGTTTTTAAGATTGGTACAGGACAAGATACTCAAACAAAATGTTGCTCAGTGTATGTCTGAGCATAGTTTTTAAGATTGGTACAGGACAAGATACTCACACAAAATGTTGCTCAGTGTATGTCTGAGCATAGTTTTTAAGGTCTGTACAGGACAAGATACTCACACAAAATGTTGCTCAGTGTATGTCTGAGCATAGTTTTTAACATTGGTACAGGACAAGATACTCACACAAAATGTTGCTCAGTGTATGTCTGAGCATAGTTTTTAAGGTCTGTACAGGACAAGATACTCACACAAAATGTTGCTCAGTGTATGTCTGAGCATAGTTTTTTAGGTCTGTACAGGACAAGATACTCACACAAAATGTTGCTCAGTGTATGTCTGAGCATAGTTTTTAACATTGGTACAGGACAAGATACTCACACAAAATGTTGCTCAGTGTATGTCTGAGCATAGTTTTAAAGATTGGTACAGGACAAGATACTCACACAAAATGTTGCTCAGTGTATGTCTGAGCATAGTTTTAAAGATTGGTACAGGACAAGATACTCACACAAAATGTTGCTCAGTGTATGTCTGAGCATAGTTTTTAACATTGGTACAGGATAAGATACTCACACAAAATGTTGCTCAGTGTATGTCTGAGCATAGTTTTTAAGGTCTGTACAGGACAAGATACTCACACAAAATGTTGCTCAGTGTATGTCTGAGCATAGTTTTTAACATTGGTACAGGACAAGATACTCACACAAAATGTTGCTCAGTGTATGTCTGAGCATAGTTTTTAAGGTCTGTACAGGACAAGGTACTCACACAAAATGTTGCTCAGTGTATGTCTGGGCATAGTTTTTAAGGTCTGTACATGCATGTAGGTCGGAGAAAGCTTGTATACCCAAACAGTTTGATGGGTGTAGTTGAGACTGTAGGAAATCACAACATGCATCTCTAACTTCTGTCATCTGTAATATATTGGCCGCAGGCAGTAATGTCTGAAATAAGAAAGCAAACATCTCAATACTGTTATAAGATAAATGTACATGAAAACTTGAAAATCATGTGAAGTTGTTTTAATTTTATAATAATCAACATGTGCAATTAATATTTTTTTAAGATCATTTAATATCTCCATAGTTTTTACATCATACTTTATTATTAGATTGGTTGCAATGAATTCCTGTGATTTCCAAGAGAAACAAAAATCAATTTTCACTAAGAAATGAAAACTAATAATTTCACTCCTCTATGTCATACAAAATTTTGTAAAATAGTCATATTTTTTTCCTACATGTACCTGAACATTGTCTTCTGTAACATGAATTTCTGAAGTATATATAAAGTCAATAAGAAGCACCAGAGCTTTAGGATCTATTTCTTGTAGGGTAATACGCTCTGCTTTTGCCTCTGCTAGATCTTGTGTAAACATGGCATAGAAATATGAGGTACATGATGATAGAACTACTTTATGTGCAGGGATTTCAGTGTCTGCTGCAATCAATGTGACATCACACAACAGACTTTCCCTGAAATGAAAAAAAAACATACTTCTATGCCAGATGTCAACTAATTTGTACAAATATAACACCAGGTATATAAACCTGCTTACTAAATAAGTTGAAATCTCATTCATAAATTTTCATTTTCCTACTGCTAAATTTTTCTCAAAGTTTCTGCATGGTAATGTTCATCACTAAAATATAAATTTTTTTGTTGGTATTTTGTTACCAATTTCCGTGTATTGAGGGAAACTTGCCTTTTCAAGGACATTTAATTTTGTGTTTTTGCCAAAGTCTTCATACTGTACAAGGCTATAGGAAAGTTGTAATTGGTTGAACATTTAAATTTGTGGTTCACCTAGGCCTCTAACCAAGAAATCCCTGAAAATTGGTATCCCACGTATAATAATGAATCCACACTATACATTGCTATAGGAAACTAGCTTATAGTTCTTTCTGAATGAACTTAACATTCAGGACAAGGCATAATTCTTTTTTAAATCATTTCATTTAATACAATTTCATTTTTGTTTAGGTAATGCCTCATAAGTTTTAAACTAACCTTCTCAGCTGGTTCAGAACCTCAAATGCTTTCTGTGTATGTTGTTTATGTTTAAATGCAGGACGTTCTCGACCTTGCAACATCTTTGGACGTACATCCATGGTTGCCATTATGTAACCATAAAATGGTCCAGCCTTTAACTACGAAATAACCTACAAAGGATATGTTCAAATATGTATATAATGATGTAAAGGTCATGCCTTTTCTTTCTTGTGACACACATACGTGTATAAATTTACAGGAGCTGAACTTTTATAGCAGTAATTGCTGCATTTTGTGTAGATTATATCTAAATTGATGTATGTGCATCTTCTATTAATTACTATGGTTATCTAATCATGACTGCTTTTCAAAATGCTACTTCAAATGTGAATGTGAATGTCAGAACAGTAATTAGAAACTCTGGAAAAAAAAGAAGAACTGAAAACAAAATTTATAAATGAGAAAAAGAGAGTGTTATATATATATATAGTATTAAAGTTATATTAAGATTCATGTGATTAATTTTATTTGGCAATCGGCAATGGCAGTCAGCAGGGTTAAAGAATATCAGTTGTTCGACCTATTAGTCAAATGCCTTTTGTTTAAATATACTTTTTCACTCTTTTGGTCTTTTGGAAAATGTTGTTTGTGCTGTGTAATTAGATCCTTCTACAACAAAATTTGTTTTACATGCACACGTATAAAAATTGTAGTTTTTATCCAACGCATATATATATATATATAAACACCTAAAAAGTGTACATAACAACACCAATGATATAAAAAGGAACTATAAATGTAATTATTTATAAATATTTCGGATAACAGATATCCTTCGTCAGTCAGATTCTGATGTTAAATGAATCATCTTTAAGTCTTCTTAGATTAAACTTTTACTAAATCTTGAAATTTATACAATAAAAAAGGCAAACCGAACATTTTCAGGTTTCTTTCATAAACTGCAGAATCATTTAATTACCATCCATTATTATTTATCAAAGATTGGAGAGGTACATGTATATCCACAAATATCTTTCTAAAGATTATTGTGAAGAAAACTTCATTATTATCAAATTTGAAAATAAAACGTCTGGCATACACATGTACTGAGATAAACCAATTGATATAATAATGAGGTTTTCTTCACAATAACCTTTAGAAAGATATTGGTTTATCTCAGTACATGTATATGCCAAGCGCTTATTTTCAAATTTACAGCTGTAAGAGTTATTTCCCCAAGGTTGGACCGTCTTGAAATTTCAAGTGTACTTGTCAGGACTCTTTTTTTGTTTCTGTTTTATTCATGAATGATCCAAATTCAAACCTTAGTAGCCATCTTTTGTTTCCTATATATACACAACAAAATAATTTGACAACATTTAAATCTTTTTCCCAAACTGAAACTGCACATTAACAGATTGATCTTACTTCTGTCAGTTGCTTAATAAACTTTACTTTTATAGAATGTATTACCAGGAGTAGGAAACCTGTAACGCTGTTGACAAAATTAAATATGTTTTTTTGTACTTCAAAGTCAACATGGTCAAAAGTCAGTAAATATGAAAATTTGCTACTGATATAAACAAAAACAATTTTTATTTGTCAATCAAGACTCCCTGAGGAGCAACACAATAACAGTTAAATTTAAGTGTAATGGCAACGGCTGTACAATTAATTGTCATGATTGTGGTGATTTTTTATTAAAGCGTTAAGTATTTCAAATTACAACACATGCATGACATGACAATAAAACTAAATCTATACATGAAAAGAGAAACAACAAACACAGTGTATTCCCAAAAATAACGAGTGAGTGAATACAATCAGGACCATTGTATTATTGAAAGAGTCTGAGGAAGGGGCTAGTTATGTTTTTTTTTAACTTAATTTTGCTCTTCTAGTCTTTGTTAAATTATCTATTAATTTGATCATTATGTTATCAACCATTGGATCTTCATTTGACATCAACCATATAAATTTTGATTGGTCATTTAGAAATTTATATAAGAAAATTTAAAGGATAAATATAAAATGAAACTGGATCCTTCAGTTTTAATTGGGTCAATATCTTTAATTGTTTTTACATAGGCGGTAATGGTAACGGTTTTTCCTGTAGCCTAGTCCATATCGTAATCTTGGATATGTATGATAGCTCGTTTCAAAGCTGTGACATTTTCACATATGTGGTTAAATTTATTCGCAACCTGGTCGTTTCGTAACTAGTCGATTTGTAACTTACTAGGTCGTTTCGTACCTGAGATGTTTTGTAACCTTATATCAATATATATATAATAATAATATGAGTTGTAGGTTACGTAAAAAATAATAAAAAGACTTATTGATGTATATATATATATATATATGTACTTATTAAATAATTGATTGCATATGAGTTAACACTTTACAAGTACAGTTTTGCACATAAGCAAAGAATTTAAATTGTCCATCATCATTTAGATTTTGATTTAGGCTCCTGACCTAGGATATTGTCTCTTTATATGAAATATAGTTATGCAGTTTGTTTAGTTATGGTTGAATGCATCTATTTTTGCAATGTTATCTCAATTATTAATAGAACATTTTATTTATTCACATTCATCTTATTTTATGACATGGTATATGTACCCTGAATGTTGTGAAAACATATAAATACATAAAATTACAATTTTAAGACTAATTATCAACAAACTATTGATTCTAAAATTAAAAATTAACTTTTCATTTTATTCAAGAAGTAAAAACTGAATTGGAAGAGGTTAGGAATCTATACTATTAAACGAGAAGACCTCATTTTGGGTGTCGCTTCTCTTCTTTCCACAATAAATTAATCATCATGCCTCTGTGTCCTATAGGTATAGTGCATAGTCGCATTTGTCATCCATTCATATGATTATTCAGATTGAGTTATTTTGGGAGAAAAACGAGAAAAAAGGCGTACGGATATGTTTCCGTCATTGGACGAAATTTTAAGTCAGATTAGACTTCCGGTTTGCGTTTTTAACATACATATACTACAAATACAGGACCTTTTTCGGGACGTCGGGATCGGGTGTTTTTAAGCTCGGAATTTCGGGATGTCGAGATATTTAATTTTTATTAAATTCGGGACCTCGGGATTTAATGTTTTTAAGCCCGGGATATCGGGATCGGGACCCCTCCGACCCCCCCCCCCCCCCTTTGCCCCTTTATGAATGTTTATAATATACAGATAAACGCTAAAATTATTCATGTGTTATTAAAATTAATAGAGAACAAACAAAAAAATAGGAATTTTTGGGGAAAAAGGAGGAGCCGGGCTAGAAAAACAATTATCCTGTCCCAAAGTACCTTTTTATACCTTTTCTGAAATTCTCCAGTCATTAAATCTTTTACAAAAATTCATTGATTACAAAAAAAAGAAGATGTGGTATGATTGCCAATGAGACAGCTCTCCGCAAGAGACCATAATGACACCGAAATTAACAACTATAGGTCACCTTACGGCCTTCAACAATGAGCAAAGCCCATACCGCATAAGGCCCCGAAATGACAATGTAAAACAATTCAAACGAGAAAACTAACGGCCTAAATTATGTACAAAAAATGAACGAAAAACAAATATGTAACACATAAACAAACAACAACCACTGAATTACAGGCTCCTGACTTGAATGTTCATAATATACTAAATGTATGTTCATAATGAAATTAATAGAAAGAAAAAAAAATGGGAATTATGGAAATAAAGGAGGAGGGATAAAAAAAAAAAAACATTTTCCTGTCCCCAAGTACCTATGACTTTTGATACTTTTCCTGAAATTCTCAAGTCATTAAAACAAAATTCTTCCTACAACACTTCACATACTTTCAACCACGCTCTGAAAGCCCGCGATTTCGCGGGTGTGTTCTAGTAGTTATAATGTCAGTGATATCGTTTGCCTTAAATTACAGCCGAAATTCGGCTTTTTCCCCTAGAGGAAATTCCCAATTACTAAAAAAAATGGCTAAAAATTCCTCCCAAAAAGTTTTACATTTTCCCAAAACAGTGATGGCATTGGTAGTAATGTTTGTAAATTTCGTATTCATGTTATTATTTTGATATTAGAAAGCACTTTTGAGATCCAGTTTTCTAATCAGAATCATCATGGTGTTTGTAACACATGTGGTTTTCAATGCATTAAGTACCATCATTGTTTCCGTTTCTTTCCCCTCTCCGAAAAGTACCTTTCAGGTTGAGGTGTAACACCACTAATTCGGGCCCGGCCAGAAAGCACATACCAGAAAGTAGTACATATTTAACACAAAATAGTTCCTACGCATGAGTGGAACTGTCAAAATATGTAGGATATTTAGGTATTTTTGGCATCAAATGAAAGCTGAAGGACTGGTGATCATTGTAGAACACTTTTGGACTTTTAATTTTAATTATTAAAAAAAATGCATCAAATTTTAAAAAGAGGGTACATTTTGTCTGTTTGTCAGATCTGAAGTACCTGTTTTGCTACATCCAACGTTCCGGGAACCAGTTCTTTCTTATATGCCATTAAAGGTATGTTGATTTTTTCAGTACAAGACACCATAAAGTGTTGCTTTGACATGTAATGATTGCCACTTTATTTGAACTTAAAATAAAAGAGGTGTGCCTACTTGAAATGGAGGAATTTAACATAGAAAGCAATGGGACCAAGAATTAGTGGTGTACTTTCTTGAAAATGTCTGACAACCAAAATATACATGAAAAAACAGTGCAAAAAAGACAGCAAAAGTCAGCAAAAAATCAGAGATGTGTTAAGAATAAAATATACAAATTTCCCTATTTCAATAAAAAATATGCATTTTTCCCAATAAAAAACGGTAGAGGTAGTTTTGAAAAAAGACAACAATATCACTAAATGTGACCTGTAAATTATTAGCAACGACAACTAAAGATTTAGCCTTCTTTATCATAGTATTTAGCAGTCTGCACCAAAAACATTTTCAACTTCTAGTCCGAAGACCAATACTCTGACATTTTTCTGATTGGGCTAAACAAAGTTTTGCAAAAACTTACTAGTCCAAATATTTTACTAGTGTGGGGCATCGGACTAGTGGCTAACTGTGCAGACTGTTTAGTCTTTTGCCCTGTGCTCATCTTTATGTTGCTTAGTTCTTCATTAATATTCTTTTTTTTTTCTATCATAAGTAGTTTCTTTCATGTTTCTTGTTTTCAGTCTGACAATGTTGGAGCTTACAACTACAGAAGGAACACCTAAGCTATTGACATCTTTTGTGAGTTGTACAATCTCTGAGACTGTGTGATGCAGGTAATTTGTCGCTGTTTCATTTTAACTAATTATTTTAAACTAACACTTTATAACCATATATAATTACACCAGGTACAAAAAGTCTCAGTTACAAATCAACATAGTTACGAAACGACTAGCATTCAATTTTTTTAAGAAGAAATCAAATTGTATGTGTGACGGGATTGTTCCCATAGAACATGTGGTAGATACTTATAGTCGCCGTCAGCTGAAATTCGTAGCGGTTATCAGTAAAAATAATCTAAACTATCAATCGCGTTCACTCGAGATATAGTTTTTCACATTCCATTCATAAATCGCAAAAAGAAAAACCACTACTGACCTACCTTTTAAGTGATCGCACTGTAATAATCCTGACCTTCACTTTTTCATAGACGATTTTGAATGGTGGAATCAGCCATTGTTTTTACCGGAAGTGTTTCCGTGGAGTTCAATTTCATAAAATTTGCATAAAGCGCGGGAAACCTTATCACATCAATGAAAGGAACATTTCAGGAAATTGCGTACAGTGACGAATGTCATATGTAAACAAATGATCCTCATAGAAACGAAGATGGCGGAATTACAATGGAAAATATTCTGGAAAATGTGAAGGTCAGGATTATTACAGTGCGATCACTTAAAAGGCAGGTCAGTAGTGGGTTTTCTTTTTGCGATTTATGAATGGAATGTGAAAAACTATATCTCGAGTGAATGTGATTGATAGTTTAGATTATTTTTACCGATGACCGCTACAAATTTCAGCTGACGGCGGCTATAGTCGGTGGTAAGGGTTTGAGCTACAAAGTACTTCTTTCGCTTAGTTAGTTAATGCGCTGCCTAGTACATTAATTAATCATTACACAGAGGTCCCATATTATCAGATTGTAACCTAGTCTAAATAATTATGACGTTGATATAACTATAATTTTGGACTAGACTACTTCTAACCATACCACAAACACTAACAGACAAACAAGCACTGCAACAGACAGACACTGAGACAGACAGTATTGTTGTGAGGATTGGCATCATTTCAAAATATTAATTTGTATTACAATATAATGCATAAGTACCATGTTTATTTTATGGAGTATGTTATTATGTTAATTTTCAAAAGAAGTCTGCAAAAATGACTTTTTTCCAACCGTCATCTGTGTATTGACATTTTCTGCCTGGAACCGGAAAAGGAAGTGGTTCCGTAAATAAGCAGGTGCGCAAACTCGTAGCTGGTCGCCTACGACTTATTTACATATGGCGGCCAAGTGTGAACTTTCTCTTTCGGCAAAAATATAGAATTAATTAATTAAGGTTTATGTTTAGAATGGGAAGCTAAAAAACATCATGTCCGTTTTACAGGTAATTATCTATATTCTCTTGCATTTATGTACTTACTTGCATATTTTAAATGGATTTATTTGTGGTTTTAATTGGTTTTTGATTGAAAATAAAAGGATGTGACATGTGAGGACTTGAAATTGAACCGAGTAGGTGATTTAACGGTAAATTGTTGTACAAGTGAAGGATATCTAAATCATCTATTTGTATAAGAGAAATATCAAACAATAAATTAAATGAAAGAAAAATATAGTTAACATTATAATAATATTTATTATTTTATTAAATAGAATGAAAATGTTTATTAATGACAAATAAAATTAGTTTAAAATATGTTATTCCAGGTACATTTAAACAGAATTAAATTATGTTCTATATACAAATTGATAACTGAAACTATAATACAATTTTGTTCCTATAATATTTAGCCTATAATCTAATTACCAATGTAATGTCATGAATGTGTAATTATGTGATCAGTATTTACCATGTTTACTTTGTTAATGGTATTGATTGCAGTAATTAAATTAAACTTTGTCCAGAATACTTATTTGACACACTGAAAGGGTGATTTTATTTGACATCTAGATTAGTACATGTAGTATGATTAGTTTTTCTAAAAGTTTAAGAATATGTAAATGAAGTTTGGGTTAGGAGCCAGGTTAAAGATCAAAAGTGTGATACCATGTAAACTGTAATTGTGTTGAGCTGTAAATGTGAATTTATCTGTGAGAAAACTAATAATTTAAGTTGAAAGATATTTGTATAAAAAGGATTATCAGTTTAGTTTCATATTCAGGAAGAGTAATAGATAACTAATTGTAAACAAGAAGAATGAGCAAGCGAAAGGTAACATAATACTCAAACAACATCTATTTAGACCCAGTTCTTTTATTGCATGATCTGTTGTACATTAAGATCAGTGAACCTATCTCAGATTAAAATCGTCTGTATTAGACTACACATTTCATATGCACAACCTTTTAAATTGCATGAATAAATGTGTTTGATACTAACATGAATGTGTTTTGTTCACATATGTTGTGGGAAAAACCTATCACTGTTATATAATTGTTATTTTTATCAATATTGGCATGGTGCATGTAGGTTCTTTGCCAGTTTAATTGAACTTTGAATTGTTGTCAACATTTTAATGTTTTTAAAAGTACAATTTTTCTAATAGTTTTTTTTTTGCATTATATTTTTAGTCATGTTAGTTTGAAAAAAAGATGTAATTAGCTGCATATTTATAATTTTAACTACATGTAGTGTTGTTTTAGGTTTCATCCATTTTCAACTGTCATCGTGTTAAAAATACAAATACTCTCTTTTTCTCACTGAAAGCACGATAAAAAAACCAGTAAATTTTTGTGCTATTGATGAATTTTATTGTCATTTCCATATTATGAAGAACAATAGTCAAAGTACTGAATATTTGCTTGGTTTAATTCGATACTTGGTGATGGTACCATCAAAATTATACTCTGTATGTTACATCATTTCTAGATCTTTGTCTTGTGTTTATTATTCATGTGTATGTTGATATATAAGCATTATAAATCTGGTGTTGGTTGATTCTTTTCCTCATTCTAACAAAAAAATCCTGGAAAGTATTTATCAATGACGAAAATGTATATATATATACAATGTATCATGTACATGTATATATATGTCGAATATAATCAAAAATAAATTTAGAACATACATGTACATGTATGAGATTCAGGATCTTGAAAGTTGTAAAAAAGAACCTTTCTTACTTATAACATGTTTAAAATAATTGATAAAATAATATATATATATATATTAATAGTGCAACAATCCTAATATAAAAAAGATTTAAATTATTTGAACAAGGATGAATAAATCACATACATGTATTTTATGTCATGAACATTATTACGTAACACACATTGAAACAGGAATGCAAATGTACATGTGTATATGAACTGTACTTAAAACATTTAACAAGTAGAAAGTAACTGCATGATAAAAAAAATAAGAATGTATAACTTACAATGCTTACAAACATGACAAATGAACTAAAAAATTTAAGATGAAGACTAATTTATGACTGTTATATACATGTACGATTATTATACTAGATTTGTGCATCTAATAAAAGTGAAATGTTTACTGTTCATATCACAAATTTTATTTTAGTGAATAGGTCTCTTCATATGAACATGATGAAATATTTGTTTGTGCACTTTGTACAAAAATACACATATCACTATACAAGTGACATGAATTTTATATAGCTAATTGTAACTAACATTTTGTTTGATAGTTTGCAGATACATGTACTTGTAAATTTATGATCGAAACAAAAATTTGTGAATGTAAACAAGTCATTTGTATTGTAGGTTTATTTGAATTGGGCTAACTCAGTTTTAGCTGATATAGATAAAGAAGTAGAAGGGATATCCAGTATACAGGAAGGACAAGTGCTATGTCAGCTAATAGATCTTCTCTGTCCAGAAGCATGTCTTCTGCAGAAACTACAGGTATTGATTCAACAATTTTTGTTTTCCTTTTAGATTTGACACTTTATACATGTTGAAAATTTAACATGTCTAGTAGTCTTGTATATTTGAATAAGGCTTAGAATTATATAAAAAAAAAAAATCAGAAAAGAGTCTTTAAAAGCCTAAAAAATTAAAGAAATTCTATGAAAACTTATTTCCTGGCTAATAAATCAAAAAGTTGTTTGTGAATAAAAATAGATATTTATTGAAATGGCAGCAAGAATTACATGACTTAATAAGAAAATTTAATTTACATGTAGATCTAATTCTGGGAATGTCACTTAAATGCTGCTGATTCATGTGAAAGTGATCTCTTCTGACAAATCTGCTAAGTATAGCCCATTGTTGGCTCTTTACCTGGAAACATGTTATTTAATCAATAGAGGCTTAGTATGTCGGTACAATTTATAGATTTAATGCATGAAGAAATTGCAATAAAATCACTATCTGCTTCATTATTTTGATTAAGAGAAAATTAACAATTAATAGACCTATAGATGTCATGGTCAGCTGAAATATTGATCATGATATTTTATCACATATACTGTAAGTTTGATACTAAAATTGCTTGACACATACTATTTGTTAACAACTTCATGTAGAGGTACAAATATGCATAGAGAATAAGTCCAATATTAATCAACATTTAATCCAAAAATTTATCCAAAAAAGAGTGTAAATTCTTATATAAGAATTCAAAGCTTATCGGAACATTAAACACTTTATACTAGTAGGTAATTTTTGCTTCTATGAAGTTCAGATGGGATACACAAATGAATACTATTTTAATGTTTACATGGTATATTACAGGCTTCAGGGACATCCCAGTTGCCAGAAATGTACATACAGACAGCCTTAGACCACATGAGGAAGTATGGCATCAAACTGAATTTCTCAAGCCAGGGTAAGAGTAGTTTTATAGAGGGGGGTCTGGGGGGTTGGAACACCCTTTTTTTGGGGCGATCAATGCATTTATTTCAGACTTCATAGAGAACAAGAAATTGAACATGCTAAATCGTCTAAGTTTGAATTTTAAAAATTTCAAAACCTACACAGGTTTAGTTTGATTTCTGTTTCTATTAATGATTTTATTGTCACTTTGGTGTCTTCTGTTTCTATTAATGATTTTATTGTCACTTTGGTGTCTTCTGTTTCTATTAATGATTTTATTGTCACTTTGGTGTCTTCTGTTTCTATTAATGATTTTATTGTCACTTTGGTGTCTTCTGCTTCTTTTAATGATTTTATTGTCACTTTGGTGTCTTCTGCTTCTATTAATGATTTTATTGTCACTTTGGTGTCTTCTGCTTCTATTAATGATTTTATTGTCACTTTGGTGTCTTCTGCTTCTATTAATGATTTTATTGTCACTTTGGTGTCTTCTGTTTCTATTAATGATTTTATTGTCACTTTGGTGTCTTCTGTTTCTATTAATGATTTTATTGTCACTTTGGTGCCTTCTGTTTCTATTAATGATTTTATTGTCACTTTGGTGCCTTCTGTTTCTATTAATGATTTTATTGTCACTTTGGTGTCTTCTGTTTCTATTAATGATTTTATTGTCACTTTGGTGTCTTCTGTTTCTATTAATGATTTTATTGTCACTTTGGTGTCTTCTGTTTCTATTAATGATTTTATTGTCACTTTGGTGTCTTCTGTTTCTATTAATGATTTTATTGTCACTTTGGTGTCTTCTGTTTCTATTAATGATTTTATTGTCACTTTGGTGTCTTCTGCTTCTATTAATGATTTTATTGTCACTTTGGTGTCTTCTATTTCTATTAATGATTTTATTGTCACTTTGGTGTCTTCTATTTCTATTAATGATTTTATTGTCACTTTGGTGTCTTCTGCTTCTTTGTGTATACAAAAGTAAATAATTAAAATAAACAGTCTATATTGGCAAATCTATTTTTAAGAAAATAATTTGTAGATATTAAGAAATGCCTGTTATAGATCCCCTACTGTTTTGTTATAGATAATCAATATAGAATTTAAAACAAATTACATAATATGTTGGATAGTACACAAATGTATCTTTTTTTAGGAATATTGAAGTTGAAAAGATTATAGTCAACTGGAAAAATTACATTAAACTTGCTACTTTTCAGTTTAAAGTCTGTTTTATAAATTTGTCAGCTTCATCACTTTTAAACGATTTAAAAATTAAAATCAGCGTGACGTGATTCAAATCATTTACCATTTAATATATAGTGAAACATTCTTACTTATGGTTAAACCTTTTGATCTTCTGTCTATTCCACTTTCAATGAATCTTATAAGCCTATTAAGAAAGTTCTTTTTTTATCCTTCTTCAAACAGTAATTGATAAAATCAGTGAAAGGTTAAGATTTAGATGATATAACAACGGTAAAACTAATTCTTTATACACGGTAATTGATTAATGCAATTAAATTAGAAGACATGTACATATCTGTTTAATTGAAAATGAGCATGCTTAAAACTGGAGATTTCAAGGGGATAATAACAAAATTACAAGTCACAGATCATCAACAAATTAGAAAAATCAGAAATACCAAGGACGTATGTTAGTAATACGTCCTTGGAAATACTTAATAATATAGCCACAAATTTTTCTCTACTGCAATATTTAGATCAATGGTATTTTAAGGATGTAAGGAAGCAGTATTAGAATTTGCATTTGACTAAACTGCTTTTAGATACTTAGGTCAAAGTGTTCACAATATTATTTGTTATACATGTAGGCAGATTCATTATCCTAAAAAGAAAGAAAAAACATTTTCTGAATAATTTTAAAAGAATAATTAAAATGAAATCAACCATACAATTTGCAACAATGCATCATGCTTAAATACCTTCAGGTTCTTTGTTAGATACCTGAATAGCACAATAATTATATACAAGGTAGATCTATTAAATGAAAAAGAAATTAAAATACTTAATCTTTAAGCCTGATGTTCTTTTAAACTTTTCTGCATTTATCAATTGTACAATGCATGCTTATACTCTTTTCTTTTTTTAAATATATCCCACAAGAGTTTCAACTGAAATAGAAACCATTTAATTTGAAAAGTAATTGAAATTCGCTGACTTGCACCTTTTATCATGTATTGGCAACAAAAGTAATGAGGGAATTTAAATGCAAATTCAAGAATCCAGTACAGGATTGTAAATGACAAAATAATTTGTCTCACAATCTAAATGTGTAAAGCAGGTCTGATTAAAACCTAGGAACTAGTGATATGGATTTGTTTAATCAGTAATAAAACTCAATGGTTAAGATCACTTTGCCATGTTGTTTGTCCTTATGCCCTTTAAGGAATCAAGAATGTTCAAGTAGTTGAAGAAAAACATAGCTTCCTTACATGACTTTCTATGGAAAAGTCTTAGAGTTTGTAAACTTGAAAGGAATTATGCTAAACCATGCAAGTGTTTATGTGAACTTAGTCCTTTTATCAAACTTTATTGTTTCTGATATGATTAGGCCAATGACAAACAGTTTTTAGACTACACTATATAATCATGTACATGTATTTTAAGCTGGGGCAAAATCAGAACAATGATTCATTTACCTCTTTATGAAATAATTACTCTCTGAGATCAGTCAGGTTTCTATGTTGTGCTTTCTGTACTGTTGTTAGTCATTTGGTCTTTTTCTTGTTTTGGAATGGAACTGTTGGTTTGTTTTGACTTATTAGGTTGGATGTCCCTTTGGTATATTTTGCCTTTCTTTTAATGCTCTGTTTATGGGTTAATTGTCTGTTGTTTGCCTTAACAATCTGTCTGTTGCACAACCTTATAAATAAACTCATCATAGATACCAGGACCAAACCCTGTTTAAACACCAGATGCATGTTACTTAGTACATAGAATCGGACTAGAACAGTACTTATTCAGTGCATAATGCAGCTAACTTACATTTGATTCACAGACACTCACAGGATTATAAGAAGGAGCATTCATGTCTTACTAGGATTGCATTATTCAACTCTGTAACTGTAAAAGTAGGTAGAGCTAAGGTTTCGGGTGCATCATTTTATCATTTCTCTTTATAAGTAATTGTAGAAAAAGATTTATTTTTCAAATACGAATTAAATATGCTTATAGATCTATGAACCAATTCTCCATTCAAATATATGCTAATTATAAAAATTACAAGATTACATTAATTTACATGAAAATATCAATTTGTCACTTTAAAAACTCAGAAAAAAACATCACATTAAATGCCTTATGAAACTAGCAGGATCAAATTAATTGAAGGGTTTAACGTAAGTAGATTCTTGTAGTTCAAAACACTCCATTTATTTTAATACATTGATATAAGCTTAAACATATCTTTATTTTGGCCTTTAACTGTATTCATTAGAACGATACATTCCATTTAATACGGTTCTATGTCATTTAACATAATGATACTTTAGGTCTGTACGGCTCCAATTGTCCATCTAAATTCTGCCAAATGATATTTCAGTTGATTAAGAACAAATTAAAATGTAGTTGTAGTTCATACATTGTTCTGTCGTCATTGACAGAATTATGAAAAGGTTATAATTTATTATTAATATTCTATAGTTAACACTTGTAATATTTGTTGTCCGATAAGCACAATTTTTGTCCTGATTTAAGTATCTGCCAAGTGACCAAAAATATTTTCAATGGTACTCTAAAAGATTTGGAACAATTTATTTCTAAAGGAGTGTTTAATATTCCAGACATTATTTGCATATTTACATAATTATATTTTGGTTCTGTGACAAGAAAAGTGGTCTATTATAAAATAATTTGTAGAATGTACTTTAAATATTGTTAGAGTTGTTGAAGGGCTTTTAAAGACATTTTGAGGCATTGATAATTTAAAACACTCAAACACTTGTAACCCAATAGTGAGAACTTTTTATGAAGACTGTTTTCTGTTGAAAGGAGGGATATATAAGTTTGAATGCTGTTTGTTTTTTTCCCTTATACTGGCATATACAAGTCTATAAAAAGTGGTATAATTGCCAATGAGACAACCCTCCATAAGAAAACAAAATGACACAGAAATTAACAGCTAGTCTATAGGTTACTGACTTCATAGTCAAATAGGATTTGTTTTTAAAAAAAACATAAAGAGTGCATTCCTAAGGTTAACCTGGATAACCCATGTTCATGCATTTTCAGCTGACCTGAGTCTCTTCTATGTTATATCTTTCTCCAAATAAATTTTAAAGTTTGCTTCTAAGGAGTTTATTACTTAAGGGAATAGAATATTCTTTTCGTTAAATTTATCTTTTTGACCAACATTGGTCTAAGTTTACACCAAATTTCACATCAGGTAGAATTTTTTTTACTTTATATGATATTCTAGTAGTCCTTCTTGGTTTATAGCTCTTCATCCTTTTAAAATGATTCGAATATTCAAATATTTAGTCCTTGAGCATCACTGAAGAGACATGGATTGTCGAAATGCCCATTTGATGCAGAAACATCGGCCCTGTTGATGTTATTACAAAATGTACTACAATGTATATATAACCAGTACATAACCCATGCTCACAGACAATGGCAGAAAAAAATTTTTAGAAATGCATGTTCTATAAATTTGCATAGTGCAATAGAGTTACATATAATATTTAAACATAAATATAAACTACAGGCTAGGTTAAATAAGTACAGGAATTGCAAAAAGTTATTGTGATTATTAAAAATTACCCAGTGGCATAATATTTAATTCATAATTCAATAATTGTTGTCTAATAACTCCTAGCACAATGAGTTGCAAGAATAAAATCTAAACAATTACAAATTTGAAATCAATTATTTAATTTAATCCCTCCTTGACCTTAATTAAATTGAATTCTAAAATTTGAAATTAATATCCCCTGATTGTTATTTAGATAATTAGATATTTGAGTGTGTCCATGCTGTTGGTCGCATGTTTGACTTGTGTATCCTTGGAAGGTATTTACTATATCATACAAATCTTGCATACTTCAGTTTATTGTTGACTTGGTTTTACAAGTTAGTAATTGAATTTAATTGTATATTTGACCAATTTTACACCTGGGGTAAGTTTTTAATTTGATTACACAAAATTACTGTTTTTACCTGATTAAACATTGAGATGTTTATACGTTGTATTCAGTGTCCAAATATCTTAATTGAGTGGTGTTTTTTGTTTGAAAGAAACAAAATATTATGAATAATAATAAAAAGTAAATGATTTTATTTTAAATTATTTACATCTTTCTGGTACATAAAACTTATGGTGCTAAATTTGAAATCATGTCATTAAGATCTGTCAACACTCAGGGCTTGACAGTCTGGCCATGGACACCTGTCCATCATTTGAAACTGTTTTGTACAAGTATCTAGGATAGATGTATAAAAAAATTCATTGATTCTTTGTTGTAAGGATGCTGTCTAAATATAAATTCTTTGTATGTATGTTCTCATTATCAAGAACAACTTTGTCTTTATTGTGGTATGCTTAAAAGTCAGAAGTCCTACACCTCAGTAAAATAAAAAATTGGTTCAAGCAGTGAGGAGAGTGTGTCAACAAAACCTAGAACTGGTCAAAGTCCAACATAATTCTGACATCTGATTGCCTTTGAGTAGATCAGACAATCCCAAGCCCTTTCTTGTCACACAAAATGCTGTCAAGACGTCAGAAAAATCTCTAGACTAACCTAGGCTAAAAATAGTTTTGATGGAATAGGAATTACCTAATAGGGTTATTGGCTAACTATAATTTAAGGAAAACATATATTTTGATTATAATAATGTTCAATGAATTTTTCATTTTTCTGTTTCCAGATATAGCAGATGGTGATATAAAATCCATGCTAGATGTCTTATGGCTTATTATACTTAATTACGGGATCCACAATATAAGTAAGTCACAGCTAGCGCGCAGACAGTCAGTCATTTATGATTATTTGAATGGTAGAAAATAGTCACATACAATAAGTAGATTTATTTGGTTTATATGTTTTCTTTTGAAAGTAGACATCTTGTTGATTTTTTTAGTAGATTAACTTATTTTACAGATTTAAGTTGATGCATGTATAGAATATATGAAGTTAAGACACATGGTATTCATAGCAAAGAAAAAGAATGCAAAAACTTTAAGTGGGTAGAATCATGGCAGAACACATTTGACAGTTGAAAACTAACTGTCAAAAAAATAAACATTAGGAATTGCATTTATTTTTAGAAATGAATGTTAAAGCATACAAAAATCAGTTACTGAAAAGATTACCGATTACATGGAAATTTATGTTAAATCTTCAATCTTAATTTAATAACTTTTTTTAAAATTTATTTTGAAGGAACCACACAAGTGGATAATATCATTAAAGGTACAACTGTCCTTTTGCTAATATTCTTACCAATAAATCTCAAGACCCTTTGACTTATCAACATAATATAGATATAACCCTTTCTTTGGTATAATTTACAATTTCTGATATCATTTTATTGGGATAATCTCTTCCTTAAGGTGGTGACTTTATTTACTTTAAATTACTGCCCAACCATAATGTCTAACAATACAAATTTTCAGATCCTGGTTATATTTACTTGGTGTATGTTTACCTCTTTATCTGTTTACTTATATTACAGCTATTTTAACTTTGTTACTGCTTTGAAGGAAGAAAATGTTTATCTTTTTGAAAGATTTTATACAGAAATAATTGTATTATTTAAGTCTTTGGAATTTAACACTCTTTAGGGTGTGGGATGTGGGATATAGGGATACAAAAAGTAGTATCTAAGAAAGAGAAGCATTTTAATTTGGGAATGAGCATCCCCAATGTCACTCCCTGTTCATGTTTTGAAGAAACTTTGTAACAAACTGAGACTGCTCTGCTCTTGCTGAATTTTAACATATTGGTGATTCTGATCTTTTCTATAACACAATTAAATATCATCAATTAAAAGAGGGACCTTGATGGCCGAGTGGTCTAAGTAGTTACTACTAATATCACTAGACAGTCAACACTGAGGTTGTGAGGTTGCCCCCACTCATGCAACCAGTTTTCCGATCTAAGGTTGGTGGATTTCTCCAGGCAGGAGGAAATTGGCCTTCATGAAATACCCCAAAGATGGTGCTTAAAAGTGACATTAAAACCCAAAAATTCAAAATCAAATCCAAACAATTAAAAGAAAAGCCTGCATACACGCTTTCAGAAAGAGAGTTTTATTTTCTGGAAAGCAATACATGTCATAAAGTGTCAGCAGTATTTTTATGACAGTTTTAGAATAGCTGTAATATTGTTCCTCCAAAAATCTGTTTTATTTATAATACTGTTTATTCTAGGTGCATATTGTGATGATTTTAACACAAGTAAGTTTTGGGTGTGTTGCCCGGAATCTAGAATGTATATTGTATAATGTCACGAGAGTTATCTCCCATTATTGCACTTTACTTGATATTGTTATACATCAACAACAAAAAACATGCACCATGTATCATAATCTATTACTTATTTTCATATGTATTTAATGGTATTTCAACCTATCCTGAGCACAATTTTTAAGTAACTTATGCATCTTTGTCATTTGGTCTCTGGTGGACAGTTGTCTCAAAGGCAATCATACCACATCTTCTCACTTATTAATTGCATGACTGGTTGTGTTTAAATTTTTACCAAGTATTTCGGACAAGGATTAACTCTATTATTGCCTAAGGTTAGTGAAAATGGAAAGAAAATGTTTAACATCAATTTATTTGGCTAAGAAAAATTATGATTTAGTAATCTGCATAAAAGTTTCATCTGACAGTGAAGGTTACCAGGTATTATAAGCACATCAGGAACCACAACTAAATGTTAGCAATGAATAGGAATTTGTATAAATGAATCATGATTAGATAATTGATGTAGAAATAGAAATATTTAGATGAATCATGATTTGAAAGATCATGATGTGATTAAGGCCATGAACACAAGAATCATGATTTAGATCATGGATGTAGAACTATTAGTAATAATTGTATATAAAATGCTTGTAGAACATGAAAGAGCTTACTTAATATGTATAAAATTATAAATATATAGGTTTAACATTTTTGCTGACAAATTATATTGATATATGCAAATTATATAAAAGATGTAGAGCTTACACCACCATGTTACAAACTATAAGTAATAAAAAAGCTATTTAATAAAGACCTACAGTAGTTTTGCAATTTAAAAGAGCTCTAGTGTGTTTATAATTTGGTAGTTGATTGATTTAGGGCATTCTGACATGTCAGACCCTTTCATATGATAATTAAAACATAAATAATCCACAACCAATTTTTTTGGACAATGACACACTGTAGGAAAATTAAACACCTAATTTTATACCATTCCCACAGTCCGTTTAAACATTAACAAGGGTTGATAACTCCTTTGTTCTACAATAGATCTATTCACACTTCTATACAATAGGACATAGGAAAGATTCACCAAAGATAAATGTCATATTTAAAAGAGGATTAAATAACGATCGTCAGAACAGTCTGAATTTGAAATGCTTACTTAAGTTTTTTATGTTTTATTTTGGTTTATTTTTGTTGAATGAGTGAATGACATACACAAGTACTTGGTGTGAAAATGAGAGCTTCTTATCATTTTAAATAGATGTCTTATAAACATTTAAATTATTTTTGTAAGGATTGCTTGTATTCATTTTAGTTTAACAGTAGTTTTTTTTCATCTTTTTTTTTTTTTACATCAGTACAAATTCTGAATAGTGTTTAAAAATATATATTTGTGATTTCATCCAACTTTTCTATACCTTAGATTTGTATTTGCTCTCATCACTTGCATTTTTTAAATAAAAAAAATCAGGATGTAGCCTATTTAAGTTTCAATCTTTAGAAATATATCTTGATCTTTTTTCGTCGGTATATAAGGTATGATTTACTGCTGCCATGTATGTGAAAAGAACTTACTGTAATTTGTCAAAAGAATTTTGTTTGAATAAAGGAGATTAGAGTGGGACAATAATTTCAGTTTAGCAAAAAAGATAATTCGAGTTTTTCATACCTCAAACTAGACAGGTTTCTTAACAAACAAAAAATTATAATACTTTTTAGGAAAACATGATTAATATATTGAGGGAATGAATAACTAAAAATCCCAGTCCGGACTAAATTTCTAAATAACTTCAAGATATACTATCACAAACTTATCCTTAAAATTAAGCTAGACTTGTTCAACTCTTGTTCAACTTCTTGTATGAGAGACCTTTAACAAAAACACTTGAGTTTATGGTCAAAATAAAACTACAACGATCAAGAGCTTTGACTTGTTTACACAGAAATAGCTATCACAATTATAATGTCCGTCAAAGGCTTTGATTTTATTACTTAAAATAGATTTATACCAATATCAAACTATAATGACCGTACGTACACTGTTAAGAATTTCACCTTATTGCAGTTTTAAATTTAAAGTCAATATTTGATATATATATTGATTTTTCTGATCCCGTTATATACTTAGTTATACAGGTCTAAGGTCTTGTACCTATCCTACGATTTCTTAATACAGACATTGTAAAAATATTTTATTTTGGAATAGTAAGGTGATATGTACATAAGAAATTTGATTTAATGAATAATTTAAGATATAAGGTGGTATTATATTAAATCTAAAATCAACCGATATGTGGAAATGTATTGATCTGATAAGTCAAATTAGGAGAAATTCATCGTTGAGTACGCCCAATAAGAATACTACCAGGAGAATTGTTAGGAAATGCTAATAGATTGCATTATGACATGGGAATGTGATATCCTGTTGTTATATTCAAATCTTTTTTTATGTACCAGAATTTGTTTATATAGATTTTCTAAACATTTGTTCTGTTCATGTGTAGTTTTTGGATGGGCCTATGAGATTTACTGTAAATTTGAAGGCAATTTTTTGATATTTAATTCCATGCAAATTATATATTTAACCCATTAGCCATCTGAATTTAGTATGAGAATTGATCCTTCAACACCTATATTCACAATTTTTTTGGAGTTGAAATTTTGATATAAATCAGATGATCTAAGTACACCTACTACAAAAAACAAGAAAATTTTCTTTATGAATTGCAATAATCACATTTTGACTGATGCAGAAGTTTTGGTATAAATAGGTTTTTGGTGAACTAAGAAAAACAAAGCACAAAGACAAGATGAAGCCTTGTTTAACATACCATTAGAATATCACCTAATTGTTTTGATAACATTCCTAAAAACTCAGAAATTTAGGATTCTTCTGTAGGTTTAAACATATAAGTTTTAAAGGTTAAGATGTAAAGAATGGAAGTCAATCTTTAAATAAACAAATTAAATGGTTTTGTTTAATTCATGTGAATTCAACAGTAAAATAATTGTAAATAAATAATTAATTTTATTTAATAAACAATTGTATCTTAATTTGGACATATCAGTAAACAAATTCTTTACAAATTTAAAAGTTTAAACATTTTTGCTCATTCAATGAATGGTATGACACAAGTCCTAACATATTCCTTTTCCCACTCGAGAATCTTGTCTTGTTAAAAATTCACAGGTATAAATTATTTAGTATTTATTGGTAAAATGTTAGAAAATAAAATCTATAAACTTATTTGAATTTTATGTGTTGACTATTTTTCTCTATTGAAAGGTGTGAATTTGAATAAGGCCATCATGTTTACTTATAAATATTTTTATGTGCACATTATTGTAGCTGTTCAGATATATTTGTGTCGTTAAAAAGTGGATTGATGTAGAAATAAACCAGGATTTGGTGTATTTACAGGGAGAAATGCCCATCAGAGATCAGTAGGAATAGGGAAGAAACTATTATTGGAATGGTGTCAACGACAGTTAGATACAGATTTTGATTCTAGGAATACCCTCACATACAAGTAAGTATATGGTTTTCATCAAGAGAGGATAACCTGGAGTTTGTTGGTTTTTTTTCTTTAAATTTTCATAAACAAAGTTTTTATTGTAATCTTGAACTGTACTATTTATACTATTTTGATGGATAAAAGATGATGATGGGATGGATCCTGCTTTTCCTATGTAAAAGTTGCAATAATAATTATAAGTCTATTCTTTTTTAAAGAGGGTAAGGATGAGTTTTACAGAATAGAGAATATTTAGCCAATATTTCAGAAAAATGGGGGAAGAAAAACATCTAATAGCTAAAAAAAAGCCCCCAAAAATAGAATATAAAGAATAGAGATTTATGTGCCAAAATAAATAAATAATAGAGAAAAATTGCTTATAGTATAAAGAAAACACAATTGAAGGACAAACTCCTGCATCCATACCCTCTTTATAAAATTTGGTACAGACTTCCATAATGCATGTAATGGTACCCTTTTCATCTAATGGTCCTAGAAAACACAATAATGTATCAAATGCCTCCGGGTGTGGGAATTTCTCGCTACATTGAAGACCTGTTGGTGACTTTCTGCTGTTGTTTTTTCTAAGGTCCAGTTGTTATCTCTTTGACTCATTCTCCATTTCCATTCTCAATTTTATGTATCTTTTAATATTTCAAAGTTTCCAAAGCCATACTATGAACTTTTGCAATTTTCACGCCTAAGGATACAAATGTGCTCTGAGAAACATGTGTCAATAACAGATTTTAGATGTATTTGAAGTTGTTTATGGATTTTGTAAGATTCCAGTTTTTTTAAACAAGTCAATCAAATATCATAAGTCTCACAAGCACACATCTTTTGACTTTATATACATATGTGAGTAATGTGCACATACAAGTTTCTAATGCTTGTTAAACACCCTGCTCTCAGATACAAGTCATAGAAATCTATCTGGTTTCATTTTCTTGTGTTCATTATGTAAAACCTTTTCAAGTGCATACCAGTTCGATATTCAAACCAGATAAGATCAACTTTTTACAGTTACATTTGAGGAATATTAAAACATGAACCACAAATTAGTTTAAATGTTACAATTTACTATTGAATTCAAACGGTAGTATTGAATAGGCAAGTGTTTTCCTGGCGTGATTACATGGTTTGCCGACAGATGACACATTTTATATTTCAATATATTAAATTTCAACATGCAATTTTCTTTATATATAATTACGTTATTTAAAATTTCTTTTAAAAGTTCAATTCCCTAATGTTAGTTATCAATAAGGTTGATCATTATCAATATATATTATTTAAAGGTGGTATTTATCCCGTTAGAACCAGGTAATTTACGGCTGAAAGGAGGCTGTCTTTTACTTCCCTACATAATAGATAGATTTTCCTTTTCAATGAACACAGTCTAAAATGCTTCTGTGTGTAAAAGAGATAAATTTATCTCTACCTGTTAGATCTCTCAGGTTTATATGTCCTTAGAAGTTTTATTGAAGAAATATTCGAAAATAAATGGCAAATGTGTCCATTGGACACGGATGATGCCCCCTTTTGCATATACTGCATATACTGTTATAAAGGGACATAACTAGAGAACTGTAAAAGTGATGCCACACAAATCTATCATTTTTTTTTGTCCTGAAAGTTTTATTGAAGAAACATTTTTGAATAAATGGAGAATGTCCCCATCTTTCATATAACATTAAAAATGAACATAAAGTATAAAACTGTAAATGTGATGCCACTCAAATTCGAATTTGGTCTGCGTTTATGGTAATAAGCATTACGTATAAGTTTCATTAGAATTGGTTGAGGAAAACTAAAGTTAGAGATGAAAAAAAAGTTTTGGGATGTACATATGAATGGATGGGTAACGGTAACACTTAATGACCCCTTTGCCTAGTGGGGGGAGTGTATAAGAAAGGAATAAAATGACAAAATTTGTACTTGCAGCTTTAATTTGATATGATCATGCAATATTTTTTGAACCAATTTATTGGTTACTAAGTTTCAAATAATAAAATTTTGATGGGATCATGGGGAAGGAAAGGGTTTCAAAAAAGAAGGGGATTAGGGTTGAAAAATTAAGGTAACCAGTTTGGATGGGAGTGCTAGCCTAATGAAGGCTAGTATTAAGTAACTAAGCTATATGGTCAAGTGGATGTAAGAGGGAAGTGTGTGTGTGTGTTTCTCTTTGAGATCTAGACCAATGGACACCTTTTGGATCAATATGAGGAATATCAATATAAATATTTCATGATCTACTGTGGTTGATCATTTACAATACTAATTAAAAGTCAAATCTGATTATTGTTCAATTATGTAAACAATGCATTCAACATACTCAATTACGTTTTCAAAAAGTCAATATTAAAAGTGATATTATTCTGGGGTTAATCAGATAAAAATCTATCAAAAATTTTAAATCACTTGTGTGTATTTGTCATCTTTATATAATGAAGGTTTAAGATTTTTAGCGAAACAATTTAAAAAATTTGAAGAATAAGCAATACATCTTTTGGTCAAATTTCTTAAAATGTAAAGAAGCCAGCTTTTCTATACATATTTGATAGAAATTTTTATATAAAGGGCAGGAATATATATATGATCAAAGCCTTAGATGGGCAGATTTACCAGACTGCATCATAACTCGAATAATTCAATCCCTCTCCCTGTCCGATTTCCTTCCAAGCCTGGCGTTAATGTAGCCATCTGATCAGTGGAATATAACAACTGAATTAATTGGGTTAACTCTTATTATAATACTATGTGTTTTTGAATGAATATAATTTCACTTGATTATATCCCCAATAACACCAACATGGACAGGTTTATGGTCCTGCCTCCATCATGTTATGGAAGCATGCTTTGTTGAGAAGGAATGGCTGAAGGTTTGAACCTAGGGTCCGGTGATCTGTAGGTGTTGGGTATGTCAAGTCTTCTTTGGACTGTTTCCATATGAATAACTACATTCAAAATCTCGCTCAGTGTGCAGATCTAGTCGTGGTTCAAAGTAGGGGTCATTTATTTATTTCACAACAGCATGTCTTTCATTCTCAGAATGAACAATTAAGTGATGTAGATTTAACAGGGGTCGAATTTAAGCTTTTTTGTGGACTGGCCCGCCGGACCAGTGGACTGAAAACTCTACTGGTCCGGCTCTAAATCTACTGGTCCTTCAAAAATGACACTAATTTGACAAACACTTATATAAATGAGATGTTTAATTTTATTTTGATGCTTTCGTTTACATAAGTTAGACAGTAACAAAGGAATAGTCTTTATTCTGATTTTGCTAAAGGCTTTGGTAATCTCAATGATTTTCTTTATCAAAATCTGGATCAAGGACAGAAAAAATATCAACATTGTCTTCCACGTCATCGCAATCCTCGCGACGACCATAGCATAGGGTGCCTGACTAGGTCGTCTGTAGCGCTGTCCAGAAATATTCCACATTTCAATAGTTGGGACCGGATCAAATGATGCTATATCTACAGTGTGAAACATAATGAAAAAAAGATCTGACCAAAACAGTTTGACGCAATTTTGATCGCCAATCATTCTTTACAAGCTTCATCTCAGAAAACTCCCTTTCTGCATCAGCAGAAGGAGCAGGAAGGGACAGGATTAAATTTTTCACATTTGTACAGTTCATTTTAAAAATTCCGAGATCTTCTATATAATGCAACGTACCATTCACGATCTTTTCCCCATGATTTTTGGTATTTGCGTTTCCTTTTGTCACTTTGGTATACTTTATTTCGATCTTCCTTTTGATTTTCAATTATCTTAATTTTTTTTGTCCGGCGGTTTAACGCCTTCCAAAAATTTCCACATTTTATATTGTTTTGAAGGACACTCACCCGAGATATTAATTAACTTGATCAATTGTTATACACACCCCCCCCCCCCCCCCCCCAGTACCGTGTAATTGATTTCAAACTGACAGTTAAATTGTTTTGTAAACAAACGGAGATTGCGATGAATCAGTGATTTTTATCGACCAATTTCTACTGGTCCGCCGGGCCACCAACTGACAAAATCTACTGGTCCGACGCAAATTTTACTAGTCCCGGACTACCGGACTAGCGCTAATTTCGACCCCTGTTTAATGTCTATTCATTTATCCATCTAGTTTTATGATGGTGACACTACCATAATTTATTTTGTGAGACTACCATATTTTATTATAACGTACATATACAAATGTTGTATCTGCTTTTTGTGACCTGCCAAAAAAAATTTGCTTTTCTTCCTGTTTTGTACAAATAAATTTTAAAATTCACTAGGAATCAACATATATTTACATTATAATAAATCTAAGTTTACAACCTCTTCTAAACAGAAGTAGTTTTTATATCATTTTAAAATTTATATGACTGTCAGATGATAAAAATTCAAGTTGACATAAAATTTCTTATCAACACTTATCACTTCAAAGTCAAATTGTATTTCACCTTAAATCTAAGTAAAATATTGTACTTTGAAGTGTTCTAAATGGCGATCCAATTGAAAACATTCTTTTTAAAAACTTTCTGACATTAGAGGCTTGGAAAGTAATACAAAACATTAGGACAAATATATAAGTTTCTTTATTGTATATTTAAAGAACCTGATCAAATATTTGTATGAGGGGATTTTAACATTTTTAGTGTGTTGTTGCATTTAAAACACATTGAAATCATGAATGAACATGTTGAAAAAGTTTGGAGTGTGTTTATAATTATTTAATTTATGAGCTTTTTATTATTTTTCTATTGATTTTAAATGTATTTGCACTTAAAAAATGTTTTTACAAGTTATAAGAAGTGGGGTTTTTTTAAATATATATTTACACCAGTTATAATATGTGGTAGTTTAAAATGTACATATCTGAATTATAATAATAATGTCCTTCTCAAATTTTCTCCATTTTTAGCTCACCTGGCCCGAAGGGCCAAGTGAGCTTTTCTCACCACTTGGCGTCCGTCGTCCGTCGTCGTCGTCCGTCGTCCGTCGTCGTCGTCCGTCGTCGTCCATCGTCGTCGTTAACAATTTACATTTTGAACTTCTTCTAGAGAACCACTGAATGGAATGGAACCAAACATGGCATGAATGTTCCTTATGAGGTGCTGACCAAGTGTTGTTACTTTGTAGCCGATCCATCATCCAAGATGGCCGCCAGCGGGGGACTTAGTTTAACATAGGACGCTATGGGAAATGCATACAAATGACTTCTTTTAGAGAACCACTGAATGGAATGAAACCAAACATGGCATGAATGTTCCTTATGAGGTGCTGACCAAGTGTTGTTATTTTGTTGCCGATCCATCATCCAAGATGGCCGCCAGCCGGGTACTTAGTTTAACATAGGACCCTATGGGAAATGCATACAAATGACTTCTTTTAGAGAACCACTGAATGGAATAAAACCAAACATAGCATTAATTATCCTTATGGGGTGCTGACCAAGTGTTGTTACTTTGTAGCCGATCCATCATCCAAGATGGCCGCCAGCGGGGGACTTAGTTTAACATAGGACCCTATGGGAAATGCATACAAATGACTTCTTCTAGAGAACCACTAAATGGAATGAAACCAAACATTGCATGAATGTTCCTTATGGAGTGCTGACCAATTGTTGTTACTTTGTAGCCGATCCATTATCCAAGATGGCCGCCAGCGGGGACTTAGTTTAACATAGGACCCTATTGGAAATGCATACAAATGACTTCTTCTAGTGAACCACTGAATGGAATGAAACCAAACATGGCATGAATGTTCCTTATGTGGTGCTGACCAAGAGTTGTTACTTTGTAGCTGATCCATCATCAAAGATGGCCCCCAGCAGGGGACTTAGTTTAACATAGGACCCTATGGGAAATGCATACAAATGACTTCTTTTAGAGAACCACTGAATGGAATAAAACCAAACATAGCATGAATGTTCCTTATATGGTGCTGACGAAGTGTTGTTACTTTGTAGCCGATCCATCATCCAAGATGGCCGTCAGCGGGGGACTTAGTTTAACATAGGACCCTATGGGAAATGCATACAAATGACTTCTTTTAGAGAACCACTGAATGGAATGAAACCAAACATGGCATGAATGTTCCTTATGAGGTGCTGACCAAGTGTTGTTACTTTGTTGCCGATCCATCATCCAAGATGGCCGCCAGCCGGGGACTTAGTTTAACATAGGACCCTATGGGAAATGCATACAAATGACTTCTTTTAGAGAACCACTGAATGGAATAAAACCAAACATAGCATTAATTATCCTTATGGGGTGCTGACCAAGTGTTGTTACTTTGTAGCCGATCCATCATCCATAATGGCCGCCAGCGGGGGACTTAGTTTAACATAGGACCCTATGGGAAATGCATACAAATGACTTCTTCTAGAGAACCACTAAATGGAATTAAACCAAACATAGCATGAATGTTCCTTATGGAGTGCTGACCAAGTGTTGTTACTTTGTAGCTGATCCATTATCCAAGATGGCCGCCAGCGGGGGACTTAGTTTAACATAGGACCCTATTGGAAATGCATACAAATGACTTCTTCTAGTGAACCACTGAATGGAATGAAACCAAACATGGCATGAATGTTCCTTATGTGGTGCTGACCAAGTGTTGTTACTTTGTAGCCGATCCATCATCCAAGATGGCCGCCAGCGTGGGACTTAGTTTAACATAGGACCCTATGGGAAATGCATACAAATGACTTCTTTTAGAGAACCACTGAATGGAATAAAACCAAACATTGCATGAATGTTCCTTATGAGGTGCTGACCAAGTGTTGTTACTTTGTAGCCGATCCATCATCCAAGATGGCCGCCAGCAGGGGACTTAGTTTAACATAGGACCCTATGGGAAATGCATACAAATGACTTCTTTTAGAGAACCACTGAATGGAATAAAACCAAACATGGCATGAATGTTCCTTATGAGGTGCTGACCAAGTGTTGTTACTTTGTAGCCGATCCGTCATCCAAGATGGCCACCAGTGGGGGACTTTTGAATGAAATTAAACATGTTCCTTTCCTTATAAATGAGGTTGTGTTGTCACTTTTAGCCAAATTTTATATTTTTTTATATGATTTCAAAAACCCAAGTAGAATCAGGTGAGCGATACAGGCTCTTGAGAGCCTCTAGTTTGTCTGTTAGACTTTATCTTTATTGCATTATCTCTATACATTGTAAGTACTTAAACAGTCCTAATTTTACCTCAGAAAATTTCATGTTGGGGAATAAGACATTTACCACCCTGTCCTTACCCCTTGCAGGTCTCTCGTGGATTTTACTTAATTTAATAAATTCTTAAATTGAAATATTGAACCATATTAAAAAAAAAATTAAAATAAGGTACACTACAAAAAGAGAAGGTTAATAAAAAAAATACTGAAGAATAATTGCATACCCTAAATACATAAAAATAATTATAATCAAACAGATCTCAAGATTTATTGCCTGCATATCAATAGAAATGTTTATTTATAAGACTACATAACTTAATTTCAGGGTAAAACATTTGTAATTCATAATATGCAATTAACAATGGTTAAGGTAAATGTATGATGTATGACCATAAAGCCATCAAATATATATTTTTACATATATTTATAAGTATTGTGATGATAATATATATATATACCAGTTCCTTTGTCCAGTCTTTAACTTTTTGAATGCACTTATATGGTGTTAATTTCACTTAAGTGAGTTAAGCCTTCATAATATGCTAATAAGATAAACCTTAAGAATTTTTAATAAAATAAAAATTCATCAAAAGCCGTTTACAATGCAAGTGTTTACTTGTTAATGTTTTTATTGGGGATCTAGTCATGTTTGATCATTGGATAATAGTTGTTTAATATTCTGTGTAATTTACACACCTAGTGAGTTTAGCAAGTGAGATAATAAATATTTTTAGTCTGGTACACAAGTTAAAAAAAATATAAGGATTTAAAGGCATTTTTCATGCAAAATATTTGCACAGTTTTGTCGCATATTTTATCCAGCTATAATGTCCCAGTCAATCCCCTCAATAGAACTTAACTTAAAAATCTATTGTTTTGTTTGCTCAAAGTTTTGTCACTGGAAATTTGTTTGTCAAGGAACAATCAATCAATCAGTTGGACAAATGTATACTGTTTTCCTGTTTGAATGGATCTAGTAATTTTTTGGGCCCTTTATAGCTTGCTGTTTACTTTTATAAATTGTGACTTAGATGGAGAGTTGTCTCATTTGCACTCATACCACATCTTCCTATATCTATGTTTCAAACTATGGCAAAATTAAAATTCAATGCATTGTTTTGTAATGTTTTGTATATTTATTTTTACAGCCTGTGCACTGGTGATTGGTTCATCAAATTACTGAAGAAATATTCCAGTGTTTCTGCCATTGCTTCAGAGGTATGAATTATGACTACTACCATGCTAAATGAAAATGATACTTTATGAATGTATGCATCCTGTTTCCATTTAGGAGATAACTGTATTGTATTTTAAGCTCCAACGGCATCAATTGGGGATTTGATGGTCGCAAATTAAGTTTACTGGCGACGCATTTGCGGAGACAGTAAACAGGTATTTGCGACCATCAAATCCCCAATTGATGCTGTCGGAGCTTAAAATACAATATTGTTATCTCCATTCAATGAAACTGACTGAAAACAACGTTAAAACATGTATTTAAAGTTTGTCATATGCCGTCTGCGCTTGCGCGTACGTCCCATAGCATCAATTGTCAAGTGATGCCATGTAAATATGTGACGTTATCCAATCAAAATGAACGTTACAAATTTGTTGCATTAGAATCTGGATTAACCTTCATCAAGAACACTCCGAGTCAAGAAAGTAAAAGGACCTAAACACATGAAGAGCTATAGTGTTGATTCATTATTATTTATGAAATACCAATTTCACTGGCAATGTTTTTATATAACATATACATAAAAAATAAAAATTGATAAAATGATAATGTTGTATTTTTCACCCTTAATGTCCCTTATCCTACCTCTTAATTTTGTACAACTGAAACCTAAAACCTAGATATATCCTGAGTTATTAAGAAAATAAGATATGGTAAATAAACAATTTTTTTTTATCAGGATAGCATCTAATATGGAGAACTAATGTAATGGTAATACCTTTTAACTTGTTTTTTAATGGAAGATTGCATTTCTTAAGACTCAATGATGCACACATAATACATTAATTTTTTTTCGCCACAAAATTTTATATATTGTATTTCAGGATAAAGCTGAGCAGTTGAAGATTCTTTTAGATTCAATAGAAAAACAGTATTCAATTAAAAGCAGTATTATAAAGTAAGTCTTCTCAAAGTTTTTTACAGATTTTATACAGACTGGCTGAATATAATGAGCATGCATAATTTGAGTAATACACTTTTATGTTCAAATATATTTAGTTTTGGAATTTAATTTGATCTCTTTTTTTTTGTATTTTAGACGTGGCACATTCTTTTCACATCATTTTAAAAATAAGAAAAAAATCTTAAAGTTTACAAAATTTTACGAAATTTTTAGTCTCTTGATGAAGTCTGCTATATGAAAATTTATAGATTAAATTCTTAGCTAAGAATAATGTATCATATCTTAACAGAGCTGAAATCATCTGCCATAAACACAATATTCGGCAACAGAAAAAAACCACAACAAAAATTATAGGATATTACAAAAGACAGGCACTACCCAGACAGGAACTTGAACTTTTTATGCCTCACCTAAGGGCATTATGTTTTTAGGTCTGTGCGTCTTTTAGTTTGTTCGTATGTTTATCCGTATGCCTCTCTTCATCTTTTTGGTCAAGTTAGTTTTTTATGAAGTTGAAGTTCAATCAACTTGAAACTTATTACACATGCTCCCTATGATATGATCTTTCTAATTTTAATGACAAATCAGAGTTTTTACCCCCAATGTCACTGTCGACACCCTTGTAGATTTCGAAAAAGAGCAGGCTAATGCCGCTACAAGGCAGCACTCGCACCCGCAAAGTGGAAAGGGATTAATATAAGTTGCAAAACGTGTTTCCCAATCCACTATAAATAATATGTTTAAACTAAACTGTCCACAGAAAGATATTGTGAGTGGGGCATCCATGTAATATGGACACATACTTGTTATGTTCTGAATTAAATATACCAAGTTTTTGATATTCACAGTGAATTTAACTTAATTCAATATCTACATTTGACCTTGGACAGGCTTTGTTAAAATACTTCTAAGGTATACTAATGATAAGTTTGATTATTTTATAGTGCCTCAGACATTGTAGATGGTACAGTAGATGAGCATACGTTGATGATCTTTGTTTCCCTCTTACAGAGAAAGGTAAAATCATTACAGGATATTTTTATTATAACTAAATACAATCTTCAAGCATGTAGAGGTGTCTGCTGTATGAATGTACTAATGAATGTATCGTGGATATTGTTATTACAAGAGTTTTGATCATGAGAAAACCTGGAGCATGCTTAAAGCTTATATGATCCAAAATTAAAATGAAGGAAAATATGGAGTAAATTTTAATCAGAAGCTGAACAGATGTACGTTGGATAGGTATATCAGGCTACCTACATGTACAGCCACCTAAATTGATATTTTTGTGCAGATTTATTAGAAACTTTCTTGCCAGTACAGTTGAAATTTGTTGTGGGTTTTAAAAAGATGTCCATCATAATATTGGCCTTTTGATTTCACTTTAAAGATTATAAAAGAAAACAATAAACTTCCAAATTCAGAATGTTTATACTGATTTTCAAGAATTGTAATATTATTTAGAAACTGATGATTTTTCTGAAAATTAAAGAAAAAATATTATTATGTCGACAAGTTTTGTGGAAGATTGAACAACTATTTATATATTTTGTAGGTTGATGGCAGTAGTCTTATAGATGAAGGATCTTCAGTAAGTGGTTTATTTTAATTTAATAATAGTGATAAGAGAATATTTTTGTAAACATCACTAAGAGAGTAAATTAATAACTCAAAAAAATTGAAACAAATTGATCAACCTTTTATATCTATGGCAATGGGAAACCTGAAAATTGTTTAAATCAAATAATTTAACAATACCATTTCTTACTTTAAACTCTCACTATGTTTCATGATAATCAAGTCTGGTTTAATAGGAATAACAAACAAGCAAACAAACAAGAAAACAAACAAACAAACAAATACAATGATCACTATACAAAGCATGAAATGAGGCATGGATGAAACACATGATTCACAGCCTCACCACTAAAGGATTGTGGAGGTATATAATACATGTGAATCTTAAATTCAAACGCTTTTTTATTTTCTGTCTTATTTTGACAGTACTTTTAAATAGATGAATGATTTGCTGGCAGGATCATTATAATGATACCGTTACATTACATATAAAACATAAACACTTCAACTGCATTGACAAATTTACATTTATTTGCAGAGGTCAGACAGCAGAAAAAATCCTTCAGATGAAACATCAGACTGGTTTTCTACATCTAATGGTTCTGGATCAGATCCTCAATTTTCTAGGTTACCATTAGAATCAGAAAGTATATTAACAAAAACTATAAGCGATACAATTTCTGATAGATTTCACGAGGAAGACAAATTAAGTGCCTTATCAGGATCTACTTATGATTCAAGGGACAGAACTCTAGAGAGAGAAAGTTCACCGCATAGTCGTCATATTAATGGAAGCTATGAACCAAAAAGAGAAAGTAAATTAACAAGTGATACCGTCAGGTCAACATCACCGTTACGCAGACCAAGAGATCATAAAGCAATAATGGCAGAGGCCAAGGAAAAATTAGAGGAGCAAAGACGAAGGAGAGAAGATGAAGATCAAAAAGTTAGAGAAAATGAACAAAAACTTTTTAAAGAAACTGAAGCTAAAAAAGTAGATACTAGCTTAAAACATGATTCAGTAAGGTCGTCACATGATGACATAGAGGAAGTGATGCGTGAAAACTTACCACAATATTCAACTGGTCCCCCACAGTATTTACCTGGACTAGGAAGAGGCGTTCCCATTTTCGTGGTTCCAGGTCAGAACCCAGAAACAATGTTTTTATTACAAGCCTTACGCCAGGCTCGCCATGAAGCAAACTTTCATGATCAAGACTCTAGTTCGAAAAGTTCTTCAGAAGAAACTCTTCCAAAAGCTTCACTTTTAGATTTAGAAACTGTTGATGACATCCCTCCCTCAGAATATCTTCAGTTTGAATCCGACAAGAAAGCAGAAATGTCAACACCTCGTGGTGTTTCACCAAGAAGATCAAATTATGTTCCATCACCTGAATTTTTACCCACGAAAAAATCAATTATTGATGTACTTGGAAATCCACCAGATCCACAAACTAATATTGTGGAATTTCCTCCTGCAGAAAAAGATGATAGGAGACATTTCCCACGAGTGGAAATTAAAGAAGATGTTAAGGTTAGAAGAGAAATGGGAAGAGATCAGAGTGATGAAAGATTGTCTCCAAGAAGAGATAATTCAAATCGACCACTTTCTCCTGGATATGATTTTATTGATGAAACTGTCTCTATTAATGATAAAGACACTGTGCCAAAAACAATTCTTAAAAAGTCATCAAATTATGGAACTTCAAGTAGGGATTCAAGTTATGAAAGAACAAGAGATAGGTCGCAAAGCCCAAGGTCAAGTGAACATGAAAGTGGATTACGTTCAAGATCACCACGGGATCAGATGGAAAGAGATCGTTCATTGAGTAATGACAGGACACCTTCTGGTAGATCATTATCACCAAGATCTAATAGATCTCCGAGACATAGATCACCTGATCTAGATAGGCTAACTGATAATTATGATCGAATTCAGTCTGGTAATCAACATCGAGAAACAGCTCCTGGGAGTAATTCAGATTCGGTTGATCCTAATACTAGACTTGTCAAAGTATTTCATCAGGAACTGGATCTTCTTCGGATGAAAATGGAGATGCTTGAAAAATCCCATTTACCAGACGACGGTGATTTAGAGGATTTGAATTCATTAACACAGAGATTAAGTGAAAAGATAAAAGAAAGATTAAGTAGCAGATCACCTCGCTCACCAAGGTCACCTAGACATAGGTCAACCTCACCAGATTACACAAGAGGTAGACTTTTTCGAAAGAATGATGTAGAATCTCGTTCTTTATCTGAGAATCGAGTCTCCCCATCTTCAGATTGGAGGACTTTGCCTAGTGAAAAGTCTAATAGTTTACACAATTTGCCAGTAAGCATAGATAAGTCACTTAAGGTCGACGATGATGGAAAATTACTATATTCACCAAGATCACAAGGCAAGCCAATAACTTTAGGATATAGTAGTCCAATTAGGAAAGTTTCCGATGAAATTTGGGGAATGAGAGAAGAAGAGTTTGCAGGTGTTACAAATGTGCAAAAAGAAAAATGGAAGAAACTTACTTCTGCCCGTGATATATCAGATAGCGATATTGTAGAATTGAAACATGCTCTAGGAACAGTAGTTGCTGAAAATGACATTTTACAAGCTAAACTTCGAAATTCAAATACTGACATTCAAGAAAAAATGAGAAAAACAGGAGAAGTTTTAAATGACTGTAGATGTCACTTGTCAAAAGCTCAAGCCGAAAATATGGAATTACGCACACAGTTAGAAAAAGAAAGAAATAGAAATGAATCTTTGGAGGCTAGAATGAGAGAATTTGAAAAACAAGTGAAAGATCTAAAAGGTGTTAATAGTGAACTAGAATCTGAATTAGAAGATACAAGAAAGTTACTCAAGGGATCTAGCAAAAAGGATATTCCAACCATGCAGTCACTGGCAGAGGAACGAGATGGACTTGTGGAGGTGTTAGGTACAACTCAGACTGAAAATGAAAGACTCAGAGAGGTAAGGAATGTAAAAAAAAAGTTCAAGGTCAAACAGAATACTGTGGATTCATTATTATTCGTTGGATACTAATTTTCGTGGGTTTCGTGGGAACAGGTGAACCACGAATTCAAATGTTCAACGAATATCATATTTTCAATAGGCTTCCTATACATAGATTGTATAAACCACGAAATCAAATATCCACGAACATGCAAGTTTTCAGCAATCCACGAAAATTGATACCCACGAAAATAAATGAGTCCACAGTAACATAAACAAGAAATTACTGGAAGTAGATACATACTCTTTACAATCATTACCCTATATTCAGATTTTTTTTGTATATTTGAATATATCTTCGAAGTTAGAAGGAATGCTGAAAAATATCAAATTTAAATACCATTAATAGGCAACTTTGTGGAACTTGTTACAAATAAATGCAAAATAACTCATAGAAGATGATGTGTATTTGCCAATGAGACAGCAACACAATGCATATGAAGTGTGAAAGATGTCTGAAAGTCAACATTTCATCGATCTTTCTCTTCAACAATAAACAAATGTCTGTACAATATTTCAAGCATTAAATTCACCAGAATCCAGAAGTCAAAGTAGAAAACATAACAATGTGTCCACACAAAATTGACTAGCATTAAAAAAAACTTTATTAGAATGTTAAAACAACAAAAGATCTAAATGACTTCAGTTTATATGAACTATACATTTTTTTGTTAATTTTTATATGGCCAATTATTGGTAAAATGTAATTAACTAGTAGAGCAAATCATGTAAACTTATTCTTTTTCAGGAACTGGAGAGAGCACAGAAATATGCATTTAAAGCACAAACTACTATTGTTGACCTTAAAACTATTGTTGATGATGCCAGAAAAGAGAGACAACAATTATTTGAGGAAATAACTAGGTTACAAAGTGAAGGGCATCTTCAAACTATCACTGGAATTATTAAAAAATATATGGATAAAGGAATATATTTAGAGGTTGAACCTATAAATGGTTTTAAAATTCCTAGCAGAACAGCTTCTCCAACACCAAATGAGAGACGCTGTTCTCCAGTACCCAAACAGAGGCTGAGTAGATCAGTTGACAGTGTGATAGCACCAAGGTCAAGGTCAAAGTCCCCAAGGACAGAAACTCCAACAAAACACGAGACAGAAAATATTGGTACCAAATCTTGGTCAATGTCTGCTCAGCAGCAAACTTATTCAGGACTTAGTCGTTCATATCAGGAACCAACTCCTAGTCAGCGTTCTTATCAGGATCCTGCTCAGCGATCATATCAACAATCCAATCAGCGTTCCTATTCACCAGCTCGTCATTCATACAAGGAACCGGTCATGGCTAGCAGTCCACTCAAAACTCCATACGGGAGAGTTAACGGACTGTCAATTCCCATTACACCAGTAGTAAATGATATTATTTCTGATGATGATGATGATGATGATGATTTTGAGGATGAAGGCATTGAAGGATTTCATTACAATTACGAAGATATTTCGCCATCAGTTACATCGAATTTAAAAGAAATTTATCCTCATAGAAGAACAAGGTCTTATAGAAATAACTTTTCTAGTTCTTTCGATGAAGGTCGTGTGTCCCCAAGCGTAGACGATATAGAGGTGAACAGAATATTATCACGTCATCCTGTTAGGTTAGACTTTAATGATACAGCTGACAGTTATAGAAGTAGGTCACCAAGAAGGGAAGATAACTTTAATGTAAGCTATGAGCGAAGCAAAAGTCCAGGACGATTAGATATAGCCGATTTATATGAAATGAAACAGCCAGTACGACAACAAAATTACAACATCTATGGCAATACAAATAGAAGACCTGTGACAAGAAGTGAATCACCTAGTAATAGGTATACAGATCAGAAAAATTACAATGGTAAATCAGGAGAGATAAACAATAGACTATTTATGGCCGCTTTAGATAACGCCGTCCATGAAGAGGGTTCCAAAAAATATTACGATGATCATGACATTCCTGAAAAGGACTCTTGGCGAGACCGTAGAGATCGCCTATCATCAAGCTATGGACCTGAAGTATCACGGGCAGCTAGAACTGGTGTACGAAGTAATGGGGTGAAAGGAATTCTTAAGAATACAAAGGGCGAACAAAACTATATGATAAAACACGGAACCTCATCACCTCTTCATAGATCTGTTTTAGAAAGGTCAGTTTCCCCTGCAGCAAAAACGCCACCAAATAATAGAGACATTAACAAAAATTATAGCAAGCTAGCAAATAGTAGTTTAGCAAATAACAAAACTTTTGGTAATTCGGGTAAACCATCATTAGCATCAGCTAGTTCAGGCAAGCCCTTGTTTTCAGGAGCTAGTAAGAAATCTGGCATTGTACGGAATCCTAAGGATTTATTTGCTGATGTTAGTCTTTCTCCTGTACGCACCGCTTCACCATCTAAATATCAGCACACTCCACTGTAAGTATATATAGTGCTTTTGTATAGACTGCATTTATTTATTTATAAATCATTGTAAATTACCATTTAATATTTATACATGTAGTTAATAAATTTTAAGGCTTATATTGCTTGAGTTGAATGAAGCTTGATCTGCATTCTGATTGCTTTTTTCAATTTTTTGTTCTATTCCTTGCTTTTGAAAAAAAAAATCTGAGGCAAGATGTATTCATTGGGTCCACTGCATTTTGAGCTTGTGTATTAGCACATCACCTTTTTGTGGCAAATTGCATGCATGGGATCAGAGCTTTATTTTTTAGTTATTTCACAAATTTTGGTATCACATTTTCCAAATGAATCCGAATCATTTATAAATGATCTACATGATCTGGTGCATGCTAGCCTATGTTAACGTATACAATTTATCTACTTTGCATTCAGTAATATTCCTAATTCTATTGGATAATATTTTTCATTAATTTACTTGATCAGAATGATACGATGTAAGTTCTCAATAAAAATTTACAGTTATTTTTTAATGAAAAAAATCAAATTAATGCATGCAAGTCTTCAACATTGCTCAATATACCAGCTTTTTCTGAAATAAAGAAAATTCTTAACCATCATTTCAATTAGATATACATGTATACTTTATAAAATAACAAAGAATGCAGTTCTCCAAACATTCCTAGGAATAATAAATTTCGTTATGTTTATATATAAAAAGAAGAAATGCTGAGTTTATTTTTTAAACATTATTATTTTCTGTGGATGCACAGCTTGACTTTTTACTGTTTATATTGTCCTTGTCACAATAGTGTTGAATATTTCAAGTCCAAACTGTATGTTTCTAATAAATATTTCTATTAATTTAATCTTGATTTAGTAGTAGGTGCAAATTTTAAAGCAATTTTCTCATGTTTTTTATTAATGCTGATTCACGGCTGAACAAAGATACAATTTAACATACCTTTTCACAAATATTTTTGATTTCTCTTAATAAATGATTCAATAACTATTGTGACTTTGACACGGTTGTTGTTTTGCTTACTAGTTTCGCTTTATTTTTAAGTGGCAAGTACAAACATTATTTTGCTTTCTTTTCAGATTAACTGTCAAATAATACAGGGTGAAATTGCACACTTGAGATCCCTGCACATTTATTTCCACATTTATTTCACGCATTTGTGTAATTGTTGTAATGTTCATGTTGATTTATACTCAATTGTTTATCATGAATTAATTGTTTATATTTGTTATCTGTATCAATTATTTACTGTTGCTTCATGTCCTGTGTTCAGTATAAAATATATTAGTGACCATCGGAAGTATTTCATTGCAGTGCCATGTTCTGTTTTGCGATCTTCTGGCATCAAATCTTGCAATAAAGGATATTCTATTCATCTTTATTTATTTTTTATACATTTTAAATTTTTGAAACTATATGTGTAAATACTTCTAATTGATCTATTTTGAATGTTTCTAAGTGCATTTCACAAGATTAAAATCAGAAAATGGCATTGAAATATTCTGCTGAAACTAACAGTTAGTGTTTGGAAGTTTAAGATATTCATTCACCTCCATAAATTCTCTATTTGCAAGTCATTAAGTTGGAATATCTAGAGTTACTTGCCCTTTATTTTTGGTGTCCACTGGGAATTCACTTCCATTGACTTTATTAATTTGAAGGCTCACTGTTGCGCAATATAATTCTGAAATAAATTTTCCCAAAAAAGGGGAATTGGAAAAGAACTTTACATTAGAAACACTCAAAAACAACAACTCTGTTTTGCAAAGGAAGATAACTCTAGAATAAAAATGATTGACAAGTAGAGATTTTCTATGGGTGTTCCCTAATTCTATAGTTAGCACCTTGATAAGAAGCAGAGAGAAATTGACCTGTTACAAATTTTTGGTTTATTATGACAAAATATTTAAATTTAATAACTGCATTTTTAGAAACATTGCAAATAAAACAGGTAAATACAGGATGAATTATTCCCTGTAAAAGGATTATAAGATATATGTTAAACAAAGAATTTCAAATCACATTGTAACATGTATTTTAATAATTTGTGGATGTTCAGATGTATTTCAATTTCTCTGTGCTTTCCTTTATAGTTGACCTTCAACTTTAAAATGTGGTGTGGTTGATCTTTAATTGCATTAACAGCAGCAAATAGACTTTAAAAAAACCAATAATGATATATTTTTTGTGGGATATATAACTAGTCATATAATTTACATTGCCCATTGCAGTTGAGTTTTTATGGTTAATGAGTACATTAATTTACTAATTTTAACATAACTTTTCAATAACACACACATTTTGTTTTTCAAATTCAAAATGGAAAAGGCTTAATGGTCAAAACAGGTCAATTTTATCAAATATATTAAATGCATAACCTTATATGGTATTATATCAAACATAAGCAAACAGCCATAAATGCTATCATTGCTCAACCATTATATAATCAAGACTTCTACACACTGTTACCAGTTGAAAGGGATTTCTCTACTTTTCAACCAGCACCTTATGATAGGAACATATTTCTGTATCTCTCTATAAGTAGACAATCTTCTTTTGCACAGTGATTCTCCGACACCTCAGTTAACTGAGGAAGAAAAGAGATATGCAGATCTACTTGTAGACAAATATACAAAGCAGCTTGGATTCAATACCATATACAGCTGAAATTATAGGTAATTACATCTACCGGTACTGTAAATTAAAGTAAAAAAAGATTTGAAACGACTACCTTTAAAAATATTCAAAAGCAAAAACAAAACAATAATCCTTTATTAAAAAAACTCTCTGTTACATACAAATGATAAACCTGAGGTATACATATATAAAAATTCTTAAAACACTATAAAAAACACTTAAAAATGAAATATTAAATGTCTATGTTACACTTACATTTACATGCTTTCTATTTATGACTTGATCAGAGGTTTAGTGGTGCTTTATGCTTGCATGATATTGGATTTCAATAACAGAAACTTAACTGTATCTACTGTGGATTCAGAAAGATTTGTGGGGCAATATATTTTTTATTTAGTGGGTCTAGGCAAAGTATTAAGGTGGTACCCAACACTTTCCCTAAAATTAATTTGGCTTGTTTAATTTTCATAAAATTTTGACAATGTATTTACTTTGACCCTTCAACAAAAATATAAAAAAATCAAAAATTTTGAATCAACCGTTTTGTCAGAAAAAATACACTGGTTATATAGCAGTTTGACAAACACCAATTTTGATCATTGAGAAGCTTAATATTCCATTAACAACACAACGTAATTAAAAGGTTTAGCTGACTTTACAGAGTTATCTCCCTGTAGGGTTAGGTACCACCTTAATTTTCTAAAAATATACAATTATTCTTCAATCTATGAAAAATATTACCTACAAAAATAAATGAATCCACAGTATTAAATATTTATGTTTAAATATAAAATGTATTCATATATACATACAAGTGCCAACATACATTAATAAAAATGAGCTGATTAAAAAAGAGGATAGCATCATGACTTAACACATGAAACTATAGACATAATGTTTTTTCTGGTCTGTGCATCCGTCCGTCCGTCCGTCCGTCTGTCCCGCTTCAGGTTAAAGTTTTTGGTCAAGGTAGTTTTTGATGAAGTTGAAGTCCAATCGACTTCAAACTTGGTACACATGTTCCCTATGATATGATCTTTCTAATTTTAAAGCCAAATTAGAGTTTTTACCCCAATGTCACGGTCCACTGAACATGGAAAATGATAGTGCGAGTGGGGCATTCGTGTACTGGGGACACATTCTTGTTGCTTGTTATATTTGTTTGTATATCAGAGACATACACAATCATATATATACATATACAATGTACTATAAGATTATAATCAGAGATACTGTGTTAACACAAATATGATATGTTCACTATGACTAATAATAATAATTATATAACTACATATATGGTATTATACAATGGAACTTTGGAAGCTGTATGATAATGGTTTAACTTGGAAATTCATGTCAAACAGTAAACATATTGTGAAGAAGAAAAATCTTTAAAAAAAAAAAGATAAGGTTGAACCTTTCAAGTTTAAAAGTACCTCCAAAGTTCAAATATAAGTCAGATTATTGTCATGATGTTTCTTTGGAAAAGGATTTTAGGTAATGGCAAATTAATATTCTAGATTAGTTTGGAATGAATGGGGAAAATTGTATAAATTAATTGGGTGAACTAACATTTTATCTTACTTTGAGTTCAAGAAGAGCAGATGTAATGCAGACAGACTCTTGATCTAGGCATAGTATTTTCAAAAGTATGTATTTATTGATCTGGACTCAGTATTTTCAGTAGTATATTTTCTAATTTTTCCCACTTTATATTTCAGATGTCCAAGTTACAGAATAAATTGTACTAGTGCTGCTACTTTCCGCTAAAGGATTTATTTATATATCTCTTTTCTGTATTTTATGAATTTTGCTAGACATTTTTCGTACAAAAATTATTGATTTTCTTATTTTGTGAAAAATAACTATTAATTGTTGTCTCCCTTATATTGTGAAACATGGTTAAAGGGGAGATAAGCAGTTTTTGCTTGTCATATTTTTTGTAGAATCTTTTTCTCAGATATTTTAAATATGATTTTATTTATTGCACTTTTTCTGCTTTATATGTATAATTTTGCTATTCATTCATGAAAAAGCATTGCTGCAGCTAGTTTAATTCATGGTGCCTTTGTATTCAAACTAGAAAAAAGTATTTCAAAAGTTCTTTCATTAGGTTTTTAAAGACTACTATAATGAGAGATAAGGAACTGTGTAAAACATTCATTAATTTTACCACCATAAGGTGCTTTAGGTAGAAAAAAGTCAGTATTTGAATTCTGAAAATAGAACAGTTTATTTATCTTTGCCAGTATATGAAGTAAATAGGATTGTTTTTGTATTCACAAGTGTTTAATTATGTGTTTTAATGTGAAATGCTGTGATAGTATTGCTAAGTTATTTATTTTTAAGATATGTTTTCTACTATTATTATCCAACCTACCCCAAATTTATGGGGGGCTATCAGATTTACCCATGACTGACTACATGAACACCATCCTGTTCCTTTTTAAGTTTTACTTCAATTAATAAAGTCCATATTTTAATATTCCATGATAATTTATAAGTGAAGTTCTATGTACAGTACAACAACACTTGAGTCAATTTAACCTACATTTCAAAATTGAATGACTGTTAATGTTTTTGCATCAAAGGTTCACTTTATAGATTTTTATTGTAATATATGAACAGTATTTTGCTTCTATACTACAGTCTTGAATGGTACCAGACGATACAGCATCTTTTATGTAATTAAACTAAAATTTATGTTATTGGACCAATATTTTCTCATGTTTTGAATGGGACACTTGTGTCGTACAGACACATCATGTATTTTTGTATAAATGCATTGTTATAATAATCATATTATTTATAAGATATCATTCCGTCCAAATTTGTATGATTTAACAAATTCTTTGTAGCATTTGATCAACAGATTGTTTTTAAGTTTATCCGCTTTGACTTTCAATGAAAAAATATCCTTCTTTTTTAAAGATTTTAGAAGTGTGTAATATACACATTTTTCAAAATTTATGATTGTAGTTTTTTGTTTCTATTGTTTTATTTCATGTTACATTTGTACCTCTTTTTATAAAATGTTTTTTTTTTTTTTTTCAATCTTTTAATGAATAGTACAACTTACTAAAAATTAATATAAAAATTTTCTCTATTTTTTTTAATTTGAATTTTACACTTTCAAAAGACAAAATGATAATACCATTTTTATTTGACATCATGTTGATGTTTTTAAACAAAGCATTCTTCATAGCATTTATCCAATCTTTCAAGTTTAATCCCATTTGTATAAAAATCATAATTTTTCAAATCTTCTCAGGATTCATGAGTATATGCATTTAAAAAATCCAAGTGCAAGTACATGAAAATATATTTATTGACTAAAATTATTGAATTTATTCTGCAATCAGCTACCTATTGCACATTGTTTTGCTTTATTTTTATCTATAATACAAATAAATTTTTGCTTTATTTTGAAGAAAGACAGTCTCTAAATTTTTTGTCTTCTTAGAGGGCTTCATTTAAGTCATGTTGATTTCTATAAAATTCTAGGGCAAAAACTTGGGGATTAAAAAAATAAATAATTAAAACTTCAAGGGTAAATTGCAGGATAAAAACAACATATATATTTTGTTTGAAACAAAGAGAAAAGCTTTGAGAGCATTGCTTCTTTTGTCTTGTTTCAAAAGCCTTCACAATTAAATTTCTTATGTTGCCTTCTATGTACAAAATATTTTATATGTATTTTTTTTTCTCCTGCTATCAAAGTACAAGGTGCAAATTGTTCATAATTTGTCCATTTGATGATGTACCGTTTAACAAATACACTTTGTCTTTCGTTTTCCAAAAAAGAGATTCTTTGAATTAGTCCGAGATAACTAACAAGTTTTTCAGTATTGTGATGGTTCCGTCCAGGTAGAGGGAAAGTAATTTATTTAAACTTTTATTTTTTTTATCACATTCCATATTTATATATAAGCATCATCTGTGATATATTTTATAATAAATTAGTATTTATAAATTTGTATTATTTTTCTTATACAAAAGTCCATGTAATTGCATTATTTATATTTTATTTTCCTACAAGCATAGTTACAAAAGCATGATTTTGCCTACAGTTTTCACTGGCAGCATTACCAATTGCTTTAATTAGTTGACACTTTAAAGACATATCTCTGTGTCAACGTTTTATTCATATTAAAAACATTTCACCACTCCACAAAGTCAAGAAATTTTTTTTCAGCATTTTGAACACTTTTTTAGAAGATTGCTGTCAAATCCTAATGGGTTCGTAAACTTTTTTTCATTTTTTTAAAACTTATTTTTAGGATAAAGAACAAGGACTAGGAATTTTCTATAGTCTCAAAACCAGAACACTTGAAAAATGAGATGACATGGACTTTTGTAAAGAAACTAGTAAAGCTATTATGAGCACAGTTAGATATTGTATGAATGTGTTAATGGTTTGTTGTCAAACAACTAGTGAAATCATGCCAAGAAATAAAAGAAGTATTTTCATTTATATTGTGGAGTTTTATTTTATGATAATGGCATTTATTCAAAATACTTAATTGCCCAGACTTGATAAGTCTTGACTTACACTATCATAGACATTCCATCATCAACAAAAGTTAAGACTCTGAACTGAAAACTGCTGAAAGTTTATATCAAATGATGGTCTTTCCTTGATATGCAGAAAAAAAACTTTTTCGTCACAGGGCAATGTTAAATCATCTTTGCTAGCCGATGGTTACGATCCAGTCCCAACCTCTCCAGGGAAGTCTTTGGGCTAGTTTGTAACCCGTTGTCTAGGGAAAATGATGTCAAACCAGCTTTGATGATTAGTAACCAAAAATTACAAACATTGCCAATCTCTGCTGTGACTGTTGACCTAAAATAATGGGTATATACACATGTTTATAAAATAGAGGGATGTGTTACATGTATGATTGCCAATGAGACAAACTATCCAACAGAGTTCTTATAAAGAGGCCTTTGTGGCAAAAGGTAATTATCTACCAAAATTTGATAAAATGTCTGGTTTATGAATTAAGATATGGAAATAAAAATGTTCACAATGTTTCAGTTTACCATAGTCCCTGTAACTGACCCAAAGTTCGAAAGAGATCTTTTCCTTTCCAAGAGTTCAAATGCTTGTAATGTGTCTGTCTAGCTGGGTTCATACGAAATTGACCTCATTTCATGGTTTCGTTTTCGTATTTTTGTCAATTTATCATATACCATAAGCAATAGGTCAACTACATTTGTACTAGTATATTTGGTGTCTGGAATGATTATGAGGTGAACATGTCTGTCTGGCAGGTTTCAAATAAACTTTACCTCAGTTTCATGTTTAATTAGTCCGTTTTGTAGTTGTTTGAACTGTTTCTCAGCTACTATTAGTAATAGGACCGCTATACTTGGAGTATGGAATGATTGTAAGGTGTACATGGCTGTCTGGCATAGTTCATCAGAATGTGACTTCATTTTCATAGGACATTGTTTGTGTTAATTTTATGTAATGCTTGAAGTAAAACCATCATATTACAGACCGTCAACTTAAATTTCAATGATAAGTAAAACAGGCGAGACATTTCAGCGTGTGCTTTCTTGTAACCCATTGTGTAGTGATTTTGTTTATTATCTTGAAAACAAAAATAGATAGACACTTTGAAAAGCAAAATAATCAACAAGATTAGACCTTCAAATAAACCATTAGACCTTCAAATAAACCAAACAAGGCTGAAATTGTCGTTTTTGGAGTTCTTGCTCCTAAATGACGACATATACCATTATGTTTGGGCATTTTTGCCAATCTTGAAAACTGAATAATAAACACTTTGAACAGCGAAAATCATCAGCAACGGACAAGATATACAATTAAGTAATGTTTTGCCGAAATTATTAGTAAGTAGTCACTTTATCAGAGTAATTGCCCTTAAATGACGTTTTTATCCTTTTTTTTGTGTTGTGGGCAAACAAATAAAGAAGAAAGGAGAGAAACTGTAAATGAAATAAAAATAGCAGCAATACAAGATGAAGAAAAAAGAGCTATTGCCATGCATTCTATTCTATTATATTCCACAATGTTGAAGATGCACATTGACCTATAGCTAGGTTAGCGACACATACACTAAAGTAGCCCCTAGTTTAATGTGTAGGAAAACGAAAGGTATACTTTGGTAACGAAAATGCTGTGTATATTGAAATTCAATGTGAAATGGCTAATGTTTACATTTCATTCCTTTATATTATTCAAATTGCTGAAAGTCTCCGATCAACTACATTGAAAAATAGCCATACCTCTTTTGTTACAACTTTTTAATGTAAGATTGGTGCTCCCTCCAGTGTCAGATATATTTTATGCAATGTTTATGACATTTAGTGAATACGTAACAATATACCTTACAGATAATAGATGAGATATAAAGCAATATAACTTGATCATTTTTTCATTAAAACAGCACTGAAGATGAATTTAATGTGCGCATTGAAATAAAAAGTTGGCTTGAATGTTAAAAAACCAGAGGATGACGTTAGCTCTGAAGATCAAAGACACTCAAAGTGTTTTAATAATATTATAATTATCTGTGGCTTTGTTAAAATGTTAAAAAAAAATTATGTCTTCAAAAGGAAACAAAACTAAATCAACATTGATATTCATATAGCCAGTACCTTGAAAAATATTAATCTATTGCAGGTGCGTGTAAAGATGTTGTTGTATGTTTTGTACACACATGTATAAACATCGTATTAAAAAAAAACCAAGGAATTACTAAAAAAAATTGGAATAGTACCAAAACCCTATTTCTCTTGAAAAAAAACTGACGCATAGACAAAGACGAATAACAACGGACCACATGTGCATGGGAAAGATAGTTTGGTCGTGGTTCAAGCACATGTATTATGTGGTGGGTTACCACCAAATGCTATCTCATTTTCTAGTATAGATCGTATGTCATAAAAGTTTAACGAGCAATAAAAAATATCTGCACAGTATGATAACAACGATATTGAACGAAGAAATAAAAAATAAAATGGCACAACATTTGGAAAACCAGGATAACTGAACTTCATATGAGCGCTTGCAATGGCGATTGCATATTGTTACTTCATTGATAAAAAAATATATAACATGGTCCTACCACTATAAAACCAAATCTCATAAATCACACAGTGCACCTCATTTATTACCCTGGTTTTATAGATCAATATACTCTATATGGATTATTCTAGGAAGTACATATGTTTTCTAGTTTATGTGATCTTTAATACGGAAGAGTTCATATCGTGTGGTCAGATTGATTATAATGAACTCCGATTATAAGTTATGCATTTATTGTCCTGTCACAACTTTGACCACCGCATAGTACATCAATTTTTTACCCAGTTTTCCTCAAACATTGTGTGGTTTGATAATATTGTTGTGGTAAATAGGCATGTATGACAATTTGTAATTCTATGAAACAATAATGTTGTTTTATACAAGCAAGAATAAAAGTACATTGTATAGATCTAAACCTGTTTGATGGATTATGAAATCTTAATAGTTAAACAATGTGTATTCAAGTTTCAATAGAATAATCACTAAAACTTAATCATATTGTTAACCCCTGTCCGTCCGTCTGTCCGTCCTTTCGTTCATCCTTCCCATTATGGGTATTTATTATTTGTCAGATGACTTCTCATACAGTTTGAATTGATAGCACCTGAGACCACCCCCATTTTTTTGGTGGAATTCGTGTTGCTTATATAGTCTTTAGTTTTCTATGTTGTGTTTTGTGTACTTTTGTCTGTTTGTCTTTTATCTTTTTTTAGCCATGCATGGTGTTGCTAGTTTATTTTCGATTTATGAACTTGACTCAGTGTTGCACTGATATCTGTCGCCCATTTTTTGAAATCTTAATTTTTATTGATATTAGCTCTTTTGGGATATAGTTAACTTTGTAATTTTACGGATTATTATTAAAACACTTTGAGTGTCTTTGATCTTCAGAACTAAGGTCGTCCTCTGTTTTTTTAACATTCAAGCAAACTTTTTATTTCAATGCGCACATTAAATTGATCTTGCTGTTTTTTTATGAAAAAATGATCAAGTTATATTGTTTTATATCTCATCTATTATCTGTAAGGTATATTGGTACGTATTCACTAAAGGTCATAAACATTGCATAAAATATATCGGACACTGGAGGGAGCACCAATCTTACATTGAAAAGTTGTAACAAAAGAGGTATGGCTAGTTGTCCATGTAGTTGATCGGAGACTTTCAGCAATTTGAATAATATAAAGGAATGAAATGTAAACATTAGCCATTTCACATTGAATTTCAATATACACAGCATTTTCGTTACCAAAGTATACCTTTTGTTTTCCTACACATTAAACTAGAGGCTACTTTAGTGTATGTGTCGCTAACCTATGTCAGTGTGCATCTTCAACATTGTGGAATATGATAGAATAGAATGCATGGCAATAGCTCTTTTTTCTTCATCTTGTATTGCTGCTATTTTTATTTCATTTACAGTTTCTCTCCTTTCTTCTTTATATTTTTGCCCACAACACAAAAAGGTAAAAAACGTCATTTAAGGGCAATTACTCTGATAAAGTGACTACTTACTAATGATTTCGGCAAAACATTACTTAATTGTATATCTTGTCCGTTGCTGATGATCTTCGCTGTTCAAAGTGTTTATTATTCAGTTTTCAAGATTGGCAAAAACGCCCAAACACAATGGAATATGTCGTCATTTAGGAGCAAGAACTCCAAAAACGCGGATTATATACTTGAAAAGAGGTATCCGGATAACTCCTCCTGCTGTTTGAATGCTTGGAAGTTTCCACTTTGCTGGCTGTTTGTACATATATTGAAGGTGTGCATGCGGTCAGATTTTTTATTTTTTTATTTTAGAGATAGTTAAACTTTTTCATTTTTGGCGTATAAACTTGCAGAAGAGGTGCATAGTGTTACCGAATAACTACTCCTACTGTTTGAATGCTAGGAAGTTTTTCCTTTACCTGCTGTTTGTTCATGTATATGTTGAAGGTGTTCAATTGGTCAGGGTTTTGATTTTTATTGGTATCTGCTTTTTGGGGAGATATTTGAACTTTGTCATTGTTGGTGTATGTATTTGCCAAAGAGGTGCAAATATAGCGTTTTCGGTTGACTTCTCTTACAGAGAGCCATAGACATATGTGCTCGCATGCTCAACTTTGTGTATTTTGAAATAACACTTTGCTTCTCCCAGACACATACATATCTCAAAGAAAGTCCTACATTAACTTTGTTATAACTAATATAGTTTATTCAGAGTGGACTTCGGGGACATCACTTTGTCGAGTTTGTTTATGAGGTAAATCTTTGAAAGTAATTTTTTTACCAACAAAAAAGGTCCTCACCGGCTATAAAACAAATCTGCATGATAACTGGTGAGTTAAGAACATCACACCACTAAAAATTTGAATGTTTAAGGGGTTTCTGCTTCTGTCATATCACCTTCTTTGCGGTCGCTGAAGTGTAAAAAAGTCAAAATCTATAGTTGGGTTCAAAGAGGACAACCCTGTCGTAAACACTATAATTAATTAATAAATGTGACTGTGCCTGAACTGTTTATCTGAGTACAGTTGTGACTGGCTAAATACATAGATACTAGAAGATGTTATCGAAAATACGTTAGGATAAATAATCAAAATTACATAGTCATTGTTATAAAAATGTCATGTAGGTACTTCTGTCAGCAAGACAAACGAGGTGATGATTCAGGACCCGGATTTTCGCGTTCAGTCCAATAAATGATATAATTTATTACGTTATTATTTCCCGATAGATAATTCATTTTTCTGGTACAACCAATGAACTGTATTCTTTCAATAAATCCATTAAACGAATTAACAACTTACTTTTTAATTTCAATTAAAATTACTATGCAATATTTCGATACTTTTTCATTGACATCATCGTAAGGGAAAAACAGACCATGTCATACTAAATATCAACAAATTATATTGATCACAGTATTAAGATAAATATTTTTTTTACATACAAGTCATGTTCCCTCAAGCAAAGAACTTGTAAATGATAAATTAAAGAGGTATGATTGACATGATTACTCAAAGTTATAGGTTGAATAGCATGTTACATTTCTTGCATTCTTCATGTCATGTCGTCTAGAAATGAACAAATTTGTTTTTTCGTTTGAATTGTTTTAGATTTTATTATGTAAGGGCTAGCATTTATAGCTTGGCATGTGGTATGGGTTTGCTCATTTATGAATGTCGTGTGGTGGTCTATAGTTGCTGACAGCTACGTCGATTTGTCTCTGCTCTCGGATATATCTCCTTATTTTATAATGATAAACATTCTAGAAAAAAATTTAATAGGTGTAAGAGATGTCAGAAAATGTTAGAAAACCGAAGCGTTTTAGTGTAAAAATTTGACAATCATAGATTGATTATAAAAGTGGGTGACAAACTGAATAAAACTAATCAAGCCTAACGAAAGTATGCACTTTATATAACACCATATAAATTGTATGCGTCCAAAGCTCTTCTCTGGATTTATCTTCTTTAGGAATGATCGAGGCCAAAAGTTTGGGGGGAAAAATTGTAATGTCCGTAACAATATTTTTACAAATTAGGCATACAAATAAATCATGCCTCAATTAAGTAATCCTTGTTTCATTTTACTGCCAACTGAAAAAGAGACAAAGGGTATCTTTGGTAGGGTTATTATTAATTTTTTTCGATATTTGCAAAACACCTTGAGGATTTTTCTGAATATACTCTATACTTTTGATACTACATCTGACATGTGGTACAATTTGACGCAGGCGCATCTATAATTTTGGAAGGATGGTATGCATGTCAAATATTTGTAAGTGATAAGTTATAATTTGGTACTATAACGTTTAAACGTTTAAACCCCGGAGTATTTTTATGCACCTGTCCTAAGTCAGGAGGCTGTTGTTCAATGATTTTCGTTTGAGTTGTAGTTCATAAGTGCTTATCGTTTTTTATATAGAATTGTCCGTTTGTTTTCCTGTTCCATTTTTTTTTAACAATAGTCATTTTGATGCCCTTTATAGCTTGCTGTTCGTTGTGAGCCAAGGCTCTGTGTTAGTGACCGTTCTTTGACCTACTAGTATAATATTGTTAAATTTTATACATAGTGACTTTGTTGGAGAGCTGTCTCATTGGCGATCAAACCACATCTTTTTATTGACATCTGATAATTCATTAGAGTTTGGAAACAAAAGATTAATAGGATTTGTTTGTGCATTATGGTTTTTGTAACTCTCCGTTAAATTTTTACAATGCGTATGCTGTTTACACCTGGTTTATTATTCACGAAAGATGTTTTATTTTAAATTGATCATTTTCATGTTTGAATTGTTTTACACTTGTCATTTTGGGGCCCATGTATAGCTTAAGCTTGTTGTTCGGTTTGAACCAAGGCTCCGTGTTGAAGGCTGTTAACCTTTTATATATTGTGACTTAGTTGGAGAGATGTCTGATTGGCACTGCTACCGCATCTTCTTTATTATATAAGCAATTGAAATATGGAGTAAACTAATTTTACTTATTTAAACTTTATTGACAAAATTAAAAATAAATGCAAAACAATTATCTGAATAAATTAACTTCTTTCCACGACACAGGAACAGATACACGATCTTGATCTGTGATAAATTATACATGCAGCACTATAATTATTAATGCAAACTTATTTGGGACTATAACAACATATATGCCTATCAATATAATATTTCAGGAATGTGCAGAATTACATAAAAATGTCATTTCATAATGTTCGTACATAAAATGGTCTATGAGGGCTGTACGGAAATCTTGTTTCTGTATTGAGATCGATTCGTCTTGACATGTTTATTATATTGGATGTTGATTTACGTTGTAGAGCATTTCCACTGGCACTTGTCTTTAGTGGTTTCGGAGTTGTAGATTTTTCTTCGTTCTTCAGATTTATTTTCACTAACTTTTTCAAATATTTGAGAAGGGAATCCATTTTTGCCTCTTTTTTGTCAGACATTTTCACGCATTCAAGTTTAGTACATACAGCCTAAAAAAGAAAGAAGTATTCTTATTAATTCAGTGTATATAATTTTTTAAATAAATAAAAAAAATAAAGCAATTTGACAACAATGTTTTTTATTACAAACACATACTTATAATAATGATTGGTAGGAATGTATTTTAAACAAAACACCAAACTCCATAAAAACTGACAAGATAAAACGCTCTAATAACGGAACGGCTGAAAACGACGGTCATATTCCTAACTTGGTAAAAGACTTTTCCCAAAGAAACGTATGTCTAAAACCTGGTTGGTTTGGCAGCTAGCTATTGAATATGGAAACGGATTGTTATGATTCCAACACCGTTTGAGTGCATTTATCATCATTTCGTTGCATATAACAATTTTGCTAGTCTTCTTAACTTTTTTACATAATTTCTTCATTTAGAAGACAGAACTCCGAAATTATATATTTTCCTTTGCAACTACGGTAAATCAGATTTGTTTTACAAAATAAGAAGATCTGCAAGACACGAAACTAAACAGCTCCTGTTAATTATCATCATTTACATATAGTATTGTTTAATGTGTATACATATACATTTTAATGCATATTAGTTAATTGAAATTGATGGATCTTTGATAATTCCTTACAACGAATATACGAATACGAATGTTTTATTTTGATTCGGTTCACAAATAACAATACAAACATAAGCTCTTAAGAGCTTTTTATCGAATATAAAATAACATAAACACAACACTAAAACACACAACATGCAGACAAGACAAAGCACATTCTAAGATAGTACCTCGCCACTTTGATCTTGACAAGCACACCTGTTTCCACAATCGTCTATGGTCAGAGCCTTTCCCATTGGTATAAAGGTGTTACCAACGGCACAACCTATAAAGAGTAAAAAAAACGTCAATGAATTAAAAACATCAGAGATGAATTAGATTAGTATTTTATATTATGGTGTTTTGTGCGAGTCTGGTAGATATGTTGTCTTCTGTTTTCGTCTTAATTTGATATTAAGCCGAAAAATGCCTGTCATCTATCGTGAAAGACCATGGTCATGACATATCTTCAACTGCCTAAAGTCAGACATGGTATTGCTTAAAATACGTTTGAAAAATAATTAGATGTGGCATAACTACCCACCAGAAAGCAAATTAAAGGCTGAGGATGTATGCTTTGTTTAAAATTTGCTATACATATACTATTTTTATGAAATAGAACAACGAGTGTAAATACATCTAAAGGTTAAATTGAAAAAGTGAAAAATAAAAAAATAAAATTTATAAAATCGAATAACACATTAAAAAAAAACCAGTACGATAAACAGACGCAGAAAAAAGTAAAAAAGACTGATTTTTTCAATACCTATTGTAATATAAATTATTACCTGGTCGACAATAACAGTTAAGATCTGGGATATAAGTAGGGCACATCCACACTCTTTCGTAAACACACTGTGAACCTTTCGAACAACCCCTGGTGAAGAAAACATACAATGGTTATCAAAAATCAGATTCTTGTTAACTAGTATGGGAATAAGCATATCCCTTCGTTGCTACAAAGCTCATATTAATATGTCGAGAAAGCGAACAAATTACAAAACTGTTACTATACTTGTAAGCTTATGTTGTGCTATACTTACTAAAGCAAGTTGATATACATAAATTATCGATGATGTTCATGTTGAATAAAAAAAAAACATACAATACAAAACATGTTAAAAAAATGCTTAATATAGAGAATGAAACGCAACTGTTTAGTACATATAAGCTCGCATGTAAATTGCTTCTATACCTAAGTTTATGCCCTTCGTCGATTTCTGATTTCCAATTGTATCTTCGTATTGTATGTTTTCCTCTTATTATAAAACGAAGTTCAGATATTTTTATGCATGAATTCCGTCTGAAGCAGGGCTTATATTTACAGGATAAATATTTGTTTCCAAAGACTTTTTTGTATTTTAACTTATAGACAACTTACGTTTTATGACAAGGCTTGTGAAGTGACTTGATCTTCACTTTATGTTCTGTTGGTATTGCCTTCACTAGTCTTGGTAATGGTTCCGTAACCCCTATTTTTGGATCCTCAGATTTAGCCAAAAGTGCTGCACTTTCCGATGGTTTTGTGTTTAATAATGACACAAGTGGTGTGATTTTAAATGGAACACCTGCTCCAGCTCCTTTCAGAGGAAACTGGGCACTTTTAGTGATATCTGGTAGAGCAAAGCGTTCAATAACATACAAAGGTCTTCCGGACCAAATTCTTCCGTTGCATACTGTAAGTAATTCAATCACGAGAACAAAAATATATCCCAACATTATAGTAAGTTTCACGTAGAAGTTCTTTTCCTAACTAACTAAGTGTTCTAGTCCTTTTATTTTCTAAGTTTGTGTATTGCAGGAACTTTGTATATATGTCAATTTTCGTTCTCCCACGCTGCATGCAATGACGTCATTCCAACATAGAATAGTGCCTACTCGTTCTTATTTTATAGTATGGATGTTTGTTTATGTTTTCACGGGACTTCTATTTATAGTAATAAACATTAAAAACAAATAACCTTGCATGTATTGCAGACCATGCTTACATAATACATGTAAACATATAAATATACAATAAAAAGCATGCAGGTGTACATCTACCCCAAAAAACAAGTGACGTTACATTGGTTGCGTTTTATAATAGGAACCTAAAAGATGTATCTTGTCAGGTCAAAAGTGTCTATTATTGTATAAAGTGACATCGGCAACTGGATAAACAAATATAAAGTATTCCAAGAATTTTAATATATAAATATGCATTCCTTAAAAATATAAACATTAAACATGTTGATATTAGTACTCTAAAAGTATATGTTACTATATCTTACTAACAGTGCGTTAAAAAGATAATTAGCTGAGAACGTTATCATGGCTTTTTTTTTTATAATATTCTTCGAAAAGAATATACACCTACTACTAGTAAATAAATATATATCGTCGTTGTCGAAGTCTTAGAGCAAAATGTCGTTAACACATGCAAAAATTTTATCAATCCAATTTTTTTTTATAACTTATTTCTATTAAAGAAAAACACCTTATAAAATTAACCAAATACTAAATACAAGCTGTAAAAATATGCATAATATACAATTTTCATCTTGATTCACAGATCGATTGAATTTTAAGAATGTTAAGACCTAAAAGGTCCTTGTAATTTGTTCTTGAGTAGTAATTAATTCCTTTTTCTGATGTTATACAATACATATCCAAAATAACACGACTTGCACAAGGAATGCTAGTAATTGAAGATTCATGAACCAAAACCTTGTGAGACAGCATCTTGTGTTCAAACCCCAAAGTATGACATTCTGTCCTTTGATATCGATTGAAATATAAAAATAAGAAGACGTGGTATGATTGCCTTTGAGACAACACTCCACAAGAGACCAAATGACATAAAAATTAACAATTAAAGGTCACCGTACGGCCTTCAACAATGAATAAAACACATACCGCATAGTCAGCTAAAACAGGCTTCGAAATGATAAATATAAAACAATTCAAACGAGAAAACTAACGGTCTGATTTCGGTAGAAAATGATGAACAAAAACTGAAACAAATATGATATACAGCAGCAAACGACAACCACTAAATTACAGATTCCTGACTTCCAAAATTTATATCCACTAATTGATGTTATATTTGTTGTTTCTCCAGTGTTCTTTGGCAAATACTTCAAGCATTTTTAACATGAGAACAAATTAACCATAAAGGCTATGCAAAATATGCCGGAGGAGACTTGGAAAATTCGGACTGTCTCATGTAAAATGAGAATGTGTAAAATAAGGATCAAACATTTTTGTCTTTAAACAGCTAGGTCCCCTACATACCCTCCAAAAGTAGTTACAAAGAATGTTTAGCGTGCAGTTTGCGCGGAACACCCACCTTCACGATACACAGAATAAAACGCCAAAATTATGAAGGGACATATCTGCGTATTTATATATCCAAAACACCATCATTATTTGATAAAAGATCGTGATAACCATATTTACAATATATAACTCTATGGCACTTGCTCTCAAAGATTGGCTGAAATCTCTCTTTCCGTAAGTTGATCTTTATAACGAGCAGCAACGTTCCATCACAATGTGGATTCAATCTGACCTCTAAAACGAGTATAGCTACTTAGCATTGCCATGAAGTTAATCTATATTAAATAATGAGTAGCGACATTCTATCACGATTTGAGGTAAATCTGATTTTAATAATAAGAAATGACGTTCGTTCACCATGTGAAGTCACTCTGACCTTGATAATGAGAAGCAACGTTCTCATACTGACCTTGATAATAAGTAGCATCAGTCTATTACCATGAAAGCCAATCTGACCTTGATAATTAGTAGCGACATTCTATCACCATGAAAGCCAATCTGACCTTGATAATAAGTAGCAACAATATATCACCATGAAAGCCAATCTGACCTTGATAATAAGTAGTAAAAGTATATCACCATGAAAGCCAATCAGAGCTTCATAATAAGTAGCAACAGTCTATCACCATGGAAGCCAATCTGACCTTGATAATTAGTAGCATAAGTGTATCACCATGAAAGCAAATCTGAGCTTGATAATAAGCAGGCGACATTCTATCACCATTTGAAGTCAATCTGACCTTGATAATAAGTAGCGATATTCTATCACCATGTCAAGCCAATCTGACCTTGATAATGAGTAGCGGCATTCTATCACCATTTGAACTCAATCTGTACTTGCAATGAGGAGGGACATTCTATCACCATGTGAAGCCAGTCTGACCTTGATAATAAATAGCGACATTCTATCACCATGTGAAGTCACTCTGACCTTGATAAGGAGAAGCAACGTTCTATCACCATGTATAGTCAATCTGACCTTGATAATAAGTAGCATCAGTCTATCACCATGAAAGCCAATCTGACCTTGATAATTAGTAGCGACATTCTATCACCATGGGAAGCCAATCTGACCTTGATAATGAGTAGCGGCATTCTATCACCATTTGAAGTCAATCTGACCTTGCAATAAGTAGCGACATTCTATCACCATGTGAAGTCAATCTGATATTGATAAGGAGAAGCAACGTTCTATCACCATGTATAGTCAATCTGACCTTGATAATAAGTAGCATCAGTCTATCACCATGAAAGCCAATCTGACCTTGATAATTAGTAGGGACATTATATCACCATGGGAAGCCAATCTGACCTTGATAATGAGTAGCGGCATTCTATCACCATTTGAAGTCAATCTGACCTTGCAATAAGTAGCGACATTCTATCACCATGTGAAGTCAATCTGATATTGATAAGGAGAAGCAACGTTCTATCACCATGTATAGTCAATCTGACCTTGATAATAAGTAGCATCAGTCTATCACCATGAAAGCCAATCTGACCTTGATAATTAGTAGGGACATTATATCACCATGTGAAGCCAATCTGACCTTGATAATGAGTAGCGACATTCTATCACCATTTGAAGTCTATCTGACCTTGCAATGAGTAGCGACATTCTATCACCATGTGAAGTCTATCTGACCTTGATAGTTAGTAGTGACAATCTATCACCATGAAATATAATCTGAGCTTCATAATGAGTAGCAACGTTCTATCACCATGTATAGTCAATCTGACCTTGATAATAAGTAGTATCAGTCTATCACCATGAAAGCCAATCTGACCTTGATAATTAGTAGCATTATTCTATCACCATGTGAAGCCAATCTGACCTTGATAATGAGTAGCGACATTCTATCACCATTTGAAGTCAATCTGACCTTGATAATAAGTAGTGACATTCTATCACCATGAAAGACAATCTGAGCTTCATAATGAGTAGCGACGTTCTATCACCATGTGAAGTCAATCTGACCTTGATAATGAGTAGAGACATTCTATCACCATGTGAAGTCAATCTGACCTTGATAATGAGTAGCGACGTTCTTTCACCATGTGAAGTCAAGATGACCTTGATAATGAGTAATAATAATAATAATAATAATAATAATAATAATAATAATAATAATAATAATAATAATAATAATAATAATAAATTCTTTATTTAAAGAGGGTAACTCAATTAGAACTAGTATAAATTTCATGGAGGCTCTCAAATAGAGCAGAGACATTCTATCACCATGTGAATTAAATTTTATCTTGATAATGAGTAGCGACAGATATTTGATCACTATTTGAAATTTGAGATCAATCTGAACTTGATAATGAGTAGCGGTTTTTCAGCACTGTGTGATACAATGTGAATTCAGTCTGACCTTAAAAATGAGTAGCTCCTTTCCATCACCATATGAAGTTATTACAATCTGAACATGTTGATAAACACAATACACAGGCAAATTTTGCTCACATTATTTTCACATGAATTTCACTCAAAATTCTCGTGAAAGAAATTCCACATGAGATTCACCTCAAACTAGCTTATACACGAAACTTCGAAAAAGATGCTTCTTATTTTGTGTCTTTGAAAAATCGTCGTATGAATTTAGCTTCAAATGAGTAAAAGTCGGCCAGTAGCGGTGCACAATTAATATCCATTAAAATCCCGACTTTCTGGTAAAATACCAATCCACCAAACTTTACAACTATGTTGACAATAAAATATACAGTTCTTGATAACGTTTTTGTGAAAATAAAATATCCAGCATAAAGATGGTATGTTTTCATCGTCCCTTTTTTTTTTATGTTAATACCAAATGAGAGGAGGGTGAATTTCTCAAAACTCATCTTTCTTGGATAGTATAGGGATATGGACCGATGTGGCAATTTGTGTTACTGTGGCTCAGGCGGATTGGTAAGTACATAAACACATTATTTTAATATGATATAACTTCTTACTAAGCAAGAAATGTCAAAATCCTACTTCTGGGAAATAAATTAAATAACCACATCATTGTTTTAAAAATAAGACAAATCCATTTATTTATAAAATTGCAATGCATAAGTTAATACATTTGTAAATGTTTTAATATGGTATAAATCGATTTCAACAACAAAAATCAAACATTCTGTTTTTTTTTTTTTTTAAATACATTTGATATGATAATTATTCCAAACAAATGAATTGACATATGATCTGTAAATGCCAGTTACACAAATAAGAAATCACACTTTTAAACTACAACTACATTTTTTTTATTCCTTATATTTATCAATTGATTTGTTTTATTTTGTTTTGTTTTCTTTGTTTATGTATTGGTATTTTTATTAGTATGGTGTGTATTGTTTATTGGTTTGTTTTTTATTCAATGCTAATTTTTTCTTGATTGTACGTTTGTAAAATTATGCATGTTTTATAGTTGTACATTAATCACTTTCGGGAACACGTCTGATATGGTGTTAATGTATTATGAAAATACAAATATTTTATTGCTTTGTTTACTTCTTGTTCTTTTTTTTTATTATAAGAACATGCATAACTGGTTATTACCGGTACATGTATTGTAGTGCTTTGGAATTTATGAACAAGTTCTTTTCATTTAATGAAGAATTCTTGAGATTTTTAATCTGTTGTTACATTTATTGTCATTGTGACCCCAACGTGACATAGTCCTGTTTCCTATCCAGTTTTTGGTTCTGTTATTGCTCCTTTTTATTTCTTTTGAAACAGACTTTTAATATCGTGCCATCTTATTAAAATCTATTTGTTTCCTTGAATTATTTTTAATAAAATGACAACACGAGTCTCGTCGATTAGAATATCTAGTAGGGCACATATACTAGTAGTTGTCTACACGACCAAAAAAAGCAAACCAAATTCTTATTAGGGTTTAGCATTTTATTGACTAAAAGTATAAAAGGATTGGACACTAGTAAATCATATCTATATTTACTCTTTATCGAATTAAACAACAATATAATGTTTGTATGAACATGCAGTAATATTATAAACTGTACAATAATTTTAGAGTAACTATTTTGAGCACACGAAAAAGGCTATAAAAAAGATCGTAGTACAATAGCCATGATGACGATAATGTGTATGGACTTTATGATAAGATATTATATAGGCTTTCAAGCCTTTCGCTTAATCCACTGTATTATTGGTTATATATTTCAATAGGAGGGGTATATTTTGAATTGTATGATATGCGGTAAAGCTGAGTGTCATTTAATTGTCAATCTTCATGATAAACAACATAATCATATACACAGTCACTAAATCATTAGAATTTTATTAATATCTTGTACAACGATAATAAAATGGGACTATTGTCATCTGCTTGTCAACAATGAAATTAAATTATCCTGCTAATTTGTTCAAACAATAAATAACTTCATTTTATGAAACGAGAATTACACAAGTAAACGTTTAACAAGACAGAAAGCAACACATGGTTCTCCTTCATAGAGCCACGAACATTAAAACGTTACAAAGATAGAGATCAGCAGACCTTCCGCTTACATCAGGTCTATCTTTACAAAACACTGCTTCGCAAGCGAACGATGGTTTTAAAGCGGTAGATAAACCATATAAACTTGAATCTGAAACTTAATCTGTTTTCCAACCTTTTTTTTCACACTGAGGTTTCAAGTTTTGAATAGATTTTCAATCGAAATTGCCTTTATTCCAGAAGAAGGAAGACTTTCCCTGAATTCTGACGAAAACGGCGACAACCACGCCAACAATTGATCCGGGAAATGTAATCCATGAACTTTTATTGACTTTGACTTCGTATTGTCAACATAGAAATAAGGCGAGTCTCCCCTAGTCGGTCCTCTATCCTTAACATCAGGTTTAAACTCGACCGGTTTAAAAGGGTTTGGTGTTGTTATTACATATCTGCTCTTTTCACATGGTATTCTCGTACATGCAGTCTGAAAAAGAATAATAAAAGGTACTGACTTATTCTTAATAAACATTACGCAACACATAAAGTGAAACAAAATATCAACACTCAAACAAACTGGTCAGGAAAAAGAAGAAAAGTAAACCATCACCATAATTAATTTTATAAATAAGGAAATGCCTGAACCAAGCCATGAATACGACAGTTGTTTTTCATTCGTTTTGTGTGTTTGAGCTTTAGAATTTGCCATTAATTTTCGCGATTTGAATTTTCCTTGCAGTTCGATATTTTTGTTATTCTACTTTTCACCCCATATGGGCTAGACCGTTAAATTTTTTTTAGATCAAAGGTTTTTGTCAAATGTCATTCAATTTTGACGTGTGTCATACGTTGTTTATCATTACTTAAAAGTACTTTCTATTTATACGTTCATAAAAGTGTTACAAAACTTTATTACCCTCCAATATTATTCAGAACTTTGATGATGTAGTGTTATACAAGTTATGTATGTACAAAGAGGTTTAATCCAAATAACTGAAAACTGTAGACATTCACGTATTAACTTATAAGGGAGACATTAAAGTTTAACTTAAATGCAAACAATTTGCGATGCTAGAATATTCAGGTTTCTCTTTATAGGGCGATGAAATTTGATGTGACTGTCATACAAGTGAGAGGTTTAGCGCATAAGAAAATGCCTGTACCAAGTCAGGAATATGCCAGTTGTTGTCAATTTGTTTGATGTGTTTTATCTTTTGATATTGCCATTTGATAAGGGACTTTCAGTTTTGAATTTTCATCGAGTTCAGTGTTTTTGTGATTTTATATGTTTCATACTTTTTTCATATTAAACACGAAAATATGGAGATAGTATACGCATACTAGCTCTCGAGGTCATAAAAATTAAGATTATGGCTATCGCACTTAAACTCAGAAATCAACCAATCGGCAAAATACTGGATTTGGGGTTTCGAACACAAGTTTTGTACTCTGAGTACTTAGTAAAGTTTCGGAAGTACAGACCTATGGCTTATAATTCAAGTTTTGTTTCCTTATTTAAAATATAAATCTAGCTACCACTAAATAGATTTATTTTGGATTGATATTCTTACCCGCTCAATCATCGGTTTAATTAAAACGTTAGAAAAAACAATTCCTAATCGCATATTGTAGTTGTAGTGTAAGCATTGATCTTGATGATGTAAATTTTCCTTTTCATTGCAAGTACACGAAATTACCGAGGTTTGGTAGAATGGACCGGGTATTCATTGATAAGAAATTCGTAACTGGCATTTACAAATCATATATAAATTCATTTGTTTGGAATAATTATCATATGAAATTTATTTAAAAAACCCCAGAATGTTTGATTTTTGTTGTTGAAATCGCTCTATACCATATTAAAACATTTACAAATGTATTAACTTATGCATTGCAATTTTATAAATAAATAGATTTGTCTTATTTTTAAAACAATGATGTGGTTAAAAAATGTGTTTTAATTTATTTCCCAAAAGTAGGTTTTTGACATTTCTTGCTTAGTAAGAAGTTATATCATATTAAAAGAATGAGTTTATGTACTTACCAATCCGCCTGAGCCACAGTAACACAAATTGCCACATCGGTCCATAACAACAGGCTGTCCTAATTCAATTAACATATTCTCGTGCTTACATCCTATAAAAATAAATTTAGTAGATTAAAACCCTAAATGTTATTCGTTTTCATGTCATAAGGTGATACATGTAATTTCATTAAAAAGATGTGTTATTAATATTTTACGATCTCCATTATTTGAATGTTCATAAAAATATAAAAGAGAGACGAAAGATATCAAAGGAACATTCCAACACATACGTTCTACATTTGGGTTTGTGCCAGCTCTCGTTGAATTTTCGAGACAAATGTTTACGGTGAAAGAATGAAAACATGTTGGCCCTTTATAGCTTGCTGTTTGGGGTGAGTCAAGGTTCCGTGTTGAAGACCATACTTCGTCTTATAATTGTTATAATTTTTTTTTATACATTGTGACTTGGAAGGAGAGTTGTCTCATTGGCAAACATACCACATCTTCTTATTTATGTATCTCCATGATTATGCATGAAATATTTGCCACTGGACGCTAAGCAACCAACAACCAATCAACCATATTATTTATACTTCGATAAAGATTTGTTTACAAAAGATCAAACAACAAAAAAGCCAACCAATTATACTTACCAGGTTTGCAAAAACATGCACCTGCTTTTTCGCCTTTAAAACAAATATCGTTTTTATCTGATAAACACACTCTGCCTTGCGGACACCCCCTTAAATAGAAAATTGGAAAATGATAAATACATGTTAATTTTAAGACCTATATATAGACTATAAAAACACATAACCATCTTCAACTTTATATTTTCTTTTAAAGGATATCGTGCTGGCTGTATAAAGTATATGTTTTCTTTGAAATAAAAATTTTCTGAATATATAGTATTGATGATTAATTTTTGACAATAATATTGTTATACTTTTTGAGTAGAAAGATATCGAATGTAGCTGTAATTTGGACGATATTTGTGGTTAACAAATTATCATAAATATACAGTCTTAGGTAAAAAGTGTTTAACCTATTGGAAATTCTCCTATTATTTGATATAATAACACATTTGTTTAAAGAATTCTACTGTCCAAATTGAATGATTGTTTACCATTAAACACAGAACTGTTTACAGTTACTTGCATTGTTATTTAATTTATCTATAATTTATAATTATCATCGCGTAAAGACAAATATCAATTTCTGCCCCTAAAAAAAATTACATATATGACAAATCTATATAGGAATAAATGACACTTAATTTCGATATTGTACTGACATAATTATGATTTTCTCAGTAATGGCTGATTATAAACATATTTCATTATAACCATAAAAACTGTACACATTTGTGAGTCTAGCATTAAACATAAAATTATCATCATAATCGGACCCAAAAGTAGTTTCGAAACTGTTTTATAAATAAGAATTCTTAATTTGCGAAACAATGGTTATAGCAAATACATAGACAAAACAAAACAAGAATAATGAAAACTAATGTATTACTATATGAAATAAAAGTGAATTCGTAATAGTTGCAACACTTTTGACATACGATACCTTTCATCCTGCTTCAGACATAGATACATCTATTGCAACAATAAATTCAACATAGATACCAAATAAAGTACGAAGTTAGATAGTATTGAAAAACTCCAAAAGGTAATCCCTAGTATTCCGAAACATCTAAAGATTTGTAAACAGTCATGATTGTTTTTTTATTTATTGCCTATTTAAGATAGGACATGATTTTTTCTCGAAGCAAAAGTTACTTACATAGTGATGCAATTGTGTGGTACCCTGACCGCAGGTTTCATTGTAGAAGATGGAAACCTTCCAATCATGTGTTCTGGAAAAGTAATTTTCACCTCTGTAGTTGGATCCCTACTGGTTGTTGTCGTTGCCACTGTTGTTGGAGTCGTACTAGTTTCGGAATCGTTCCTTATTGAAGTATTTGTAGTTGAAGCTATCATTGGAGTGGTAATAATTTCGGAATCAGTCTTTGCTGGCATAGTTGTCGTTGTGGCTTTTGTTGGAGTCGTAATCATTTCGGAATCATTCGTTGTCGAAGTATTTTTCATTGGAGCTATCGTTGAAGTGGTAATTATTTCGGAATCAGTCGTTGTTGAACTAGTTGTCGTCGTGGCTATTGTTGAAGTTTTACTTATTTCGGAATCAGTTGGTTTTTTTGTAGATGCCGCGATCGTAGAAGTCGTAAATATTTCAGAATCATTCGTTGTCGAAATATTTGTCGTTGGAGGCGTAATCATTTCGAAACCAGTCGTTGTCGGAGTACTGGAAGCGATACGGGTTGTAGAAAATAGTTCTTGTGTTGTTTCATTCGTAGTCGCTTCCGGATTAATGTTGAACAATTCTGTAGAACTATTTGAGGGAGATGTAGAGTTATTCAAGACTTTTTCTGTTGTTAAGGACTGCGTCGAGGTAGTGTTAGTTATTGGCGTTGTGGTACTATCCACTGTTGTACTTTCAGTCGTTGGCAAATTGGTAGTACTTAAAGTAGTTGACGAAACTGTAGTACTTTTCAAGGTTGTGCTAGAAGGTAATGTAGTTGTTGATGGGATCAGTTCAGCTTTCTCTGTAGTGTATACTTCTCGCATTTCTGTTGGTTCATTTGAATATGGAGTTGATGATATTGTCGTAGACTCTTCCAAAGGTGAAGTTGGTAGTATTTCTGTTTGGTTTTCTGTGGCAGTGGATATTATTGTAGACTCCTCTGAATTTGTTTTTTCGGTTGTCAACTCTTCTGGAGATGAAGTTGATAACATTGTAGTTGACTCGTTTGATGTCAGAACCGTTGAAGTTTGTTCGTAATTTTCAATCCTTGACATTGTTGTAGAAAATTCTGTATTATTATTTGTTGAAAGGGTACTGTTTATGTAATTAGTCTCATTTTGATCGGATGTTACTTCTGTTGTGACCGGAATATGAACGAATATACCTTTTATTGTTCTGGTTTCTGGTGTTGTCGATTGATCCTCACGTATCATAGGTAGATATAGTGGTATTCCCATAATTTTCAAACCATGTTTCATATCTATTGCTTCAGTAGTTGTAGGAATGTTATCCCCCCTTTTAACAATTTCTGGTCCTTTGGAAATATGTGTGGTGGTAGGTAAGTTCGAAGTAGAAGACATTAGTATTTGCGAAAATGTGGTTGTTGGTTTTTCTGTTATTGCGGTTGTATGTGCTTCCGTTATTGTTGTTGCTGTTGTAGGTGCATATGTTGTTTTGGTTGTTGTAGGTGCATATGTTGTTTTGGTTGTTGTAGGTGCACCCGTTGTTGTTGTTGAAGGTACTTCCGTTGATGTTGAAGGTACCTTCGTTGTTGTAATAGGTACTTCTGTTGATGTTGTAGATACTTCCGTTGGTGTGGTTAAAGGTATATCCGTTGTTGTTGAAGGTACGTTCGTTGTTGTTGATGGTACTTCTGTTGTTGTTGTGGTTGTAGGTGCCTCCGTTGTTGTTGATCTTGTTGTTGATCTTGTTGTTGTAGGTACTTCCGTTGTTGTTGTTAGTACTTCCGTTGTTGTAGGTACTTCTGTGGTTGTTGTTGTAGGTACCGTTGTTGTTGTTGTAGGTCCTTCTGTGGTTGTTGTTGTAGGTACCGTTGTTGTTGTTGTAGGTCCTTCTGTGGTGGTTGTTGTAGATACTTCTGTGGTGGTTGTTGTAGGTACTTCCGCTGTTGTTGTAAGTACTTCCGTTGTTGTTGTAGGTACTTCCGTTGTTGTTGTAGGTATTTCCGTTGTTGCTGTTGTAGATAATTCCGTTGATGTGGTTGTAGGTACCTCCGTTGTTGTAGGTACGTCTGTTGTTGTTGGTACTTCTTTTGTTGTGGTAGTTGGTACCTCCGTTGTTGTGGTAGTAGGTACCTCCGTTGTTGTGGTTGTAGGTACTTTTGTTATTGTTGTTGGAGATATTTTAGACATTACCAAAGGACTTTTTGTTGAGCTGGTTGGTGTTTGTGTTGAATGTTCAGATATTGATGTTTTCGTAGTAGTTTTTTCCTCTTTCACTTCAAGATGGCTGTAATCTATTGGTAGTCCAGATGGTATTGAAATGTGTCTTGATGTTGGCATTTCTGTTGTCACTATAGGTTTAACCGTTGTTACAATGGGTTTAAAGTTTGTCACAATAGGTTTTACCGTTGTCACAATAGGTTTAAATGTCGTAGTAGGTAATTCCGTAGATATTCCCTGTGATGATTCAGTAGAACTAATCATGTTATCTTGAACAGTATATGTTTGAAACTTCGTGTAAGATTTTGCAAGTTCATCCAAGATCATTGTTGTAATGTTATGTGTTAAATCCTCCATTGAAACAGACGTTAGTGTACCTTGTGTGCTTGTTTTCTCAACAGACACATATCTTGTTATAGGCTCAAATGATTTTGTTGAAGATTCTTGCAGAGGTTTAATATTTAACGAATCGTTGTCGTCAGTGTCGCGCCATTTCATTTGACCTGACTTTTGAGTAGTGGTGTGTGGTACTATGGTAGGTTGAAAAGTTGTCTGAGGTAAACCAGTGCTGGTTGTTTTCTGGGTAGTAATTGGAGATTGTGTTGTTTTAAGTATGCGAACGCGCTTCACGTCGTTGTTTTTCAAAGTTGGTAACCTTGGTGCTTGTTCAAAAAAAGCAGGAAAAACAGGAGGGACAATAATTTGCGGCATTGTAGTCTGGTGTAACATAATTGGTGAAAAGGTAGTTTTAGGCTTCGGTCTAGGTCTAGGTCTTATTAAGACTATCGACGGTGGAGGTTGTCTTCTAGATGTTGGTCTACGCGTGAAAACTCTTGGCCATGGTATTGGTGTTGTACTTTCAAATACTGAATGTACTGGTTTGTTCTTGGCAATTGGAATAGGTTTCATAGTAGTTGTTTGCGACACTGGTTTGGCAAAATTAATGATAACCTCATTCAAAATAGGCACAGGAATAAAAGCAGATGCTTTTGTTGTTGTAGGTTCTGTAGAAAGAACATAGTCACTTATAGGATTAAACAGATTTATTGACTTTGATCTTGGTGGTTTTGTTGTTGTTGTACGAATTGGCATTACCTTTGCTGGATAAGTAATCCTTGCTCTGATTGGATGAGGTTTTCTTGGAGCAACAGTGTATCTATATACTGATTTAGTTGACGGATTGAATTGTTTTGTTGTTCGGTATGTTTTCCTCTTTACATGTTTCGTTGGATTTCCTATGCCAATTTTTTTACCGGTTAAAACTGGATTTGTAGACGGATACCATTTGACCTTTTTTGTATTTCTACCCACAGGGTTCAACATTTTACCCCGCATTTTATCCCTATTCACGTGTAAGGATTTTGGTTTCCATTTGTACTTTGGTGGTGGCCCGTCAAACGGTACACGTAATCGTGTATGGATAATCGTAGGTGGAAACCTAGGTGGATTCATGTTAAGATATTTCGCATACATATCCTTTGAAGGTCTATATACTTTTGTACTAATATGTTTGACTCGTTTTTTCCTCTGGATTTCATTCCGTCCTTTACCATCACACAACACTGATAAAAACACAAAAACAAAACACGAAACAAAATAAAATTTCATAGTGAAGTTAACTCCTTCTCATAGAACTGAATATCCTTTTCTGACTTGTATTATTTAGTCATAATATCCACACAGCATTTCAAATTTAAAAACAATAGCTTTACACATCGTTTGGTCGAATACCTGTTCATTTTTGTTTGTTATGATAGTGAGCGTCCCCCATCACTGTTGATATTTGGTAACCGAAGTGTCAATGCGTATTGTTTATGTGAGGATTGGTGCAGGAATAATCGCACGATGTCTCGGCAATGAATGACCGATTTTGATTGATAAATGTGTGAACTTATTCCCTTCAAGAAAAAGCGGCAATTCGACTTTTAAATATTACTGTTGTAATAACTCGAAAATATTTGAAATATAACACGTATAACAAAAGTAAGTAGTTCCAATTAAAAAATCCCAAAGAACAATTATAAAATTGAAAGCTCACTTTTACCAACAGCAAATATAACTATTATGAGAACGAACAAGAATGACGTCGCGCAAACCAAATGGCATGAATATCTTCTACATTTGATGAGTAATTTTATGACATTTTCCCTGTTTTAGCACCTGTGTGTATCTAGTTCCTTTTGATGGTTTCCTCTAGGGGACAACTAAACTGTCAAAGTTAGCAATAAAACCGACAATCAGAAACAAGCTCTGTTGTTACCGGTCATATACTTGTAGGTATAACAAAAGTCATAAGGTCCAGTGATTGGTCATCTAGATAATCGTTCAAAACATAACTGACGAGTCCTTGGATGTTTTATTGTGGTTTTTATTTAATGATTTTCGGAATCGATATCTTAAAGCAGAAGTTATATAGGTACTCAAAACGGGCAATAAATAAAAACTACAAAATAATTCGCGCATATGATTGATACAAAGTACATTTAGGATAGACAGATGTAAATAAATTTCAAAACAAATTAAAAATTATCACATCGATGTCATAATTATTTAGTGAAAACAAATCTTTGCGCAGTTACTCTTTGTCATAATAAGGCAGCTCAAGGTCAATTGACTTTATGATTTTATTGAAAATATATTTTTTAAATGTATGATATCACCACTGGTGGCTTACCGTTAAAACGTATGATGTCATTAGCTGTAAGAAAATAGAAATATTATCAGGGGACTTTATGGTATATTTGTGTCTGCTTTTCTAATTAGACTATTTTTGCAGTTCTATTTAGGCATTATATGAGTTATATTAAGACGGTAATGCAATGCTATTTAGACGAGTAGATGAAATATGAGGTTTTCGGAGCATTTCGCTTATATCTACATTAGATGCCAAAAAGATGTGTATTCATGAACATTTAATAAACCCAATTATTGACAAGTTTTGTGTCTAGGTCTTCTCATTTGTGAGGGTAAAAGGTTTAATGTAATGTCGCAGTTCTGATGTACTTTCTGTTATCATTGCGTAACACTCAAATTGGAATATGCAAATTACGAACAATTACGAAATATAATGGTCAAATTTGCCTCTTATTATCTTACTTTCTCCCTGAAAGAAACATACTGTTATCGGATGTATAGCACTAAAATTTTTAGCGAAGAATCTGAAATAAAGCAGGGTTAAACTGAAGAAGAACATTTGTTTGATGTGTATAAGTTTTCACACCTACTGTAAACAAAAAAAACTAAACATATACTAATGCATGTGCTCTGTTACAAACGTTGAATCAAGCAACAATTCATTATATATATTTATAATGAATTATAAAATCAAATATGGCTAATGGCAATAGACTTATATATATATCATTGTGCAAGTTCTTTAACATGTTATGAATTGGCTCTTTCAATTAAATGTATATTTAAAAAAACGAAGCTCATTTTTGCAGCAATGAACGTATTTATAATAATATCTTAAAACATGTTCAGATCGTAATATTTCCAAGGAATCTATTTTAGTGGGTTTTTTTTAGGAAGTCTTTGTCACATTATTTTGCTGTCTAAAACAAAAGTTCCGGTTCTAAAACGGACAAAAACTTACACACAAGGTACTTAAATAACAAGGACTGTCCATTGACGTAAGCAATCCGTATACTGCATGACCATCTTTTTCCTTCCGGTCATTAATAATTATATTTCATTAATGATTATTTAAGTATCAATAATATATCAATGAATTTTGTATTTTTGGACATAAGTCATTTAAGGTCCTGCACGCGTCAACGATTCACAAAGTTGTCACGTAATGCCAAAAATAATAATAAAAATGTGCCGCTATCTTTTTTTGTTACGTTGGACATTTTTATTTCGGACATTTCCCCCTAGAACGTGTTGCAATTGTGGCGCCAATGTAAACGTACATGTACTAGTATCGCTCATTTCTGTCAAAACATTAATTACATATTAATTACATATCGTGATTGATTATGTATACACATATTTGATTTATTTTTGTCATCTTAAGATTTGACGCAAATTTTGTACAGTTTTATTCATCTGCAGTTTATACTTTTATACATGTATACAGACCAATGAAATCGACAGGCAGACAAACAAAGAGACGAAAGAAAAATGATTGTTATCCGTTCACGTCAAAACTATGCTTATGATTTTTTCTCTCTCGAAAAGTGTGCATACTAAGATTTAATAAAAACAGAAAAAAAGATTAAAAATCTGAATTCTAAATTACACTTTAAAAAAATCAAGTTAACAAAAAAAAAAACAAGAACTGAGAATTAGAAATTACAAACTGTGATTTAAGATAAAAATTAAAGAAACACACAGACATCTACATGCTCTAATTCAGAAAAAAAATAATCTTCGAATGTCAAATATAATTTGTTAATGAAAAAGGTAAGGTAATAAATCAAGTTTCTATATCTACTTTTTAACTCGTCGGTGCCATGGAAACCATTCAAGCAATTATAGTTTGCGCCAGACCGTGAAAAAATATCTAAAAAATTGAAAATAATGGAAAGTTAATTGTAAAGTACATTAGAAATTAAAAACCAATTCTTCAGAGAACAATTGAAGGTCTTTCCACCTCGATAATAAGAATGAAATTTAAAAAACGATGTTAGAAAATGTCACTCCTTGTTGATGTTATTTGGTTCTTCAAATTGATATAAAAAATAATACTAATAGGTATATGCAGAAGACTTGATTTTTTTTTTAGCAAAGGTCAAAATCTAGAATGTCAATTTGACCTTTGACCTTGACCTCAATTTCAAGGTCATAGGTCACTGATCTCAAATCAAAAGACCCCAGGTCAATCATTTGTATGGGTGTGGAGAAATACTGATTTCAAATACATAAGGGGGGAAAACTCCTATAAGGGTTAACCAAAACACTTCGACTGAAATAGATTGAAGTTGCTTCTTTTTTTAAACAGCAATTTGGCAAACAAATCATATCATTTACTGTAACAGTTTCTTTTGAATAACGATAACAAGCAAAATTCAAAATTTATAACATGACCTTGACCTTCGACCTTTATCTCAATTTCAAGGTCATAGGTCAGTGAAAATAAAACGGAAGACTGGAGGTCAATCACTTGTATGGTTGTGGAGAAATACTGGTTTGAAATACATAAGGGGAGAAAACTCCTATAAAGGTTAACCAAAACACTTTGACTGAATAGGTTGAAGTTGCGCTTTATTGTAAACAGTTATTTGGCAAAGACATCATATCATTTACTGTCACAGTTTCTGTGGTACAACGATAACAAGCAAAATTTAAAATTTAGAACATGACCTTGACTTTTGACCTTGACCTCAATTTCCTTGAAATGGACCAAGGACTTCATATCAAAAGACTGTACGCCTCTACGACTTATAACGTATGCATTGATCCAACAAATCGCTTATCTTAAATTTTCAAAGGGAAATAGAATTAATTGCATAACAGTGTGGTCGACAGTAAAACGTTTGTAGGTTGTAACTTGTTTGTCAACGGCTATGATTTTATGCTCACCCAGTCTGTCAGAGGCCTTCCAGTGGGGATTGAAATATTCACTTGTTACACATTCCGATACATAAAATGAAACTTTCTTTTTACAAAGCTTGAAAGGAATTTGTTTTAAATATTTATTATAATCATCACATACAACCGTGTCATTTATAAGAATAATAATGTTCAGAGATGATATTATTTAATAATAATAAAAAAAATAGGTTTATCCATTGTAAAAAAAACTATTAAGTTGATGGGGTTAATTCACAAAATATCTCATTGATTAAGAGCACAACTACTTCTACGGTGTGATCATTTAAGAATGGCCTACTATTTATTCAATGCGTATACATGTGGGTTTTGTTTGTGAAGAGTTCTGGATAATTAAAAAATCATTTGATTTCTTTGTTTAATACCATAAAACGATTCATTCTTTCAGATATTTGTCACTTTGCCTTATCTTCAAGTCCAACACAGTTTCTCACGTTTCTTACAAAATTTATATTCTTGTGATGTATTCTTTTGTTGAAAAAAAAAATGTATAGATAAAGATAGATATAGGAAGATGTGGTATGAGTGCCAATGAGACAACTCTCCTCCCAAGTAATAATTCATAAAAGTAAACCATTATAGGTCAAGGTACGACCTGCAACACGGAGCCTTGGCTCCCACCGAACAGCAAGTTATAGAGGGCCCCAAAACTACTAGTGTGAAACCATTCAAACGGGAAAACCAACGAGAAACGAAAAACACATATGAACTACATAAACAGACGACATCATGCATTGTAAAACATGTGATACAAGTTGAAAATATCAATGAATTATAAAATATTATAATTAAACATAAAAAATTTGTGTATTAACAATGAATGGTTTTTGAGTAATCCAGTTTTCAAATTTTGCCATTTTTAAGTAAAAAAAATAATCTGAAAGAACGTGCGATATCATATTAGGAAAATTGATGGTCAAACCATAACAAAAAATCAAATAAAGAATTTTAAGTATTCAACCTTTATACAAATGTAGCTTGCTGTTCGGTGTGAGCCAAGACTCCGTGTTGAAGGCCATTTTTATTTATTTTCAAATTACAAAGGTTATTCCTGATTAGTATTTTTAATTATTTTATTTAGGCGTTTAGAACCTTTGGTGACCTCACAGTTTAAATTTCTATGATAAGTACGTCGTGAGCAGTGGGCATTACAGACGAACGTTCACCTAATTTTCCCCAGTCAATGAATGGCCATAGCTACACTGTTATGAATTTCTATCTAACTCCCATAAGATGTCTTCCGATCACTGAAGTCAAAATTAACCAAATCATTCTCAAGATTAGACGAACAATTTGGTGAAAACACTTTTCTAAAATCTTTTACGGTTTTAGAGATATAGTGATAACAAGAAAAAGGGGACGCGGGGAGATAACTCCTATAAGAATAAGTGTTCGGTCACACAGGGTGAGTTTTGAAACCCCCATTACTGTACAACGTCATTGTCCAAAAAATCCATTCGATATGTTGTAAGACAAAAAAGCATCTCATACGGCAGAAGAAAAAAAAAAGGTCTTTCCACCAGTTAATATCTATTTTGATATTAAAATATTAAAATCAGTCTAAAATGTCAGTTCATATGGCTTGATGATGTATAGATATGAATTTAAAGCAAAGGTCAAAATCTAGAACGTCAAATTAACCTATGACCTTGACCTCAATTTGAAGGTCACAAACTGAGGATATCAAATCAAAAGACCCTAGGTCTCTAATACGTATGGTTGATAAGTTATATCACTTTACACATAATTTTAGATATGATAGGGGCAAAAACTCCCATTCTTTGTCTACGCACCCTTTCAACTAAAATTATTAAGTTACGACATGTCGCAACGAACAATTTAGTCAAAATAATTTGTCCATATCTTATACGGCTTCTGGAAATGAGTGGAAATAAGCCTAATTCAAAAATTAGAATATGACCTTGACCTTTGACCTTTACCTAATTTTCATTTTTTTGGACCAAGGACCTCAAATCAAAAGATCCTAGGTCTCTATCACTTATGGTGTTCCAGTTTAAAATACATTTCAAAATTTCAAATACAAAAGGGGAAATAACTCTCATATGGAGCGTTCATATTGCTTCGGTCGAAATTGGACAAATCATGCGAAGGATATAACGAGCAATTTTATAAAATGAATTTGTCGTAATCTCTTACGGTTGCGAAGGAGTCGTGATCACAAGGAAAACAGTGTTTGGGGAGATAACTCCTACAAAGAAAAGTATTCGGTTACGCAGGGTAAATTTCAAAAGCGCATAAACTGTTCGATATCATATACCAAATATCTAAGCGACATATTGCGAAACAAATATTTATCGCAAGAACAAAATTAGGCAGAAGAAAAAAAAAATAATCAGAAGAAAAACAATAGGTCTTTCCACAGAAAAGTGGAAAGACCTAATAAATAATCAGAAGAAAAACAAAAGGTCTTTCCACGAAAAGTGGAAAGACCTAATAAAGGTAATCAATAGATACAATAATATCAAAATATACTTCGGGTGCGTTTGTCTATGCACATACGGTTACCTATGTGGAGTTTTTTTTTGTGGCCCTTGTGTACCTTAGGGAACATTTGTTAAAAATTGTGGGGGGGAGATGAAAATTATCATTTTTTACCATGAATTCGCCCACACTCTAAGTACATTTAATACGGGCTATACGTAACCAATCCCATTTACACTTTATCTTTATCTCTTTGTGTTATTAGGTCTTTCCACTTTTCGTGGAAAGACCTTTTGTTTTTCTTCTGATTATTTTTTAGGTCTTTCCACTTTTCGTGGAAAGACCTTTTGTTTTTCTTCTGATTATTTTTTTTTCTCCTGCTGTTTGAGATGCTTTTTTGTCTTACAACATATCGAATGGATTTTTTGGCCAATGATGTTGTACAGTAATGGGGGTTTCAAAACTCACCCTGTGTGACCGAACACTTATTCTTATAGGAGTTATCTCCCCGCGTCCCTTTTTCTTGTTATCACTTTATCTCTAAAACCGTAAAAGATTTTAGCAAACTGTTTTCACCAAATTGTTCGTCTACTCTTGAGAATGATTTGGTTTATTTTGACTTGAGTGATCGGAAGACATCTTATGGGAGTTATTTCCCTTTGAAAATTTAAGATAGGCGATTTGTTGGATAAATTCATACGTTATAAGTCGTAGAGGCCTACAGTCTTTTGATATGAAATCCGTGGTCCAGTTGAAGGAAATTGAGGTCAAGGTCAAAGGTCAATGTCATGTTCTAAATTTTGAATTTTGCTTGTTATAGTTATTCCACAGAAACTGTGACAGTAAATGGTATGATGTCTTTGCCAAATAACTGTTTACAATAAGGCGCAACTTCAACCTATTTCAGTCAAAGTGTTTTGGTTAACCCTTATAGGAGTTTTCTCCACTTATGTATTTCAAATCAGTATTTCTCCACAACCATACAAGTGATTGACCTCCGGTCTTCCGTTTTGAGTTCACTGACCTATGACCTTGAAATCAAGATCAAGGTCGAAGGTCAAGGTGATGTTATAAATTTTGAATTTTGCTTGTTATCGTTATTCAAAAGAAACTGTTACAGTTAATGATATGATTTGTTTGCCAAATTTCTGTTTACAAAAAGGCGCAACTTCAACCTATATCAGTCGAAGTGTTTTGGTTAACCCTAATAGGAGTTTTCTCCCCTTATGTATTTGAAATCAGTATTTCTCCACACCCATACAAATGATTGACCTGGGGTCTTTTGATTTGAGATCACTGAACTATGACCTTGAAATTGAGGTCAAGGTCAAAGGTCAATTTGACGTTCTAGATTTTGACCTTTGCTAAAAATTATTTTCTGTTTATACTAAAACAACAAGCGTTAGCCTTTCAAAAAGGCTATTCGACTCTTAGCTGATGAAAATGGAAAGTGCTCTCGCTTTGTAGATTAATTCGTTTACTAGAATAGCCACGTGCATCAATCAACAAATTTTACCACACACGTGAGGTCACACGCTATGACGTAGTATCATTTAACGTTTTTGTTTACTCCAGAAGATTCGACTATTTATAGATAAAGGTTACCTGTGTAAAATCTAATTGCTAAAATAGAGAGGACAAATCCGATACTCTACGGGATTGAAGGACATTTACTTGGTTTGGATTGTCCTAACCAATCAATAAACTTTGATTATTCACGTCTCGTAATATCTTCCAATCAGGTAGCAAGAAAAATTCACGCACTAACTGTCCATCGTTCAATTCTTAATCTCGACTCCCAGGAGTCGAGAATTAAGTCTTCTGCATATACCTATTAATCTTATTTTTTTATAACAATTCGAAGAACCAAATTACATCAACAAGGAGTGACATTTTCTAACATCGTTTTTTAAATTTCATTCTTATTATCGAGGTGGAAAGACCTTCAATTGTTCTCTGAAGAATTGGTTTTTAATTATATTTTTATATTGGTAATGAAGACAATCAGAGCTAAAAATGTTACGTCCCATAAATGGAATTTTGAACAAATTGTTTGATAAGAATCACAAGTTAACACATCAAATGCTGATGATAAAAGGAAGTGACCACAATACACTTACATGTGAACTCGTACTGACCCGCAAGATCATTGACCAATAAGAAAGATGATATCCAATCATGCATTGGTCATAAGTGAAATTTCTTTGCACGTGAAAACATGTTATCTAATTTCAACAATTTATCGTTTAATTAAGTAGGACACTCTGACCCTTTGACCAGACTAAAGACATCATACATTTACAGTATTAATAGCTGACTCTTTTATTTAAGTCAATTAAAACAGAATTATCTTCTCTGCTGTCTTAAATTATTTTATTCCGCTTAATTTTCAATTAGCAAATAAAATTGGTTATTTGTTTTTGAACACGCCAAGTGTGGACGTTTTCCCAGATAATTAATGACAACATGCGGAATAAAAAAATTGAATGAAATATATGCCCAATTTGAAAAAAAAAAAATTAAAAAATAATAATTTTGCTACCAAAAACGTTTCACCCATGTAAATGTTATTCTTTCAATCCGGTTATATAGTTTCCTTAAACAAATAATAACCAGAAACTAGTTCCATATGACTTTAAACCTTTTTTTTTCCTTCTTTTATATTTCATGATATGTTTTTGTGACGTCTTGATACAGAAGGTTACCTATAACAAGATGTATATTTAAAAAATTTCAATCATACTTGCCGTATTGGTCGTTATAGGTATCTTTCCTTTGCATGTAAAAAAAAAACCTATGATAATTTGATATGTTAAAACTTGAATCTCAATGTTTTATTTTAAATCTTATTGTGTGTTTTCTTTCAATCTCAGTGAGTAATTTTCGATTTGCATTGTGTTTGTTTTTTATTTACTCTAACAGTGATATTTTATTCGAAAAAAATGTAAACATGTACATTTTAATAGTAAAATGTATGTAGACTGTAAACAGATAAACAGTAAATCTGTAAATTAATGTTTATCCTTTTCGACAAATGTTCAATACTGAATACATTTACATATATATATATGACCCTTATATATATATATGAATTTCTCCTCTCTTATCATCCACATACTCATTCTCCACTCACTCAGTAATCAACTTTGACGCACACACTATCTTTCTCACTCGTCTACTCTCGCTCTCAATCGTCTACTCTCCCTCTCACTCGTCCATTCTCGCGCACACACTTTTTTCTCTCTCTCTCCCACTCGTGCAATTTCATTGTCTCTTTCTCACTCGTCTGCTGCTCACTCGTCCACTCTCGCTCGTCTGCTGTCGCTCTCACTCGTCTGCTGCTCACTCGTCTACTCTCGCTCGTCTGCTGTCGCTCTCACTCGTCTGCTGTCGCTCTCGCTCGTCTGCTGTCGCTTTCACTCGTATGCTGCGCTCTCGCTCGTCTGCTATCGCTGTCACTCGTCCACTCTCGCTCGTCTACTGTCGCTCTCGCTCTCGCTCATCTACTGTCGCTGTCGCTCTCGCTCGTCTACTGTCGCTTGTCGCTCTCACTCGTCTACTGTCGCTCTCACTCGTCCACTGTCGCTCTCACTCGTCCACTCTTACTGTCGCTCTCACTCGTCTACTGTCGCTCTCACTCGTCCACTGTCGCTCTCACTCGTCCACTCTTACTGTCGCTCTCACTCGTCTACTGTCGCTCTCGCTCGTCTACTGTCGCTCTCACTCGTCCATTGTCGCTCTCACTCGTCCACTCTTACTGTCGCTCTCACTCGTCTGCTGTCGCTCTCGCTCGTCTGCTGTCGCTTTCACTCGTATGCTGCGCTCTCGCTCGTCTGCTATCGCTGTCACTCGTCCACTCTCGCTCGTCTACTGTCGCTCTCGCTCTCGCTCTCGCTCTCGCTCTCGCTCTCGCTCTCGCTCTCGCTCATCTACTATCGCTGTCGCTCTCGCTCGTCTACTGTCGCTTGTCGCTCTCACTCGTCTACTGTCGCTCTCACTCGTCCACTGTCGCTCTCACTCGTCCACTCTTACTGTCGCTCTCACTCGTCTACTGTCGCTCTCACTCGTCCACTCTTACTGTCGCTCTCACTCGTCTACTGTCGCTCTCGCTCGTCTACTGTCGCTCTCACTCGTCCATTGTCGCTCTCACTCGTCCACTCTTACTGTCGCTCTCACTCGTCTACTGTCGCTCTCACTCGTCTTATAAGCTCGCTATCGTCTGCTGTCGCTTTCACTCGTATGCTGCGCTCTCGCTCGTCTGCTGTCGCTCTCACTCGTCTACTGTCGCTCTCACTCGTCTTATAAGCTCGCTATCGTCTGCTGTCGCTTTCACTCGTATGCTGCGCTCTCGCTCGTCTGCTGTCGCTTTCACTCGTATGCTGCGCTCTCGCTCGTCTGCTATCGCTGTCACTCGTCCACTCTCGCTCGTCTACTGTCGCTCTCGCTCTCGCTCATCTACTGTCGCTGTCGCTCTCGCTCGTCTACTGTCGCTTGTCGCTCTCACTCGTCTACTGTCGCTCTCACTCGTCCACTGTCGCTCTCACTCGTCCACTCTTACTGTCGCTCTCACTCGTCTACTGTCGCTCTCACTCGCCCACTGTCGCTCTCACTCGTCCACTCTTACTGTCGCTCTCACTCGTCTACTGTCGCTCTCGCTCGTCTACTGTCGCTCTCACTCGTCCATTGTCGCTCTCACTCGTCCACTCTTACTGTCGCTCTCACTCGTCTACTGTCGCTCTCACTCGTCTTATAAGCTCGCTCTCGTCTGCTCGTCTGCTGACGCTCTCACTCGTCGACTCTCGCTCGACTGCTTTAGCTCTCACTCGTCTACTGTCGCACTGACTCGTCTACTGACACACTGACTCGTCTACTGTCACACTGACTCGTCTACTCTTGCTCTCACTCGTCTGCTGTCACTCTCACTCACCCATCGGCGTCCACTCTCGCTCTCAATCGTCTGCTGTCGCTCTCACTCGTCAACTCTCGCTGTCACTCGTCTGTTGTCGCTCTCACTTGTTCAGTATTGCGCATACTATTCAGACTCGTCAGTTTGCGCACAGTCTCTCTTGTCCAGAGTCTTTCTTTCGCCTCTCCCAGTATACTCCCATATTACTATACTATCTATTAGTAAAAAATGGAGTATCTTAATGGCTACGACACTGCAAAAGTTCTACTCCTTCAGGGCTGTGGAAACCACAATCCAGCAGGGACAACACCAGTGTCTGCCATTGAATGGGAGAGTTTGGTACTCATACCTTCAGTTACCTTCATTAGATATGAGTACAAAGTTTGTAATAAAAAAAAATAGTAGACTTTTTATTACAATACAGAGTAGATATTTTACTGGTATTTATTTTTTTTTTATTTTGGCAATTTCATTTGAAAAAAAGAATCCATTTTATTTTGTTTCCATTGGCGCTTTGCTTTTTGAATATTCTATTAATTTTTTAGTTCAGCTAGTTTAATATCTTTTTCTTAATTATTTTCTTTAAAGAATAATTTATCGCGATAACATAAAGGGTGCTAACTGTGGTTTTCATAAGAATATATTGTTGAGACAGTTCAAAACAGTTCACGTGTAATCAATGAAGCGTTTGAATATAAACATAAACAAGACAGTCAAAATCAAATGGAAAAGCCTTCTGTTCGGAACTCTGTCAAAAAAGGGTAGGTTCATTTTTATCATATATATATATTCCTTTTTCAAAAAAGCACTAAAAGTATTGAACAACACCGCAATCTGCACAAAGAACCAGTAACTTACTCGCTCAAAAAAGCAACAACAAATACACCAAACAAAACACAAAACTAGACTAATAGCAATTGTCGTCCAGACACAAAATAATTCGGATATTAATAATATTGATGTTCGCCATCTCAGTCAACCATCATCTTAATTTCATTAACCTGCTATCAGGTAAATCATATAAAACACAGCTACTTTAGTATAGGCAATCTTGTTGTACATCTGTTAAGATCCATATAAACTGAACTTTTTATGAGATGTTATAAATTGTACATTTAGTTAGTTGCTTGCAAACTGCACATTTGGTAAGTTGCTTACAATATGTACATTTTGTGATATGCTAACAAACAATACATTTGGTTAGATGCTTACAAACTGCATATTTTGTAAGATGCTTACAAACAGTACATTTTGTGAGGTGCTTAAAAACTGTACATTGTGCTGGCTGCTTATAAAAGGTACATTTGGTGAGATTATTATAGACTGTACATTTGGTGAGACGCTTATAAGCTGTAAATTTGGTTAAATGCTAACAAAATGTACATTTGGTGAGATGCTTATAAACTGTACATTTGGTGAGATGCTTATAAACTGTACATTTGTTCATATGCATATAAACTGTACATTTGTTCAGATGTATATAAACTGTACATTTGGTGTGATGCTTATAAACTGTACATTTGTTCAGACGCATATAAACAGCACATTTGTTCAGATGCAACTAAACTGTACATTTGTTCATAATGCTTATAAACTGTACATTAGGTGAGATGTTTATAAATTGTAAATTTGGTTAAATGCTAACAAAATGTACATTTGGTGAGATGCTTATAAACTGAACATTTGGTGTGATGCTTATAAACTGAACATTTGGTGTGATGCTTATAAACTGTACATTTGTTCAGACGCATATAAACAGCACATTTGTTCAGATGCAACTAAACTGTACATTTGTTCATAATGCTTTCAAACTGTACATTAGGTGAGATGCTTGTAAACTGTAAATTTGGTTTAATGCTTATAAACTATACATTTGGTGAGATGCTTATAAACTTTACATTTCTTGAGATGCATATTGACTGTACATTTGTTCATATGCATATAAACTGTACATTTGTTCAGATGCATATAAACTGTACATATGGTGTGATGCTTATAAACTGTACATTTGTTCAGACGCATATAAACAGAACATTTGTTCAGATGCAACTAAACTGTACATTTGTTCAGATGCAACTAAACTGTACATTTGTTCATAATGCTTACAAACTGTACATTAGGTGAGATGCTTGTAAACTGTAAATTTGTTCAGATGCATATAAACTGTACATTTGGTGAGATGCTTATAAACTTTACATTTCTTGAGATGCATATTGACTGTACATTTGTTCATATGCATATAAACTGTACATTTGTTCAGATGCATATAAACTGTACATTTGTTCAGATGCATATAAACTGTTTATTTGTTCAGATGCATATACACAGTATATTTGTTCAGATGCATATACACTGTACATGTGTTTAGATGCATATACACTGTACATGTGTTCAGATTCATATATACTGTATATAAATACTGTATATAAAATTTTGGTCAGATGCATATAAACTGTAATTTGTTCAGATGCATGTAAACTGTACATTTGTTGAGATGCATGCAAACTGTACATTTTTCAAATGCATATAAAATGACCGTTCATCTGTTAAATGTATATCTTTAGAAATGCATATAAAATGTACATTTGTAAAGATGCATATACATTTTACATTTGTGAATATATATATTTACTGAGAATATACACCTTTACAGATACATGTATACAATTTAAATTCATTTTCACAAATGCACAGTTTATATCATTCAAAAAAATGTAGTTTATATGCATCTCAGTAAATGTACATTTAATTTACAGCTTAAAAGATGTACACTTTTATACATCCTTGCCGATATGAAGTTTTAGCATCTTGCTAAATGTATAAAGGTTGCGTGTACTGAAGAAGATGTGAACGTTTCGCGAGAACGACTGCTATACAAACATGACAAACCACGGCTAATTCGGATTCTCTGGAAGGCGGACCAATTTCAGCCTCTAATATAATACCACAAAGAAATAAATAACAAGAGGCTGTCACAACGACAGCAAACCGGATTTATTAATATTTATTTGTGTCCTGGCAATATCACAAGAACCATTACTGATGAATGGTGAAAGTGAAAATCTTCAATATCAAATTTGACCTCCATTTTGTCATCAGTATCAACATCTTAAAATTTGAAAAGCTTAGATTGAATGGTTCATGAGTAAATGCAACAACGTGAATGGAAACGCCATTTCACAATCTTTCAAGAACCATAACTCCTAAACGGTAAAAGTCAAAATCGTCATTATTGAACTTGACCTCTAATTTGCCATCAGTAACAACATATAAAAATTTCAAAAGCTTTGGTTGAATGGTTCATGAGAAAATGCACGGACACGACTGGAAACACCATTTTTCAATCTTTCAAGAACCATAACTCCTGAACGGTAAAAGTCGAATTCGTCATTATTTAACTTGACCTCTATTTTGTCATCAGTAACAACATATTAAAATTTGGGAAGCTTTGGTAAAACAGTTCATGCGTAAATGCACGGACACGACTGGAAACACCATTTTTCAATCTTTCAAGAACCATAACTCCTGAACGGTAAAAGTCAAAATCGCCATTATTGAACTTGACCTCCATTTTGTCATCAGTAACAACATATTAAAATTTGGGAAGCTTAGGTAGAACAGTTCATGCGTAAATGCACGGACACGACTGGAAACTCCATTTTTCAATCTTTCAAGAACCATAACTCCTGAACGGTAAAAGTCAAATTCGCCATTATTGAACTTGACCTCCATTTTGTCATCAGTAACAACATATTAAAATTTGGGAAGCTTAGATATAGAACAGTTCATGCGTAAATGCACGGACACGACTGGAAACACCATTTTTCAATCTTTTAAGAACCATAACTCCTGAACGGTAAAAGTCAAAATCGCCATTATTTAACTTGACCTTCATTTAGTTGTCAGTAACAACATATTAAAATTTTAAAAGCTTTGGTTGAACGGTTCATGAGTTAATGCACGGACAACATTTGATTGCCGCCCGCCGTACATCCCCAAATCAATAACCGACATTTTTGTCACAAAAATCCGGTTAAAAATCGATATCGATGTGTTTGAAAAAGCGATGAACAGACTATTAAAACATTAGTATTGTGTTACAAAAATATTATCAATGGAAGTCAATCTCTCCGTGCTGTCGATTGAAACTGCTTTGAGTGTTTTTGAAACCAAGATATATATCCGTGGAACGCTTTTCGAGTTTTAACTGAATGAAATATATCGTTGAAATCCTCCTTACGTAGTTAGATAAACAGTCTATTGTATTTTATACTAAAATAAGAACTAAAAACTAAACTCCTAAATAAGACTTAAACAAGATATAAAAAATAAAATAAAAACACAACGATAAAGGGGAAACAACTAATGTGGACAAAATATACAAATAAAAACACACTTACCACACAGACATGCACAACTGAATAGATGACTGTAATGCAAATGTAATTTGAACTCTATTAAACAAGTCAGTGGTGAATCCAGAACTTTTTATAAAGGGGCGAATTATCTGCCATTAGAGGGGCCCGCTACAGTATCATGCTTCAGTGATACAATTTATATTCAACCAAATTTCCCAACGAAAGGGGGGGGGGGACCCGGGCCTCTAGTTCCCCTGGAACTGCCTATTCAAGTAGCAGATGCACCGTATTCTGGGCACATGGTGCGATTTTCGTTTACTACAAAAATTGTCATTCAGTCGAGTGGACAGTGCACTTTTACTTTCAATTTTACCCAAACACCTTTCCGCTTCATTTTTCATGCATCAAATAGCAAACAAGGGTGAAATAACATTGTACAAAAAATATGATCCTGAATTTTAAGGTAAAAAGTGATTTGATCTAGTTGAAAAGGTCAACCATAAGTATGTCCGAAGCTGTCAAACTGAATTCAAGACCATCTTAACATGAAATTCACCATATTTTGAGTTAAAGCTGATAACGTTTTTTATAATAATGATATATTTTGTCTCAATTGTAACTTTATACTCAACACTTTTAAAATGTTATTGAGAAAGCGCAGGTCGATTTTTTTTAGGAATTAGATTAATTGTCTGAATAAATGATTGTTTTCTCGGGCCTGTTGTTACAAGAAGAAAATAAAAGAACATACCAAGAACATTTGATAAAAGACAATAGATTTAATGTAAAACATAAATAAAATTAGAGACAATTGTGAAAGCACATTTCGATCAATTGTAAGTTGAACGAGAAATAAATAAATAAAGGCACGAATACTATAAATAATGGATTACATAGATCATTGTTTGGATTTTGAGAAGTGTTTGTTAACTAGCCACTGGAAATACCATGGAATCAGTTTTTGACTTGTCTGATACGAGGTTCATTTCTGAAAGTCTGATTTTAGAATCTATTGGTAAATCTTGATTTCCTTCAAATCCTGGAAAATTGTTTTCAGTTAAAACTGGAATTGGCGGAACAAAGGTTTCTTCTGGAAAATTCGGCTCTAATCCGGGTACTTTAACAGGGAAATTTCCTCCTTGTTGACCTGGCATTGGTAGAGGAAATTCCATACGTTGTAAATATCCAGGGAAATCCCCCCGCAGGGGACCAGCATCTGATGGTCCAGTCGGTACAGGCTCTAGTATTAAGCCAGTTGTAGGGTTGTTAATAGATGGTTGTTTTGGATTGCATGGAATATCTGTGCAATTAGCCTGAAAACAATTATTGAAATATTTATAAATTGTAATAGATATAATTAAAAAAACAGAAAAATTATTAAGACTTATGAACGATAGATATACCAATAAGTCAAGACAGTTTTGTTTTTTTTCTTTTCTTTTTGACTAGTGAAAGGTTGGCTTATTATTATCCATGCAGTGTCTAACACGATATTTTGTTTATTTGAATAAATTTGAAATACGCTGTCTGTTTGTGTTTCCATACACTTTGTTTTCAATGTACGATTTAAGAATCAGCACTCTATAAATAAATAAATAATATCAGCATTATCTTATTTCATCATTAATTATTTTCACAAATAGCAATAAAGAATTTTTGCATTTGCACATTGACTTACTACGTCTTTTAACCGTCTTGAACATTTTAATTTAATTCTGTTTATTATATATTTTGTTACAAGCGTCAAAACGATATAAAGCGTTTCGCTAATTACAACAGCGACCTCTCGAGTGCAAATTTCGGTGAATCATCGGAAAACCATTTAAAATGGAAACTTACCCCTCCAAATAAACTGTTGCATGTACACATATTTCCACATGGATCAACAATCGTTGCAACACCAAGTGGTATAAAGGTATGCTGTAAGCGACAACCTGCAAGACAAAAACGGAATATAAGAAAAACAACTCAATATGAAAGCTGCAGAAAAATAACCACAAAACAGTTAATTTACACTTTCTTATTATTTTTTTTTATCATAATATACACAAAATAAACCGCGAATACCTTTTTACTTGTCGATAAATGCGATTGCGTTGATTGTTAAAATGAAAACTGTAAATACAAAATTCCGTTTTAAAACTTCTAGTGTAACTAGTTCATATTGGAATATGATTCTACTGTCATAATTTGGCAGTTGCGTTATAATGCTAATGCTAATTGTAATTTTACATATAAGGATGCATTCTATTGTATAATTGTATAATGTGTTTACCTCTTTGGCAGCGACATCGGATATCTTTGACATCTTTAGGGCAGATATAGCTGTTATTATATACACATTCACTTCCAAGGCCACATCCTCTGAAATTTCAAAATTAAAAGTCAAACAACTATTGAATAAAACTGCGTACGTTTGATAGTAATGCAATGTAATTATAAAATAATCTTTGCAAGATCCTCTCAAAACGATAACTACATAGCAGCGTTAGTGAGCATAATAGGATATTTTATAACAGAAAAGCCAAAACCGAGTAATGTGAATCTTGGCATACTAGGTTGGATATGATTTTATAAAATGTAGGCAAAGGATGAAGACGCCGATTTAATGGTATATCATATAAGAATAAGAAGATGTGGTATGATTGCCAATGAGACAACTCTTCACAAAAGACCAAAAAAGCACAGATATTGTAAGAACTATAGGTCACTGTACGGCCGTAAACAATGAGTAAAACCCATATCGCATACATATATGATACCATAACTACTATGCGGATGTTGACTTCAGAAACACAATGTGCACCAACACATGGAACCATTGGTTATTTACAAATAAACAGCTAGGCCTTCATTTGTAATTATTGTAATTATTGTAATTGATTTAATCTTTAACTTCCCTTATATGTAGAATTTATTTAACTGATTGAAAAACTGTTAGCACATGTCAAATGTTTCAACAATAAAAAAGTATAAAAGAAATAGAGGAAGAATCTTACGTTTCATGACATGACTTTGGTCTTTCTACAATTATTGGTGGAACCATTGGTTATTTACAAATAAACAGCTAGGCCTTCATTTTTAATTATTGTAATTATTGTAATTGATATAATCTTTAACTTCCCTTATATGTAGAATTTATTTAACTGATTGAAAAACTGTTAGCACATGTACAATGTTTCAACAATAAAAAAAGCATAAAAGAAATAGAGGAAGAATCTTACGTTTCCTGACATGACTTTGGTCTTTCTACTATTATTGGTGGAAGCTGGGTTGTTGTTTGCTGTTCGATGTAGACGTCTCCCTTCTGGTTATTATTGATGTCAGCTCCAGGAAAGATAGGAACTTGTGGGGGGTCTGGTACTACAACAGGTACTACAAATGATGGTACATCAGGAAGAAAGTTATTGTCATTGTTAGTGTCTGGAAAAGTTGGAACTTGTTGAATAGTTGGAACTTGTTGAATAGTTGGAACTTGTTGAATAGTTGGAACTTCTGCTATCCATTCTCTTGTTGGTATCTGTGGATCTTGATTAAGATTTGGTGTAAATTGCGGAATAACATTATCTACATCTAGACCTGCAATGCCATTATTGAAAACTGGAGCTGTTGGTTTCCATGGTGGTAGATCATACGTATTTAGATTTGCAAGTGGATTTGGAAACTGGCGATAGGAAGATGGATACACGGTACCGACTGGAAATATAGCTGTTGGAACAGGATTTCTTTCAACAAAACTTGGAGAATCATACGGTATCAAAATACGAGTGTGTATAAAAGTTGGTGGCAGACGGCCCGGGTAAAATCTTGCTGGAGGCGTGTAGACACTGGTTCCCATATGATATTGCCTCCGATACTGGTACTGATGACGATGGAAGAAATACGTTCCGGAACAAAGTCCTAAAACACTGGCAAATATTGGTAAAAGAAAAAGTTTTGCCATGTTAGTTGTGTGTGTGTACTTTTGATAATGATATTGATCTTGCATACTTTTTATTTATAAAGCCTCAATACTGTATACGTAAAATTAGAATCATGTTTCTGAGAATAGACGTCACATCCTGAGTTAACGCATACGCAACCCAGTTGTTCATATATGATAGGTAATACACAAGAATTAGGATTGTTCAAGCTTAATAATGGATGTCAGACACCAATTGGGATATCTTCAACTCGTTCGTTGTTTTGCCCATCATTCAAGATATTTGATAAAAACCCAATACTTTAAATGTTTATATGAGGTTACATTGATAATAGAAATATATGTTTTAAAAACTTTATCACCAATTTGACAATTTTCAAGAGAAATGTCCCCATATTAAACCTCTTGTTTGAACACCTAGGCATTGTTTGTCCTCATTAACATACCTGTTTTACAATGAATTGACAAGTATCTTGTCATTCATTACGACGATTGTCACTTGTGGTATGACCTCATGCCTTTCTTTGTCACTTTTTCACTGAAAAAACTTCCTACCGATATTACCATATATGGCATTCCTCATTCTATTACCTGGTGCAGTTTGTAATTTATAGTCAATACTTTTTAATGATAAGGCTGAAAAAGGCTTTGGGTATAAGACATACATCAAGAACAAATGTATAAACAAAAATATAAGTACAATCTTTTTTTTCATATTTTTTTCTCAGTGACCTACACCTTTATTGCTAAATTGCTAAATCGTTAAACTTAAGAAAACTGTATACTTAATGTACATCACAAAATCAAGAGACCTTCTTACAAAGCATTCATTTTAAAGCCTTTATTATGCGTAGAACCTGAAGCTAGGCGATTTGATTAATAGTTGGTTGCTTAATGTCCAGTTGCGAATATTTCATGCATGTTCAGGACTATTATGCGATTTGAGGTTACTTAAGCATATTGCCTTCATATACAACCTACACATTTGTACAATTATAGCAAACGCAAAACTATATTATATACTGTATTTCTGTTATAGCAAAGTAACTTTGTGTAAATGTTTGAATGTACATACATGTATATATGTTACAGTGAATTTGTATAATCAGTGATTATGTAGAATCCCTGAAATTTTCAGGGATTATGTAGAATCACTGGCCAGTTTAGGGATTATATATAATCACTAAAATTTTCAGGGATTATGTATAATCACTAGAAAAAAAGTCAGGGATTATACATAATAACTGAAATGAAGAAATAGTTTTAATTTATAAAGAAAATGAATAAAAGTCAAATAATTTATGCTATAAATGATCATAATAAAACAGCATTACACTGTACATGTATATGTAACAGTAAATTTGGTCCAGTAGTAAAATTTGTCCGCCAGACATTTTATCCTAGTTAATCAAGCCCATGTCCATGATTTTACTAGGAATATAAGTCCTAGGACAAATGTTCCTAGGGAAATAAGTCCATAGCTAGTAAAATATGTCTCACTTATTTTCCTAGGAAAAATTGTCCCAAGACTTGTTTTTCTAATAGTTTTATTACATCATAAAAAAACAGTCAAAATAGAAAAAAAAAACTATTAAAACAAAGGACATTTCCTTTATAACCTAATTAAAACATGAATATCGAGTTTCCATTGCTTATTTCATTTTCATTTTATAATAAAACCCATGGACATTTTTACCTAGGAATACTCATGACATGGACATGATTTCCTAGGAAAATAAGTCTGGGAACATAAATTATATTTAAAAAATTGATACACAACTCTTTAACAATATTAAAATATAACATTTATGTTCACCTTTTAAAATTAAGGGCATGCACATTTTAACCAAGAACTAGTATTAATGACATTGGACATGATTTCCTAGGAAAATTAGTCTGGAGACAAATTTTATTAAAAATATTGATACACAACTCTTTCTTTTTGTCTTTAACAATTTTAAAACATACATTTATATTCACCTTTTAAAATTAAGGAAATGGACATTTTAACCAAGGCCTAGGACTATTAATGACATGGACATGATTTTCTATGAAAATTAGTCAGCTTGGGACATAAATTTTATTAAAAATATAACTATGGAACTCTTAAACATTACTAAAACATAACATGAAACATATATTTCCATGGTTTAAATTATTTGAATTTATTTTGGATTATAGGACATGATTACCTAGGAAAATTAGTCTGGGGACATATATTACTAACATCGGACTACATTTACTAGTAAATTCTGTAACCATGGACTTTTTATACTAGTAATATTTGTCCGCCCAGACATATTTTACCAGGACAAATTTATCACTTACATATAAACATAAACTGTAAAATGTTAAGCACAAAATATCAAAATGATAACCCTATTTTTTTTAAATGTTAGGCACAATATATTAAAATGTTAAACACAATATATTAAAATGTTAAACACAATATATTAAAATAAATGCCTCACATCTGTTATTACCACAATATCCACATTTTAGAAACCATTTTCATTCACATATCGAATCAGATTTTATGACCCGCTTAAGAGAAATAAAGTGTTCAGTAAAAACATCTGTAGGTACCCCCCAAAAAGGGAATTAGCTGAACTGGTTCGAGCAAGAAACCATGTTTTTTCGCCAGGCGATATCCCTTTTCAGACTTTTGGTGAACAATTATCATTAAGTTTTTTGGTATCCCCTTTCCTTTTTTACCCTGTGGAATCACGCTAAGAGAATATTACACCAAATGCCAGTTTCCTCTAAACTGTTGTTCTAATTGTCAATCCTTAGTTTTTCTATACATCTAGATGCGTAAGTTCTCTCTGTTTAAATTTCTTGTTCATTTGAACAAAAACAAATAAAAAAAAAACAAAAAAAAAAACAGATGTTCCATAATCGTCTTCACCATTTGTTTTTCATGTACATTTTTTTTTTGTACCACAAATAACATGCTCTGTGGATTTACAAATAGAACATGAATATCCATTGGACTCTGGCTTTTAATAAAACAAACAATACATGTAAAGTTATCGCTTTAAAGTGAATCTTGATAATATTAATTTTGAAAGTCTTCAACTTTATCTCTAAACCTTCAGTTGGTTGTATCTTTAAGATCATCCTCTGTGTTTAAAAGCAAAATTATTTCATCTACAAGGAATATGAGTACTTTTGTCTAATCCATTTTGCTTTAATTCAGCAAATAAAATATGTTTAAACTAAACTATAAAAGTAAAAAATGATGATTAGTCTATATGTATTATTCTTTTTTATCAAACAAAGGATCCTTAAATTATTCATAATCCCTGAAAAAAATATTAGGGAATTTGTAGAATAATTATTAAGATGTTCAGTGATTATGTAAAATCACTGGTCATTTTCAGGGATTATATATAATTACTAATGATTTTAGTGATTCTACATATTCCCTGAAAAATCAGGGATTCTACATAATCCCTGATTATACAAATTAACTGTAACATATATAAAAGTTATGAATTTATTGAAAATAAGACAAGTAAAACAAGCTTACACTTTTATTCCTCCATTTTCTGATTATCATTCTAAATGCATTTTTACAGAAGCACCATTGGTGCATTAACCGAAGTACAACAGATATATATATTTTTTTTATTTTTAAAGTCTAAAGTCGATGTTTAATATTATAAAAAAAGTTAAGTCTCAATTGATTCTTTTACCTTGACCTAGAATTTTTATCAAGCAACTTTCCAAATTTTAGGGGACACACCTTATCGATCCACCAAATATAGTAGTTAAGATCTGATTAACAGCTAAAATGCCATTGTCTGGAGAAAAATAAGGCTGGAAAATTTTAAGTCACTTCATAGGTACTGTGATTTTGACCTTTGACCTACTAACCAATATTATAAATGGTCTTGTTTTTATCAAGATTCATTCTCTGTGTACATTTGGTTAAAGTTGAATATATGGGTCAAAGTATATCACACAAATTGCAGTAACTCAAATCGTGTGCTGATATGACCTTTACCCTTTACAGTGACTTCTAATCATAAGAGGTCTTCTTTATCACAAAGGCATTATAACACCAAGTTTGATAAAAGTTGCACAAATGATTGAACAGATTAAATACGGATATGAAAAATAGCACTAGTGTGGATCTAGCCGTCGATAGCAGCCGGCGTTAATATTCATGAGGCCAGCCTTCAATAATATTCATGAGCCGGCAATAATATTCATGAGATGACTTGCGTTCGAAGAAGTGTTGTTAGAAACTATGAACGATAACTATGATTAAATAACGTTCCTATTTATATGTGATATTACTTCAAACAGGCATGTCAATGGGTGTCTTCTTCGAGGTCCGCGTTTACTAAATTAACTTTTGGTCTTCTTCAAGGACTTCTAGGTCTGCGTCTTTAAATAACATTGTAAATGTAATAAAAACAATGCAAATGATTCCATCAATATAAAACAAAGTAATGGTCTTTTAACATTCTGTGATAAGAGAAATAATGTAAACTGAAGCAATAACAAGTTGAAATAAATATAATTAAATATAGAAATTTAATGGGACATTACAACAAACAAATAAAGTAAAAAACAGTTCTTATTAAAATTTTGTGATTGTTGAATTAATGTAAGCTACAATACATAAAAAAAATGATTGAATACTAGTATAGAAATTTAGGAATTACAGAGAATTGATGGTCATATGGGCATTCTATAATTTGTTCGTTGTTCGTTGTCCAATCATGAAACTAAAACATACAATACAGACAGTATTTTCTATTTAAACAGATCAGAAAAAATAGAAACATAGTTAATTGCAGAAATAAAAACAACAGAAAAATAAAAACTGTCAAGTACTATTTCAATGACATATAATTCTTCAAAATTACGGAGACCAATCTCAGTCATTAATCTTAACATTAACAATTTATATCATTGCCTCTAAAATGGCCCATAGCACTTATGCCCTAAACCCGTACGAGTTAGTCAAGAAAGGATAAGGGGGGGGGGGGGGATACCCTGGTATATCACAAATTCGAAAATGAACTATTGCCGGCTGGCAAAACGAAGAGATTCTCCACGTGGGCAATAAAACCAGAGGAAGAGGTACTTATTGCCTTTAAAATGGCTCTTAGCACTTGTACCCTAGACCCGTACGAGTTTGTCAGTAGAGGGTTAAAAGGGGGGATATGGTATTCCGGTTTACAACGAATTCGAACTGAACTATTGCCGGCTGGCCAAACTAAGAGATTCTCCACATCGACCATCATACCAGAGGTAGAGGTTGGTATTGCCTATAAAATGGCCCAGAGCACTTATGCCCTAGAACCGTACGAGTTAGTCTGGAAAGGATAAGGGGGGTACTCTGGTATATCACAAATTTTAAAATGAACTATTGCGGCTGGCCAAATAAAGAGATTCTCCACGTGGGCAATGATACCAGAGGAAGAGGTACTTATTGCCTTTAAAATGGCTCATAGCACTTGTACCCTAGACCCGTACGAGTTTGTCAGTAGAGGGTTAAAAGGGGGGATATGGTATTCCGGTTTACAACGAATTCGAACTGAACTATTGCCGGCTGGTCAAACTAAGAGATTCTCCACATCAACCATCATACCAGAGGTAGAGGTTGGTATTGCCTATAAAATGGCTTATAGCACTTATGTCCTAGACCCGTACGAGTTAGTCAGGAAAGGATAAGGGGGGAACCCTGGTATATCACAAATTCGAAAATGAACTATTGCCGGCTGGTCAAACGAAGATATTCTCCACGTGGGCAATGATACCAGAGGAAGAGGTACTTATTACCTTTAAAATGGCTCATAGCACTTGTACCCTAGACCCGTACGAGTTTGTCAGTAGAAGGCTAAAAGGGGGGATATGGTATTCCGGTTTACAACGAATTCAAACTGAACTATTGCCGGATGGCCAAACTAAGAGATTCTCCACATCGACCATCATACCAGAGGTAGAGGTTGGTATTGTCTATAAAATGGCTCAGAGCACTTATGCCCTAGACCCGTACGAATTAGTCAGAAAAGGATAAGGGGGCTACCCTGGTATATCACAAATTCGAAAATGAACTATTGCCGGCTGGCCAAACGAAGAGATTCTCCACGTGGGCAATGCTACCAGAGGAAGAGGTAATTATTGCCTTTAAAATGGCCCATAGCACTTATACCCTAGACCCGTACGAGTTTGTCAGTAGAGGGTTCAAAGGGGGGTTATGGTATCGCGGATACAACAAATTCGAACTGAACTATTGCTGGCTGGCCAAACTAAGAGATTCTCCACATCGACCATTATACCAGAGGTAGAGGTTGGTATTGCCTCTAAAATGGCCCATAGCACTTATGCCCTAGACCCGTACGAGTTAGTCAGAAAAGGATAAGGGGGTACCCTGGTATATCACAAATTCGAAAATGAACTATTGTCGGCTGGCCAAACGAAGAGATTCTCCACGTGGGCAATGATACCACAGGAAGAGGTATTTATTGCCTTTAAAATGGTCCATAGCACTTATACCCTAGACCCGTACGAGCTTGTCAGTAGAGGGTTCAAAGGGGGGATATGGTATCCCGGATACAACGAATTCGAACTGAACTATTGCCGGCTGGCCAAACTAAGAGATTCTGCACATCGATCATTATACCAGAGGTAGAGGTTGGTACTCTAAAATGGCTCATAGCACTTATGCCCTAGACCCGTACGAGTTAGTCAGAAAAGGATAAGGGGGTACCCTGGTATATCACAAATTCGAAAATGAACTATTGCCGGCTGGCCAAACGAAGAGATTCTCCACGTGGGCAATGATACCAGAGGAAGAGGTACTTATTGCCTTTAAAATGGCCCAGAGCACTTATACCCTAGACCCGTACGAGTTTGTCAGTAGAGGGTTCAAAGGGGGGGATATGGTATCCCGGATACAACGAATTCGAACTGAACTATTGCCGGCTGGCCAAATTAAGAGATTCTCCACATCGACCATTATACCAGAGGTAGAGGTTGGTATTGCCTCTAAAATGGCCCATAGCACTTATGCCCTAGACCCGTACGAGTTAGTCAGAAAAGGATAAGGGGGGTAACCTGGTATATCACAAATTCGAAAATGAACTATTGCCGGCTGGCCAAACGAAGAGATTCTCCACGTGGGCAATGATACCAGAGGAAGAGGTACTTATTGCCTTTAAAATGGCCCAGAGCACTTATACCCTTGACCCGTACGAGTTTGTCAGTAGAGGGTTCAAAGGGGGGGATATGGTATCCCGGATACAACAAATTCGAACTGAACTATTGCCGGCTGGCCAAATTAAGAGATTCTCCACATCGACCATTATACCAGAGGTAGAGGTTGGTATTGCCTCTAAAATGGCCCATAGCACTTATGCCCTAGACCCGTACGAGTTAGTCAGAAAAGGATAAGGGGGGTAACCTGGTATATCACAAATTCGAAAATGAACTATTGCCGGCTGGCCAAACGAAGAGATTCTCCACGTGGGCAATGATACCAGAGGAAGAGGTACTTATTGCCTTTAAAATGGCCCAGAGCACTTATACCCTTGACCCGTATGAGTTTGTCAGTAGAGGGTTCAAAGGGGGGGATATGGTATCCCGGATACAACAAATTCGAACTGAACTATTGCCGGCTGGCCAAACTAAGAGATTCTCCACATCGACCATTATACCAGAGGTAGAAGTTGGTATTGCCTCTAAAATGGCCCAGAGCACTTATGCCCTAGACCCGTACGAGTTAGTCAGAAAAGGATAAGGGGGGGTACCCTGGTATATCACAAATTCGAAAATGAACTATTGCCGGCTGGCCAAACGAAGAGATTCTCCACGTGGGCAATGATACCAGAGGAAAAGGTCCTTTTTGCCTTTAAAATGGCCCATAGTACTTATACCCTAGACCCGTACGAGTTTGTCAGTAGAGGGTTCAAAGGGGGGATATAGTATCCCGAATACAACGAATTCGAACTGAACTATTGCCGGCTGGCCAAACTAAGAGATTCTCCACATTGACCATTATACCAGAGGTAAAGGTTGGTATGGCCTATAAAATGGCCCAGAGCACGTGTACCCTAGACCCGTACGAGTTTGTCAGTAGAGGGTTAAAAGGGGGATATGGTATTCCGGTTTACAACTAATTCGAACTGAACTATTGCCGGCTGGCCAAACTAAGAGATTCTCCACATCAACCATCATACCAGAGGTAGAGGTTGGTATGGCCTATAAAATGGCCGATAGCACTTATGCCCTAGACCCGTACGAGTTAGTCAGGAAAGGATAAGGGGGGTACCCTGGTATATCACAAATTCGAAAATGAACTATTGCCGGCTGGCCAAACGAAGAGATTCTCCACGTGGGCAATGATACCAGAGGAAGAGGTACTTATTGCCTTTAAAATGGCCCAGAGCACTTATACCCTTGACCCGTATGAGTTTGTCAGTAGAGGGTTCAAAGGGGGGGATATGGTATCCCGGATACAACAAATTCGAACTGAACTATTGCCGGCTGGCCAAACTAAGAGATTCTCCACATCGACCATTATACCAGAGGTAGAAGTTGGTATTGCCTCTAAAATGGCCCAGAGCACTTATGCCCTAGACCCGTACGAGTTAGTCAGAAAAGGATAAGGGGGGGTACCCTGGTATATCACAAATTCGAAAATGAACTATTGCCGGCTGGCCAAACGAAGAGATTCTCCACGTGGGCAATGATACCAGAGGAAAAGGTCCTTTTTGCCTTTAAAATGGCCCATAGTACTTATACCCTAGACCCGTACGAGTTTGTCAGTAGAGGGTTCAAAGGGGGGATATAGTATCCCGAATACAACGAATTCGAACTGAACTATTGCCGGCTGGCCAAACTAAGAGATTCTCCACATTGACCATTATACCAGAGGTAAAGGTTGGTATGGCCTATAAAATGGCCCAGAGCACGTGTACCCTAGACCCGTACGAGTTTGTCAGTAGAGGGTTAAAAGGGGGATATGGTATTCCGGTTTACAACTAATTCGAACTGAACTATTGCCGGCTGGCCAAACTAAGAGATTCTCCACATCAACCATCATACCAGAGGTAGAGGTTGGTATGGCCTATAAAATGGCCGATAGCACTTATGCCCTAGACCCGTACGAGTTAGTCAGGAAAGGATAAGGGGGGTACCCTGGTATATCACAAATTCGAAAATGAACTATTGCCGGCTGGCCAAACAAAGAGATTCTCCACGTGGGCAATGATACCAGAGGAAGACGTACTTATTGCCTTTAAAATGGCCCATAGCACTTGTACCCTAGACCCGTACGAGTTTGTCAGTGGAAGGTTAAAAGGGGGGATATGGTATTCCGGTTTACAACGAATTCGAACTAAACTATTGCCGGCTGGCCAAACTAAGAGATTCTCCACATCGACCATCATCCCAGAGGTAGAGGTTGGTATGGCCTATAAAATGACCCATAACACTTATGCCCTAGACCCGTACGAGTTAGTCTTGAAAGGATTAGGGGGGTTCCCTGGTATATCACAAATTCGAAAATGAACTATTGCCGGCTGACCAAACGAAGAGATTCTCCACGTGGGCAATGATACCACAGGAAGAAGTACTTATTGCCTTTAAAATGGCTCTGAGCACTTGTACCCTAGACCCGTACGAGTTTGTCAGTACAGGGTTAAAAGGGGGGATATGGTATTCCGGTTTACAACGAATTCGAACTGAACTATTGCCGGCTGGCCAAACTAAGAGATTCTCCACATCAACCATCATACCAGAGGTAGAGGTTGGTATTGCCTATAAAATGGCTCATAGCACGTATGCCCTACACCCGTACTAGTTAGTCAGGAAAGGATAAGGGGGTACCCTGGTTTATCACAAATTCGAAAATGAACTATTGCCGGCTGGCCAAACGAAGAGATTCTCCACGTGGGCAATGATACCAGAGGAAGAGGTATTTATTGCCTTTAAAATGGCCCATAGCACTGGTACCCTAGACCCATACGAGTTTTTCCGTAGAGGGTTAAAAGGGGGGATATGGTATTCCGGTTTACAACGAATTCGAACTGAACTATTGTCGGCTGGCCAAAATAAGAGATTCACCACATCGACCATCATACCAGAGGTAGAGGTTGGGATGGCCTATAAAATGGCCCATAGCACTTATGCCCTAGACCCGTACGAGTTAGTCTTGAAAGGATAAGGGGGGTACCCTGGTATATCACAAATTCGAAAATGAACTATTGCCGGCTGGCCAAACGAAGAGATTCTCCAAGTCGGCAATGATACCAGAGGAAGAAGTACTTATTGCCTTAAAAATGGCTCCAAGCACTTGTACCCTAGACCCGTACGAGTTTGTCAGTAGAGGGTTAAAAGGGGGGATATGGTATTCCGGTTTACAACGAATTCGAACTGAACTATTGCCGGCTGGCCAAACTAAAAGATTCTCAACATCGACCATTATACCAGAGGTAGAGGTTGGTACTGCCTCTAAAATGGCCGATAGCACTTATGCCCCAGACCCGTACGAGTTAGTCAGGAAAGGATAAGGAGGGGGTACCCAAGTATATCACAAATTCGAAATGAATTATTGCCGGCTGGCCAAACGAAGATATTGTCCCCGTAGGCAATGATACCAGAGGAAGAGGTACTTATTGACTTTAAAATGACCCATAGCACTTATACCCTAGACCCGTTTGAGTATGTAAGTAGAGGGTTAAAAGTGGGGAAATGGGATACCGGTTTACAACAAATTCGAACCGAACTATTGCCGGCTGGCCAAGCTAAGAGATTCTCCACATCGACAATTATACCAGAGGTAGAAGTTGATATTGACTCTAAAATGACCCATAACACTTATGCCCTAGACCCGTACGAGTCAGTCAGCAAAGGGAAAGGGGTTTATTGAACTGTTGCCGACTAGCAAAACTAAAAGATTCTCCACTAGGGCCACGATAACAGGGACAAAGGTAGTTATTACCTTTAAAATGGATAAAAGCACTGATGCCTTAGACCCGTAAGATTTTTCAGAAGAGGGTTAAAAATGAAAATTAACTATTGTTGACTGGCCATACTAAGAGATTCTTCACGTTAGCCATTATTGGTTAACCTATCGCGGGAGCATAACGTCCGATTTATTGTACTTGTCCATTGTCGACGTCGTACTGTCAGTGACTTCGCCTTGGAATACGAATATGTATATTTAATGTACTGGCTGAACAGTTGTTGTAGTACATATTGCCTTAACTATCATCTTTATTTATGATACCGTGACCCGGATCTCGAAAAAATGAAATCAGTCAGATCGGAGAACAGAAGACAGAAGCGCTGTTACCAGACTATTCCGAAATAGAATTACCGGAGAAATAATATCTCGGAAATACGTTGTGTGTCGCTTTCTCAAAGTCGCTTGCTACAGTAATCCTTAGAGTTTTCCGAAACGTGTTTATCCCAATTCAATCCACTTTTCCATAGATCCTGTATGAGCTTCTTTGTTCGTATTGTGACCGGGCTAAGTATTCTAAGTGGATCGTATTTTTTCGAAGAATTTTCAAAATCTCACTTTTTGTTACAATGTCTAGTATTGGAATATCACATTTAGTCCGGCGGCCACAAGTATATTTCAGACGAGTTGTGCACATCCTGATATAAGCATGAACATTGGCATAGACCTTCCTGAAATATTACTCTTTTATGTCAGATAAGAAGGCATTTGAAAAAAATGTCTCACTGCCGGTTAAATAAAAAATGGCGGACATCATACTTTAATCGGCCCAATATAGAAGGCTAGTACTGTGGATTCATTTATTTTCGTGGGTACCAATTTTCGTGGATTCAGGGAAACTTACATATTCGTGGATATTTGATTTCGTGGTTTTACCGAAGTCTGCATACTAGTACAAGCCTTTGTAAAATTTGTCATTTGTTGAACATCAAATTTCGTGGTTTGCCTGTACCAACGAAATCCACGAGAAATTGGTATCCCACGAATAATAATGAATCCACAGTATGTGAAAAGGATCTATCAGCATGCTGCTATAATAATATTTAGTACAAACCTTTGTTATGTAATACTTTTGGATATATTATATAGATAAAATGTCTCTAAAAACCCTACTTTCGGTAGAATCCAATATGGCGGACATTGACTAAAATAAGCCTATTTTTTAGGGAGAGGGATTGAAATGTGTTTTAACGTATTGTTACTATCATTAAATTGTACAGTAACATTTCTTTGATGCTTCCAAGGGATACAATGTATAAGATATATGTCTTAAAAATCCTTTCTTCCGGTAATATTCAAAATGGAGGACATAAATATGTCATTTTTTTATTTTGATATTTTTTTTTTTTTCAAAATGTGAAGAAAGTGGTTTTTTTTTGTGGTGGTCATCAACTTTAGGCTTTAATTTATCCTCTAAACCACTTATCATATTCTGTAGTTAATATTTAAATACAAAGTTAACACTTCCGGTAAAAAAAACCAATATGGCGTAAATGTCAAAGATGAGTCCTCACTCCATATGTTCGATGTAGAGCTTTGGATAGATTGATTTAATCAAAATAAAATCACTCAAGTACTAAACCTTTTAAAAATTACCACTATTTGGCAAAAAAAACTTGTAAATTCCCAGTTACCACGTGCACCACATGCACAAGACGCAGGGCACGGGAGACTTGATTTTCCTCATAAAAACAACCGTGACAACCTTTCTTACATCCACAATGTGCAAGCTTCTGACAACATGATGAGCCCTCAGAAAGAGTTTTTTAAAAGTGATCCTCTTTGTCCCGTCGTCATCCATTAGCGCCTGGACTTGGTAGCATACGAGCCAATTTCAGGCTCGTCCCCTAAACACGTGTCTTAGTATATTGTACATTTTGCATGCTGGAAAAGACTAGACTAAGTTGATAACCTCAATTAACCTACCCTTTTGCGTAAATAGATATTTCTTGCTGTGTTAACCATGCTAACCCCATATGATTATTTTTTGCTATCTTACAGTAAACACCGGTGATTTAGGCGGATCAATTATCATTCTTTAAGTTAAAGTCACATCTTCAAATGCTATCAATGTCTCCCAAACAGTCTTTTTCCCCCTTTTCAAGAAAACAGAGAACCGTATCACAACCGGAAAATGGATCACAATATTTGTGTGTGATCCCTAATCGCGAGTGCATTTGGAAGGTCATTTATATATATTTATCCAAAGCTTTTCCTCCTCTTAAACACAATCCATAGTTCGTCTACCCCTATGTCACGGAATAGCGAAACAGTAATGACAGCATCATCAGTAACAACTGTTCGAATAATGACTTGTTTAATTTTGTGTTTCACTGCATCAGACACATGCACCGCATGATTCTAGTGTCAGCCTTTTAATACATATGTATTAATATGGTGTTTAACTTAAACGCATCACGTCGGTAAAGATAGAATATCCTGAACATGTGTTGCTACAACTGTCATATGTATCCAAGACTTTATCATAATAGTTTCATGCTTTTTAAGAGAAGGGCATAATACCCTATCAGCATACTCGTTATGAAACAACTTGAAACTGTAACAGTGGATGAATGCATATATAGACAATACCGGTAGTTTGAATGCTGCCACAAGAAAAAAGAAATACACTTAGGGGTAAGAGAATACAAAGACGAATCCAGAGTCGAAACAAATCTCAAAATTGGTAAAGTTTTCTGAGAGATGACGACATTAAGAAAGAACTTTTTAGTTTTTATTCACAGGCGCTTGCTCAATAGATTTTGAGGAAGAGTTAGTTGTAGCAACAAATGCTGAGGATGTTTTGTGTTATTCACCACATGATGGTGTTTCAAGTTTAGCCCCATGTTAAAATGAATAGGCTTATACTATAGAATCAATATACAAAAAAACATGTGTCTGATGCAGTGATTCACAGACTTAACTGACTCATGACTTGAACAGTCGATACTGATGCTGCTGTCATTGCTGTGTCATTATTCCGTGACATGGGGGCAGATGAACAGTATTTGGAAGTGGAAAAAGCCTTAGATATAATCTATCCGTGACCTTTCAAGTGCACGTTTACTTGAAAGGAAACTTCGTTGTTGACATGGATGGCGTTTGAAGATGTGACTTAATGATTTAGAATGATGATTGATCAGCCAACATCACCAGATATGGATTTGATAATGCCATTGATAAAACGATACGTGGTTTTGTAGTAAGATCGAACAAACTTATCAGATAGGGTTTACGAAGCAAGAAAACATGTTTTTGAAAGTGGAAAGACTTATTGATGATATTTGAACGACTCGGTCTAATGTTTTTCATCATGTAAAACGTGCAATATACCATGGCGGGTGTGGATGAGTAACAAGCTTGAGATTTGGTTTCTATGCTTACTATTCCAGACGCTTATAATGGCGGGGGAAATATGAAACATTGGAACCCCTTTGGACAACTCTTTGTGAGGCCTCTTCACCTTATCAGGAGCTTGTACATTATTGATGTAAAAACCAATACCGCCGCTGTCTTAGTAAATGAGGAAAATCAGCTTTCCGATTGTGAATATTTGCGGCCATAAATGATCTGTACTTTTAAAGATGTTTTAGTACTACAGTGATTTTATCTTATTTTCATCAATCTATCCAAATAAAAGCTCTATTTCGAAGATATGGACTGAGGACTCATCTTTGAAATTTACTCCAAATTGGTTTTATATACCGGAAGTGTTAGCTTTGTATTTAATCATTATCTATAGAATACAATAGGTGGTTTAGAAGATAACTTAAAGCCAAAACCAAATGGTAACTGACCAGCACAAAAAAAAACCCAGTTTCTTTACATTTTGAAATTAAGTTGAATATTAAAGTAAAATAATGATGTTTCATGTCCGCCAGTTTGACTATAACCGGAAGTAATGCTTTTAAAGTCTTATGTCTTATGTATTGTATCCATTAGCAGCATCAAAGAAAGGTTCCTGAACAATTTAATGATAGTGCAATACCCTCCTTTAAAAATAAGCTTATTTTAGTACAATGTCCGCCATGTCGGATTTTACCGAAAGTAGGGTTTTAAAAGACATCTAATCTATATAAAATATCCAAAAGTAGTACATAACAAAGGTTTTTTCCAAATATTATTATATCAGCATGATAAAAACCGCTTTTCACACACTTACACTAGCCTCTGATATTTGAATGATTTAAGTATGATGTCGGCCATTTAAGATTTTTACCGGTAGTAGTGCTTGATTCCTTCTTTACAGGATAATAAGGAATGTTGTGATACTTTTCTTAAGTTCATCTGTTTCATCTACCTTCTCTATGAATCCTCTTCGTTCCTGTTCTTGTATAATGTTCCCGTACTTCTTTAGCATATCTGAGTTTTGAGTAAGTCTTTGAAGGACGTTTTCTGTCCTTCTGTTCGTGACTGCTTAATTTATAGGCAATTCATCACGTTTTCAAGGTAACATAGCGGAATATTTGTTTTCTCAGAACTCAATTTATCTGTCCTGATACACTTAAATATATGCATTGTCGTCTTCGTCTACCTCCCTACTATTTATTCCTATTGAATCTAAATTCCAAAATCTCTCCAGATTGAATTCTTTAACTTTGTGTGATACTAGATAAAATTGAGAATGGAAATGGGGAATGTGTCAAAGATACAACAACCCGACCAAATAAAAAACAACAGCAGAGGGTCACCAACAGGTCTTCAATGTAGCGAGAAATTCCCGCACCCGGAGGCGTCCTTCAGCTGGCCCCTAAACAAATATATACTAGTCCAGTGATAATGAACGCCATACTAATTTCCAAATTGTACACAAGAAACTAAAATTAAAATAATACAAGACTAACAAAGGCCAGAGGCTCCTGACTTGGGACAGGCGCAAAAATGCGGCGGGGTTAAACATGTTTGTGAGATCTCAACCCTCCCCCTATACCTCTAACCAATGTAGAAAAGTAAACGCATAACAATACGCACATTAAAATTCAGTTCAAGAGAATTCCGAGTCTGATGTCAGAAGATGTAACCAAAGAAAATAAACAAAATGACAATAATACATAAATAACAACAGACTGCTAGCAGTTAACTGACATGCCAGCTCCAGACTTCAATTAAACTGACTGAAAGATTATGATTTCATCATATGAACATCAGGCACAATCCTTCCCGTTAGGGGTTTAGTATCATACCATCATAACATATATGAGAAGAACATAACCCGTGTCATGCCAACAACTGTTTTTAGAATAAATGTGTTTAGTTCCGATGCAAGGACCTTATCAGTGACTCAATATTAACGCCAAAATATGCAATTTTTAATGACTTGACAACAGTATCGTAATTATATCCCTTCTTAATAAGTCTATTCAAAGGTTTTGTAAGTTTCTGAGGTGAATACTGACACCTTTGTGCTTTATAAAGAATATTTCCATAAAAAATTGGATGTGAAATACCTGAACGTATTAGAAGTCTGCATGTTGAGCTATATTTACGAATGATGTCTTTATACCGATGATAAAATTTAGTAAATGTTTTGACTAGTTTGTGATATCGAAAACCCTGGTGTAATAATTTTTCAGTAATACATAAATTTCTCTCGTTAAAATCTAAAACATTGTTACATACACGAGCGAATCGTACAAGTTGAGATATATAAACACCGTAAGATGGTGACAAGGGAACGTCACCATCTAAAAACGGATAATTAACGATAGGAAATGAAAAATCATCCCTTTTATCAACATTACACATACTAGTCTTCGACGTGTTTGTTTTCTTACCGTATGTAAGTACCGATAGCATTTATCCGATATTGGATTTCACGGCGGTCGGATCGTTTACACGGACTATATAATCGTTAACAATGTCCCCGTAGTGATATGCGCCTACCAGCAACGATATCTCGAATGAATCGTGCTTTGTCACCGTGTGCGCTATCTTTAAACCACGCAAATAACCGTTCTGTGTATCAATATTACGTATGTGATTCTGTATAGGCATGCCGATCATCTGTACTATCAGTGCTTTGATTGACAATACGTGTCCTACATCGGTTTTGAGATAGATTGTTGACTTTTCTATGTGTCTCACGTTTTTCTCTGCACCTCCAAATGCCGATTAATATATTATTTATGTTCCCGCTATCTGTAAATTTAGTTAAGTTTTGCGTTTCAAAAGATGTTTGCCCTCCTTCGTCAAAAAGAATTATCCGTATCGATAAAGAACTGATTTGAGCCTACTTGTGCCACGGCAGTTTTCAAAAGTACATTCGATTGCAATTCTGTCCGTTGAGAATACAAAATAGTAGTATTATGTTCCGTATCATCAATGTCATTCACGAGTTGAACGTTGGGCGAATTCGAAGATAGTGGGTTTAACGTGCATTACATTAGTTTGTGTGGTGTTTCTCATTACAATGTGCGTTTAGATTTACATTCGTTTAGTCTGTGTATACCAAGGTAGTTAAAGATAACAAATTTGTTCATACGGCATTATGTGTCGGCTGTTTTACTGCAATGAGTTGGTGGATGTATTTCGTGACAGTAAACGCTAGGTCGACTATTACTGGTCAATTGTCGATGATAGATTAGTATGAGGAACAGGACCTACTACCGTCAAGTCGGAAATCCGTAACCTTCTGTCCGGCACAATCAATTGAATACCTGCAAATCCAGATCACACACTTACGTCAATGATGAACATATTAGTAGGTCACAGAGTTGAAGAGTAGAACTTTTATAATGGAGAAATTTATGGAAGTTGAAGCTGCTAGTATAAGTAATAGTGACAACAAATCTGAAAACAGACAATTCCAAGATGTATATAAATCAAATGGTAGAGGTTACCATATGGAAACATAAAGATATGTTGATAAGTTACCTTGTAAGGAGGAACACCACACCTTACTAGACAACAGAAGTATTGAATAACGGAGAACAAAAAATGTCATTAAGCGTCTTAATCGTAAACTTACACTTTTACAGAAAAACGGAAAAATTATTAATGAACAAGAAAAACGTAGATTTATCGAGAGAGTTGATGAACGATCAGCCAAAACAATTGTTCATTCCATACCGCACCATCATTTCCGTAAAAAGTCGTCAACCACGCCAATCAGAATTGTATTTGACTGTAGCTGCAAACCTTCACCTATTAATCTAAGCTTAAATGATTGTTTGATGGATCTTTGGCCAAACTTTAATGATTTAACCGGAATTTTTCTCCGATTTAGAATGCACAAATACGCCGTCTCGACAGGTATAGAAAAAGCCTTACTTATTATGGGCTGGATGAAGAGGATCGTGATGTTACCAGATTCTCTTATGCTTAGTAACCCGGATGACCCAAATAGTCAACTAACCGCAAACAGATTCAAGTCAGTATAATTTGGAGCAACTTTTTCTCCGTTTATCCTAAATGCTGTTATACGTAAACATTTGACTGCAATTCAACAGACTGGACAGCAATGTTAAAGAAATACTTTTATGTTGACAATATTAAATCGAGCTTTAATTAACAAAGAGCTTTGTTAGACTTCTTTCATGCATCACGTTTAGTATTTGTAAATGATTTGTATGATGCGAGAGCATAAGAAATTGAACATTTATCAAAATCATCATGTAACCGAGAAGCTTAATCCTTATGGAACAATTTTGTTCGGTGGATGGTGGGAGAGATTGAGAGGAATAACGAAAAACTGAATTAAACGAGCACATATGGACAATAAAACACTCAACACGATAATGACTGAAGTAGAACGTTTACTCAGTGATCGCCCACTAACATACGTTTCATCGGATCAAACGCGGACGACGAACCCCTTACTCCGTCACATTTATTATATTGAAAACGGACCAAGACGCTACCGTATAACGGCCTTAAAGACTGTAGTTTTCAACCAGGAACCAAAGACACTACGCATGAACCAGTAACTGGCTAGACAATCGAAGTTTCTTTCATTAATTCTTAAAAACTACATAAAAAGATGGAAGCAGGAATACATAAATTCGCTTAGGAAATATTACCGATACACAGATCGAAACACATAGAACATTAACGTCGGAAATATGTAGTTCAGATTCAGGACTATGTATCTAGAGTAAATTGGACTTTGGCGATCAGTGACAAATTTTTTTACGGCAAAGATGGACTTGCACGATCAGCCATAATTCGAACAAAAACTGGTTTGATATCTAGACCAATCATCAAACTTGAATTCTTTGGAACTTGAAAATATAGCAGCTCAGAGTGAGGAAAAGACGAAAATAAAAACATAGACTAACATGTGTTAAATATAAATCGTGAAAAGTTAAATGATAACGTGTGATTAGCATATGGACATTAAAATGAATTTAAACCGTGGGCTGTTAAATATTTTACATATAAATTTAAAATTTTACTAGTAATTTATTTTATTAATAATTAATGTTGTGATCACTTTCATTTATTTTAAAGTAATTCATGTGCGGCCCAAGTATGTTAAGAGCAAAATCACAAACGCAACGTTCTCGCTGCCCATATTCATTGTAACATGTGTGACATGTTGACATTAGAGCTTGAATAGAAAGAATTATTCACACGAGTCATTATATCAGAGGGAGAGGTATCCATTGCCTCAAAAATGACAAAAATCTTTAATGCCCTAGACTCGTACGACTTACCCAGGAAAGGATAAGGTTGGTACCTTTATATATCACAAAGTCGAAATGAACTATTGCCAGCTGGCCAAACCAAGACATTTTCCACATGGGTCATGACACAAGAGGTATATGTAGTAGTTGTATAATGGCCCATAGTACTTATGTCCTAGACCCGTACGAGTTTGTCAGGAGGGGATAACAAGGGTTGTGGTACTCCGATTCATCACGAAGTCGAAAAAAACTATTGCCGGATGGCCAAATTAAGAAATTCTCCACGTGGGTCATTATATCAGAGGAAGAAATAGGAATTGCCTCTAAAATGACCCATACTACTATACCCTAGACCGTACGACCTAGTCAGCAAAGAGAAAGATGGGCACCTTTATATATCTCAAAGTCGGATTGAACTATTGACGACTTGTCAAACTAAAAGATTCTCCTCGTGGACCATGATACAGAGGTTAAGGTACTAATTACCTTTAAAATGACCAGCAAGTAAAAGTATGTTTGAATATTTTGATATACAAGAGTACTTCCCTTACCCTTTTCCTACCAATACGTACGGATCTATGATATACGATACATGGGCCTTTTTAGAGAAAACACCTACGCTAATCTTTTTGTTAGCCCACAAGGAGAATCTCTTAGTTTGGTCTTTGTGATATACAAGAGTACTTCCCTTTGCTGTTCAACAGGTACGGGTCTAGGACATAAGAACCATGGGTAATTTTCGGGGCAACATTATTCCATACATCTGATATGTTTGACAACGCAATCAGGGTTAGTGCTATGGCCCATCTTAAAGGCAATGGCTATCTCTACCTCTGCTAATATGGTCCACGTTTAGATTATCTTAGTCGGTCAGCTGGCAATATTTCATTTTGACTTCGTTGTACACCGGGATACTATATCCCCCTTTAAACCGTCTGCTGACAAATTTGCACAGGTCTAGGGCATGATTGTTATGGGCCATTTTAGAGGAAATGCCTACCTCTAACACTGGTATAATGGCCCACGTGGAGAATCTCTTAGTTTGGCCAGCCGGCAATAGTTCAGTTCGAATTCGTTGTATCCGGGATACCATATCCCCCCATTTGAACCCTCTACTGACAAATTCGTACGGATCTAGGGTATAATTTTTATGGGCCATTTTAAAGGCAATAAGTACCTCTTCCTCTGGTATCATTCCCCACGTGGAGAATCTCTTCGTTTGGCCAGCCGGTAATAGTTCATTTTCGAATTTGTGATAAACCAGGGTACCCCCTTGTCCTTTCCTGACTAACTCGTACGGGTCTAGGGCATACGTGCTCTGAGCCATTTTATAGGCAATACCAACCTCTACCTCTGGTATGATGGTTGATGTGGAGAATCTCTTAGTTTGGCCAGCCGGCAATAGTTCAGTTCGAATTCGTTGTAAACCGGAATACCATATCCCCCTTTTAACCCTCTACTGACAAACTCGTACGGGTCTAGGGTACAAGTGCTCAGAGCCATTTTAAAGGCAATAAGTACCTCTTCCTGTGGTATCATTGCCCACGTGGAGAATCTCTTCGTTTGGTCAGCCGGCAATAGTTCATTTTCGAATTTGTGATATACCAGGGTACCCCCTTATCCTTTCAAGACTAACTCGTACGGGTCTAGGGCATTAGTGCTATGGGCCATTTTATAGGCCATACCAACCTATACCTCTGGTATGATGGTCGATGTGGTGAATCTCTTATTTTGTCCAGCCGACAATAGTTCAGTTCGAATTCGTTGTAAACCGGAATACCATATCCCCCCTTTTAACCCTCTACTGACAAACTCGTATGGGTCTAGGGTATAAGTGCTATGGGCCATTTTAAAGCCAATAAGAACCTCTTCCTCTGGTATTATTGCCCACGTGGAGAATCTCTTCGTTTTGGCCAGCCGGCAATAGTTCATTTTCGAATTTGTGATATACCAGGGTAGCCCCCTTATCCTTTTCTGACTAACTCTTACGGGTCTAGGGCATAAGTGCTATGGGCCATTTTAGAGGCAATACTAACCTCTGCCTCTGGTATAATGGCCGATGTGGAGAATCTCTTAGTTTGGCCAGCCGGCAATAGTTCAGTTCGAATTCGTTGTAAACCGGAATACCATATCCCCCTTTTAACCCTCTACTGACAAACTCGTACGGGTCTAGGGTACAAGTGCTCAGAGCCATTTTAAAGGCAATAAGTACCTCTTCCTGTGGTATCATTGCCCACGTGGAGAATCTCTTCGTTTGGTCAGCCGGCAATAGTTCATTTTCGAATTTGTGATATACCAGGGTACCCCCTTATCCTTTCAAGACTAACTCGTACGGGTCTAGGGCATTAGTGCTATGGGCCATTTTATAGGCCATACCAACCTCTACCTCTGGTATGATGGTCGATGTGGTGAATCTCTTATTTTGTCCAGCCAACAATAGTTCAGTTCGAATTCGTTGTAAACCGGAATACCATATCCCCCCTTTTAACCCTCTACTGACAAACTCGTATGGGTCTAGGGTATAAGTGCTATGGGCCATTTTAAAGCCAATAAGAACCTCTTCCTCTGGTATTATTGCCCACGTGGAGAATCTCTTCGTTTTGGCCAGCCGGCAATAGTTCATTTTCGAATTTGTGATATACCAGGGTAGCCCCCTTATCCTTTTCTGACTAACTCTTACGGGTCTAGGGCATAAGTGCTATGGGCCATTTTAGAGGCAATACTAACCTCTGCCTCTGGTATAATGGCCGATGTGGAGAATCTCTTAGTTTGGCCAGCCGGCAATAGTTCAGTTCGAATTCGTTGTATCCGGGATACCATATCCCCCCTTTGAACCCTCTACTGACAAACTCGTACGGGTCTAGGGTATAAGTGCTATGGGCCATTTTAAAGGCAATAAGTACCTCTTCCTCTGGTATCATTGCCCACGTGGAGAATCTCTTCGTTTGGCCAGCCGGCAATAGTTCATTTTCGAATTTGTGATATACCAGGGTACCCCCCTTATCATTTTCTGACTAACTCGTACGGGTCTAGGGCATAAGTGCTATGGGCCATTTTAGAGGCAATACCAACCTCTACCTCTGGTATAATGGCCGATGTGGAGAATCTCTTAGTTTGGCCAGCCGGCAATAGTTCAGTTCGAATTCGTTGTATCCGGGATACCATATCCTCCCTTTGAACCCTCTACTGACAAACTCGTACGGGTCTAGAGTATAAGTGCTATGGGCCATTTTAAAGGCAATAAGTACCTCTTCCTGTGGTATCATTGCCCACGTGGAGAATCTCTTCGTTTGGCCAGCCGGCAATAGTTCATTTTCGAATTTGTGATATACCAGGGTACCCCCCTTATCCTTTTCTGACTAACTCGTACGGGTCTAGGGCATAAGTGCTATGGGCCATTTTAGAGGCAATACCAACCTCTACCTCTGGTATAATGGCCGATGTGGAGAGTCTCTTAGTTTGGCCAGCCGGCAATAGTTCAGTTCGAATTCGTTGTATCCGGGATACCATATCCTCCCTTTGAACCCTCTACTGACAAACTCGTACGGGTCTAGGGTATAAGTGCTATGGGCCATTTTAAAGGCAATAAATACCTCTTCCTGTGGTATCATTGCCCACGTGGAGAATCTCTTCGTTTGGCCAGCCGGCAATAGTTCATTTTCGAATTTGTGATATACCAGGGTACCCCCCTTATCCTTTTCTGACTAACTCGTACGGGTCTAGGGCATAAGTGCTATGGGCCATTTTAGAGGCAATACCAACCTCTACCTCTGGTATAATGGCCGATGTGGAGAATCTCTTAGTTTGGCCAGCCGGCAATAGTTCAGTTCGAATTCGTTGTATCCGGGATACCATATCCTCCCTTTGAACCCTCTACTGACAAACTCGTACGGGTCTAGGGTATAAGTGCTATGGGCCATTTTAAAGGCAATAAATACTTCTTCCTGTGGTATCATTGCCCACGTGGAGAATCTCTTCGTTTGGCCAGCCGGCAATAGTTCATTTTCGAATTTGTGATATACCAGGGTACCCCCCTTATCCTTTTCTGACTAACTCGTACGGGTCTAGGGCATAAGTGCTATGGGCCATTTTAGAGGCAATACCAACCTCTACCTCTGGTATAATGGCCGATGTGGAGAATCTCTTAGTTTGGCCAGCCGGCAATAGTTCAGTTCGAATTCGTTGTATCCGGGATACCATATCCTCCCTTTGAACCCTCTACTGACAAACTCGTACGGGTCTAGGGTATAAGTGCTATGGGCCATTTTAAAGGCAATAAATACCTCTTCCTGTGGTATCATTGCCCACGTGGAGAATCTCTTCGTTTGGCCAGCCGGCAATAGTTCATTTTCGAATTTGTGATATACCAGGGTACCCCCCTTATCCTTTTCTGACTAACTCGTACGGGTCTAGGGCATAAGTGCTATGGGCCATTTTAGAGGCAATACCAACCTCTACCTCTGGTATAATGGCCGATGTGGAGAATCTCTTAGTTTGGCCAGCCGGCAATAGTTCAGTTCGAATTCGTTGTATCCGGGATACCATATCCCCCCTTTGAACCCTCTACTGACAAACTCGTACGGGTCTAGGGTATAAGTGCTATGGGCCATTTTAAAGGCAATAAGTACCTCTTCCTGTGGTATCATTGCCCACGTGGAGAATCTCTTCGTTTGGCCAGCCGGCAATAGTTCATTTTCGAATTTGTGATATCCTTTTCTGACTAACTCGTACGGGTATAGGGCATAAGTGCTATGGGCCATTTTAGAGGCAATTAAATGGACTGGTAATGTTGAGATTAAAGACTCTTATTGATCTCCGTAATTTTGAAGAATTATATCATTGAAATAGTAATTGACAGTTTCTATTTTTCTGTTTATTATATTCCTTCAATAAACTATGTTTCTTGTTTTTCTGATCTTTTTAATTGTGTGATACTATCGTATGTATTGTATATTTTAGTTTTAGAATTGGACTATATTTGTAGACAACGAACAGATTATGGAATGCCCATATGACAATTAATTCCATTTAATTACCCTATATTTAATCATCTTGTTTTAATTACTATAGTTTACATTGATTCAATAATAACAACATTTTAATGTTCATAATTGTTTTGTGTTGTGTGAGGCAATGCAATTAAACTTTTCATTTACTTTCATTTTAAATGACGCGGACCTTGCAGAAGACACGTATTGGCTTACTATTTCCTAATTACTTTATATTGCTATAAATAGCATAACCATATTGGATATTAACAGCAAAAGTTATTTTATTGTCACAATCTAATAACTACCCAAAACATTTCATCGAAAGCGGTTTTGATCTCATGAATATTATTGACGGCTAGCCTCATGAATATTAACGCCGGCTAGATCCACACTAGTAAAAATAGCCATCTGGTAAAGAATATTTGTATATGGCTTAAATATGTTTTTACTGTGAACCGAGATATCCGGGCTGTAAATTTTTCGAAATGTGCGTTCTTAACAATACTGACTTTCAAAGGTTAGAAGTTTTTCCTGTTATACCTAACCAACTTGCTGATTTATATTCTAATTAATTTACATTTGCACTAGAAATAAATAAAGATGCAACGCTTCGAAGGAGCGGCTCGTTTACAGTCGGAACACTTTGTTAAGTTATGTATCAAAGCAATTCTAAAAATTTAAGAATCACCACTTAATCCATTTAGCTATCAGATGACAAATACATAATTTACAAAAGTAAAGACCGTGAAAGTATAGAGAAGAAAACTATACCTTTGATTCGGTAAACCGCTTTTTTTTATTCTGTTATAAATGATTATATCATCACATAATTGTCTCTTATTTTAAATGAATTAGCTCTCGCCGCAATATAGCCTTTTTATGCTAAGGCAGCGTAAGACAAACACTAATCAGTCAATCTTATTGTAAATATTTAGAACATAGGTATTCTCAAACCGTTTTTCTCGCATAACTTCTTGTGATTTAAAAAAAACTTATGAAGCGACATCCTTGTGCACATCACGTGTTTATGGGTTAAGAAACCATCGACTGGTATGCTTTGGACCAAAAGTTTTGTATAAATAAATGTTAAAAAATAAACTAGTTAACTGGCATGGAGAATCAATTCTTCATTTAAATATTTTGGATTGCGCAATTCAAACTATCTTGTCAACGTGACAAATGTCGAAAATTGTGCATTGTTTTTGTTGTGTGATTCTCATCGATCCAGCATCGATCTATTAACCGGCAGAAACAATTTTGTCCAGTAGAGGCGAAACATACCGAAGGGATATTCAAGCTCTTAAGTCGAAATTATACTAACAAGGACATGACAAAGAGCGTCTTCGTTTGCTGTACGGGATGTATAGATACGCAACCACTTGGTTATAAAATATACCCTTATTTGCCCGTGGCAAACCAAACATCTTGCCTTCATCTCGGGCGGTTCTTATTACATGACCTATCTATTGTATGTATTGATGATTTTTTTCTCGTCCTGAGCATCCAAGAAACTTTTGCCAATGGACGGTCAGCAATCAATAATCAATCGATCAATCACTCATTTTATTTGGGTTTTATAAGTGAAGATAATTTAACGACATAATCGTTAACCAAAAATAGGACCAAGCGCGATAACTCTACTTAACAACATGAAATAGGTCGCACTCGCCAACTGTCCAACACATCGATATATAAACCTATCGAAAACCAGGCCTGACAGAACTCACTACTTTTTGAAATGTTATAACTTGTGTACCAATGATGCAACTCCGCCAGGCAATTTGTCTGTAAACACTGTTTTGGTGCTGTTTTGGCCTTATTGTTTGTTTTAAAAAGCTCTTCATGCTCTTGTTTGTCATGTTAATAAATTTCGTTTTTCAATCTTGTGTTTTCTATTATATAAGTTACGGCATTTCAATAAGAATTTGTATCTTATCTTTTTACCGATGTGCGTGTGTTTGGTTTAAATTTCCAGAGATTTCCATTGCAGCTCAAAAGAAGAAACATCGTTCATAATGAATGTTGTATCATGATCTGATAGCATTACCAGTTATATAAAGATAAGTTACGGCGGTTGAGTTAACGAAAATAGTAATAAAAAGACAACTGCGATAGTCCATTTTTCGTCAGTTTTAGTTGTTTAAATTGATATTTGTCGAACAAAGCTGCAGAACTCAAGAAGCATTGAGAAGTCTTGGTAAAAGCTGTAATATTTATGCTTTAATACTATGGTTGTTGTTATAACCTCGTTATAACCAATACAAAAAAAAATGAAAATAATATACTGTCTTTTGGCATGTTTGGTGTCTGTATGCTTTTTGGTGTTTTCTTGAAACATATGACTTGGCTCTGTACTTGTACATCCCGTTATTTTGCTATTGTGAAACAATTTTGTATTCGTGTCTTTCATTTTTGCTAATCTTCGTTTACTATATGCCTTTTTATGGTTCTTTGATACATATATGACGTGGCTCTGTACTTATACATCCCGACATTGTGTTATTGTACAATGGCACATTTGTGTATTTCTTGTCTTTATTTTTTGTTAATATGTTTGGTCTATATGCCAGTGGCAAATATTTCTTACAGGAAGGTTGGAAACTATGTTTACAATTCATTCCCGATTGTCACGTTAAAATTATTACTGAAAGACAATTTGTATCGGCATATATAACTGTAACATTCTGTTTAATAATATTATACAATTACAAAACAGGTATAAAAGTAGTAAGAGTTGCCTCTCTTAGCCTTTATAGTCTCTATATTTTATCTATATGTATGACAAATTTGAAACATAACAAAAGGAGAGACATAAAATTATCAACAGTATACATTGAAAAAAGGAATTACTGCATGACATATATTATGCTGAAGTTTGGCATAATGTCGGCTTTGAAGACATTTAGAACTCGTTCAACAAAATCTGAATATCGACTAAGTGACATTTGTAGCATTTATACCATTCTCAATTTTATTTCCATCGATGCAATCAATTTGAGTCTTGGAACAATAAACATGATAAATGTATCTGATTGCACGTAAAAAGCGGCGCTAAAGTATTTGTTTTACTATAAGTGGCGATTTCTCGAAACCCGCCGCCGTATATACAATTCCTTGATTATTAGTCTCACTTGTGATTTTTTTTGTAGCCAAATTTTTATTTCCCGCTTCTAGTTATCTGAAAAATAATAAGCTCTTTGTAGGTGATGTTATCAAGTATATTCTTCGTATTTTATGCTGTCGTATTATCGAAACTTGTCTTTTCAAATATATTTTGATCATCGAAAGCCTGAGAATTATCTAATTACACGGTGATGCTAGAAATAAATAAACAACGATCGAAAAATTATAAATCGATGAAGAATTTGAGAAAATGATTCATGAATTTGACTAATTTGTTTTTGTTGGTGTCATAAATCACGTGATTTCCAAAACTAAACTTTATATACCAAACGGTTGAATTATATATATATTTAAAAAAAAAAATAGTTGACGAAGTTTTAAGTATCTATTAGTATGTCATTCAATCAAAACATTGATCATTTTTACGTTATTAAAACTTTAAATCCAAATTTCTATGATTTTTACAGACCATTCGTGATTCTACAGATGTTTTGACACATAAAAGGTGACTGGTGAATAGAAATGTGGTACCTTTAGGTCTTCTTCCGACCGGTAGAGTAAAACCTTTGTCAAAGGCGGGTGTCCAATGGTTTTGTAGGATGTATAAATACACAATTATCATTCTCGATCAGAATGGGGATCGTTAAATGGTATAACTAGTGTATAGAGTGTCACGCTCTCTGTACGACTTAAGAACCCTTGTAACAATCATTTAGGGGTCTGTTTTTGGCGTAGTGGAAAGACTGAAATTCTTTTCCTCTCCATAAACCATTATTTTCCAGTGGCAGTCAAAACTTCCAGACCTTCATCCAGGTCGACACCATTACATAACCTATTTATTGTATGAATTGTTCATGTGTTATCATCCTGAAAATGCATGAAATATTTGCTACTGGATATATAGCAGACATCACATATCAATATATTCCTGTTTTAGATATATTTAGAATGAAATTCAAAACAGTGTGGCTGTGGCCATTGATTGACACATTAAATTCATCCATTGACTGGGACAATTTACGAGAACGTGTGTCTGTAACAACCACTGTTCACGACGTACCTACGATAGACATTTAAACTGTGGAGTCACCAAAGGTTTCTTAACGCCTTTAATTATAAAATAATTCGAAAAATTGATCAGGAATAACCTTTATGTTTTGATTTATACAATTGATATAAATCAAAACATCGTGTTATTCCTGATTAATTTTTCGAATTACTTTAATAAGGTGTTGAGGACCTTTGGTGACCCCATAGTTTAAGTGTCTTTAAAAAGTACATAGTGAGCAGTGGTCGTTACATACAAACGTTCACCTAAATTGCCCCAGTCAATGGATGAATTCAATGTGTCAATCAATGGCCACAGCCACACTGTTTTGAATTTCATTCTATCGTTGCCTTACTGTTCAGCTCCTCGAATCAAATTCAATTTTAATGGAACAATTTATTCTTAAATCATTTTACATTTTTGTCTATGGTTTATACCTTAAGGTGCCGCAAATTAAATTTAGTATCTTGTAGTTTTGAATCGAATATGTAACATCCACATATTTGCAAATTTTCAGTATTACTTTCACAGAATGTGTAATTTAAATCATTTTAGATTTTCAACTGGTAAAAATATATTTTTAGGTGTATCGAATTGAAATTAGTCTCGTGTATAATTTACAATTGGAATTTACGTCATGTCCACACATAAACATGTTTTAGTTTTAATATCACGCAAATTAAGGTTGACTTTCCACTTAGATCATCAAATTTTATTTCAATGGAAAATGCAATTTATTATTAAATTATTTTTTTCTATTGCTTATATTGCAAGTTGCATCAAATTGATTTTAGTATCTTGTAATTTTCCTTTGAATTTATGTAATACTCACACACTCACGAGTTTTCAGTATATATGTATATCACAAAATTTATTGTTGCATTACTGCTTTAGTTCCTCAAATTCAAATTTATTGTTTTAGTTTAATCGCTTAATATTCTAAGGTGCATCGACTTCAAGTTAGTATCTTGTAGTTTTTTTTTTTATCGAATTTATGATATATCTACACATTTAAAAGTCCTTGTATTACTTTCACTACAATTGTTGTTAATACCTTGCTGCCTTCATGTAGCTCCTCATATTTTATTTCAATGGATCAATTTTTCTTAAAATCATTTTAGATTTTTCAACGGCTTATTATGTAAGGTGCCTCGAATTTGTTCTAGTATCTTGTAAGTTAGCATCGAATTTACATAATCTCCACACATTTACAAGTTATTAGTGTTTCTTTCATATTGACATCTCAATTTGTTATATTTGTATTACCCGCAAGGATTTTGTCATATTCAGGTGATACTTAACATGGATATTTCAGGGTACATTTCTGTGTTTAAAAACTATTTTCATAAACATAAAATCGTATGGCAATACTAGTATGATTGCATGCCAAGTAGACAACAATGCGCCAGAGGCCAAATGACAAAAAAGTAAGACACGATAGGTCAGCAAGCGACCGTCAACAATGAGCAAGGCCAATACAAAATTTTCAGCTAGTATACCAAAATGTCTCGACCGGATAAAATGTGGAACAATTCAAACGAAAAAACTTTTAGTGTTTTATGACAAGTATAAATATATATTGTTGTAAGTTTTTTTTTCATATTAAAATTAATTGCGCTTTCGCCTGTTTTGTAGCTATTGTTTTCTTTTTGTCATGTGTATCCTTGCTACCTAGCTGCCTTCAACAATGAGCAAGCCGGTACTGAAAAGCCAGCTTATATTCAAAGGCCCCAGAATGAAAAATGAAAACGGTTCAGTAGCCGGAATTATGCTAAAATATGATTTTTAAATGTGTTGTGTTCTTATGGCAAACACTATTGTCATAAAAGAAATCCGATTTTGATGACAAACCTTTTTTGTTTAATTTATTTACATTTCTATTTTCGGAGAGATTATTAAGAGAGGACAAATTGTAATTATGCTTGCCTTTTTGATGAAAATCAACTTAGATTGTCCTTTTGTTGACTTTTGTGTTTCGAGTGTCGTTGGCTTGCTGTCTCATTGAACTACAATGAAGCATCATCTTCTTTTCTGCAGCAAATTGTTGGTTAAAATATAAACCTGGTTTTATAGCTAGCTAAAAGTGCATACACGTAAGAGAATAAAGAACATCCTTGTCATATTGGACTTTTTCTATTGTTCATATTGAAAATAATAATATGTTTTAAAATTGTGTAAATTTTATTTAAAGGAAAAGGGTAAAAATTGCGAATTTCAAACAAAACTCGATAGTCGAACTAAAGGATAAACAATACCATAGCTTAAATAGAAAGCAGCATAAGGAAAACCATAAATCCGATCTCACAAATATCAAAAACTAAAAGTAGTTAAATCGTGAACCCCGTTATGGAATTTGGATCTGACACGCAGGTCTATATGCTGAATACAGCTTTTCTAACTGCGCTTCAGCATAAAGACACAATTGATAAAAGGGGGACTACAACAGTAGATTCATTATAAAGATATGCGTTAATAATTTTAAAAAGAAGATGTGGTACATGTATGGTTGCCAATGAGACATCTCATCATTAGAGACCAAATGACACAGAAATTAACAGTTATAGGTCACCATACGGCCTTCTACAATGAGATAATCCCATACCGCAAAGTCAGCTATAAAAAGACCCGAAATAAAAATAGAAACGAAAAAAAACTCGGCCTAGTTAATGTACAAAAATAAAATGAACGAAAAACAAATATGTAACACGGATACAACGACAAACACTGAATTACAGGCTCCTGACATGGGATATGCACATACATACAGAATAAGACAACTTGACATATCTTATTTCATATACAAGGGAATGTCAGATACTAGAGTACATAACGTACTTCTTTTTTATTCATTTTTTTTAAAGTTTGTATTTATAGTATTTGTAAATTTTGAAAGTAGTTCTTCAACTATTAAATTACTACCAAGTCAGTAATGTGAGCTGTTAAGTCACTTTGTTCCCTTAGTTGATTCGATAAATAAAATTGAGAATGGAAATGGGTAATATGTCAAAGACACAACAACCCAACCAAAGAGCAGAAAACAGCCGAATACCACCAATGGGTCTTCAATACAGCGCAAAAATGTGGCGGGGATGAACATTTTTAAGTTCACAACCCTCCCCTAAACCTCTAGCCAATGTAGAAACAATACGCACAGTAAAACTCATTTTAAAAGAAGTCCAAGTCCAATGTCAGAATAGGTATCAAAAGGAACTAAACAAAATGACAATAATACATAAATTAACAAAGGACTACTAGCAGTTACTGACATACCAGCTCCATTACTTAGTAACTCAATTACTTAATAAACTGATTGGAATATTATGTTCTGTCATATGAATTTCAAGCACAATCCTTTCAATTTGGGGGCTAGTATCCTGCCATCATGAAATATATGAGAATAATATAACCCGTATCATGCCAACAACTGGTTTTAGAATAAATATGCTTATTTCAGATGCAAAGATCCTATAAGTGAATCAATATTAAAGCCAAAATATGCCATCTTTAATGACCTGATAACAGTATTGTAACTATATCCCTTCTTAATAAGTCTGTTTAAAGTTTTTTTTAGCTTTTGAGGTGAATGCCGACATGTTAGTGCTTTGTAAAGAATTTTACCATAAAAATGAATTTATATATATATACCTGAATGCTTTCTTGATTTGTCAGTCATTCCGGATTTTTTGTTTTTGGAAATACATTTGAGTTCAGTTCATTTGAAAATATTTATTTTAACTAAACTGCGCTTCATATTAAATACGTGATTGTATTCAATACACACATTTAAAGGGTACACAATGTTGTCATATAAGCACTGTAACTTAATAAAAGGACTTCTTCCAATTTCATAGCATAAACACGTGATTTTCTAAATGCTTGTTATGATATGATTGAAACTGAACTGAACTTAAAAGAAAACATGCCCTGGCTAGGAATGCAGACTAAAGAACAACATTCTTAACGATTAATAGAACGGTTTGCACTTCCTTTTCATATGAAAGAGCCATCAGCATTATTAATTTAGATACATAACATTACAGGGAGATAACTCTATAAAAGTTCGATATATATATATATATATATACAACTCGTCTAAACATCAACCCAACAATGTTAGATCTGTAAATTTGCTTTCGCAAACTTTTGGTTCTTCCCTCGCCGGGATTCGAACCCATGCTACTGTGATATCGTGACACCAAATCGCCTGCACTGCAGCCGTCCCGCTAGACCACACGACCACCTGGACTCTCAAAAAAAGAGCTTTCGGTGGGCATGTGTTACCTTTCCACGTCAGTTTTAATCTAGCGGCGTACTACAGTACATGATATATAAGGCATGAAGATGTTATTGTTACAGATCAGCTAAATTATCTATAGTAAAGGATCCTACAAATTAATGTAAGATACAGTCACAGAAAATAATTATATTCATAAGTACGTCTGAGTCAGTGACAACCCTACAACAGATGTCCGATGGATACATCTGTTGTAGGGTTATATATATATATATATATATATATATATATGTACGTCTGAGTCAGTGACAACCCTACAACAGATGTATCCATCGGATCGCCATCAATGATGGTGATACATGGCTGTATATATATATATATATATATATATATATATCAAATGTTTAAATCCTGTTCTTTTGTTAAAGAAATACTCAGCTTCTCAATGGTCAAAATAAGTGTTTGCCAAACAGCTATATATCTAATGACATTTTTCGATCAAGTTTGTGGTTAAAGTATTATGAACTTTTTCTTTGTTTACCAAAGGGTCAAAGCAAATATTTTGTCAAAACTTAATGAAAATCAAACAGTCAAATTAATCTGAGTCAATGTGTTTGTTATCCCCTTATTTAAAAACAAAATGTTTAGACTAGAAAAACACGTACAAAACGTCTTTAAGTTTGCATTTCAATACTGATTAGACTGCATATTTAGGCGGTAAATGATTCGTAATGCATTACTAATTACTAACGACCTGACTTAATATTTTATAAGAAGGTGTTAATATTTATGTAATTGAAGATGACGAAAAAACATACCCGGAGAAAATCTATGATTAATTGAATGCTATTGGCGATAAAAATCTTGTACATATCGTTAACTGTCCATATCTCAAATCATCAAATTGTCACATTTTCTGACAGTTGTGACGTGTTTCTTCCCATACAAACATATTACACATCATTTTAACCCAAAATCGGTATATAAGCTAATCAAGGTATTTCTTCATTCATTTTCAATTTTCGTAGAAACATGATACCCATTTTCGTTTTTGTCTATTGCATTTGTGGCTTAAATGCACAGCAATTTGGACAACAAGGACAGTTTCCAGGCCAACAAGGACAATTTCCAGGTCAACAATTTGGACAACAAGGTCAATTTCAAAATCAGCAATTTGGACAGCAAGGACAATTTCCTGGCCAGCAATTTGGTCAACAAGGACAGTTTCCTAATCAATTTGGCCAGCAAGGAATAATAGGCCAAAATGGATTTCAGAATCAAATTCCCGGACAGTTTGGTCAGCAAGGATTTAATGGAGTAAATAATTTTGCACAAAATCAACAGTTTATTCAGCAAAGTGTTGGTAATCCAAACAGTTGTCACGTAAGGTACGTAACCTATCATTGTAGTCCTGTAAAAGTAAACGAAGTCCGACTTTTTTCATGATACTTGTTTGTCATAAGATGTACTTTTTTTTTTTTATATTTTTGCAACATAAAAGCCAATAGGATAACGCGAAACTGAAACTGTTTGAAAAAAAAACGATTCAAGTTTCCCTAGTAAAATTATTCAGTTTTTCTTTTAATTGATTTTATGACTGTTTTGAGGACTACGTCCTTTCCAAACTTTTCTTATGATCATGTTTTCCCTTCTTTATGAAAACGATAACACTTTATATAACTTTACTTTTTTTAAAACAAAGGTTCTGTATACCTATTTGTGTTTAATTATGTCACCAATACACTACAAACTAGTATTTTGACCCTTAGATGTTTTCAACATCTATGTTGATACATAAATAGAATTACAACAGCAGTAAGAATTGCCACAATATCTAAGATGTTTTTTTCAAGGCTAATATATTCTTAGTGTAATTTAAATTAATAGAAAATGTTAGAATCTTCATTAAAAAAAATAGTTTTCTGCTGTTCCTTCCAAAAAATATTCAAAAGAACTAGAAAAAGATATAAGACATGGTTTGTTTATTCCAGTAAATTGTAGTTTAGTCATAATAGTTTATTATTAATTATTGTCAAACAGTAGTACCTTTTACAATTTTATGATTATTTTTGTCAGGAGAAAGTTATTATTATTTACCATTTTTTTCTGATAATTTAAGAGGAAATAATTGTGACAGGACTGGGGGCCTTCAAATCAATGCCAAAACAAACAAGATTACATGTATCATAACCCGAATAATTCAGTTTTTATATTCCGCTGATTTATCATTACTCTTTGAAGGAGCGATCTATTACGGGGATGGACTGCATTTTTCGGGTGAAGACTATCATTGAAAACTAAACAAAATGACTACGAAAGAAACAAAAAATTAAATGAATATAGTTATATAATGTATTGTTATATTACAGAGGATGTGGAATTGGACAACAATGTGTTTACAGAAGTAACGTGGGTCTGCCTTATATATGTCCTACATGGATTCCAGTCCTCCCATGTCAATGTATTCCTGGTAAGTCAGATTTATTCATTATTTTGTTATGATCAACACGACGGGTTCCACATGTGGAACAGGATCTGCGTACCCTTCAGGAGCACCTGAGATCACCGCCAGTTTTTGGTGGAGTTCGTTTTGCTTAGTATTTTTCTATGCTGTGTTTTGTGTACTTTTGCTTGTCTGTTTGTCTTTTTCTTTTTTAGTCATAGCGTGGTCAGTTTATTTTCGATTTATGAGTTTGAATGTCCCTCTGGTATTTTTTGCCCCTCTTTTATAATATTTATAAAACCAAAAACAATGAATTGTTGATCAATTTTACGTCGTAGAAGTGGATAAGCTGAATTTATTCCGTTGAAGAAAAATATAATGCTACAGTTTATGTGAATATCACAATTGTTATAAATATTTGAATTGTCAAGAACAACTGTTATGTCAAATTAAATAAAAATGGTGAAGAACTGTATGCTGCCTTCTGTATGCCATTTTTTGCCTGTACTATTGACGTAAATACTATATCTTCAAGTGTATTTATTTCATAAATATTATGTGGACACGAATCTTACGGTCTCGGTCGACATTCTCTCATTTATATTGAAAAAGAGTTTTTAAAATTTCATTTTTTTTATGTATTATCTAATGATTACGATGCAATTGAAATGTCTTTCTACACGTTCTTCTTCTTTCTTCTCACATAAGATTTAAGACTACTTGAACATAGAATATAATAACACTTTTCTGAAGAAATACGAAAAGTGATATATTCATTCTAATGGTTTATGAAATTATCAATTTGAACCAATGTTCCTATATTTTAACAGGCTGCAGGGCCCAGAATCAGTTTATACAAGTTGGACAAACAAAACAGATCGACACCTGCGGTAATAGATGTACTTGCAATACACAAAACGGACAGGTAGGTTCATAATAAATCAATCATTTTGTCAGGTCAAAAGTACAGACTTAGCAATGATAGTGTAACAACTTAGAAGATCTCAAACGAAATGCTATACATATATTAAAATTTAATTTCAAAACTTTTTTTTATTTACCTAATTTTCAATGGAAACAAACTATTTTGTTCACTTCTCTTCTGAACCAAATTGGCTTTTCCAAAGAAATAATTTTAAATCTAACCATGAATTAAAAAAAACCCACCCTCATACCCAAACAAAATGAATGATCGGTGTCTTAGAGATACGCTACATATAGACCTAGTCCTACAAGTGTTTATGTTTATTAATATTTCGTTTCTTATTTCAGGCGTCGTGTACACAGATTGCTTGTAATCAAGCCAGCCCTGGAACACAACCACAAACTATTGGCACGATTCCAGGTGTTGTCCCAGGGGCTATTCAGGGAGGTATTCCTGGTGCTATTGGTGGTATACCTGGTGCCATTGGTGGTGTACCTGGTCAGGTCGGAGGTATACTTCCAGGTGGTATACAAGGTGGGCCACAGGTTCCAATCGGAAAGAAAAAATAAATTTAAAACAAGAACGGAAAGTACCAAGTATATCGCATAGAGTTAAATCAAAAGACTAGCCATGAGCCATGGAGTATCGGTACATAGTGTATACAGAATATATGAGCAGAGAGAATGAAAAAAAAACCCATAGTTGTATAATATGATACAAAAGTCCCATAATATAATTTGCTTTTTATACTTTCACTTTAAGTTTACTTTGTTGTATAAAGTATTGTATATATTGATAATTTGATTTTAAACAGAAAAAAACCTTGTTTTTTTTAAAACATTTTAATAAAAAAAATGTGAAATTAAGTTTTATATTTATATTGATTGATTGATATATCAAATGCGATTGATACTTCAATATGAGGTTTGAATTTAATTTAAGATTTCAACTCAAGAAATTCTGTATGGAATGGTATCGGCCGCTGGGAAAACAAATAAAAGAGTCCTGGCAAGACGATAAACACATTGACATTTATGTGTTCTTAAGGTAACCTAGCAAAAGTGTCATCTTGCTACTTGCCATCTTGTCACCTTGCCAGATCCCGCCAAATGAATATGTCTATAACACTCTCTTCCCGAACAAAACGAGTTACTTCTGGATTCTGAAACAGAACAAAGCGGATATCACCAGGAAATAACTTTCAGACGAATTTCAGCTCTTTTCATATTGTTCAAGAAAACGACAAGTGAATTCTATCTTGACTGCATGCACTAATCTCTTTTCTTAAGTTGTTATATTAGAATTGCAATTACAAGGCCATGAATTTTAAAGATATTACGTACACCTGAAATATCTCGTTTACGCGTAGAAATGATAGTAAAGTGCCATTTGTCACGTGACAAAGTTCCTCTCCATACCAATGAGAGGTTTTGCATTAACAAATGCAAACGAATGAGCTATTACCTTATTTGTTCAATAAGCTCCATTTTTTTTATTACACCCTATAATCGGTTTAACCAAAATTAATTGTTCAAATTTGAAGAGATAGATAATATCTTAGATTCTATTCGACTGAGGGTTTTTCCAGTTTATCCCTGGCTGGCCATACCAATGAAAAACATACCCTTGTTGTAATCAAACGTTTTGATTCCTTGAAGTTCTCTTCTCTTAGAACTTTTGGTCGCCCAATAAACAATAAATTCTGGTTCCCCGATAAACAATCATACATTATCCAATTACCCGTTCTTGACGGGGGTTCTACAATGACAAAAATGGTAAAAACTGCAGTTCTGTTTAAACTTGTACATTTAAAATCACGTATCTTACAACGCACGCTATTCATATCCATTCGAAACTACCAAACGCATATGAAGGTGTATGCATATGACACCTATTGCACCAAATTTTAAATGCCTGTCGCCGAAACCCAAATTCTGCTCTAATGCAATGCTTCATATGACGAGGTCTTTTAAAAAAAACCATGAAAGTTTTGTAACGTAAAGAAATAACATGAACACGATTCAAATGAGACAATAAAAATGTAAATTAAAGGTATCTTTTTTTTAAAACAGCACATAGCATGCTCACAGTACAAAAATCTGTCTACCTTTGGGTATAAATTCGTTTTTTCAAATGAATTTCGTTTTTACTATGTGAAAGTTTCTTGGATAAATCATTTAAAAAAGAACTCCGATATGTTTTAGTATCGACCGTGAACTGATTTATTCTAATAATAATCTTTATCGTCATATAAACAAATAAAAACATGTTTGTGACAGACTGAAAAAAACCGCAAAACAAAAGATAACTAAACGCTAAAGCAAAGATACAAGATTTTTTTTTTATAAAATGAGCAACTGGATAGCAGCAACTTTTCTTCTGCTTATTTGTAAGTTTTTCATAGATTTGTTTTAGTATAGAAAACAATAATAATTTTCTACTTCCATGTCTAGATTTTCCAGAGTAAGCTTGCCATTGGTGTTGGTTCTTTGTCTGCCTTTGGTGCTAACTGCCTGAAGAGCTGCCAATGACAACGAGGCAAAGCGTCAGCAATTACATTACGACTACCAGATATTGGCCGTGCCTTTATCAAAATATTATTATTATATATATATCTAGAAATAAATATTTTTTTTCTTAAAAAATTATTACTTTAGAAGATTTTGGGGACTTTTATAATTGTTTCAAATAACTACTTGTATATAGTTATCAAAGGTGCCAGGATTATAATTAAATACGCCGTATATATTAAACAAAAAACGTATTTTCTACAAATAAGTCTCGAGTCTCAACTGGAAAGGTTGCAATACTTGTGAGTTCCGGAGTCTATAAAAAAAAATAGAAAAAAATCTCCAACAATTCCATCATAGTAGATGCACAACTTGAACCAATGTGCAATCTTCCTGTTTAGTTTCAGGGATCTTGGTTGAAAACTGAAGATTGTCTTTTGAGATGATTAAACTAAACATGTACCTTCTTTCATAAATATTTCCAACAAAGGACTATCAGTGGAAAACTCGTTTGCCTCGTTTGATATCCAATAACCGATAAAGCATCAAAAAAATTCCGTTATACTCGTTCAAAATGATGACAATACTTGCAATGAGCCAAGTTTGCTTCACATTGCAAGTTGCATCGATTAACCAACAATAAAATCCCTTGCCTGACCGACGACGACTTGACAGCCAAAATTCTATAGTCAAGAAAGTGACTGAAGTTCGCGCACCTTAACTTTGTTTCAACCAAGAACAACAACGAGCCATTGTTTTAACCCAAATTAGCGGGCCGCAATTAGCCTATCTTTCGGTTACCTAAGGTCCATAGATGGCGCACCTTTTCGTTGTTTACAACCAAGAACAACAACGGAACCTTGTTTTAACTCAATTAGCCTACCTTTGTTACCGGTCCATGGATGGCACACCTTTACTCTGTCACAACCAAGAACAATTAAGAACCGTTGTATCAATGGATGGCGATAATAATTTACTCTATGCCCAAAAAATAAAATCTCATCTGGTGAAACGGATTTTCCCAATCTGCAAAAACCTTTTAAGAAAAATGCGAGACCACGAAAAGATTTGTATGGTAGGTATTTCTCAAAATCCTTAGCTAAACGGTCTCTAGTTAATAGACCAATAAAATGCCAACTGAACTTGTAAACCAATACGCATTTGTCCGATGTTTCTGACACTCCTGGTACTACCAATCATGAGTTGTAGTTTTGAAACAGCAGGCTGATATCAAGTTGAAACAAAACAAAGGATGAACTCTTTATTATAGAAGGTAAAAATATCCAAGTTGGAAAACTCAAATTAGTTTTTGGTTATTATGCTTCTATGGGCTTTAAAAGTTTATTGATGTGCTTAATTAATGACTTTTTGCATCTTATTTACATGCTTATACTTACAAAATGTAATATATAGTATGGGGTTTCGATATATTTGTAAACAAATACATGTGGTTTCTTTATTTTTTAAAAGCATAAATTCCACCGAAAAAAGACGACAGAAAGATAAAAACTGACCTTTTTAAAGCATTCATTTGCATTCTTGCATCTGGCAATAGTTATTTGGGAACAATCATAAAATAAGGCAATATTTTGATCAAAAAGAGAGAGTGGTGTACATTTTGTTCTATTTTCAGGCGTGCTTGAATTGGACTATTTCGTCTTAAAAACGTGTAAAGCAACACTATTTGATACATCATCTCGGTTCAGATTCTGTTATTTCAATAAATTTAGGCTACATTTTGATATAGTAACATAAAAAAAAATCACAGTATCAAAATATAAAATAGAATATGTGGGTCAAGTGAAATTTCTTTGTTATGAGTCATGGCAATAGATAAGTTGTGTTTGAAAAAAACAAATGTTTAATACAAATTAATAAAAAGCTCAAAACGACAGATTTACAAGGTAATCTTAAAAATGCAGATCTTTAAAAAAGGTCTTTTTCAAAGACAAAGTTCCATAACTCCTCTATGTCATTTCAGAAGTTTATATAAAAAACAACTAAACAGAGGTTATTTTCGTAGATATACCAAAGTTTCATGAAAACTGCTCAAAGACCTTTTGAGTTATTGTCAGAAAACTGCGCAGTATTCAGGTATTCGCGAATATCTAATGAAGTTTGCAGTATATCATTTTGTTCGCCCAAACTGAGTAAGATGAAGCATATATTTCTCATTAGATTACGTTTTTGTATTAATTTTAAGAAAAATACACTCATGGACGTAAATCTTACATAGATATTAAAAAAGGAGAAAAAAAAAAAGGAACTAAATTATAATTCGTCGTGTACTTTTCTATCATCAACTGGATCTAACTCTATTGATGGTATGTCTTTCAACCAAAAATTCATCACTTCTGGTCTTAGATCCTTCTTCAGTGTTGTGATTGTATCAATGTCCAAGTAATACTTCGACGTTGTGTCAAACGGTTTCCATTCGACTGGTCCCTCAGGAACACTACAAAACAAATATTTATCAATTAATTTGGCAAATTGTTGCTTTTTTGTTTGTTTATAAGTTTCTACATACTTTTTCATTCTTGACTTTCAAATGTAAAGTTTTGAGCGTCCTTGGTGATTGCAATTCCACAATGATACTAGAGGCTCTATAGAGTCTTAGTTGATCTCCTGCGTCTTTCACAATTGACACATTTTGGTAAAAACCTTTATGAAAGCGGAATAACAGCATTAAGAGTAAACTAACAGTTTTAGTGATGTTAAAAGTCTTGGAGATCTTCTCCTGTTGATCATATTACTTTTTGTTTTATTGGTCATGATCTTTTATAGCTTACAAAATAATAGAGGAAAATGTAAAAAAGACAAATTATCATAAAAGAGCAGTAACCCTAACACTGAGGTGACTTATTAATAAGATATCCGCCCCGATGTGTGGATCTTATCTTGTTAATAATTTTTTACTAGGTCATCGGAAATTTAAAAAAAAATTAAATGCCCCAGCGATGAATTTTGGTTGAATTTGGTATAGTAGTTTCGGAATTGTTACGACGACGGACACCAAGTGACCAGGGGCCGGTAACAAGAAATTTTATTAAGACAGGTCGTAAGTATTGAATTAAGGGGAAGATAAGATAATTCTAAGATCATTGAATGATTGTAAATCAAAGCTCCCTCAGGTTGTTCGTAGATCGGTCTTATTTCCCCCTCAAGTTGAATCGTAATAGTTTTCAAGTTACGAGTTCTTAATAATTTTCTGGCGTCTCCGATTTTGGTTCCTCGCAAAGAAATTAGAATCACCTTACATGAATCATAAAAACGTTTTAATGAACGATAAAATGCGCATAACAATCAACTACCCATTTAACCTAAGGAAAACAATTCTGGCCTCAGACCACCATTATTCTTCCACTTTGCTACAATGCTTTTTTTTTTTTTTTTTTTTTTTTTTATAAAAGTCAAATTGAATTAAACAAAATTTCACCGCTTCAAACATGAAATTAATTTAACTGCTTATAGACCATAATTATTTTAATAAAAATATGCTTGTCTGAGGACAATCCATCTGGGTTTTCTTTTAAGTGCCCTATTATTCACCAGGCCAATGGTAGGATTTGAATCTTGTATATGACGTAGGCTTATTTTTCTGTACTACTTTTATTTCGGTCAAATCACTACTATAATGATTTACTTTTATAAATTGTTATTTGGATGGAGAGTTATCTCATTGGCACTCATACCACATCTTCCTATATCTTTTCACTTTAAACAATATTTTTTTCTTCACATCATTTTGAAAGCCTTCTTACAACAAAAAAAAAATCTCAAAAATACTGAACTCCGAGGAAAATTCATAACGGAAAGTCCCTAACCAAATGGCAAAATCAAATGATAAAACACTTCAAACGAGTTTTGTAAACAGGAAATTTATAAAAATGACCACATAATTGATATTCATGTCAACACTGAAGTGCTGACAACTGGGCTGGTGATACCAAAACAGACACAATAGACAAAAATTTCAAAAATAGGTGTATAACAGCAACACGAAACCCACTAAAAACTGGGGATGATTTCAGATGATCCGTAAGGGTAAGCAGACCCTGCTCCATGTGTGGCGCCCATCGTGTTGCTCATTATATTACGAAGCCGGGAAATAGTCCAATTCGTTGGGTCACATTCGTGAAAAGGGAATGGGACTGTAGTTACGAGATAATGAACATATCCGATATCATCTGTATAACGGATATTCCATAACGGTCAACCAACTCATGATGGCTTCCGTAAAATTTAAGAAGAAATGATTTAAACTTCATCGAACTCTTGGTTTAAAATTGAAAAAGGTCACAAATTCCTCCTTGCTCCTTACACTTCTCTCAACAAGCCAAAATTGTAACGATTTACAATAAAGAGAAACTACCATCCTCCACACACATGGCAAAGAAAACAGATATATAATTTCCTATTCAGAAGAATTAATAATTAGAATAAAAAGTTCTAAGGTTCATGTATTAACGTTTTAAAGCAACTTGTTCTATTATTAACAAGTGAATGTACAGCTAAGAGTAGTCGGGACCACTCTTACAAAAAATATCAAGTGAAGCTATTGCGAATTGTTCTTGGTACACCCCTAAGTTGCTAAGTTTGTTTTAAGAACACTTAATAACTGACCAAAATTTAAGAATTATTTTGTGTTACTGGAATTAGTAAGATCGCTTTAAGGTAGACGTAAGAATCGTTCTTAAATCATGCACTTTTTCAAAACATTAAGGGCTGTCAATCATTATAAGATAGGTCTGAGGTTGGGTCTTGTTACATTCTTAAATCTTAAGACGCCATATAGACGTTCGTAAGACATAAGAATGCTTCTTGTTACCGGCCCCAGGTCGGTAAATGATACAGCTTTTATTCCACAGTGAACTTTTGACGAAAGTTTACATGCAATCTATTTTTCACGAAGTCAATTAAAATATGTATGTCATAAAACTATATATTTCCTTCACGTGCTACTTTTTGAAAAAATTGGGTAGACATTTACTTAAAATTTCGGTTTCTTGGACATATCAATCCTTTTGAAAGACATACTTAACTTTTTTCCTACAAAAGATAAACGCTGGCGGATTTTTGTAAAATAATATAGAATATCTTTCCGCCATAAGTATGCTTTGAAATTTGTGTAAATTCTTTTGAATTTATTAATTTTCATCGCATTTTCATGATTTTAGTCATAGAACGACTTTTTTTCTGTAAAATTTTCTAATTAAAAAAATCATCGGTGAATTTTGTTTACACCAATCAGCAATAGACTAATTGGTGTAAACAAATAAATTGGGAGAGATCAGTTTGCGCCAAAAATAAGTCCTTTTGCGCCACAACTTTTTTTCTCCAATGCTACGTTTGCGCCACCTGTTTTAAAATTACATGGTATCATTTGCGCCAAAAATAAAACATACGATTGCGCCAATTAGAAGAAAAATGACGTCCCTCCTCCTTTATTAGGACTTTGAACCGGCAGTTTATACATGGCAAATGTTTCCTTTTCTGAAACATACTTTCTTCTTACTGCTGCTGCATGGGTACAATGTATGTAGTAGCTTGTGACTTCCCTTTATTGTCCAAAAAGACAATTATTGAAGGATTAAATGCATAAAACCGTTCATAATAATTACTGGGGAATGCTTCAGCTCCATTACTGGTACGTCTTGCGGTCGATAGAGTTTCAGTCCATATGGATGGTGGAAACAAATCACTGTGTTATCAACATATGTGGTTAAACATAATCAGCAAAAAGTTTCATTTTCTTCTCTTTTGCATAACTTGAATTAAATATTAAGCAGAGCAATAAGTTTTCTTCTCTCTATGTATATGGACTGTCTGGTGCATTTCAAGTCATTTCTCTCCAGCTGCTCATCTTCATGGTGCAATATCTCTGAACATATGATACTTTTTAAGCAAAAATGAGAATAAATAGATAGATATGTGTACAGGTAAATTGGCGCAAATGAGTTCCGAAAATTGGCGCAATTGATACATTTGGAAAACTATATTTGGCGCAATTGATACATTTGGAAAACTATATTTGGCGCAAATGATACCCCTGAAAAACAGTAATTGGCGCAAAAGGACTGCTGCCAATAAATTATAGATTAGATATATTTGGTTAGTATACCTTCGTGCATAATCATGGCAAATGTCATTTTTAAAAAGAGGGGTCTATGAAATCCTTAATCATGTTAATGCTCGTGAACTTCTTACTTTTTTGGGTCTTTTTAACTTTTGTTGATTAGAACGCGCGTCACGTGCAAATACAAATATGAATAGTTTAGTTTCGTTTATTGTTTTGTAAACACTATAAAACGACGAAGAGTAAACACTATGTAGATCATAAGGTGGTACCAAACACCTCGACTAAAATAATTTGGCTCGTTTAATTTTCATAAAATTTTGACAAAATATTCACTTTGATCCTTTGACACAAATATAAACTTTTGTCAAACTACTTTATATCACATGAAAATTTTCCGATAAAGTAACTACACACTTTATCAGATAGTTTCAATTTGATACATATTGCAGTTTGACAAACACTATTTTTTATCATAAAGAAACTTAAAATTTTCCTCAACAATAGAATGTGAAACGTTCATCTGAATTTACAAAATTTATTTCCCTTTGGTGTTATGTACGACCATGATGCGTTATTATCTTACCCTTTTCTGGCGAAGGATGTCCAATATCCAATTATCTCATTAGCGATTTGCTGTTCTTCTGGAGTAAATGCAGTACTATTCATAGACGGCAATAATACTTTAATATCAAACATGAACTGTATTTCTTCTCCATGGCCAGATCCCTTACCCCATTTCGGTGCAAACCCCATTATGGGTTTTTCTTTCGAAAAGAGGTACTGATATTTCTTGCCTTCAAAGGATACATGATAATCAAGCATTCTTTTGATAGTATATCCAAAACAGGAATCGGCAATGAATTCGCTTGCTTTCTGACTCTGTTCATCAGTAGAAGTCGTCTCTGATGTGTAAAATTTACAAATCTTGTCTTTAACTTCAGAATCGTTATTGTAAAATTTTTCTACGAAAGGCTCAATCATTCCCTTACAAATAAATTTGAGTGGGATACTTTCAGAAACATTGAAACCAAAGTTTTCTTGAAGTTTTGGGAGTATTCCCATTGCCATCATTAGACCCTCGTTTGAGGTAAAACCTGCGATTAGGTCCAAAGACCCGTAAAATTGGGCAACATCCGACTTTTCATCCTTTAAACTTCGCAGGGGGTGATCCGGATATAATTCACCATCCACAACTGGAATATATTGCGGTTGAAAAACTTCAAGTCTGTCATCGGGCATTAAACTAAACATATCGGTGGCCTTTAAAAGCTCACTTACATCGATGTCACGAAGGCAGTCCGTAAATTTATACATGTCGTTGATTGGACAGGAGGTTTTCTTTGCAAGGTGAATGGTCCTTTCATTTATTTGCTTCTTAGTTAACATATTTAACTCATTGACTACACCACTTTGGGCTATTACTCTCTGGAAAAGCCCTTTATTCTGTGGTATCAAAGATTGAAATGATACACTCCAACCCCCTGCTGATTGTCCGAATATAGTAACAGACTCAGGGTCCCCTCCAAAAGATGCAATGTTGTCGTGTACCCATTGTAGTGCAAGCTTTTGGTCCCATAGACCGTAGTTTCCCTTGGAAGCTGGATGGTCAACTGTCAAGAAACCAAATACATCCAATCTATAATTTATAGTCACTACTATAACATCTCCTTGCGTGGCAATCCATCCTCCATCGTATTGATTTGAAAAGCCCATGACTAAACCACCACCATATATCCACACCATAACTGGCAATTTTCTGTTTTTGTCAACATGGTTTGGGACATACACGTTCAAGAATAAACAGTCCTCTGACATTTTAGACGGCTTAAAATCTGGCATCATTGGTGGGACGGACTGTGAACATGCTGCTCCAAATTCTGTTGCATCCAATGTTTCCGTCCATTTATCGACCGGTTGTGGTTTTGTGAATCTCAATGGACCAATGGGGGGTTTCCCAAAGGGAATTCCACGGAATTCATATACGTCCTTTCCTGTTTGTTTATTCTGTGTCTTTAGTCCTTTAATTGGACCACATTCAGAGTTGACGAGTGTAAAATCAGCAAGTGCAATATCCGCACATACCAGTGTCATAAAAACAGTAAATATAAAAGCGTTCATTTTGTTCTTTTGGCACCTTTTCATAACCTGAAATTAAATGTTGATATTCGTTAATTTTTTAATTTGTTTAAGTTTGATCATCACTGTATACCGCATGCGAGCTTCCTGTGAGTAAAATAATATTTTGGGGACTCAGACTCGGACTCTTCAATGAAACAACTTCCCTACCCCAAGAGGCATTTAGCAAAACATCAAGTTATATTAGTATTGCTAGTTGTTCTGCATAATAATTATTATTTACTATGGTTAATATTTGATTTCTAGAATTAGTCATTCAAAAATTATTGTTTTAGACCAAGCTTAATTTTGACGTATTAAAATACGAACCAGAAGACCTTGGGTCTAATTTGATCGACTTGCAATTTGAATATCTGTCAGATCCATTCAATTTGATTAAAACATCTCCCTCTATCCACTCGCATTTAGTGAGGACTTGTTTTAATGAAATTGAAATTAAAATCTATTGCAATTACCAATCCAAATTATCAAGACTGGTATATATATAGATAAATTATGAAATATTTCTATTTGAAAAAAATGTAGCCTTACCTGAACTTACCTTCTTTCTTAATAATTACACAAACTGACTGAATAATCATATGTATATAAAGCGTCCTCAGATTTGAACTCTTTATTTATATGAAGCATTCCTACACCATGAGACTTTTAACAAAATTACCGAATAAAATCATCAAGACTGCCTACAGATAGCTTATAAAAAAAATCCATTTGCAAAAATGTAACCTTACCTGAATTTACCTTCTTTCTTAATAATCACCAAAAACTGACGGAATCAATATATGTGTATAGTATTTTACATATATAAAGCGTCCTCAGATTTGAACTCGTCTTTATTTACAATAGTCGTTGCTAAAATATGGATGTGATAATAGAATGGACACACTAATTGGGTTGCTCTACAAGTGAATTGACTATTCGTTAAATTAATGGATTTTTCTCTTCCAATCAATCCCACAGCGTACAACCGACGTGTACCCTTTTTTACTACAAGATAGATACATTCGTATAGAGACACCAGGGGCGGATGCAGTCATTTTTAAAAGGGGGTTCCCAACCCAGGATAAAAGGGGGTGTTCAACTATGTCCCCATTCAAATGCATTGATCGTCAAGAAAAAAAAAGGATGGGTTCCCACCCCGGAACCCCGTCTGGATCCGCCACTTGACACTGCTGTTTTAATTGCTGAGCATTAACGTTGCAGTGTGTACTTCATTTTATTTTCATCGAATTTAATTTGTGTTGCATTTTTAGTCCAGCTGGATAACTGATGTGATTCAGAAGACCATTTAAAACTAAAAAAATGAAAGTTTTCTTTTGAAAAAGTGAATCTACGAAGATTTTTCTTATCATATTTATTAAGCCTAGTCTAACCTTATGGAGGAGAAAATAGGATCGGCTGTCCCTATTTTGATGTTTGAAAGTTGATTTTAAATATTAATCCAAGTAAAACATGTTTATTTAATATCTGCGTTAGTTTATACTGTACACTTGGATTACGCAATGTCACATTTATCATACTTATTCATATAATAATTTGTCGAATTTTCTGTTTTTATTAAGAAGGCTCGCGGGTATAAGATTTTCAGAAAAAAATTAAACATTTATTTTTCATTACAAATTTTATTAATTACCTTTAGTAGTTATTAATTTATCATATGGTACAAAAATCATTCCAAAAAAATCAATTCGTGTTGGCCCCTGGTGGTGACTTTTAGAATGTAGATATCATTGAAAAAGCTCCAAATTATCTCCCTTTGGTGCAAAAATGCCATTTAAAATAAAATTGAAGTAACTTTTTTTAACTCATCAGTGACCTATACTTTTTATTGTTGTTTTCGAACAAGCTGTACATAAACTTAATAATTGTAAAATTTAAGCGATTTCTGTAATTTAGTTCTTTTTTTATTTCGATATTACCGCTATTTCTGCTATTAGTTCAACTGAAAAAAGGACATTAACAAAAATGTATGCTTCTTTCGAAGGCAGATTGTGAGCGTAAATGAACGGCGACCCCATCTTTCAATTTCATTTTTCTATAAAATATAAGATAAAGTTCATTTATAGAAAAAATATAGCGAAATCCTATATTTATTATTATTATTATATAAAAAATTTGATTTAGACCCGCGAGCTCCCTTAACCGTGATTATTGTACACATTTTGTCACCTTGAAATCTCCTGTCTGGTAAGCAAGCAGATGATGTGTACTTTTTGCTGTTCAAGGTGAACAAGAACATTTAACTATGCTCTCCGACAAAAAGACCCATATTGAAAGGGTATATATAAAAAAGAAGATGTGGTATGATTTCCAATGAGACGACTCTTCACAATGTGTCCGTTTTGTAAATACGACGTCACTTTTGTTAAAATCCTCTTTCTGGTTATTATAGAAGAACACATTGGTGTATGTTCAAGAACCCTTGGAAAACCTCTCAAATGGGACACACACCCTTTTCAACCTTATCAACGATTCACTTCCTCTGGACTACCTGCTTTTTTATGTTACTTTCTAACTGTTCTTGTCTTAAATACGCGTGAAATATTTGCCAATGGACATTTATTTCTCCAACAACAATCGATAAATTTTTATCTTAAAATAGACATTATACCTCAATGTGACAACATTGTTGAGGCCGCACAAAAGCCTTAGACTTTGTCAAGTAGTTGATGTCCTATATATTGTCACTATACACACTTGTAATCGATTTACCGTTGTACTATTATAGGTTATTTACATTATTTGTCATGTTTTATATGTCCTGTAGTTTGTACACTTGGAATACGCAATGTCATATTTATCATGTGGACTGGTTTATCAAATAAAATATTTAAATTTGAATTCATTTCAGTATTTTACTATCAAGAAACGAGATTATTGAATTCAATCCAATAAATTCTTTCAGATTTTGATGCTATTACAGATCAATAAACTTACAACAACTTATCTATTTGAACTCGTTAAGTTTTTAAAATTGCGATAAACCTTGTCAAAAAACTGTTTATACACATTTTAGAGTATGCCGCTACAAGGTAAAATGTAAATCTGGTTAGGTAAACATTACTTATACTTTGTTATCACCATACAAATGTATGTTAATACACCACGTGTGAAGCGGGAATCTTGCACCAAGTATACTCGGAAACAAACAAAACACTTACAAGTGTTCCTTTGCCTGTAATCACATTGTTTTCGATTTCTTCTTAGTGTTTTGTTTGCATGTAGATTTCAAATATTTTATTATAAACAAAGTTTATCGTGTATAAGTATACGACCTGAAATACTTAGGGAAATGATTGAATAAAATATTTGTTATCGTTAAAAAATAAAATAAATAAAAATAAAAAATATCGTGTATTGCATGTGTACAAACAAATAAGTCACACATTCTGAGGTTAGGATTTATGAATCAAAGAAATCAATCTTTAATTAACATAAAAAGAGAATGTGCCATGGGTCACATATGATTATCTCGCTTGCATATATACCGTTATAAAGGGACATACATGCTAGATAAATCTGTGTTTTATGTTTATAGCATTGTGTATAGGTTTCATAACACCAAGTTAGTTGAGCCAAATCAATGTTATTACTTAAAGAACGAAAACTAATTTTAAAACGTAAGTACGACGGAAACGCAAAATGCACTCTCCGCATCCGCAGCAGCGGGGCAACACATACATGAAGAAGAACGATTCTTTATTATTTCATACATAAAAGTAAAATAAGAATTCAAATTGTTCTTTTATAGAGGACGAAGAAAACAAATCTATTTTGAAGTGATTCAAAATGTAAAATAATACACGAAGCTATTTTGATGTTGATGTATCAAATCCAATATACAAGTTCACCACATTTTTTTAACACGTGAGTAGAAAAAGCAAAACTGACAGTTAGCATGTACTTTCCCCCTCAAAATAAAGGTTGTCTTGCTTATATTTCGTTCTGATTTTACAGGGGAAATGAATGCCCTGAAGAAAAAAAAACCAAACAAACTACTACATAGGCTGCGATGCGTCATACTTTTCTTCTATAATATTTAATAAGTAGTATACGGTTTTCATGTGATCTATACGTTGTCCATCTACATAAAGTGACCAATAGCCTTTTCAACACTGAGGTTACCCCAAGGATTGGCTGAAGGATAGATGAATCCTTGGTTTTCACCCGACCGGAGTAGTTAGTGATACGTGCGTTCGTTTACGTTACGAATGGACTAGATATGTTGAAAACTGGATTTCGTGTTTTCCTGTCTGAGATTGGTGGTTCATTTTGGGTATTCCAGTTTTTCTCGACAATGAAAAATGACCCAACCTCCGAGTTCAGAAATTCTCGCTGTGTTGAAGAACCATAATGATAGGTGGCCTTGGGCTGTTTTCTCTAATTTGATCGGGTTGCCTCTTTGTCACAATAAAAATTGAATACATCGAACGATACGATATGTGGACAAAGGGGAATAAATACAGTTCTTAATCATTCATGTTTTATATATTCAGTACGAAATTTCTCTTATCAAAACATCTACACATGGATATGGTATCATTAAGATAAATTATATACCTATATGAAGTTAATTTCTTTCAGAACGATTAGTCATTTTTTGGAAGAGACAACTCGGAGGACCCCAAGTTGAAATGAAAAGCGCTACCGGGCATTTAAATAATAAGATTATTATTCAACCCAATTATAATGCATATTACATTTTGTTAAAACATCATTTGATAGTAATCGCGTGTTTTTTTTTCTATGCCATTTTTTTTTATCTTAGATATTCCTTAGCGTTTTAGGCGGAAACAATCATTAACAACCAATTTTTAAGTTGGAAATGCTAGAACCAGAAAACTTCTATAAAGCACAATTATGTATGATACTTTGATGGATGAGTAAAAAGAAAAAACTTCATATTTTGGATATGTATATGTTAAAAAAGTCAGATGGTGAAATATGTTTAATAGTCGTCTTGTCGTATTTATATTTATTAAATGATATGAGCAAATAAGCCCTAATACGGATAAATCAGCATGTGCAATACTAAAAACGTTTCACTGTCGATATAAATCAAGATTTAATATTGCTCTTCGAACAGGGCCAATACGGAAAAAAACAGGGCCAATACAGAAAAAAGCGGGAAAAAAGCCGTATTAGCCCTAGGGCTAATACAGGACGTTCACTTCCGGTTTTCAATTTTATTACGCCATTACTTAACTCTGGAAGTATCGTTATGCATAAAAACATTTGAATAATATTTTTTAAATTGAAGTCATAAAATAAACAGGTTAAATGATGTACAATGTTTTGTAATGTCTTATAGTTTTGAAACGGAAAAAACGAGGGCCAATACGGAAAAAAGTAACCCGAATAATTCAGTCCCTCCCCGTATTCGATCTCTCCTACTTACTTAATGTAGTAAGCGGAATATAACGACTGAATTATTCGGGTTAGGAAAAAAGCGGGAAAAAAGCTGTATTGGCCAATGGGCTAATACGGGACGTTCACTTCCGGTTTTTAATTCTCTTATAATCATTTAATAAAAGTGTTATGAACTGGCTGTTTCTGTATTGGCACTGGTATAGATTCAAGGTTTGCTGTATTGGCCTCGAGACCTACGGGTACGGGTCTCGAGGCCAATACAGCAAACCTTGAATCTATACCAGTGCCAATACAGAAACAGCCAGTAAATAACACTATAGTATCACCTACCTAGCGTTGTCAGGATTGTAAATTATAGATACAATACTAGCTACATAAAATATTACAGTACATTTAAGACAGCACACGACACACAACATAAGGAAATTACAAAAATACAAAGCATGTTGCTACACATGTCGAGTAAGATATTCAAGAAATAAAGAACAGAAACATCAATATACAGTAAGCAGACTAGAATAACAAGCAACATACTCTGGCCAAAGAATTATTAATGCATGAACAATAAATTAAGTCTTCAAACGTAATGTAGTAAGCAAATACACATATCAACATGATATATCAAACATATAATGTCAAATGTCAGATAAACTACACAAACACAAATTCTTACCATATCAGTTCAGGGTCGGAAATCAGTGTTTGTTTTTATTTATCCGCCCACTGGATCAAAGTTTGTCTCTAATCGTACGGAAAAAATACGTCCAGTACACACCAACAATATTTCTCCAGAAATTCATGGTGTCGTACAATCTTTTTTTAAAAGATGCCCTTCAAAGCATTATGATTATGGACTGTATTTTTCACAACAGATCGATTTTATTTCTGATCAGCATGCGCTACGTACTTTCACTTTCACTTTAAACATTGTTAAAATATATATCTAGAGACCGAAAATTTAAACCATTGAATTAACGTTCCTTTTCACGACTAGTGTGGATCTAGCCGGCGTTAATATTCATGAGGCTAGCCGTCAATAATATTCATGAGATCAAAACCGCGTTCGATGAAATGTTTTGGGTAGTTATTAGATTGTGACAATAAAATAACCTTTACTGTTAATATCCATTATGGTTATGCTATTTATAGCAATATAAAGTAATTAGGAAATAGTAAGCCAATGGGTGTCTTCTGCAAGGTCCGCGTCATTTAAAATGAAAGTAAATGAAAAGTTTAATTGCATTGCCTCACACAACACAAAACAATTATGAAAAATGTTGTTATTATTGAATCAATGTAAACTATAGTAATTAAAACAAGATGATTAAATATAGGGTAATTAAATGGAATTAATTGTCATATGGGCATTCCATAATCTGTTCGTTGTCTACAAATATAGTCCAATTCTAAAACTAAAATATACAATACATACGATAGTATCACACAATTAAAAAGATCAGAAAAACAAGAAACATAGTTTATTGAAGGAATATAATAAACAGAAAAATAGAAACTGTCAATTACTATTTCAATGATATAATTCTTCAAAATTACGGAGATCAATAAGAGTCTTTAATCTCAACATTACCAGTCCATTTAATTGCCTCTAAAATGGCCCATAGCACTTATGCCCTATACCCGTACGAGTTAGTCAGAAAAGGATATCACAAATTCGAAAATGAACTATTGCCGGCTGGCCAAACGAAGAGATTCTCCACGTGGGCAATGATACCAGAGGAAGAGGTACTTATTGCCTTTAAAATGGCCCATAGCACTTATACCCTAGACCCGTACGAGTTTGTCAGTAGAGGGTTCAAAGGGGGGATATGGTATCCCGGATACAACGAATTCGAACTGAACTATTGCCGGCTGGCCAAACTAAGAGATTCTCCACATCGACCATTATACCAGAGGTAGAGGTTGGTATTGCCTCTAAAATGGCCCATAGCACTTATGCCCTAGACCCGTACGAGTTAGTCAGAAAAGGATAAAGGGGGTACCCTGGTATATCACAAATTCGAAAATGAACTATTGCCGGCTGGCCAAACGAAGAGATTCTCCACGTGGGCAATGATACCAGAGGAAGAGGTACTTATTGCCTTTAAAATGGCCCGTAGCACTTATACCCTAGACCCGTACGAGTTTGTCAGTAGAGGGTTCAAAGGGGGGATATGGTATCCCGGATACAACGAGTTCGAACTGAACTATTGCCGGCTGGCCAAACTAAGAGATTCTCCACATCGACCATTATACCAGAGGTAGAGGTTGGTATTGCCTCTAAAATGGCCCATAGCACTTATGCCCTAGACCCGTACGAGTTAGTCAGAAAAGGATAAAGGGGGTACCCTGGTATATCACAAATTCGAAAATGAACTATTGCCGGCTGGCCAAACGAAGAGATTCTCCACGTGGGCAATGATACCAGAGGAAGAGGTACTTATTGCCTTTAAAATGGCCCATAGCACTTATACCCTAGACCCGTACGAGTTTGTCAGTAGAGGGTTCAAAGGGGGGATATGGTATCCCGGATACAACGAATTCGAACTGAACTATTGCCGGCTGGCCAAACTAAGAGATTCTCCACATCGACCATTATACCAGAGGTAGAAGTTGGTATTGCCTCTAAAATGGCCCATAGCACTTATGCCCTAGACCCGTACGAGTTAGTCAGAAAAGGATAAAGGGGGTACCCTGGTATATCACAAATTCGAAAATGAACTATTGCCGGCAGGCCAAACGAAGAGATTCTCCACGTGGGCAATGATACCAGAGGAAGAGGTACTTATTGCCTTTAAAATGGCCCATAGCACTTATACCCTAGACCCGTACGAGTTTGTCAGTAGAGTGTTCAAAGGGGGGATATGGTATCTCGGATACAACGAATTCGAACTGAACTATTGCCGGCTGGCCAAACTAAGAGATTCTCCACATCGACCATTATACCAGAGGTAGAGGTTGGTATTGCCTCTAAAATGGCCCATAGCACTTATGCCCTAGACCCGTACGAGTTAGTCAGAAAAGGATAAGGGGGTACCCTGGTATATCACAAATTCGACAATGAACTATTGCCGGCTGGCCAAACGAAGAGATTCTCCACGTGGGCAATGATACCAGAGGAAGAAGTACTTATTGCCTTTAAAATGGCTTCCAGCACTTATACCCTAGACCCGTACGAGTTTGTCAGTAGAGGGTTCAAAGGGGGGATATGGTATCCCGGATACAACGAATTCGAACTGAACTATTGCCGGTTGGCCAAACTAAGAGATTCTCCACATCGACCATTATACCAGAGGTAGAGGTTGGTATTGCCTCTAAAATGGCCCATAGCACGTATGCCCTAGACCCGTACGAGTTAGTCAGAAAAGGATAAGGGGGGTACCCTGGTATATCACAAATTCGACAATGAACTATTGCCGGCTGGCCAAACGAAGAGATTCTCCACGTGGGCAATGATACCAGAGGAAGAAGTACTTATTGCCTTTAAAATGGCACATAGCACTTATATCCTAGACCCGTACCAGTTTGTCAGTAGAGGGTTCAAAGGGGGGATATGGTATCCCGGATACAACGAATTCGAACTGAACTATTGCCGGCTGGCCAAACTAAGAGATTCTCCACATCGACCATTATACCAGAGGTAGAGGTTGGTATTGCCTCTAAAATGGCCCATAGCACTTATGCCCTAGACCCGTACGAGTTAGTCAGAAAAGGATAAGGTGGTACCCTGGTATATCACAAATTCGAAAATGAACTATTGCCGGCTGGCCAAACGAAGAGATTCTCCACGTGGGCAATGATACCAGAGGAAGAAGTACTTATTGCCTTTAAAATGGCCCGTAGCACTTATACCCTAGACCCGTACGAGTTTGTCAGTAGAGGGTTCAAAGGGGGGATATGGTATCCCGGATACAACGAATTCGAACTGAACTATTGCCGGCTGGCCAAACTAAGAGATTCTCCACATCGACCATTATACCAGAGGTAGAGGTTGGTATTGCCTCTAAAATGGCCCATAGCACTTATGCCCTAGACCCGTACGAGTTAGTCAGAAAAGGATAAGGGGGGTACCCTGGTATATCACAAATTCGAAAATGAACTATTGCCGGCTGGCCAAACGAAGAGATTCTCCACGTGGGCAATGATACCAGAGGAAGAGGTCCTTATTGCCTTTAAAATGGCCCATAGCATTTATACCCTAGACCCGTACGATTTTGTCAGTAAAGGGTTAATAGGGGGATATGGTGTCACGGTATACAACGAATTCGATCTGAATTATTGCCGGCTGGCCAAACTATGAGATTCTCCACGTGGGCCATTATACCAGAGGTAGAGGTAGGCATTTCCTCTAAAATGGCCAATAACAATCATGCCCTAGACCTGTGAAAATTTGTCAGCAGACGGTTTAAAGGGGGATATAGTATCCCGGTGTACAACGAAGTCAAAATGAAATATTGCCAGCTGACCGACTAAGATAATCTAAACGTGTACCATATTAGCAGAGGTAGAGGTAGCCATTGCCTTTAAGATGGGCCATAGCACTAACCCTGATTGCGTTGTCAAACATATCAGATGTATGGAATAATGTTGCCTCGAAAATTACCCATGGTTCTTATGTCCTAGACCCGTACCTGTTGAACAGCAAAGGGAAGTACTCTTGTATATCACAAAGACCAAACTAAGAGTTTCTCCTTGTGGGCTAACAAAAAGATTAGCGTAGGTGTTTTCTCTAAAAAGGCCCATGTATCGTATATCATAGATCCGTACGTATTGGTAGGAAAAGGGTAAGGGAAGTACTCTTGTATATCAAAATATTCAAACATACTTTTACTTGCTGGTCATTTTAAAGGTAATTAGTACCTTAACCTCTGTATCATGGTCCACGAGGAGAATCTTTTAGTTTGACAAGTCGTCAATAGTTCAATTCGACTTTGAGATATATAAAGGTGCCCATCTTTCTCTTTGCTGACTAGGTCGTACGGTCTAGGGTATAGTAGTATGGGTCATTTTAGAGGCAATTCCTATTTCTTCCTCTGATATAATGACCCACGTGGAGAATTTCTTAATTTGGCCATCCGGCAATAGTTTTTTTCGACTTCGTGATGAATCGGAATACCACAACCCTTGTTATCCCCTCCTGACAAACTCGTACGGGTCTAGGACATAAGTACTATGGACCATTATACAACCACTACATATACCTCTTGTGTCATGACCCATGTGGAAAATGTCTTGGTTTGGCCAACTGGCAATAGTTCATTTCGACTTTGTGATATATAAAGGTACCAACCTTATCCTTTCCTGGCTAAGTCGTACGAGTCTAGGGCATTAAAGATTTTTGTCATTTTTGAGGCAATGGATACCTCTCCCTCTGATATAATGACTCGTGTGAATAATTCTTTCTATTCAAGCTCTAATGTCAACATGTCACACATGTTACAATAAATATGGGCAGCGAGAACGTTGCGTTTGTGATTTTGCTCTTAACATACTTGGGCCGCACATGAATTACTTTAAAATAAATGAAAGTGATCACAACATTAATTATTAAAGTTCTAATAAAATAAATTACTAGTAAAATTTTAAAGTTTATATGTAAAATATTTAACAGCCCACGGTTTAAATTCATTTTAATGTCCATATGCTAATCACACATTATCATTTTACTTTTCACGATTTATATTTAACACATGTTAGTCTATGTTTTTATTTTCGTCTTTTCCTCACTCTGAGCTGCTATATTTTCAAGTTCCAAAGAATTCAAGTTTGATGATTGGTCTAGATATCAAACCAGTTTTTGTTCGAACTATGGCTGATCGTGTAAGTCCATCTTTGCCGTAAAATAATTTGTCAATGATCGCTAAAGTCCAATTTACTCTAGATACATAGTCCTGAATCTGAACTACATATTTCCGACGTTAATGTTCTATGTGTTTCGATCTGTGTATCGGTAATATTTCCTAGCGAATTTATGTATTCTTGCTTCCATCTTTTTATGTAGTTTTTAAGAATTAATGAAAGAAACTTCGATTGTCTAGCCAGTTACTGGTTCATGCGTAGTGTCTTTAGTTCCTGGTTGTAAACTACAGTCTTTAAGGCCGTTATACGGTAGCGTCTTGGTCCGTTTTCAATATAATAAATGTGACGGAGTAAGGGGTTCGTCGTCCGCGTTTGATCCGATGAAACGTATGTTAGTGGGCGATCACTGAGTAAACGTTCTACTTCAGTCATTATCGTGTTGAGTGTTTTATTGTCCATATGTGCTCGTTTAATGCAGTTTTTCGTTATTCCTCTCAATCTCTCCCACCATCCACCGAACAAAATTGTTCCATAAGGATTAAGCTTCTCGGTTACATGATGATTTTGATAAATGTTCAATTTCTTATGCTCTCGCATCATACAAATCATTTACAAATACTAAACGTGATGCATGGAAGAAGTCTAACAAAGCTCTTTGTTAATTAAAGCTCGATATAATATTGTCAACATAAAAGTATTTCTTTAACATTGCTGTCCAGTCTGTTGAATTGCAGTCAAATGTTTACTTATAACAGCATTTAGGATAAACGGAGAGAAAGTTGCTCCAAATTATACTGACTTGAATCTGTTTGCGGTTAGTTGACTATTTGGGTCATCCGGGTTACTACGCATAAGAGAATCTGGTAACATCACGATATTCTTCATCCAGCCCATAATAAGTAAGGCTTTTTTCTATACCTGTCGAGACGGCGTATTTGTGCATTCTAAATCGGAGAAAAATTCCGGTTAAATCATTAAAGTTTGGCCAAAGATCCATCAAACAATCATTTAAGCTTAGATTAATAGGTGAAGGTTTGCAGCTACAGTCAAATACAATTCTGATTGGCGTGGTTGACGACTTTTTACGGAAATGATGTTGCGGTATGGAATGAACAATTGTTTTGGCTGATCGTTCATTAACTCTCTCGATAAATCTACGTTTTTCTTGTTCATTAATAATTTTTCCGTTTTTCTGTAAAAGTGTAAGTTCACGATTAAGACGCTTAATGACATTTTCTGTTCTCCGTTATTCAATACTTCTGTTGTCTAGTAAGGTGTGGTGTTCCTCCTTACAAGGTAACTTATCAACATATCTTTATGTTTCCATATGGTAACCTCTACCATTTGATTTATATACATCTTGGAATTGTCTGTTTTCAGATTTGTTGTCACTATTATTTATACTAGCAGCTTCAGCTTCCATAAATTTCTCCATTATAAAAGTTCTACTCTTCAACTTTGTGACCTACTAATATGTTCATCATTGACGTAAGTGTGTGATCTGGATTTGCAGGTATTCAATTGATTGTGCCGGACAGAAGGTTACGGATTTCCGACTTGACGGTAGTAGGTCCTGTTCCTCATACTATTCTATCATCGACAATTGACCAGTAATAATCGAATTAGATATAATTCAATAGAGAATCTTCAACCATTGGGTCATGTGAGACCGGATGGTCTAATTTCAAGCCAAACAAATACTTTAAATTTGTTATATTACGTACATAAGTCTTCATTGGTACAGCTATTTCTGGTACAATCAAAACGTTGATAGGTAATTTGCCGTTGTCTGTGCCATCACTTGTGTCACAAAATCCTGACAAGTTTATGGTCTTCTGTCTGGTAATTGTCAAATCAAGCTCTGTAGCTTATTTTTCTGTGATGAGGGCATCTGTGCGCCCTTGTCAAATAATGTGTTTGTGTAAGTACATTGAACGCCCGAACTTACTTGCGCTACGACAGTTTTTAGTCTGTGTCTGTGAGTGAAGAACTGTACCCGTTTTCTTCGCGTTGTGTTGTGTTTACTGAATTGTGTTACTAGTAATATATTCATTGGTGTTACTCTGTTTTTCATATTTTTAACCTCGTCTTTGCATAAACTAGTATGCTGCTTTATTTTACATTTCCTGCAACTTTTGTGTGATTTGCAATCAGCTATATTTGGGGTCAAAGACAGTTAAAACATAAACGATGCTGTTTAACAACAGAAATATTTGCTGTTTGATCAATTATCTTAGTGCAATTAACGGGAACATGTGATTCGTTACAAAAGTACACATGATTTTACGTTTATTTGTGTTGATTTATTTTGTACGTACCTTTGCATTGGTGTGAAATGCTGCTGTAGTGGTTTAAGTTTCCGTATGATCAGAGGAATTGCCTCTCTCCATAATGTTGAGTTCTTGAGATAGTATATGTAGTAGTTCATTTAATTGCCAACTATTTGATTCATGGTGTCTTGTAAGATTTATGCGTACGTCCCCGGTAACTTTTTCAATATGATAAGGACCAATAATGGGTCATATGTATTCTCTGTCTGGCCAAGGGATTCTAAACTTCGTACATATGTTTCAATTTTGTCGTAAAAAATAACGTAAGCTCTTGTATGAAGGTATGTAAAATTATGCATTCATGTACGTTTGCGTGATGTTGCGAACTTGTGGCATTTGTGTTTAGCGTTGATGTTTGTACTTAGATAAATTTTGCTATTGGCTGTATTTTTTTTCTAAATTAAATAAATAATCATCAGAGTTAACGATTTCTGTTTCGAAGGTTATTGGAATCAACAAGTTTTGTGCCGCTCTCCCCATTTTTCGTCGAATTTCTGGAATATTCCGGAGACGGCACTACTATGTCCTGGTAGTATCGATTTCAGCTGTAAATTCATCCTGGTCACTTGACACCAGAGTTAAGAGGTTCGCTTGACACCAATATCGTTAAGAGGTTACATCGGACAACTATATAGCTAACAATAACAAAAGCGAATAGAATGTATGTATATCTATTTTGACTCTAATGTCAACACGTGACACTTACGTAACATTACAATGATTAACAACAGCGAAAACTTGATCAATTACTCTTTAACATATTGTCTAAGTATCGGTACCCAATACGATTGTAATACGTAAGTAAGCGTAGCATTGAGTCCGAATTAAGTGAACGCTCGTGTGCGTCTGTCACTATCAGTTTGGTAAGTAAATGATTCGCAGGTAATAAATACGGAAATTTGGTATTCTCTAAAATGATTCCGCTATGAATCCTTCCATTGCATCTCTAAAAGCTACCGTCATCTATGAAGAGTCACAATTGTCTAGTGCTAGGATATTGCCTTGTGTTTTTATCTCAGATGTTTGGTATATCGGTATATTGGTAGTTAAATATGAACCGTTGAACGTAAGCAGTTACTGAAATCACTTTCCTGAAAATTTCAATATTTCCAATTGTCTATAACGTTACTGATATCATAGTGATCAGTATGAACTTCATTGTTTAGAAATTCCTCGTCTTCGTTTTTTTCTGTAATTGTCAATACCGTTAACTAATTCTGTCTTTTTATAAAGGACACTATCGATGTATTGATCGACGTCAATTCCTCGTGTTAAGAGATTGGTTGGGTTGCATTCTTTTGGGCAATATCTCCATTAATGTTGATTTTGTAGATTTTGTTATTCCTCGCGCTCGATTCACAATAAATCGTTTAAACAGTTTCGATGATTTAACCAGTGCAATATTATACAGCTATCCGACCAGAAAGCCACGTTTTTACATTAGAAGGTCGATTTTACATGAAAAGCTAGTCTAGTTCCAATAACTGCGGCCATAAGTTCTAGTTGCGGTTATGTAAGGGTTTTCACTTGCGCTAATCTGCTTTTCGCAATCACTAAGTAAACGTAATTTCGGTTCCGTTGTTCAGATAGTCAGTCGCAAAATACGTGTTGTTCAAGGTATACCGAAGATTAGATGAAACAAAGGAGAATACAAAATTCGATCAAGTAGAAGTCATTACAACACTAGGAAAACTTGTGCAAACACAAACATTGTTTTAGGACTTGAATGAACAAATTCTAAAGTTAACGGAACCGGAAGATGTGGTAAATTAGATTATTTCATTCAGATGAATTTTCGGTTAATATGATAACCTTGATTTGACACGTACGTAAGTTCATACAAATGTCCAAAATCCTACAGTCCCGTCACATTGAATCAAATACTAAAGTACTAGAACGCACACTTTAAATCCAAAAACTATACCGTTTGTTTCAACGCAAAACATAGCAAACCTACACAACGCACTGTCGTTTGAAAACCAGTTTGCCCAAGCCATTCTCACAATCAACACGCAATAAAGTACATTTCCTGCAACTTTTAATCAGAGTAACGTACCAAAACTTACGCTTCCAACTTTCGAAGGCACGATTTCAGAATGGCAAACCTTCTGGGACTCATGTGAGTCGTCCGTACATCTTAACTAGTTACTTACAAATATACAAAAGTGTAACTGCTTGAAAGCTCATGAAGTAGAACACGAAGCACTAGATTTAGAAATTCCTTCGCCTATAAATCAGTAAACAAGCTTACGAAGTTTTTTACGATCAAATTGGAGGTAGCGTCAAGGTCTAGAAACTTTGGGTAAGACACATGAAACATACGGCACACTACTTCTTCCCATTATTGTCAACAAATTACCCGTTGAAGTCAGAAAATATCTCGCGCGAGGACATAGAACAAAAACGTTGGTATAACGGACCTCCCTGAAAACATATTAGACGATATCGTTATACCGGACACAGGACAAAAGAGTCGACATCCGAAATTGGTGAAATCTAAATCTTACAAGAATATTGAGACTAGATCTAGCGTTTAATGTCACAAAATACATCCACCAACTCATTGCAGTAAAACAGCCGACACATAATGCCGTATGAACAAATTTGTTATCTTTAACTACATTGGTATACACAGACTAAACGAATGTAAATCTAAACGCACATTGTAATGAGAAACACCACACAAACTAATGTAATGCACGTTAAACCCACTATCTTCGAATTCGCCCAACGTTCAACTCGTGAATGACATTGATGATACGGAACATAATACTACTATTTTGTATTCTCAACGGACAGAATTGCAATCGAATGTACTTTTGAAAACTGCCGTGGCACAAGTAGGCTCAAATCAGTTCTTTATCGATACGGATATTCTTTTTGACGAAGGAGGGCAAACATCTTTTGAAACGCAAAACTTAACTAAATTTACAGATAGCGGGAACATAAATAATATATTAATCGGCATTTGGAGGTGCAGAGAAAAACGTGAGACACATAGAAAAGTCAACAATCTATCTGAAAACCGATGTAGGACACGTATTGTCAATCAAAGTACTGATAGTACAGATGATCAGCATGCCTATACAGAATCACATACGTAATATTGATACACAGAACGGTTACTTGCGTGGTTTAAAGATAGCGCACACGGTGACAAAGCACGATTCATTCGAGATATCGTTGCTGGTAGGCGCATATCACTACGGGGACATTGTTAAAGATTATATAGTCCGTGTAAACGATCCGACCGCCGTGAAATCCAATATCGGATAAATGCTTTCGGTACTTACATACGGTAAGAAAACAAACACGTCGAAGACTAGTATGTGTAATGTTCTAGTATCACACAAAGTTAAAGAATTCAATCTGGAGAGATTTTGGAAGTTAGATTCAATAGGAATAAATAGTAGGGAGGTAGACGAAGACGACAATGCATATATTTAAGTCTATCAGGACAGATCAATTGAGTTCTGAGAAAACAAATATTCCGCTATGTTACCTTGAAAACGTGATGAATTGCCTATAAATTAAGCAGTCACAAACAGAAGGACAGAAAACGTCCTTCAAAGACTTACTCAAAACTCAGATATGTTAAAGAAGTACGGGAACATTATACAAGAACAGGAACGAAGAGGATTCATAGAGAAGGTAGACGAAACAGATGAACTTAAGAAAAGTATCACTGCATTCCTTATCATCCTGTACAGAAGGAATCAAGCACTATGCCTATCAAAATTGTTAACGACTGCATTTGTCGACATCGCATAATTCGCAAAGTTTACAGAACAAGGGTGGGCTGACTATAAGGAAGGGAGATCAATGATGGAGGAAACTGGATTCTATCTACGATCCTGGACGTCAAACCGTATGGATATACGTAAGCTAGCTAAAACGGAAAAAGTACTACTAGTACTATATGCGGACAAAACACAAAAGTACTTGGTATGTTATGGAATAGCTGATTCGATGATCTGGTGTACCAGAAATTAATACGGCCGCTTTGTGAAAAATTGTGCAAATCATGCTACAGGAATAAAATTTGGCATAGACTCAGCTCAGCTGTTACTCTTTTATTCAAGATAAGGAGGCATTTGAAAAAAATGTCTCACATCCGGTAAAAATCTTACATGGCCGACATCATACTTAAATCATCCAAATATCAGAGGCTAGTGTAAGTGTGTGAAAAGCGGTTTTTATCATGCTGATATAATAATATTTGGAACAAACCTTTGTTATGTACTACTTTTGGATATTTTATATAGATTAGATGTCTTTCAAAACCCTACTTTCGGTAAAATCCGACATGGCGGACATTGTACTAAAATAAGCTTATTTTTAAAGGAGGGTATTGCTACTATCATTAAATTGTTCAGGAACCTTTCTTTGATGCTGCTAATGGATACAATACATAAGACATATGTCTTTAAAAGCATTACTTCCGGTTATAGTCAAACTGGCGGACATGAAACATCATTATTTTACTTTAATATTCAACTTTATTTCAAAATGTAAAGAAACTGGGTTTTTTTTTGTGCTGGTCAGTTACCATTTGGTTTTGGCTTTAAGTTATCTTCTAAACCACCTATTGTATTCTATAGATAATGATTAAATACAAAGCTAACACTTCCGGTATATAAAACCAATTTGGAGTAAATTTCAAAGATGAGTCCTCAGTCCATATATTCGAAATAGAGCTTTTATTTGGATAGATTGATGAAAATAAGATAAAATCACTGTAGTACTAAAACATCTTTAAAAGTACAGATCATTTATGGCCGCAAATATTCACAATCGGAAAGCTGATTTTCCTCATTTACTAAGACAGCGGCGGTATTGGCTTTTACATCAATAATGTACAAGCTCCTGATAAGGTGAAGAGGCCTCACAAAGAGTTGTCCAAAGGGGTTCCAATGTTTCATATTTTCCCCGCCATTATAAGCGTCTGGAATAGTAAGCATAGAAACCAAATCTCAAGCTTGTTACTCATCCACACCCGCCATGGTATATTGCACGTTTTACATGATGAAAAACATTAGACCGAGTCGTTCAAATATCATCAATAAGTCTTTCCACTTTCAAAAACATGTTTTCTTGCTTCGTAAACCCCATCTGATAAGTTTGTTCGATCTTACTACAAAACCACGTATCGTTTTATCAATGGCATTATCAAATCCATATCTGGTGATGTTAGCTGATCAATCATCATTCTAAATCATTAAGTCACATCTTCAAACGCCATCCATGTCAACAACGAAGTTCCCTTTCAAGTAAACGTGCACTTGAAAGGTCACGGATAGATTATATCTAAGGCTTTTTCCACTTCCAAATACAAGCCAAAGTTCATCTGCCCCCATGTCACGGAATAATGACAGCAATGACAGCAGCATCAGTATCGACTGTTCAAGTCATGAGTCAGTTAAGTCTGTGAATCACAGCATCAGACACATGTTTTTTTTGTATACTGATTCTATAGTATAAGCCTATTCATTTTAACATGGGGCTAAACTTGAAACACCATCATGTGGTGAATAACACAAAACATCCTGAGCATTTGTTGCTACAACTAACTCTTCCTCAAAATCTATTGAGCAAGCGCCTGTGAATAAAAACTAAAAAGTTCTTTCTTAATGTCGTCATCTCTCAGAAAACTTTACCAATTTTGAGATTTGTTTCGACTCTGGATTCGTCTTTGTATTCTCTTACCCCTAAGTGTATTTCTTTTTCTTGTGGCAGCATTCAAACTACCGGTATTGTCTATATATGCATTCATCCACTGTTACAGTTTCAAGTTGTTTCATAACGAGTATGCTTATAGGGTATTATGCCCTTATCTTAAAAAGCATGAAACTATTATGATAAAGTCTTGGATGCATATGACAGTTGTAGCAACACATGTTCAGGATATTCTATCTTTACCGCCGTGATGCGTTTCAAGTTAAACACCATATTAATACATATGTATTAAAAGGCTGACACTAGAATCATGGTGCATGTGTCTGATGCAGTGAAACACGAAATTAAACAAGTCATTATTCGAACAGTCGTTACTGATGATGCTGTCATTACTGTTTCGCTATTCCGTGACATAGGGGTAGACGAACTATGGATTGTGTTTAAGAGGAGGAAAAGCTTTGGATAAATATATAAAAATGACCTTCCAAATGCACTCGCGATTAGGGATCACACACAAATATTGTGATCCATTTTCCGGTTGTGATACGGTTCTCTGTTTTCTTGAAAAGGGGGAAAAAAACTGTTTGGGAGACATTGATAGCATTTGAAGATGTGACTTTAACTTAAAGAATGATAATTGATCCGCCTAAATCACCGGTGTTTACTGTAAGATAGCAAAAAATAATCATATGGGGTTAGCATGGTTAACAAAGCAAGAAATATCTATTTACGCAAAAGGGTAGGTTAATTGAGGTTATCAACTTAGTCTAGTCTTTTCCAGCATGCAAAATGTACAATATACTAAGACACGTGTTTAGGGGACGAGCCTGAAATTGGCTCGTATGCTACCAAGTCCAGGCGCTAATGGATGACGACGGGACAAAGAGGATCACTTTTAAAAAACTCTTTCTGAGGGCTCATCATGTTGTCAGAAGCTTGCACATTGTGGATGTAAGAAAGGTTGTCGCGGTTGTTTTTATGTTGAAAATCAAGTCTCCCGTGCCCTGCGTCGTGTGCATGTGGTGGTAACTGGGAATTTACAAGTTTTTTTTGCCAAATAGTGGTAATTTTTAAAAGGTTTAGTACTTAAGTGATTTTATTTTGATTAAATCAATCTATCCAAAGCTCTACATCGAACATATGGAGTGAGGACTCATCTTTGACATTTACGCCATATTGGTTTTTTTTTTACCGGAAGTGTTAACTTTGTATTTAAATATTAACTACAGAATATGATAAGTGGTTTAGAGGATAAATTAAAGCCTAAAGTTGATGACCACCACAAAAAAAAAACCCCACTTTCTTCACATTTTGAAAAAAAGATAAATATCAAAATAAAAAAATGACATATTTATGTCCTCCATTTTGAATATTACCGGAAGAAAGGATTTTTAAGACATATATCTTATACATTGTATCCCTTGGAAGCATCAAAGAAATGTTCCTGTACAATTTAATGATAGTAACAATACGTTAAAACACATTTCAATCCCCCTCCCTAAAAAATAACCTTATTTTAGTCAATGTCCGCCATATTGGATTCTACCGAAAGTAGGGTTTTAAGAGACATTTTATCTATATAATATATCCAAAAGTATTACATAACAAAGGTTTGTACCAAATATTATTATAGCAACATGCTGATAAATCCTTTTCACATACTGTGGATTCATTATTATTCGTGGGATACCAATTTTTCGTGGATTTCGTTGGTACAGGCAAACCACGAAATTTGATGTTCAACGAAAGACAAATTTTACAAAGGCTTATACTAGTATGCAGACTTCGGTAAAACCACGAAATTAAATATCCACGAATATGTAAGTTTCCCTGAATCCACGAAAATTGGTACCCACGAAAATAAATGAATCCACAGTACTAGCCTTCTATATTGGACCGATTAAAGTATGATGTCCGCCATTTTTTATTTAACCGGCAGTGAGACATTTTTTTCAAATGCCTTCTTATCTAAAATAAAAGAGTAATATTTCAGGAAGGTCTATGCCAATGTTCATGCTTATATCAGGATTTTCACAACTCGTCTGAAATATACTTGTGGCCGCCGGACTAAATGTGATATTCCAATACTAGACATTGTAACAAAAAGTGAGATTTTGAAAATTCTTCGAAAAAATACGATCCACTTAGAATACTTAGCCCGGTCACAAATACGAACAAAGAAGCTCATACAGGATCTATGGAAAAGTGGATTGAATTGGGATAAACACGTTTCGGAAAACTCTAAGGATTACTGTAGCAAGCGACTTTGAGAAAGCGACACACAACGTATTTCCGAGATATTATTTCTCCGGTAATTCTATTTCGGAATAGTCTGATAACAGCGCTTCTGTCTTCTGTTCTCCGTTCTGACTGATTTCATTTTTTCGAGATCCGGGTCACGGTATCATAAATAAAGATGATAGTTAAGGCAATATGTACTACAACAACTGTTCAGCCAGTACATTAAATATACATATTCGTATTCCAAGGCGAAGTCACTTGAGAGTACGACGTCGACAATGGATGTAACACTAACACTAGATAATTTGACAAACAAACTTTTATTACATTATTTTACAATGTATGTGAGAGACACCGTGCGTATAGTGGCATCGGAGAAGTCGCTCCTCGTTAGAGAAACGACACAGTTTATATATCTTAACATTCGGCTGACCTCAGCAACATGTGTTGCGCTTTATTGTTTCTCAACACAAATCCTCGATGTAAGTTCATAAGTATAAGTCCATATTAACGGACATCAATCACTGGACGTGCGTTCTACTGTTTCTTAATGTAAATCCTAGATGTAAGTCTATATGAGTAGATATTAATTACTGGTCGTATTATAATTTGATGACTCATAATGTTGACCCAAGTAACTTTGTTACATTCCTCCAATGATAATAAAAGAAAGTTTCTACACCTAGAAATTTTCTTTAAAGTTCGATTTTCATAACAATGTCCTCGTGAGATATATTTATATATCTAACTAAAAGTTTATATGGAAATAAAATGTTTATACAAAATGTTCCAAGGTAAGTCCAACATGACGTTGTCTGGTTCCTTCATATTAGAATTTATGTTATATATACTTTAACATATTTACTCCTGATATAATGTTTCTTCACTTTTCCCTTGCTATAGAGTTTCCACAGTAATAATATATAATTATTATCACAACAAAATAAAATGTTATATAATAGTATTTCTGTACAAATTAGTTCTCAGATTCCACTTCTTGAATCGACTCGGGAATATTTCCGAGGGTTGACATTCGGCTTATCCTCAGCCACCTATTTTCTAATGAAGGTTTTTCAGGTTCCTTGTTACATATATATGTATACTGAGGTGTTCGATTTGACAACGAAGTGTATCTTTTCCGTTTCGACTTCTGTCTCAAGCCCTTTATAAATGATAGTGGCTTAGATTGTTCATCTTCCTTCGCGGTGACCACGCTCCGAGTTTCATCTGTGAAACCCACCACTTCTTCATCAGGCTTTGTCCAATTCTGTCTTGCTCTAATGAAAGTTTTGGCTAACCAGTGTTTTAAATTTTTCCCAACCCCGTAGGCAATAATTAATATGGCCACAGTAAGGACAATATAGACCCATATTGGAAATGCAGACTCTCTCTTTTGCAAGTCCGGCATCTTATTATCCCCCTTAAGTTTTTTGAACCAAGGAATCCATTGAAAGAGTTTCAATTCCTTTTAACGCTTTTAACAGCGGACGCGATTGATTTTCCGGAATACTATCGTATAAATGTTTCCACATTTTAACATATGTATTATTATAATTTTTCATAAACTTGGCAAATGGTTCATCAATATTTAGTTTAGATTCAAGTTGATAGTAGGGTAGTAAAGTAAGCTGATCGTTATTAGCTGAGCAACCGACTTCGAGAGTTAATAAATCGATAGGCGGTTTCATTATTTTTTCTACGGCCCGAATGTTAGGTCAACAGTTAATTGACATACGCAACGGCTTGGCTATGACAATTATCCACGTTCCCGAAGATAAATATTCCGCATTTGGAAGTATTGCATTTATTTTAATGGTGTTATGACAATTATTTTCAATCAATTTTACATCATTCCTAAAAAGAGCAACTATACAAAATTTACTTAAATTTATTCGATAGACTGGACTTCTTATGTCACAAAAATTTCTTATCGGATGAATACATTTATTTAGTTCATCATCATTTAGAAGAATATATTCAGTTCTTTTAGCATTTACACCTAACGCCTTAGCTTCAAGATTAGAGTAAGCTAGCAAAGACTTTGTATTGTCCACTTGCAGATTTAAGTTTATCGGGATTGGTAAATTAAATGGTTTAAAAATCTCAAAATTACTGTTATAATCTATCAATGGTACCGACAAGACAACGAAGATACGATTATTATCCAACACGGTGTGACAGCTTAATATTTGATAGTAATCCCACAATTTTGTAGTTGGATCACTTGGTAGCATTATACCTGGTGGCAATTTTGAATTAATCCCAATTAATAGTTTTCTTAAATTTTTCGGAGAAATCACGCTTGGTGACAAATGACCTAACGACAGCATATTCAGCTGCATTTGTAGGTGAGAAATATAAAATTGAGCCTGCGTTACAAGACGCGATAACCCTTCAGTTATCGAATTTATCATTACATGTCTCTCAATTTGAAAAATTCTTTCTTTCACAGCTCTAGTGAAATTTTTAAAATCAACATATAAGTCGTTAAACGCAATAAACAAGTCCTTTATTGAATTTCTATTTTCCGCGATATCCGAACGAGATATATTTAGAATAGTTAAACTTTCTCGTAAAACATGTACCATCTTCTGTTGGTTCTTAGCCAACATATTCACATTACTGCGTATAGAATCCAAATCTTGTTCGGATACGGTTCCGAAGAGAAAACCTAAAATTTTTCCTACTACTGGAATGATTGATCGTTTCGACTTTCTCAATAACGATCGGCATTCTTGAAACATATCGGTAATTATATTATGCGTAACATTTAACTTAACCAACTCTTGTTTGAGGTTGGTCAACGACTTGACCCAACGTTTAGGTGCATTTACACGTACAATTTGCGCCAGACTTATTGCCGATCGAATATCACACGAAAGAACCGTTAAAAATGTCTGATATATGTCCAGATCGATAACAAAAGTGACGAGCCATTTTGAACGCGTCGTTGTAATTTCCCCTATTTTATCAAATATCACGTTATGTTGACCATAAACAATACTGGTTAAGCACAAAACTAACAATAGTCGACAATTCATCTTTGTTACGTTTTATATCTACAAAACAAAATATCCTAATATTATTTATATACAATTTATAATCCCGTGCAATCAATATCAACATATTGTGAAGCCTTACAACATGTTAGAAATTGACGCCAACAATTCTTTTACTTTAACATTTTTATCTTTACATATATTTGACGGCAACGTTCGCCTAACTTTTTTCGTTTTCAGATTTGTCTCGATAATCTCGTTGACAGACATTGATTCCTCTGAATCACTGTCATAATTTTCCTCTCTTTCTTTTTCTTTTAAGAGTTTACTTAACTCCATAAGAGGAATTGATTCTTCATCAGAACTATTCGTTCGTTCTTTTCGATATTTCTTTGCAAGAGTAGCAAGAGGTTTATTAAAATCAGAATCCGAGTCAGTGTCAACCTCCATGTCTGAACTACTTACATCCGGAGATGCAACATACGCAGCTTTTCTTAACTGTTTACCCTTATTTTTAGGAATATCCCATTCATCGATTTTAGCTATTCGCAGATGTTCGGCATGTGCTTTCCGTACCACTCCAGTCAACTGATCCTTGATCATGAATGACACTGGCGAGGTTTGATCAACAATACGGAAAAACGGTGTCCATCGATTATCTAATTTATTTTTCTTCAAATGATTTTTACAATAAACAGGATCCCCTATCTTAAAACCTTCATCTACACAGTTTTTATTTTTATATTTTAACTGTCGTTTTTGAGCTTGTTTCATGGACCTGTGTACCAGCACGAATGCTTTATGTTGTTGATTTAGCATTATTTGATGCAGGTCTTCGCCCATATATTTCCTATGAGGTTTCATTATATTATCAACGGGAAGAACGGCATCTCGAGTGTATAACAAATAGAACGGTGAAAATTTAGAAGACTCACTGATGTTAAACCTAATAGCGGCCAAAGCTTGATTTAAAAACAAATCCCACGTTGATGTGTCGTCTTTCATTAGTTTAGATAAAACATCATGAAGAGTACGATGGAATCTTTCAATTCGTCCGTTACTTTGCGGATGGTAAAATGAAGTTGTAATATGATTTATATTCAGCGTTTCGCATGTTTCCTTCATAATTTTATTTACATTTTCAGATCCGTTGTCACTTAAAATTTGTAATGGGACTGAATGTCTTGGAATTATTTCCTCAATAAGCAAATGTGCAATTGTTTCAGCTTTTTTATCTTTTACTGCAAAAGCTTCAGGAAATCCCGAATAAAGATCAATGAACCCAATTATGTATTTGTTCCCCGACAATGTTTCTGGATAGGGTCCCGATAAATCTAATGCTATTTTAGCAAACGGATAAGGTGGTATATCCACTTCTTGAACAGGAGGATTTACTTTTCTTAAATTTCTAGTTTGACACGTAACACACATGGTAACATAAGCATATATTTTCTTGTATAACCCTGGCCAATAATACCGTAACTTAATACTGTCATACGTTTTATCAATACCTAAATGACCATTATCATCATGATATTGAACGACAATATCTTCCCTTAAATGTTCTGGGACGTATAATCGGATTAGAGGATCAATATCAGGCTGTGACAGAAAATAAACAACATCTTCAATAATCATGAATTGACTTTGTGTAGAGCTACTCGCTGTACCTGTTTCAATTTCCTTCTTAACCTTAACAATGTTCAAATCTTTTGCCTGTTCTAATTTCATATCTAAATCTTCATTTTGAAAAGTCTCCTTACTAGGTAAATCTGGTTGTTCTACAGTGCAAGTAGCAAAATTTCTTGTGTTTAATTTATTTGAATTAATTGTATTAATTTCATAGGTATTATCATTTATGTCGGGATCGACAGTTTCATTACTTATTCCCTTATCTTCATCACTTTGTGGGGTTCTTGATAAAAGATCTGCACAATAGTTTGTTTCTCCTGCTATGTACTCAATCTTACAATTGTACCCAGATATCCCTAAAGACCACATTTGTAGCTTTTTGTTTTTCATCGGAGAATCTAATAAATATTTCAGAGGTTTATGATCCGTCTTGATGATAAAGTTTGCTCCGTGCAAATAAAAATCTAATTTCTGTAGTGCATAATGAATCGCAAACGCTTCTTTTTCAACAGTTGACCACCGAGTTTGAGTGTCGCTTAATTTATGCGATAGAAAGTAAATAGGTTTCTCAACTGCATTTTGTTCTTCAGTTATCTGTGTCAAGCATGCACCAACACATGTATCACTTGCATCAGTGTACAAGACATAAGGCAAATTAGGGTTTGGATATGCAAGTAGAGGTACTACTGTTAAACTATCCTTTAAGTAATTAAAGCCGACGTCACAACCCTCTGACCAATGATATTTCGCATATTTTCTCGTTAAATTGACGAGAGGTTCCGCTATTTTAGAAAAATTCGGAATGAATCTTCTGTAGTAACTACACATACCAATAAATCCTCTAACTTCTTTCACAGTTTTTGGTATCGGAATTGTTTGAATAGCTTTTACTTTATCTTGATCTGGTCTAACACCTTCACGCGTTATAACAAAACCCAAATACTTAGTTTCTTCTTTAATAAAACTACATTTTTTTAATTTTAACTTCAAATTATGTTGTCTCAACCTATCAAACACTGTCTGAATGTGACGTAAATGGTCTTCAAATGTTTCAGAAAAGATTAAAATATCATCCAAATAGGCGACCGAAAATTTGTCCAATCCTTGCATTGCAATAGATATGAGTTGGCTAAAAATACTAGGCGCGTTAACAAGTCCAAAAGGCATAACATTGAATTCAAAAAGACCCCTATGACAAGTGAATGCAGTCTTTTCCTTGTCACTTTCTTTCATGTTTATTTGCCAGTACCCACTTTTTAAGTCCAAGCTTGTAAAATACCTTGCTTTATCTAATTGTGCCAAAATATCGTCTATCAAGGGTAAAGGATAAGAGATAACTTTCGTTATACGGTTCAATAAACGAAAATCGATACAAAATCTTTTAGATCCATCTTTTTTATCAACAACAACAATTGGAAATGACCATGGTGATCTAGACCTTCTTATAATATTTGCGTCCAGCATTTCATCAATTGCTTTATCAACTATTGGCCTTTTATGTATAGGAGTTCTATATGGTTTTAATTTAATAGGGTGATGATTTCCCGTGTCAATAAACATTTTAACGGTGTCAGTTCCCCCTAAATCTTTGTCACTATCAGCGAATATGTCCTCATTTGCGTTTACAAGAGATCGTACTACTTCTAGATAATCTTGAGGAACATCAATTTTCTGCTTTGATATATCTATTGACTCAATTGTTTGACCATCTTTTGTTACACATGAAACGTCATTGGTTTTGATGTCACGGACTGTACCTACTACACATCCCCTATTTAAACAAATAGTTTTATTGGTGTTGTTTAACATTAAAACAGGAATCTTGTTCACTTTATGTATTTTAGTAACTGAGTTACTTACTAATAATCCTGCTTCCGAATTTATATAGCCCGAATCCACGGCAGATACTTGTAACAATTCAGAGTTTAAAAAACATGAATGTTTCTTGATCTTTCCTATACAAATGTTTACACTTTGAGGTTTTAACAGTGTCCTCTTAGCAACTCTGACTATCGAGGAAATATGGATGTCATTTTCAAGAGGCACGTAAACTTTTCCAATTCTTATACAGTTTAAGTCAAAATAGACACGTACACCTTGCTGTTGTAGAAAATCTCTTCCTATAATTATATTTCTATTCATATCCGACACTACATGAAAAACATGATTTATTTTTGATCCCCCAATATCAAATGTGAAACTCGCGCTACCTTCAACTAATAAGGACTCACCGTTTACCGCTTGAAGAGAGACTTTACTTTTAATTAATTTAGGTGGACTTTTCATAGCTTGATAAACTCTTTTATGTAATAAAGAGCAACTTGCCCCGGAATCAATTAGAGCTCTATATTTATTTTTTTCAATTTTGATTAAACATGAATTTGGAGAATTTATTGAATTTATTTCGAATGCTTTATTTAAATAAATTGTTTTAGTTTTGTTACCATAATTTTTACTTTTATGTTTAAATATTTTATTTTTACTATTTCTCCCTTCATTGGCTTCGTTATGAAGAGAGCGTTTTAGTTTCCCTGTCGATTTCGTTGTGGACAATATCTTTGGAAGTGTCCCTTCCCGCGACAGAAGTAGCATTCCACCTCTGCCATACTTCGCTGTTGTACCAAATTAACTCGGTGCGTCTCGTATTTACGTGGAGGATTACTCCTACAATCTTTTGCAAAGTGGCCTATCTTACCGCATTTATGGCCTCGTCTAGCCGCACGATAGTGGTCAACCTCCATAGGTTGATGATTCGCGCCTACTTGATCATCCCTATTTAAACGAACGTTGGACCCTTTCGTTCTTAGCCCAAAACGCGTGATCAAATTTTGCTCTGTCATTGCCAAAGTAATTGCGGCCTCGAGAGTAGCCGGATTATCCCGCATAATCTTCATTTTCAATTTGTCAAGTAACAAACCATCTACGAAAAAACCAATGATTTGTCTTTCCACGGGTTCGACGTCCCGTGGCTGGCCTATATATGCTTCTGCAACTAAAGCCATCAGGCGTTCGGCGAATACCTGAACCGTTTCATTCGTCTTTTGTTTAACCTGACGCAGCAGAGAGAAAGCATGTTGCGGGTCAGTTACCTCTGAAAATCTTGCCGTTAATTGAGTTTTGCATTCTTCCCAGGTTGCTTGATCATTTGCGGTCAAGTACCTCTTAAGATAATCGCTCACAGCCCCTTTACTGGACTGGTACGCAATTAATTTAACGCGATCCGCGTTTCCTATCGCGTGCGTTAAAACAGCATATTTTTCGACGGCCTTCATCCATTCCTGAAACTCTTTTGGATTCCCCCCAAAAGATGGAATTACCTGTGAAACACTTTGCGTGCCCACGGTATTTGATAAAAGCTCGACTTGAGCAGAGAGAGCCTGCTGGTTACGCCCTTGACTCCCAATAGAATCTGACAACTGCCCCAAGGTGTGTGCCAAAGCCTGAAAAATTTCCCCTACTTGCTGGTCAGCCATTTTTTTCACCAAAACAATTCAAAATAAAAACATACCTTGAAAATCAGTGGCAGACGTCGTTGACGAATCCTGGTCACGCGGCACCAAAAATTACTAGTGTAACACTAACACTAGATAATTTGACAAACAAACTTTTATTACATTATTTTACAATGTATGTGAGAGACACCGTGCGTATAGTGGCATCGGAGAAGTCGCTCCTCGTTAGAGAAACGACACAGTTTATATATCTTAACATTCGGCTGACCTCAGCAACATGTGTTGCGCTTTATTGTTTCTCAACACAAATCCTCGATGTAAGTTCATAAGTATAAGTCCATATTAACGGACATCAATCACTGGACGTGCGTTCTACTGTTTCTTAATGTAAATCCTAGATGTAAGTCTATATGAGTAGATATTAATTACTGGTCGTATTATAATTTGATGACTCATAATGTTGACCCAAGTAACTTTGTTACATGGACAAGTACAATAAATCGGACGTTATGCTCCCGCGATAGGTTAACCAATAATGGCTAACGTGGAGAATCTCTTAGTATGGCCAGTCAACAATAGTTAATTTCCATTTTTAACCCTCTTCTGAAAAATCTTACGGGTCTAAGGCATCAGTGCTTTTATCCATTTTAAAGGTAATAACTACCTTTGTCCCTGTTATCGTGGCCCTAGTGGAGAATCTTTTAGTTTTGCTAGTCGGCAACAGTTCAATAAACCACTTTCCCTTTGCTGACTGACTCGTACGGGTCTCTGGCATAAGTGTTATGGGTCATTTTAGAGTCAATATCAACTTCTACCTCTGGTATAATTGTCGATGTGGAGAATCTCTTAGCTTGGCCAGCCGGCAATAGTTCAGTTCGAATTTGTTGTAAACCGGTATCCCATATCCCCACTTTTAACCCTCTACTTACTTACTCATACGGGTCTAGGGTATAAGTGCTATGGGTCATTTTAAAGTCAATAAGTACCTCTTCCTCTGGTATCATTGCCTACGGGGACAATCTCTTCGTTTGGCCTGCCGGCAATAATTCATTTCGAATTTGTGATATACTTGGGTACCCCCTCCTTATCCTTTCCTGACTAACTCGTACGGGTCTAGGGCATAAGTGCTATCGGCCATTTTAGAGGCAGTACCAACCTCTACCTCTGGTATAATGGTCGATGTGGAGAATCTCTTAGTTTGGCCAGCCGGCAATTTTTATTTAACCGGCAGTGAGACATTTTTTTCAAATGCCTTCTTATCTAAAATAAAAGAGTAATATTTCAGGAAGGTCTATGCCAATGTTCATGCTTATATCAGGATTTTCACAACTCGTCTGAAATATACTTGTGGCCGCCGGACTAAATGTGATATTCCAATACTAGACATTGTAACAAAAAGTGAGATTTTGAAAATTCTTCGAAAAAATACGATCCACTTAGAATACTTAGCCCGGTCACAAATACGAACAAAGAAGCTCATACAGGATCTATGGAAAAGTGGATTGAATTGGGATAAACACGTTTCGGAAAACTCTAAGGATTACTGTAGCAAGCGACTTTGAGAAAGCGACACACAACGTATTTCCGAGATATTATTTCTCCGGTAATTCTATTTCGGAATAGTCTGATAACAGCGCTTCTGTCTTCTGTTCTCCGTTCTGACTGATTTCATTTTTTCGAGATCCGGGTCACGGTATCATAAATAAAGATGATAGTTAAGGCAATATGTACTACAACAACTGTTCAGCCAGTACATTAAATATACATATTCGTATTCCAAGGCGAAGTCACTTGAGAGTACGACGTCGACAATGGACAAGTACAATAAATCGGACGTTATGCTCCCGCGATAGGTTAACCAATAATGGCTAACGTGGAGAATCTCTTAGTATGGCCAGTCAACAATAGTTAATTTCCATTTTTAACCCTCTTCTGAAAAATCTTACGGGTCTAAGGCATCAGTGCTTTTATCCATTTTAAAGGTAATAACTACCTTTGTCCCTGTTATCGTGGCCCTAGTGGAGAATCTTTTAGTTTTGCTAGTCGGCAACAGTTCAATAAACCACTTTCCCTTTGCTGACTGACTCGTACGGGTCTCTGGCATAAGTGTTATGGGTCATTTTAGAGTCAATATCAACTTCTACCTCTGGTATAATTGTCGATGTGGAGAATCTCTTAGCTTGGCCAGCCGGCAATAGTTCAGTTCGAATTTGTTGTAAACCGGTATCCCATATCCCCACTTTTAACCCTCTACTTACTTACTCATACGGGTCTAGGGTATAAGTGCTATGGGTCATTTTAAAGTCAATAAGTACCTCTTCCTCTGGTATCATTGCCTACGGGGACAATCTCTTCGTTTGGCCTGCCGGCAATAATTCATTTCGAATTTGTGATATACTTGGGTACCCCCTCCTTATCCTTTCCTGACTAACTCGTACGGGTCTAGGGCATAAGTGCTATCGGCCATTTTAGAGGCAGTACCAACCTCTACCTCTGGTATAATGGTCGATGTGGAGAATCTTATAGTTTGGCCAGCCGTCAATAGTTCAGTTCGAATTCGTTGTTAACCGGAATACCATATCCCCCCTTTTAACCTTCTACTAACAAACTCGTACGGGTCTAAGGTACAAGTGCTATGGGCCATTTTAAAGGCAATAAGTACCTCTTCATCTGGTATCATTGCCCACGTGGAGAATCTCTTCGTTTGGCCAACCGGCAATAGTTCATTTTCGAATTTGTGATATACCAGGGTACCCCCCTTATCCTTTCAAGACTAACTCGTACGGGTCTAGGGCATAAGTGCTATGGGCCATTTTATAGGCCATACCAACCTCTACTTCTGGTATGATGGTCGATGTGGAGAATCTCTTAGTTTGGCCAGCCGGAAATAGTTCAGTTCGAATTCGTTGTAAACCGGAATACCATATCCCCCCTTTTAACCCTCTACTACCAAACTCGTACGGGTCTAGGGTACAAGTGCTATAGGCCGTTTTAAAGGCAATAAGTACCTCTTCCTCTGGTATCATTGCCCACGAAGAGAATCTCTTCGTTTGGCCAGCCGGCAATAGTTCATTTTAGAATTTGTGATATACCAGGGTACCCCCCTTATCCTTTCCAGACTAACTCGTACGGGTCTAGGGCATAAGTGTTCTGGGCCATTTTATAGGCAATACCAACCTCTACCTCTAGTATGATGGTTGATGTGGAGAATCTCTTAGTTTGGCCAGCCGGCAATAGTTCAGTTCGTATTCGTTGTAAACCGGAATACCATATACCTCCTTTTAACCCTCTACTGACAAACTCGTACGGGTCTAGGGTACAAGTGCTATGGGCCATTTTAAAGGCAATAAGTACCTCTTCCTCTGGTATCATTGCCCACGTGGATAATCTCTTCGTTTGGCCAGCCAGCAATAGTTCATTTTAGCATTTGTGATATACCAGGGTACCCCCTTATCCTTTCCAGACTAACTCATACGGGTCTAGGGCATAAGTGCTCTGGGCGATTTTATAGGCAATACCAACCTCTACCTCTGGTATGATGGTCGATGTGGAGAATCTCTTAGTTTGGCCAGCCGGCAATAGTTAAGTTCGAATTCGTTGTAAACCGGAATACCATATCCCCCCTTTTAACCCTTTACTGACAAACTCGTACGGGTCTAGGGTACAAGTGCTATGGGCCATTTTAAAGGCAATAACTACCTCTTCCTCTGGTATCATTGCCCACGTGGAGAATCTCTTCGTTTGGCCAACCGGCAATAGTTCATTTTCGAATTTGTGATATACCAGGGTACCCCCCTTATCCTTTCCTGACTAACTCGTACGGGTCTAGGGCATAAGTGCTATGAGCCATTTTATAGGCCATACCAACCTCTACCTCTGGTATGTTGGTCGATGTGGTGAATCTCTTATTTTGGCCAGCCGACAATAGTTCAGTTCGAATTCGTTGTAAACCGGAATACTATATCCCCCTTTTTAACCCTCTACTGACAAACTCGTACGGGTCTAGGGTACCAGTGCTATGGGCAATAAAGGCAATAAGTACCTCTTCCTCTGCTATCATTGCCCACGTGGAGATTCTCTTCGTTTGGCCAGCCGGCAATAGTTCATTTTCGAATTTGTGATAAACCAGGGTATCCCCTTATCCTTTCCTGACTAACTCGTACGGGTCTAGGGCATAAGTGCTATGAGACATTTTATAGGCAATACCAACCTCTACCTCTGGTATGATTGTTGATGTGGAGAATCTCTTAGTTTGGCCAGCCGGCAATAGTTCAGTTCGAATTCGTTGTAAACCGGAATACCATATACCCCCTTTTAACCCTCTACTGACAAACTCGTACGGGTCTAGGGTACAAGTGCTATGGGCCATTTTAAAGGCAATAAGTACCTCTTCCTCTGGTATCATTGCCCACGTGGAGAATCTCTTCGTTTGGCCATCCGGCAATAGTTCATTTTAGAATTTGTGATATACCAGGGTACCCCTCATTATTTTTTCAAAACTAACTCGTAAGGGTCTAGGGCATAAGTGTTCTGGGCCATTTTATAGGCAATACTAACCTCTACCTCTGGTATGATGGTCGATGTGGAGAATCTCTTCGTTTGGCCAGCCGGCAATAGTTCATTTTAGAATTTGTGATATACCAGGGTACCCCCCTTATCCTTTCCAGACTAACTCGTACGGGTCTAGGGCATAAGTGCTCTGGGCCATTTTATAGGCAATACCAACCTCTACCTCTAGTATGATGGTTGATGTGGAGAATCTCTTAGTTTGGCCAGCCGGCAATAGTTCAGTTCGTATTCGTTGTAAACCTGAATACCATATACCCCCTTTTAACCCTCTACTGACAAACTCGTACGGGTCTAGGGTACAAGTGCTATGGGCCATTTTAAAGGCAATAAGTACCTCTTCCTCTGGTATCATTGCCCACGTGGAGAATCTCTTCGTTTGGCCAGCCGGCAGTAATTCATTTCGAATTTGTGATATACTTGGGTACCCCCTCCTTATCCTTTCCTGACTAACTCGTACGGGTCTAGGGCATAAGTGCTATCGGCCATTTTAGAGGCAGTACCAACCTCTACCTCTGGTATAATGGTCGATGTGGAGAATCTTATAGTTTGGCCAGCCGTCAATAGTTCAGTTCGAATTCGTTGTTAACCGGAATACCATATCCCCCCTTTTAACCTTCTACTAACAAACTCGTACGGGTCTAAGGTACAAGTGCTATGGGCCATTTTAAAGGCAATAAGTACCTCTTCATCTGGTATCATTGCCCACGTGGAGAATCTCTTCGTTTGGCCAACCGGCAATAGTTCATTTTCGAATTTGTGATATACCAGGGTACCCCCCTTATCCTTTCAAGACTAACTCGTACGGGTCTAGGGCATAAGTGCTATGGGCCATTTTATAGGCCATACCAACCTCTACCTCTGGTATGATGGTCGATGTGGAGAATCTCTTAGTTTGGCCAGCCGGAAATAGTTCAGTTCGAATTCGTTGTAAACCGGAATACCATATCCCCCCTTTTAACCCTCTACTACCAAACTCGTACGGGTCTAGGGTACAAGTGCTATAGGCCGTTTTAAAGGCAATAAGTACCTCTTCCTCTGGTATCATTGCCCACGAAGAGAATCTCTTCGTTTGGCCAGCCGGCAATAGTTCATTTTAGAATTTGTGATATACCAGGGTACCCCCCTTATCCTTTCCAGACTAACTCGTACGGGTCTAGGGCATAAGTGTTCTGGGCCATTTTATAGGCAATACCAACCTCTACCTCTAGTATGATGGTTGATGTGGAGAATCTCTTAGTTTGGCCAGCCGGCAATAGTTCAGTTCGTATTCGTTGTAAACCGGAATACCATATACCTCCTTTTAACCCTCTACTGACAAACTCGTACGGGTCTAGGGTACAAGTGCTATGGGCCATTTTAAAGGCAATAAGTACCTCTTCCTCTGGTATCATTGCCCACGTGGATAATCTCTTCGTTTGGCCAGCCAGCAATAGTTCATTTTAGCATTTGTGATATACCAGGGTACCCCCTTATCCTTTCCAGACTAACTCATACGGGTCTAGGGCATAAGTGCTCTGGGCGATTTTATAGGCAATACCAACCTCTACCTCTGGTATGATGGTCGATGTGGAGAATCTCTTAGTTTGGCCAGCCGGCAATAGTTCAGTTCGAATTCGTTGTAAACCGGAATACCATATCCCCCCTTTTAACCCTTTACTGACAAACTCGTACGGGTCTAGGGTACAAGTGCTATGGGCCATTTTAAAGGCAATAACTACCTCTTCCTCTGGTATCATTGCCCACGTGGAGAATCTCTTCGTTTGGCCAACCGGCAATAGTTCATTTTCGAATTTGTGATATACCAGGGTACCCCCCTTATCCTTTCCTGACTAACTCGTACGGGTCTAGGGCATAAGTGCTATGAGCCATTTTATAGGCCATACCAACCTCTACCTCTGGTATGTTGGTCGATGTGGTGAATCTCTTATTTTGGCCAGCCGACAATAGTTCAGTTCGAATTCGTTGTAAACCGGAATACTATATCCCCCTTTTTAACCCTCTACTGACAAACTCGTACGGGTCTAGGGTACCAGTGCTATGGGCAATAAAGGCAATAAGTACCTCTTCCTCTGCTATCATTGCCCACGTGGAGATTCTCTTCGTTTGGCCAGCCGGCAATAGTTCATTTTCGAATTTGTGATAAACCAGGGTATCCCCTTATCCTTTCCTGACTAACTCGTACGGGTCTAGGGCATAAGTGCTATGAGACATTTTATAGGCAATACCAACCTCTACCTCTGGTATGATTGTTGATGTGGAGAATCTCTTAGTTTGGCCAGCCGGCAATAGTTCAGTTCGAATTCGTTGTAAACCGGAATACCATATACCCCCTTTTAACCCTCTACTGACAAACTCGTACGGGTCTAGGGTACAAGTGCTATGGGCCATTTTAAAGGCAATAAGTACCTCTTCCTCTGGTATCATTGCCCACGTGGAGAATCTCTTCGTTTGGCCATCCGGCAATAGTTCATTTTAGAATTTGTGATATACCAGGGTACCCCTCATTATTTTTTCAAAACTAACTCGTAAGGGTCTAGGGCATAAGTGTTCTGGGCCATTTTATAGGCAATACTAACCTCTACCTCTGGTATGATGGTCGATGTGGAGAATCTCTTCGTTTGGCCAGCCGGCAATAGTTCATTTTAGAATTTGTGATATACCAGGGTACCCCCCTTATCCTTTCCAGACTAACTCGTACGGGTCTAGGGCATAAGTGCTCTGGGCCATTTTATAGGCAATACCAACCTCTACCTCTAGTATGATGGTTGATGTGGAGAATCTCTTAGTTTGGCCAGCCGGCAATAGTTCAGTTCGTATTCGTTGTAAACCTGAATACCATATACCCCCTTTTAACCCTCTACTGACAAACTCGTACGGGTCTAGGGTACAAGTGCTATGGGCCATTTTAAAGGCAATAAGTACCTCTTCCTCTGGTATCATTGCCCACGTGGAGAATCTCTTCGTTTGGCCAGCCGGCAATAGTTCATTTTAGCATTTGTGATATACCAGGGTACCCCCTTATCCTTTCCAGACTAACTCATACAGGTCTAGGGCATAAGTGCTCTGGGCGATTTTATAGGCAATGCCAACCTCTTCCTCTGGTATGATGGTCGATGTGGAGAATCTCTTAGTTTGGCCAGCCGGCAATAGTTCAGTTCGAATTCGTTGTAAACCGGAATACCATATCCCCCTTTTAACCCTTTACTGACAAACTCGTACGGGTCTAGGGTACAAGTGCTATGGGCCATTTTAAAAGCAATAAGTACCTCTTCCTCTGGTATCATTGCCCACGTGGAGAATCTCTTCGTTTGGCCAACCGGCAATAGTTCATTTTCGAATTTGTGATATACCAGGGTACCCACCTTATCCTTTCAAGACTAACTCGTACGGGTCTAGAGCATAAGTGCTATGGGCCATTTTATAGGCCATACCAACCTCTACCTCTGGTATGATGGTCGATGTGGAGAATCTCTTAGTTTGGCCAGCCGGAAATAGTTCAGTTCGAATTCGTTGTAAACCGGAATACCATATCCCCCCTTTTAACCCTCTACTGACAAACTCGTACGGGTCTAGGGTACAAGTGCTAAGAGCCATTTTTAAGGCAATAAGTACCTCTTCCTCTGGTATCATTGCCCACGTGGAGAATCTCTTCGTTTGGCCAGCCGGCAATAGTTCATTTTAGAATTTGTGATATACCAGGGTACCCCCTTATCCTTTCCTGACTAACTCGAACGGGTCTAGGGCATAAGTGCTATGAGCCATTTTATAGGCAATACCAACTTCTACCTCTGGTATGATGGTTGATGTGGAGAATCTCTTAGTTTGACCAGCCGGCAATAGTTCAGTTCGAATTCGTTGTAAACCGGAATACCATATCCCCCCTTCTAACCCTCTACTGACAAACTCGTACGGGTCTAGGGTACAAGTGCTATGGGCCATTTTAAAAGCAATAAGTACCTCTTCCTCTGGTATCATTGCCCACGTGGAGAATCTCTTTATTTGGCCAGCCGGCAATAGTTTATTTTAGAATTTGTGATATACCAGGGTACCCCCCTTATCCTTTCCAGACTAACTCGTACGGGTCTAGGGCATAAGTGCTCTGGGCCATTTTATAGGCAATACCAACCTCTACCTCTGGTATGATGGTCGATGTGGAGAATCTCTTAGTTTGGCCAGCCGGCAATAGTTCAGTTCGAATTCGTTGTAAACCGAAATACCATATATTCCTTTTAGCCTTCTACTGACAAACTCGTACGGGTCTAGGGTACAAGTGCTATGAGCCATTTTAAAGGCAATAAGTACCTCTTCCTCTGGTATCATTGCCCACGTGGAGAATCTCTTCTTTTGGCCAGTCGACAATAGTTCATTTTAGAATTTGTGATATACCAGGGTACCCCCCTTATCCTTTCCTGACTAACTCGTACGGGTCTAGGGCATAAGTGCTATGAGCAATTTTATAGGCAATACCAACCTCTACCTCTGGTATGATGGTTGATGTGGAGAATCTCTTAGTTTGGCCAGCCGGCAATAGTTCAGTTCGAATTCGTTGTAAACCGGAATACCATATCCCCCCTTCTAACCCTCTACTGACAAACTCGTACGGGTCTAGGGTACAAGTGCTAAGAGCCATTTTTAAGGCAATAAGTACCTCTTCCTCTGGTATCATTGCCCACGTGGAGAATATCTTCATTTGGCCAGCCGGCAATAGTTCATTTTCGAATTTGTGATATACCAGGGTACCCCCCTTATTCTTTCCAGACTAACTCGTACGGGTCTAGGGCATAAGTGTTCTGGGCCATTTTATAGGCAATACCAACCTCTACCTTTGGTATGATGGTCGATGTGGAGAATCTCTTAGTTTGGCCAGCCGGCAATAGTTCAGTTCGAATTCGTTGTAAACCGGAATACTATATCCCCCCTTTTAACCTTCTACTTACAAACTCGTACGGGTCTAGGGTACAAGTGCTATGGGCCATTTTAAAGGCAATAAGTACATCTTCCTCTGGTATCATTGCCCACGTGGAGAATCTCTTCGTTTGGCCAGCCGGCAATAGTTCATTTTAGAATTTGTGATATACCAGGGTACCCCCCTTATCCTTTCCTGACTAACTCGTACGGGTCTAGGGCATAAGTGCTATGAGCCATTTTATAGGCAATACCAACTTCTACCTCTGGTATGATGGTTGATGTGGAGAATCTCTTAGTTTGACCAGCCGGCAATAGTTCAGTTCGAATTCGTTGTAAACCGGAATACCATACCCCCCCTTCTAACCCTCTACTGACAAACTCGTACGGGTCTAGGGTACAAGTGCTATGGGCCATTTTAAAAGCAATAAGTACCTCTTCCTCTGGTATCATTGCCCACGTGGAGAATCTCTTTATTTGGCCAGCCGGCAATAGTTTATTTTAGAATTTGTGATATACCAGGGTACCCCCCTTATCCTTTCCAGACTAACTCGTACGGGTCTAGGGCATAAGTGCTCTGGGCCATTTTATAGGCAATACCAACCTCTACCTCTGGTATGATGGTCGATGTGGAGAATCTCTTAGTTTGGCCAGCCGGAAATAGTTCAGTTTGAATTCGTTGTAAACCGGAATACCATATCCCCCCTTTTAACCCTCTACTGACAAACTCGTACGGGTCTAGGGTACAAGTGCTAAGAGCCATTTTAAAGGCAATAAGTACCTCTTCCTCTGGTATTATTGCCCACGTGGAGAATCTCTTCGTTTGGCCAGCCGGCAATAGTTCATTTTCGAATTTGTGATATACCAGGGTACACCCCCCCCCCCCTTATCCTTTCCTGACTAACTCGTACGGGTTTAGGGCATAAGTGCTAATGGCCATTTTAAAGGCAATGATATAAATTGTTAATGTTAAGATTAATGACTGAGATTGGTCTCCGTAATTTTGAAGAATTATATGTCATTGAAATAGTACTTGACAGTTTTTATTTTTCTGTTGTTTTTATTTCTGCAATTAACTATGTTTCTATTTTTTCTGATCTGTTTAAATAGAAAATACTGTCTGTATTGTATGTTTTAGTTTCATGATTGGACTTTATTTGTAGACAACGAACAACGAACAAATTATGCCCATATGACCATCAATTCTCTGTAATTCCTAAATTTCTATACTAGTATTCAATCATTTTTTTTTTATTTATTGTAGCTTACATTTATTTAATTCAATAATCACAAAATTTTAATAAAAACTGTTCTTTACTTTATTTGTTTGTTGTAATGTCCCATTAAATTTCTATATTTAATTATATTTATTTCAATTTGTTATTGCTTCAGTTTACATTATTTCTCTTATCACAGAATGTTAAAAGACCATTACTTTGTTTTATATTTATGGAAGCATTTGCATTGTTTTTATTACATTTACAATGTTATTTAAAGACGCAGACCTAGAAGTCCTTGAAGAAGACCAAAAGTTAATTTAGTAAACGCGGACCTCGAAGAAGACACCCATTGACATGCCTGTTTGAAGTAATATCACATAGAAATAGGAACGTTATTTAATCATAGTTATCGTTCATAGTTTCTAACAACACTTCTTCGAACGCAAGTCATCTCATGAATATTATTGCCGGCTCATGAATATTATTGAAGGCTGGCCTCATGAATATTAACGCCGGCTGCTATCGACGGCTAGATCCACACTAGTCTTTTCACGGGTTAGATTTTAGCAATAAGAAAAAAATATGTATGAAAGACCATCTTGTTGAACTGATGTACAATGTAACTGTAAAAATAATTACCTATAATTATATGCTTTTGCGAATCGATTACGAGGACGAATAAACAAAAAAATAGAGGAAAGGGGGGTTTGTGTAAAACAGCTATTACCATGTCTTTAACCGATTTCTTAATCTCGTGACCTCGAATGTTTGGCCTTAAAAAAATATAAAAAATAACCTTTTCTGCCTGTTTATACGATCTGATCTTAGGGCAGTATTTCAGGAACATGTACGTAGGTCTATCTTATAAACTCAAACAAAGGGAGGGTGTTGCAGGAGGATTTCAGGTGACCAGGTTATTCATTTCCACCTGCTGTTAGTCTTACTAATTGGTTTTGCATGGAAAAGACACAGAATCATGTATTTCAATTTTGAAACCAGTTATATCCTGCATATAGTTCATCAAAATATTATTTTCTTAGGCAAGAAGGCGAAATGTTATAATACATATATAATACATATCTCAGATAAAATTGAAATAGAAACGGGGAATGTGGTGTCAAAGAGACAACAACCCGACTAAAGTGCAGAGAACAGCCGACGATACATGATATAGTATTGCAATGCTATTAAATCAATTTTAAAACCTTAGTCAATTAATCGTTTATAAACTTCATCAACACTATTGATCACTATTGTGACTTTTACTGACATGATTTCTATAATTGTCTGTTGCGAAATTTTGAAATTACCAAGAAAGTAAGGTTTCAACTCTCCCTCAGGCAAAGTTGACCTTAGATCGATTTGGCATTTTTCAGGTATTTTTTGTATAATAGCTTTTTAACTGTTTCGGTACTTGTACATCCTCGGTTTTCACATATTTGGTTTTGAACGTTCCTGATGAATTAAGGTAAATCCAGAAAAGCGTTTCGGCCGCAATAATTTATTAAACGTGCAGTTTTCATTTTTTACAGCACTGGGTCGATACCTCTGCTGGTGGACTTTAAGCCCCACAGGTATCATAAGCTCAGTACGTAGTCAGTACCGAGATACTGAGTACATACTGAGCTGCTGATACCTTCCGGTACTGACATGATTTCTAACAAAAAGATATTGGAAGATGTGGTGTGACCATATGAGTGCCAATGAGACAACTCTCCATCCAAGTAACAATTTATAAAAAGTAAACTATTCAACTTTCTACTTGTTTGGCTTTATAATTATTTAGATCTGAGCGTCACTAATGAGTCATGTGTAGACGAAACGTGCGTCTGGCGTATTAGATTATAAGCATTGTACCTTTGATAACTATTTACACCACTGGGTCGATGTTATTGCTGGTCGACGTTTCGTCCCCGAGGGTATCACCAGCCCAGTAGTCAGCACTTCGGTGTTGACATGAATATAAGTTATATGGTAATTTGTAAAAAATTATCTGTTTATTAAAATATGATTTTTTTCGAAAATATTAAGAATTTTCTTTTCCCATACATAGATTACTTCAGCTGTATTTTGCTCAACCTTTTGGAATTTTGGATCCTCAATGCTTTTCAACTTTGTACTTGTTTGGCTTTATAACTTTTGATCTGGGCGTCACTGATGAGTCTTATGTGGACGAAATGTGCGTCTGGCGTATTAAATTATAAGCATGGTACCTTTGATAACTATCAGCATACACTAGACAGTCTTGATGCCGTTACATACATTTTTGTCTGATTTTTAAAATCTTTGTTTGTTATCTTAAACTTTAATTTAATTTCATTATTTTTAATTATTTTTTCTTAAAGACGAAGGGAAAAGGGCAGATGACACACTGATATGTTTTCAACAACTGCAATGAATACCCTCTTAATATGAACTTGTATGAAAATACGTGATTTCCACTTCAAATTACACGAAAACATGATTACAGCAATATCGAATCCCATCCTTAAATGTACGAACACACACCTAATTTTTAATTCTAAATCGTGAAGCGCACAACAATAAAGGATGTCTACCTTCTAAAATCAAGAAGAGAGCATCATATCATAAATGTCACTTACTTTCTATGACAAAAAGGGGAGTTGTTCTAACCGCTGATTCCGTTGATGTATTTATTAAAGTAAGCACATCATTGGATGCCTCATGCAAGATTCACTAATGAAAGGGGTGTTTTATATGCATACAAAATACATGTTTTATATTGAATTTCAAAGGACATGTCAAATGTGTATTGATTTCGGATATACATGCAGATAACACTGAAAAATTAAAACTTGAAATGTCTATCTTCCTGTAAACAGGAACTCCCTCCTCCAAGTTTAATTTGTGAATTAGTTATAACAGTTAAGTACTTTTTAATAAGCATGACATAGTTCTAATTCGTCACCTTTTAAAAAGTCTTCCGGAAACAATCAAGTCAATCCATGTAATTTATTTATGATGAACTCGGTAATACGTACAACATAGTGTTTTATTTGATGGTTAAAACACATATAATTTTTTGTATGTAAAAACATTATATCAAATGTCCAAAACTTTGTTTTGACCAAGGAGGAAGCTCCATTTTAAAAAATGTTTTGTTTAAGTCACCCCCTTCAATTTCTTGACGTAAAAAAGTATGATAAAAAAAACCTTAGTTCAAAGTAGAAAAAAACAGCGGAAAACCAAACAAACTAACAAACTAACAAAACCAAACGTGAGACTTGATTAATCTACAACTGTCACATTCATGACTTGGGTACAGTCATTTTTCAGAATAAAATGGTGGGCTACACCATTAACAATAAGCCCTATAAAATATGAGAGGTGTTAATTAAGAAATCATTAGCTCTGGACACATTTAAAACTACATGTGTCAAAGCGACACGAATGGCCCCGTCCTAAAAAGTTAAAAAATCTGCAATTTTAATTACACATGTGGACACAAACACGATGGTCATTTCACATATCAAAAATCAGCTCAAAATCTGGAGGTGTATAGTAAAAAAATCCGTATAACTGTGATTTTCAATAATTTATCAAAGTCCAAAGCCCGTAATTTCGGCAAAAATTAGTGGAGCGGAACGAAACTTAAACTTGATCTGTAACTCATCATGGTGAACTCACATACCAAAAATCAGCCAAATATCTGAAGGTGTTTTGAAAAAAAGTCTGTATAATTGTGATTTTCAACAATTTCTCAAAGTCCAAAGCCCGTTATTTCGGCAAAAATTAGTGGAGCGGAACGAAACTTAAACTTGATCTCTAACTCATCATGGTTATCTCACATACCAAAAATCAGCCAAATATCTGAAGGCGTATAGAAAAAAAATCTGTATAACTGTGATTTTCAATAATTTATCAAAGTCCAAAGCCCGTAATTTTGGCAAAAATTAGTGGACCGGAACGAAACTTAAACTTGATCTGTAACTCATCATGGTTATCTTACATACCAATAATCAGCCCAATATCTGAAGGCGTTAAAAAAACCTCCGTATAATGGTTTGTTGCGAATTGACGGAATTTCGGAATTACGAAATTACGGAATTACGGAATTTCGGACAAGGGTAAAACTATGTGGCACCGACAACTTCGTTGCGGGGCCATAAACAAATAATTGTGCTGTTGTCACATTAATTTAGACAATAGGCAATACTTTATTATTAAACCGTGTACAAGAGGACATCATATATACACGTATACACATTTATATACTTAATACATTCACACGAGACATAATAATGCTACATGCATGGTAAAATACAGCAAAATGTCAATTTACAAACTACAATAACATTTAACTCTAATTAAGACTAGTAACATAAATCATAAGTATCGTGTAAGAATTTTAAAGAATATATTGCTAAGTTTTTGTAAAGTTTTACATGACAAAATGTTAAAAGCTGTTTTAATTTGTAATTTAAGGAAAAAAAAAGAGTTAGCATCCAAGCTTTGTTCAATCTCGCATGGAAATTGGTTCACAGTTTGTGTTAATGAAAAATAAACCAGTCCTGCATGCTACCTTATTTTTACACATCAGCATGCAGTATTTTCATATCTATAAAGACTGGAAACACAAAAATATTTGATTGTCTATTTTGTGCATGTATATTACGTAAGCAACATGTTTTAGTTGTTTTAGAAATTAGATGACAACTCCCTTTTAATTTCTTTGTTCAATTTTTTTTTTATAACATTCAGAGTTGAATACATAATTGAAGCACAACATATTACAATGTATTATAACGAAATGTCATATGTATGATGAAAATCAATTGCATCAATTTCTTTATGTTCTTTAGTTTGTTTAAATTTTGATTTTTCATGTGTTAGGTGATGGACTAATTTCGGCAATAAAAAGACAGTAAAATGAACAGTCACATTTCCTATGCCATAGGGATAATGGTACATTGACTTAATAGAATTTTCACCACTTTCTCAGGCCCAGATCCTACACGAACATTCACCTGAAGTAATTGTATTATACTATTTGACCATAGATATGAATAAGTATGATGACATTTTACCTTTTCTGCTATCTTTTAAACATGCAGTGAATACACAAGTAAAAAAACCTGCAGCTTGGGAAAATATGTTGGAGTAAATACTGATTTTGTTCAATTACAGTGTTCAGATACACAGACTTATGAAGGGTAAAAAACGGGCAACATCGTTCGAGAAGTTATTATCATCCTGCGACTATTAAATAACAGTTACTAGTATGGAAAATGAAATACATTGATTTAAAAATTCAAGGTTCAAAGTGTTAGTTTTCATTCTTTAAACCTAATTGTTAGAATTCCCAAATTAAGTCGTAAAAATATTAATTTAAGGAAATTTCTTTCTTAATTATGGTTAATTCCGTTATTTCCATGATGGTAACTTTTCGATTTTTTTTTATTAGTCTAAAAATTGTATTATTCCTAGGGTTTCGTTATATATTTCCCTAAATTATGGACATAACATGCATAAAGTCATAATCTGGTGAAAAAGATAACATTATAAATGTGTGAATAACCGATTAAAGTAAAAGCGAAAGTTTATTTTGGTTAATATAGTCACTAAGTAAATTGACCTTTATTATCGGGCTAGATAACTCTGCTTGACGCAAATACTGTGCCGGTTGTATTCATGTATTAACATACATTATACGAAGTAAAAAAAACCCGAATCAAACAAATCGAATTTTCCTTTTTCACCTTGACGATTTCGTTTCCAATTTGAAAGTTTTCATTCAATATATGCATAAGGCGTTGACTCCGTCAAAGAATCTGAATTGCAATTGTCAATCGACTCGTATAACTTTGATGCAATACTTTCTCCAAGATTGCTTTGTGATTTAAAGTCTTTCGTTGCATTTGTTTCTGCATTTTCATATTTTAAGCTTTCCTGTAATTGGTTAGCCAGATCTGTATTCAATTTATGTTCCTTAGCCGAATTTTCGTATTTTTGTGATGTACTTTCTTGCAATTTGTCATAGTTATTAGTATCTTGGTCTGGTCTTCTTAATTTGTCATAGTTTTTATCTTTGTTCTGTTCAATGACAAACGACGGATTTTCATGTTGTGGGGCATCTATGTCATACACTGTCATATAGTCATGTTCGTCTTTCTGTTGAGTCCTGTCTTGAATAGACATTGCTGAATTTGTATCAGCCTTTGAACACCATGTCGGATTATATTTCCTGAAATTATTACAATAACATTTCAAAATTACGTCAAGTTAATGCTAAATCTGTATCAGGAAGTTTCCTATGTCCAACATTCCGTTTCTGTTTGATAAGGAGCTAGAGATTCAATAATCAATATGCCACATTTATTCAACACCATCGACTACTGTAAAAAAACTATTTTTCACGAATCTTTAATTCGTGTTACGGCCCTTCTAGCCCATTTCGCGTTTTTCAAATTTACTTGAAATAGTAAAATAATCAAATTTACTTGAAATTGTAAAATAAACAAATTTACTTGAAATTGTAAATAAGGAACTAAATAAGTTTTATATGGTCAACGAAATATATTCGCGTTTTTTGCTACTCGCGAAAGCAGTGAAAATAAATTACTCGCGAAAATATTACGGTAATAATACGTCATGATTTATTTAGAAATAGTTTTCCCTCTATACGCATTCACTGGGGTAAAGCTGATGACCGTAACTGCATTCACGGTCATCCCAAGATGTCGGATGAAAAATTAGGTCAGTTTCTGTATTGTCTGTTAAAGTGTTTCTATATCATTTTCTTTACAAATCATACATTGAAACGATGTAAATTTATAAAAGAATCACTCGGAAATCACTAATTACTTCTGAGAAATGTGCATGAAACGGGAAATTCGATTTGAAAAAATCGCCAAGATGACCGTAAATCACAATCGAGATGACCGTAACAGAATCAGCGATTCATAACAAGGCTGACCGTAACTGCTTTTAAGATGACCGTAATTTGTAAATGATGACCGTAACTTTTAAAGGATGACCCTCAATTCTAAGAAATATCCGTATTTATATAACTATCTTTTTGTATCAAATGATTAATCGTGTTGGTATACACATATTAATATGAGAGTTTTATCCTATAGGTAGAAGAAAATAAGACGTGCTTCAAATGCAAAGATTACCATATGTATCTTTTTTACAGTAGAGGGTTTAATTTTTAAAATGAATTTGCCAAAAGACATGCAAATGAACAGGAAGGGAAAACATGCTACAAAAGCGCGATAAAATGACACCTTACAAGCATAATGAAAAAAATGCGGTGCACAGCCTTCAACTGCTCGACAAAAGATTTTTTGTTTTGTTTCTGGGATTCCTTTTAATGACATATAATAAATACACTTTTTTAAAAATGCCAAAAAATTGCATGTACACCCATTGATATTATATCGTTTTTCATTTTGTCGTGCAAATAAAATAACAGAAATATTTTGAAAATATCATTCGAATAAACTAGTGAAGGTGAGCTCCAGCAAAGTAGATCCTTAAAATAGTATTGTACGAAAAGCGTATCACAAGGCGGAACGTTGTCAATTTGTAAATATACAGAAATGTAATTCATACAGTCAGGATTCTACTTCTTCAAAATTATCTCCCCATTACGCCAGTTCATGCTCACAATCGTAGAAATGGAAGCCATTGTAGGGATGACGATCTGCCAATTTTGCTCTTGAAAACTGATAAATTTATCCACATAGCACCATTACGATCGATCGTTATATGTCAGTTATATTTTAAAAGACAAATGTATCTACTAGCTAATGAGCATTAGTTTATGATCTTGTCTGCATTGATTCAACTTAAAAATATTGTCTGATCGGATGTCAGATGGAAATTTTAAAAATTCTTAAGCATTTAAAAAAAATCTAATTAAATATTTCGTGGAAGGGCAGACTAAACATTTTCAGTGGTTGAAGATTATAAACCCTAGTTATCACACACATATTTTTTTCGAAGATATCCATTTTCATCATCCAAATTAAAAGACTGTCGTCAAGTACTTTTAGAAAAAATAGCTATTCGAACACACCTACTCTGTTTTTGTGATTCATTAGATAGGTATCTCACTTGACCCATATGTTTCATCTTTTCGTACTGTAATTTTTTTACGTTATAAAGTCAACTTGTAGCTTTGATATATAATAATGATAGAATCTGAAGCGAGATGCTATATAAAATACTCCTGCTTTGTACGTTTTAAAGACAAATATACACCCCAAACATGCCCCAACATAAATAGGTGCACTCGATTGTTCTCTTTTCGATACAATCGTTACCTGTTTTGGGGAATTTTTTCTTGATTCACATAATGGAAGGGCAGACACGAAACTTTCTGAACTAAAAGATTGATATGTTCTCCGTCCGTGATAAAAAAAAACCCCGGAGGTTATGCATTTTCTACATCCAACTTATAGATACTATATATAAAAAAGAAGATGTGGTATTATTGCCAATGAGACAACTATCCAGAAAAGACCAAAATGACACAAACATTAACAACTATAGGTAACCGTAAGGCCTTCAACAATGAGCAAAGCCCATACCGCATAGTCAGCTATAAAAGGCCCCGATAAGAACCATGTCGTCGACTTGATATCTTATTGTTTTGCATTACTATGTAATAGATACATTGAAAACTTATGCGAAAGGTGTTTTTTAAATAAGAAAATCGTCGTTTTATTTGTTTCTATTAACTTTTTAAAATTTTGTTACTATATCAAACATTACAGTTAACATTTATCGCTTTCTCGATAAACACAGAGCTTTTATTCTTTTGTTCTATTTCAAAAGTGTTTCCGCCTGCATATATCAAGACAAATTAAGATTTTAATCAGCTTCCTCTGGAACCATACACATGGGCTCGATTACCAAATATTCGTATGTATTATTAATGTTTTTAATGCTCCATTTATTGGCATTATGTTTTTCTGGTCTGTGCGTACGTTCGTCCGTTCGTCTGTTTGTTTGTCCGTTTGTCCAGCTTCAAGTTAAATAAAATTGAAACTTAGTACACATTTTCCCTATGGTATGATCTTTTTAATTCTAATGCCAAATTACAGTTTTATCCCATTTTCAAAGTCCACAAAACATAGAAAATGATAGTGTAGATGAGGCATCCGTGTACTGGGGACACATTCATGTTTCTTCAAATTTTCGTCGTATCGCTATCCATTTGTGTTAAAATTTTAACGTCGATATCAATAAATATTTCATTGTTTACGAGAAATATGCAATTTACTATCATTGTTATAAATCTTAAATATGGCCAATTATATTATAGTTTAAAAAAAGAAATTGATGAAACATATTTATATCCGCTAACCGAGCCCCTATTGAGATCGACAAACTCAACAAAAAAGCTTTGAATACAATACGGATATTTCTTAGAATTGATGGTCATCCTATAAAAGTTACGGTCGTCCTATATAAATTACAGTCAGTGTTTACAAATTACGGTAATCCTTTACAAGTTACGGTCATCTTTTTACCAATCACGGTCAGCCTTGTTTTATGTTACGGTCATCTTGAAAATATTCTGATTATAATTTACGGTCATCTTAACGATTTTTTCAAATCGAATTTCCCGTTTCATGCACATTTCTCGGAAGTAATTAGTGATTTTCGAGTGATTCTTTTATAAATTTACATCGTTTCAATGTATGATTTGTAAAAAAAATGATATAGAAACACTTTAACAGACAATACAGAAACTGACCTAATTTTTCATCCGACATCTTGGGATGACCGTGAATGCAGTTACGGTCATCAGCTTTACCCCAGTGGCATTGAAAGTCCTTAATAATACAGATTCTTGATTTTGACTCTTTTATATTTCTTGATAAAGTTGCTCTCTTTATAGCAGTATACTACCGTTGCCTTTATTTAATACTTTGTTAGCTCTCTATTTTAATAACATCTGTTTTTACAGAACCAAATAGATGTACAAATGTACATACCTCTTGTATAAATATACCAATCCAACTATACAAAGGATGGCGATAATACTCACTATGATTGCTACAATTCAAAAAATATTTACACTAGCTATGACATGGAAGTTAGTTTAGGAAATGTTTATGTAACGAAGAATATAGGTTACTTAACACGCTATTTTTTTTAAAAGAAATTAAAAACAAAATCATTTTGAGCAAAATAAATTGTACTGAGTTAAGTGCATCTTGATCGGTTTCCAAAATTGCTTTCGAAAATCTTCTTCCTTAGAAGAACTTCATTATATTTAGTTGATATTTTTAGATCATCACATATTTAACTGTCCTTTTTAGATATCAAATAACAATTCTTTATTTTCTTGTAATACAACTGTTATAATTAGTTATTAAAGGTACCAGGATTACAATTTGATACGACAGACGCGCGTTTCGTCTACAAACGATTCATTAGTGACGCTAAGATAAAAAAAGTAATAAAGTTTCACAAAAACATTGAACATTTTAAGAAATATCTTGCATGTATAAATCGTGTGTGCTTTTATTTTTTAATAGTTCAATATATAAAAAATATGATATGATGCACCTATTGTAGACATACCAGTTATCAACGTTGAATGTCTTTTATTAGTGGAACCAGTAGTTTCATTATGATGTGCGAAAGTTATGTTTGAAACATGAACGGAAGAATTATTAATGCTGGACTCAGATTGGTTTTGATAAATTGGTACAGATACAACACTGGCAGGTTCGTAACTGGATGTTGAAATATGCAAAATACTCGTGTTCTTGGCGTGTACTGTAAAAGGAAAGGTCAATGCGTTGTTTGTCCTTGAGCCAATTGTTGATACTTGATGTGTGGACGTTACTTCATATTCTGTAAAACAAAAACGTTGCATATCATATTGCGTTATAAATACTACACGAGGTGGCGGCTTAAGTAATCTTAACTCCGTTCCTCTTAAAAGTACTTCTTTGCTCATGTAAAGTATACACATACTTTGATTCCTCGTCACATTACATTGAGTGTACCTTAATGAATCAAACGATAATCAATACCATCGCCACGAAACTCAGTGACCCCCAAACAGCGAAACTGGTGCATTTTATCTTAAACGTTTATCTGGTGTTTTTTTCACGCAGGACAATTGGATCCACGGCCCCCCTACAACCCCCCCACCCCAACAGAACAGAACCATGTATCTTTGCAATTTCCAATGCTTATTCAGGTACACGTTGTAATAATGTTTCCTTTAGTTATTTGCTATTTTAAAATAAAATATGACTGTTTATTTTACGAACAGACAATGTTTTGCAGTGATATGATTACCAATGAGACAACTTTCCAGTTGTTGTACATTCGCGTGATGTGTTTCATCATTTGATTAACGACTTTCCGTTTTGAACTGTCTAGTATTTTTGTGATTTTACTTTTTTCTATAAGAACCAAATGACAGAGATTTCGGCAATTCTTAATAACCATACGGCCTTCAAAAATATGTAAAACCCACACCATACAGTGGTCTATAAAAAGTCTTAGTATGACAAACCATGAAGGAGATGATAAAAACAACCAACGCTTTAAGAAAACAGAAAATATTTTTTTTGTTATAAACTAGTTTATTGTTTTTTTTAAATAATGGTTTAAAATAATAAGTTATAGGATATCTTTGATTTTTCAGATTAACTTATTCTCAACATTTTTAGACTTTAAACTATCAAGTTTTAGTACTTGCTGTCATATTGTATAAACACCAGTCCTGTATGTGGCGTTAGGTTCCCGTATTTCTAATCATGAAATATATCTCATCTCCGTTTAGACTTATACCCATTCGTTTGATGTGTTTGAGCTTTTGATTTTGCCATTTAATTAGGAACATTCCGTTTTGAATTTTCCCCGGAGTTCAGTAATTTTGTGATTTTACTTTATAAGTCTGTCATTTAAAGTAATCATATACCGACAAGGAAATGAAAAAGACACGTTGAAAATACAAAAACGGTAATAATAAGTTGTCAAAGGTACAATGATTTTGATTTAATACGCCAGACGCGCGTTTCGTTTACATAAGACTCATTAGTGAAGCTCATATTAAAATAGTTATAGAGCCAAAACAGTACAAATTTTAAGAGCATTGAGGATCCAAAATTCCCAACAATTGTGCCAAATACGGTTAAGGCAATCAATGCGTGGGATGAGAAAATCCTTAGTTTTTCGAAAAAAATCAAAGTTTTGTAAACAGGAAATTTATAAAAATGACCAAATAATTGATAATTATGTCTACACCGAAATGCTGACTACTGGGCTGGTGATACCCCCGGGGACGATATAAATGATACATATATGCACACTGTGGCAAACAAAACAAATCAAGGGATATCGACACTTGTGTTCGAAATTTATCTTGAACACATCATCGTCATGTGCAAAAGTAAAGCTTATAACTGGCTTGATGATCCGAACCTTTGTCAACTCATTTTTGTAGTTTGCTCTTATTATGTTGTTCTGTTTCACTTTTCGGAATTTTGAGTCCTAAATGCTTTTCAACTTTGTATTTGTTTGGCTTTATAACTATTCATATCTGAGCGTCACTGATGAGTCTTGTAAATCGAAACGCGCGTCTGCCGTATTAAATTATAATCCTCGTACCTTCGATAACAACTCACCACTAGCATACTAATGTGCCTTTTCTAAAATGAGAAGAATGTAATTCAGTGATTGTTGGTGTTTGCCGTACGTCATATATGTGTTTTTTTGGTGTTAAATCCATAAAATTTTTCTGTTGTCGGGGAAATAATTTCATAAGGAACTATATTTCGGTAAGTCAAAATTGAATCCCAATAGTTTATGTTTGTTCAATAGTGGAAACCGAAGATAATTTTGATATGAAGCTATTTGTTTTAAGAGATTTCGAATGGTGTCGGAAATTTATCAAAATTAATATAAGAAATACAGGGAGGTCTTCCTTAATCCAAGGACGATTAAAGTAAATGACATGAACATACCGTATATCGAAGCAGAATTAATGCTAATCAAAATATATGATGCAGCGAATCTAAAATACGTCCTTGTATCCATGGTTGTAATGCTATTTATGAGGAATGTAGTCGGTTGCAATTGCGTTTGTTTATAATAATAATATTTACAATTGTAGTAATCTAATCATATTCTTCCTCCTAGATAAAATGTATGATTGATAAGTTGTGGATAAAATGTAATAACAAACTCGGTCTATTGGAATTCAGTCCAAATCGATAATCGAGATTTACTATATCAGGATGATGAAAAGAATTTTGTACCTCGTGATCAACAGTGTGTTTTGTTTGACTTCCAAACATATGAATTATTGTGGCTCAACACAAAAAAATATTTAACTCGATAAAGATCAGTTTAGGTATCATTTATGGGAAGAAAGATGTAACAATTATCGTCTAGATTAATATAAAAAAAGAAGATGTGGTATGGTTGCCAATGAGACAACTGTCCACAATAGACCAAAATTACACAGACATTAACAACTATAGGTCACCGTACGGCCTTCAACAATGAGCAAAGCCAATACCGCATAGTCAGCTATAAAAGGCCCCTATATGACAATGTGAAACAATTCAAACGAGAAAACTAACGGCCTTATTTGTATAAAAATGAACGAAAAACATATATGTAACACATAAACAACCTCTGAATTATAGGCTCCTGACTTGGGACAGGCACAGACATAAATAATGTGGCGGGGTTAAACATGTTAGCGGGATCCCAACCCTCCCCCTACCTGGGACAGTGGCATAACAGTACAACATAAGAACGAACTCTAAAAATCAGTTGAAAAAGGCTTAACTCATCAGATGGACAAAAATACAAGTGGACGTGGCCGAGTACTTGTACATCCTGACAACAAAAAGATACTAGGAACAGATCTGAGAGTATTCGCAGTTATCTGACAGCTAGTTCAAAGCCCCTAACAACTAATAAAAAAATCATGCACCTAAGACTAAACTATCAATCCGTACACATCCAGCATCCAATGGATTTAGTGTAAAGACATCATAATCAGTCAGAGAAAAAAAACATGACCTTGTGCAATGCCAAGTTACAGGTATCGACAAATTGTAGATCCATGAATGTGTATATGTATATAACAAACTAGCAATATTTAGTTTGCTTTTAAATTATTGATAAAAAAATCAATATTTATACCAATAAAAACAATATTCAATGATCTTATTACAGTGTTGAGTTGGTAACCTTTTAGAATAAGTTTATTTAAAGGAGCGATAAGTTTACAAGGATCATTTCTAAATTTCAAGGCACGGTTCACAACATTTCCGTAAAAATGAGGATGTGCTATCCCGTTTGAAATAAGTTTGAAATAAATCTACAGGTACAACCAAACTTCAAAACCAAATCTTTATATCTATGGAAAAATTTAGTAAAGGTTTTTAGTAATTTATGGTAACGATATCCCTGATTTAATAATTTACCAGTAATACATAGATTGCGTTTGTTAAAATCAAAAACGTCACAACAGACACGGGCATGCATAGCGAACGAGCTGTGAAATAAAAACACCGTAAGATGGTGCCAAAGACACATCACCATCTAAAAATGGAAAATTAACAATAGGGAACGAAAAATCGTCCCTTTTGTTGTAAATATTATTGTGGAGTTTCCCTTTTAAAGCCGAAATATCTAAATCCAGACAAGGACAGTTATTACCGTATAAATTTGATTTATTCAAAGTAAGTTCCTTGGTGTAAATCTCAGCAGTATATTGAGAAAATTCTTGATTATTTAACGAAAAAATATCATCAAGATAACGGTAAATGTTGTTGAATTTATCAATTAAATGCAATTTCGACGGGTTTTTACCGAGTTTAGTCATAAACTGTGATTCGTAACATTATAAAAACAAGTCTGATATTTAAGGGGCACAATTAGTGCCCATGGGGATTCCTATAACCTGTCGATAAACTTTGTTGCCGAAACGTAAACAAATATTATCAAGGAGAAAATTAACATTAAATAAAATATGTTTCATTTTTTAAAACCACCTTCACCTAATAATTTCAATATCATGGCAATATTGTAACTTCAATAGCCAGTTTCTTCAAAGATAATCATAACATAAATGCCCCCAAAAGTGACAAATGAATACAGACATTACTTGTTGTACAAATATATGTTCGTTGAAACATCATGAAAGTAGATGAATTGTCATCTACTATTCTGCCATCATAGACAGTCATTAACCAAGAAGATAAAGGATAGAATAAAACCCAAATTACTAGTTGGCCATTCTTTTAGCGGTTTTTTTTTCAGATTTTTGTGTGGGGTTGCTTGATTTTTATAATCAGTTATGCTGTATGTCTGAAATAGTTACCAGAGGTACAAGCCTTATAATTCAATACGCCAGACGCGCGTTTCGTCTACATAAGACTCATCAGTGAAAGAGAGGTGAAAGCTATCAAAGGAATATTCTTACATTCTGATTCGTATGAGAAAAGAAGAAAATATTAAAATAAATCTGCTTTTTATTGTTTATAAGATTAATCATAAATGGAGTTTTCTTGATAACTGCGCAGAGATTCATTGAAGTTACCAGAAATATCGTAATCGTCTTCTGTTTTCTGATACGTTGTCAGAGAATACACCATATCGACATCTGCTCTACGTCCAACCCGTTCGATGTGATCATAATCTTCATTCTGGACATTGAAATCACAGACCTCATCATATCCAATGTTTGAAATAGATATAGACTGAGGCATCGTTTTACCAAGTTCACTTTTTGTTAGTTTGTTAACAGAGCTGTACAATGGAATATTATTCTGGCCTTCAAAAGAGTTTGAACCTTCTCGACACTTGTTTTTTGAAGTTGACTTTGTTGTCCTATCTTTGCCTGTACTGATGTTCCTTCTTACCATGTGCCGTCTGGAAAGTTAATAACAAATAAACACTTGATTAGTTTTGATCGTCCGAGGCGCTTTTCCGGATTGATCTTCACCAGAAAAGCTCAAGGCTTAACATTTGAATACTAAAGATGTATAAATACGTAGAAATATTTGGAGCTATCCGATAATTGAGAAACATAATCCTTTTCTTACATATTTTTACTTAATTATTGATATATTCAAATAAAAAAAATAGGTCTTTATAAACACAATGAGATATGGTATCATTTCCTATGAGACAACTGTTCACCAGAGAGCTATTATGTACGATAGGCGGCATTGAAGTAATCTATATTGAAAGTCTATTTTAAATATGCATTTCTTTTCAAGAGTGCCTGCATCTATGTTTTACGTTCGTCATACGACCTTCGGATAGTTTCCAAACTTACATATTCATGTTACTTAACGAGGTCTGTTTATAATTTATTACAGTCACGATGGCAGTGCAAATGAGAAAGGATGAGGAGTAATACGATCCCTTATTCTACCTTTGAAATTGTAATACTAAATGAACAAAGAATATCGTAATCTGGATTCTTCAGTTCAGAAAACAAATAATTTTTAAATTCATTTTGAGTCATAAACGTGTGGAATTTGACATTTTTTACCTACATTGGTCATTTGACACATACTTGTAAGTCACAGCAATATTATTATGTGGCAAGCACAACAAATATTTTGACCAATTTAACATTTGTACCATAATTTCTTCTTACATTTAAAAAAAAAAATTCTATTCTTTTATTTGATATACATTTATGTAAAAAAATAATTAATATATAGAAATTTCATACCTAACAGCAACCATTAAAAGAACAATGCAAATAACAAAAATTACTGCACTTACACTCCCTGCAATAGGGGCTACTGAAATGGAAATATATATTCCGTGAACAAGACTATTATGAATCGATTTCGTCGTATTGATATGTTCAAGATCGTTTTTTAACGATCTTTCTTTTTACTTCCAATCTACATTTGCATACACCACTGCGAGAAAAAAATGCAAATAACAGTTTTGGAAGTTTTTGAATAACTATGACTATCTTAAGTTTTCTTTCTATGTACAAAAATGTATTTTACACTAAACATGATAAACGGTGTTCAATTTCGGTCCATATTTTCGGTTGTTTTCTGAATTAATCATTTGAATTTTAGAATACGAAAAATAATCCCAGAATAATGAAGACTGCATGAAATTTGTAGAATACTCCCGTAAAATGATGATTCAAGTTATGTACAAAATTATTGTATGGGGGTTCCATCTCAAGTGTAGAAGAACTGACTCAGATCTTCAAATAATTCAGTTAAATAAAACGATTATGACATTTTCAAAGTATAAATGTTGTTTACTAACAATCATAATAAAAGGAATAAAAGTATAAATCTACAAGTTTTAGCTTATGAATACAAAAAAATCCACTGAAATCACCATTTCTGTATTCCAGTTGTCGTCGTTTGTTGACATAAACGTCTATTCGATTTTTGTTGTGATTTAAACCTGGGTGACGGTTTTCCCTTTTGAAATATTTCCAATGATTGTATCAATTTTAGTTTCTCTATTACTTGCTGTGTGGTATAAGTTTTTTAGGGGGACCTAGGGTTGCCCGTAAGGCTCCATATAGTGTTGCCTTTATCTTACAAATATATTATATATTATTAATAATATTGAAAATGATATAACATCTCCATAACTTCATATCAATATCTATATCTAGTTAAGTGGAAGTTGCAAATGAAACGCATTTGAACTTAACAAAATACTAGTATTCAATAAGTCACAGTAAATTTACAAACCTTGAGATTTCTGTTTTCGCTTATCAGTTTTTGATTCATGTTTTATAAATGTCTTGTTGATATGTGCCACATATGTAGGTCTCCGATTGTTGTTAATAGTTGGAATGGTATCCTCAGTCACGGTTTTTGAAACTCCAAAACGATTATTAAAAGCCCAATAATTGCATACACCTGTTGTCTTATGTATGTGATTGTGATTGGTACTCAATATATGTTCCAAAAAGTTTGTATTGTTTATCTTGAAATTATACTTTGGTGTTGTGTTTACATTTGTCTTTATTGAAGTTGCATGTTCAATTGGAAAACCTGATGTAGCGGGAAATTTTAATACATTTTCATTTGTTATTTTCCCATGAATGTGTGATGGTGACGAAACTATTATCGGTGCTTTTGGTAATCGATCTGTTTTATTGGTCAATTTGGGAACCATTGGACTGGACCAGGTTTTCCTAGATAACACTGACGTTTGTCTTGTTCTCTCGATATTTGTATCTGTAAGATAATTTATTCCATAAATAAAACTTGAATGATTCACAAGTGTACATTTATTTCTAATACAATATAAACCCAATTTTAATCTGGCCGCGAAAATAGATATCTTCAAATATAAGCAGTGAAATATTAAATTATGTTTCTATAAAAATGATGTTTTAAAAAAATGAGGTTTTAAAATTAGACAAAATTTTAGTGTTACAGATGGAAAGATTTTCCATAGCATGCACGCAAAATGGATATGTTAAAATGTCTGATAATGTAACTCATCTCAAACTACCTTACTGTTAATTATTTTTTGAATTGACGCAAAAGTTGTTTGTATCTTTGAATAATATTCATTGGCTAAATATTCATGATTAAACATTACTTACCCTTGCAGTGATACATTATTTTTGCACTTATTTGTCCTGTAACTTTTATTCGACACCGATGTTGGTTGTTACAATAGCGAAATGAATCCGAATGTTCTGATTGTCTTTCATTGTTTCTTGAACAATATCTATAATGATCAAACCAGGCATCGTCAATTTGAATAAATCTCGGGTATTGACATGTTATTCGGAGTGAATCATGTGCAGGTATCACTTTACAATATTTACTATTACGTCCTAAAACATACAAAAAAAATATAACGGATGTCGATTCCATATCAATGTATACTACCATAGGCGTTTGCTTTTTTTTTTTAAAACATACCAAATTAGAAAATCAACCAACAAAATAACCCATACAGATATCAATTTTCTCTTTGTCAATCATTCTTGAATAGTAAAATTATGGAAAAGAAAAGTATTAAACCTATAACCTAGGAATATCATACTTAAAAAATGATGATACAAGATTTCAGATTTCTTGAAGGCAACATTTCCTGTTTGGATTACCCGAATAAACACAAAAATTTCACTAAACTTCAAAATGTATGAAAAATCGAAGCTCAATATAAACTCAAGATATTCCACTTTGCAACGTTTAATGATAGACTGTTATATTTTCCCTTTTCATGGATTCACTTTGACAATTAAAGTAATGAATATTGATGATTTACAAAGTAAAATGTATGTTTTTAAAATTTCAAGAAAACCTTAACAAGTATATTTGTATTCATGTTAATATAAAATGTAGATTTTACAAATTACAAATACCTGCATTATTCAGGCATATTTCAAATATGTACGTGTTGTTTTTGGTCATAAACATTTTGATCGGATAATATGAAATGAGTTCAAACATAAAATCATAACAGGTTCTCCGATCACACAGAAGGAGTAAACACACAGAGAGGTAAAAAATACCAAAGGGAGAATTAAACTCATAGGTAGAAAATAAACTGCCAGCGCCATAGCATAAAGCAATTTTTTTTATATAAGAATCTTAAATCTTAGCACAAGGGATAGTTTAGCATGTCTTGTAAACAAAACGAGCGTATGGTGTACAATTTTGGTATCTATGATGAGTTTATTCGATTACGGCCTTTTTGGCTTGTGGACATGTCTATAGAATAAAACACGTAAACTGATATGATTTGCCAGTTCAATAAGAGTAAATAAATATCTAGCGTGTTCATCAATACTTCAACAAATATACCAATAAGCACAAAACAACAGTTATTGACAATAGGCGAAACATATGTCAGAATCTAATTCCTTAATACTACAAGCCACCTTAGTAGCCGTCTGTATTACAAAAAATATTAAAATAAGACCGACACCTACTTACCGCACTGTTTTTCGTCAGCACCACTTCGACAATCTTTGTATCCATCACACATTCGTTCTTGTGAGATACAAGCGCTTAATATTCCCGACACGTGGCAAGTTGTACAACCTCTCCCTGCAAAAATGTGACACAACAGAAGAAAAATGAAGAAAAAATCCGCATGGTAGGATAAAAAATTTGATTATATAAATAAACTGAATTAGTAAACTGTTACATTAAAAACCAGTATAACTAAAAAAATCAAAGATCGAACAAAAGATCTAAGTTTGAACATTAGTTGTTCAGACCATTGATTATTGCATGCACATAACATTTTTACTAAGCAAGTTTTAAATGATTTAACGCGTCTGTTCATGTTTATAAATTAAAAGAATCAAAAGGACATGACTTTTAAACTAAACGAAACAGCAACCAGCGTACAATCTAAAAATAACACATGTCATCGAAACTGGACAATATACATCTAAAATGACCTACTTTAATTCAAATGCGGCAATATAATAATATTTACATACACACTAAATACATTTTATAGAAAATAGACACATAATAGGGTTCATAAAATGACAGATACAACACAGTACAATATTTTGTAAAGTCAAATAACGCTCAGTTGATGTTTATATGTTTGTATTGTTTCTTTGTTGGTTCAGTCTGATTGTCGGGCCAAATAACGACAGTAAAAGTTTGAATTGTATGCCAGATTTCTTCACAAGATTTAATTTTATGGCTTTGTCCTTCAATTCACAATTAAGATTTATCTTAACTCCTCTGAAACCGATACAAGGGGCCGGATAAAGAACAGTAATAAAAACATTGTTCCTTAAAGTTTGTTGTTTTCGTTTATTGCTGTGTATGTACTGATGTTGGATGGATATGCCATATTCTTTTCCATAAACAAAACATGACGGAGTTTTTCTGCGTTTTTTAAATTCCTCCTTTTGCTCCGATATTTGAAGGAAAAACTCCAGCGTTCCAAATGTGAAGTCTAGCACAGCAGATATATTCACAGTTTAACAAGCGCTGTAGGTAGCGGTTTATAAAGACAAACTCTGTAGCAATATGAAATCAATCGCCGTTTATTTAAAGTAAAGCCCTGGACTATTTATCTCCAGCGCTGAACATTGTATGTACAGTAACGGAGTTTATATTTACAGCTCTGCCATTTACATCTCATTCGATCGACTTGAAAATCAGGTTCTTTGGAAGAGGTCAGTCACTACGATCTTCGAATGAATTAAAACATCAAAGAGACAGGGAAATGCAATTATAAGAAACACAGGAATAGAATAAAAACATCAATTCGTTTGACAAAAAAGGTTTCTATGGGAAAATATATTATATGGTCAATAAAGAAGAGTAGAAACTTGAAAGAAAAAAAAGAAAAAAGAGTAATTTTAAGATTATTTTTGTCTGCTTATATATTAGAATTCGAAGTAGTAAATAAAAAACATAGTCATCGAATTATCTGTCGATAATGATTAAAATTAAAACCAATTGTTATATCGTTTAGAATTTAAGTACATGCACGATGAAGAAATTTTTCGAATTCTAAAAAAGGATAATTAAGACTGTTATCTTCTTCTAAAAAAAAACGGTTTTTTTTCAACCGTTAATTTAGACAATATTAAATCAAAGCTGACCAAATGCTTATTTCACAGTTGTTTAAATATTCAAATCTAGAAAAAAATGAACATTATAAGATACAAACCAGAGAAACTACCACCAGCAAGACTTAAAATATTTAGCAATCCAAAAAAATGGAGATATAATCCACAATTCATCCTGTCCAAGCTGTTTTATAAGGTAAAAGCTTTATAGTCAATGATGGTTTTTTTTCAAATGATATACCAAATCAGACCGATACTTCAGTTATTTTTATCCTTTATCAAACAATGTTTAAAAGGTCAATACTGTTTTCCGCGTATCATATAATGACAGAAAAAATGTTGTCTTAAATAGGGTTCATATTTAAGTGGCAACATGATTGATTAGTATGAAAAAAGAAGAAGATTCCAGGGTGACAATCATAAATCTATGGCAAGCTGTTTTTGTCAAATCTTGTAAATGTCCAATATTATAACAATTTCCTACAAAACATTAGAATAAAAATGATCTGAGAATAAATTGTTTAAAAAAGACACATTGAGAACTAGATTTACTCATGGCGAATTAAAATCAATCACTGGGTGATAAAATCCTTAGATTTGCGTGCAAATTTAATGCGCACTTATTTCATACATACTTGAGTTTAACTTAAATAGGGATCATATTTAAGTGGCCACATGATTGATTGGTATGAAAAAAGAAGAAGATTCCAAGGTGACAATCATAAATCTATGGCAAGCTGTTTTTGTCAAATCTTGTACATGTCCAATATTAAAACCATTTTCTACAAAACATCAGAATAACAATGATCTGAGATTAAATTGGTTAAAAAAGACACATTGAGAATTAGATTTACTCATGGCGAATTAAAATCACTCACTGGGTAATAAAACCTAAGATTTGCGTGCAAATTTAATGCGTACTTATTTCATATATACTTGAGTTTTACTATGATGGCGTCCTAAGATTCCTATGGATGAAAATTGTGAGCATTACATCTATCATTATTTAACCTTAGGTACCCAGAGTTCACCAATATTTTAAGTTAACTTGCTGTTCATAGGTTATCAACCCTACCACATTTAAAAGTAAGGGTAAATAAATGAAAATGGACAGTAAGGCAAGTGTGATTGGTTTTTGACGGGCGTAAAAGCGGGAAAAATTTGGAAAAATATATAATCTAGACAAAGCTTAGAAAAAGCTATCTAGTATTTAATTGTACATGCAAAGTAAAATTACTCGTATTTGTACTTTTGGAAACGGCATTTATCTTATTAAAAAGAATAGATAAATATATACCTTTTAAACTTTTTTCTGGTGGAGGTAAGGTTGAAAATTAAAGAAATAGGGCTGTACGGAAGTTGGCACGTAATGTAAAAAGTAACTTGGAATAAGAAAGTGCGGGATAAGGATAGGATTCGTTAGATAACGATTTGTTAATTGATTGAATGTTGTTTGCTCAACACGAGTAGAGTGTGGATTTCTCCACAAACGAAAAGGATTATATGTCGACATTATGACTGATTTTAAAACAAAATTTTGTTAGAATGAACGTCTTACATAAAAAATCATTTTATTTTTTAAATACGTAATAGGACATTTATAGGAAAAGTCATGTGTGTAAAAATATCAATCAATCAAATTGAATAATTGGGACGTATTCATTGTAATCTTATAAATCTAGACTGCTGTCAATAGTTATTAATCCACAGAAGATAAATTCATAACTAGGAACAAGTATTCTTTTGTGACATTATGGTTCTACATCAATCAGATACGTTAACACGAATAGAGTATAAATAGAGTATAAAGTTTTCCCAAAACGAGTCATCGGATAACATACACAATATTACTGATTGCTCTGTCTTAATAGAACCACGAAAATGACCTACCGAATTAGACTATTTACCGGGTTTGTAATAACATGAGCAACACGACGGGTGCCACATGTGGAGCAGGATCTGCTTATCCTTCCGGAGCACCTAATATCACCCCAGGTTTTGGTTGGGTTCGTGTTTCTTAGTCTTTATTTTTTTATGTTGTGTCTTTTGTACTATTATTTGTCTGTTGTCAGTTTATTTTCAATGTATGAGTTAGACTGTCCCACTGATATATGGAATTTTTAAACGAACTTGACTGGCTATACAGCCCTTGCACAGTCGGGTATCTTTCGCCCCTCTTTTATACGTCCAATCTTAACATTTTGACAATTTCTACATAAAAATGCATTTTTTGTAAACAAGTAATATGACATTCCTGGTAAAATACGAGTAATGTATGGAAAAGTTACCAATGCATTGAAATAAAATTTCTCTTGTCCACAATTTTTTGAAGAACAATCCATTTAATATTTATCTCCAGGTGGACACCACTACTCTTTGACATTTAACTCCTAGAGATATCCTCAACTAAGAAGCTGCTGCTTAAGTAATTTGAAAAAAAAGAGAGTAAATAATATAGAAAGAAAATCATATTATAACTTACTGATGCAATTCGACCTATGTGCTAGATGATTTTGTTTTATGGAATATTTACTCGATCGTTTCGATGTATTTACACATTCCTGGTTTTCAGATGATAATGTTTGAACTTTTCAGTGTTATTATTTCAATTGCTTGTCCTTCAAAATACTTATCTCTTACTTATTTACCGGGTTTGTAATAACATGAGCAACAAATGTCGGGTGCCTGTGATCATCCCAGTTTTTAGTAGGGTCTTCAGTTTTCTATGTTGTGTCTTGTGTACTATTATTTGTCTGTTTGTCTTTTTTTCTTTTTTTATCCATGGCGTTGTCAGTCTATTTTCGATCAATGAAATTGAAAGGCACTCAGGTATCTTTTGCCCCTCTTTTATCAACTATGTAACCTGTGATTAATATTACATGAAAACGTTCATATTTAAAGATCTCATTTGCAAGCGTAATTTAAACAAATATCCCCTTGTTGTGCGTAAAATATTTTTATTATATACGCATGTGCATTTCATTTTTTTGAATTTTTCACGTTCCTGATTTTGATTTTTTATGAAGAAGGGGATAATAAAAATTAAATTCAATGGACAAAACAATTGAAATAGGTGCGTAAGACACCCATACCACCTTAGTAATGAGTTTATATAGTCAATTTGATGACATGAATATAAGTATTCATCTAAATTGTTGCAGAAAAGTCAATTTTCAAATATATAGTTTTTCAGTCTATGGAAGAAGCGAATCGATATAAACGTTTCTTATATCGAGCGATATTGCCTTATATTAACGAGTTGCATTGTGGGAAATTTCAGACGAATGTTAGCATTTGTACGAAGAAATGCAGATTTCTCGGTATAAAGTAATGACTCTTTTCTTAAAACGGGGTGACATTTAACACGACATACGTCTGCTGTATAATTTCCATAAATTAATTTATATAATAACAAGCAAGGTGTATTTAAACGAGAAAATTGAATTGTTGAATAAATGAAACATAAATGCACGATTTATCATTTGTAGATGTACATATTCTATAAATATCATGCAGCAAATCCAGTGGAATGCATTTGAGATTAATTTAATTGTTTGCTTAGCCAAAATCCCCTATATAAAGTCAAAGATACTGCTATAGTTTATTATATCAATGCGATGTTTGTCTAATGTAATAGTGATATGTTTTTAATATCAAAAAATTATTAATGCGATACTTTTCTAATATAACTGCTATAGTTTTCTAATATAAAATGAATGCGATAAAACGTCACAATGCATGTCAAAAAAACTGCCAACATAATTCACAAACTTAGTACACGACCGGTTTAATGTTTGAGGATCAATATGACTAAAATTTCGTAACAAAATTAACGCTTACATGAACTTATCATTTCGAAAATGTTGCTTGACCTTATTTATATTTGACAGTGTTAACAACCTGTTCAGTCAATTGTATTCAACCACATGGTTTAACCGACTTATTCTGTTTGAAGTGATGATGCAATGGCGTAATTTAAATGCGGTTATATATAGTCTACCGACCTATTAGATTCTAATATAGGTCACATTGCTATAGCCTATTCACATGGGTAATATCGAAATAGACAAAAAAAATCGTTACTTAAAAGGATAAAAAATCATTCAACAATCCAATCCAATACAGTTTCCAATTACACTTGACAATGAATATTCAAATGGTAAAATAAATATTCCATACAAATAAGATGTACAAATATTGATGTCCCAAACTTTGAAGATACCAACTGAGTAGCCTCAAACTATAAATAGAACAACTTCAGATACTTTCAGGTAATATATGTTAATTTGTTAAGTCAAGTGCTTGTGACCATCCACAAGAACTTACGGTCATCCGGTTTTCAGTACTCTATAACTTTTATTGCATTCTCAATTTTTATCAAATTTTCAGAAGCCTTGCAAATAAACTTGTTCCAAAAATACTGAACTCCGAAGAAAATTCAAAACAGAAAGTTCCATATCAAATGGCAAAATCAAATGATAAAACACACCAAACGAATGGACAACAATTGTTATATTTCTGACTCGGTTCAGGCATTTTCAAATTTTGAAAACGGTGGATCGAACCTGGTTTTCTAGCGCCAAATCCCTCATGTGTACGACATTCTAATCAAATTCTGTCATATTTACAATGATGCGTGAACAAAACAGACATAATAGGTAAAATTGTCAAAACATTGGTACAGCAGTGTAATATTAATACTTATAAGTACTAATATTGATATAAAAAAAACACTGCTATGATATTTTAAAAGTATTGCATTAATATTAGAATTAATAGCATTTGTTTATTTATGTATATAAGAAAAACACAGCACTTCAAATTTTACACGGACTTAAACCTTTGCTTCTTACTAACTCCTGAATGTATATTTAGACTCAATTGATGTTTATATTTGAACAATAAGTTTTAAAGTTAGTATTTTCTTCATTTTTCGTTGCCGAAAACAACATTTTCCGCATGGAATGTCTGCATATTTACAATTGATATTTGACAATATCGCTATGTGATATAAGAAACGTTTTTATCGATTCGCTTCTTCCATAGACTGGTAATCATATTACGGTCATATCCTATTAACAATGTTATAACTAAAATAACATTACAAATGTGATAACGTTTACTTAGTGACAATTAACATTTTATTTCGAGTAGTATAGTCACTGTGTAAATTTAACTACATTATCGGGTATGATAACTCTGTTTCAAACAAATACTGTGCAGGTTATACAACTGTAATTGCATATATATTTTACGTGCACACATGTAACCAATAAAAACACAGAGGGATATTACACTCAAAAGTCTATATTTTTCAGATTGATGATTTTATTCCTAATTTGAGAAATTTTGCTAAGGAAAAAAAAACCACTTTTAGCTTTAACACGAACAACGATTCATTCGATTTCTATATAAGTCGTAGACTCTGTCTGAGATGAAGAATCAATATTGTAATCATCGATGGACTCGTATAACTTTGACCTAAGACTGTCTCCGGAATTTCTTTTTGATTCAGAGTCTATCATCGGATCTATTTCTGAATTTTCATACTTTGAACTTTCCTGTAATTGGTTGGCCAAATTTGATTTCAAGTTCCCTTCTTTATCGGAATCTTTGTATTTTAGTGATGAACTTTTTAGCAATTTTTTAAAAGCATTACAATCGCGGTCAGGTCTTGACTTTTCAACGTCCTTTTGTTTGCTCATTTCAATATTGACAATCGTAGGGTTTTCATGGCGTGTGACAAGTACATCATTTACTGATTCATAAATTTCGTCTTCCTGTTCAGGCCTATCTTGTATAGACATTGGCGTTAAATATTCAGAATTTGCATTCAATGTTGTTTTATATTTCCTGAAATTGTAATAATATAATTTTAAAATAACCTCAACGTTTTGCCAAACTGGAATCATATAGTAATACAGTCATAATTTGTTAATTAGAGATTCAAAGAGCAGTATGCTATATTTATTCATCAATATCGATTACATTATTTAGAAGTTTATAATGATGAATACGATCCGAAATCCTTCTATTAACGGTTCCTTGTGATGCCTTAAAAATGAAGGCAACACTAGATAACCGCTGTTAAATAGTCCAATTTGAATTGTCAAATTCAGATCCGTGTAACAAAACTTCTTGACTATTAATGTCGTCTTTACACTGAATCAATTTGATGTTTGATATGAACATATTAACTACTTTTGTCTTATATACATGATTTTTTTATCAGTTGAATTTGACTTTAAAACATATCTGCATGTAACTGCATTTCTCTCGTGTCTGTACTCAGTCTCGTTTTGTTGTGAGGATGTATAAGTACCCTTCCGCATCAACTTTTTGTTTTTGTTAGATGGACGTATTTCTAGTTGTACCCATCCGATGACATCAGCCTTTTTCATCTGATGTATTTGTATCATGGTGTTTTTGTTTGTATACATTGATCATCATGTCAGATGTTCCTCTGATTCAAAACGTCTATATTAACAAATTATCCCTCTACATATAGTTGCTTTTAACTTAATATCATAAACATGCAGTAGCTCATATTTATATCAACTTTCACCTACATATAGAAATTCAAAATAAAATATCTCTTATACAAAATCATGTAACATCAAACAGTATCACACATGGAAACAAACAACATTAAACAAAAAGTAAAATCACAAAAATACTGAACTTAGAGGAAAATCATTTCGGAAAGTCCATAATCACATGGCAAAATCAAATAACAAAACGCATCAAAAACGAATGGACAAGAACTGACATATTCCTGACTTGGTACAGGCATTTTCAAATGTAGAAAATGGTGGATTTAACCTGGTTTTATAGCGCTAATCCTCTCACTTTGATGACAGATTCATCAAATTCCGTTATATTTACATTGATGCGTTAACTAAACAGACAAAATAAATAAAATAGTCATAATATGGGTACATCAGTCATTATCGTATAACAATTTTAAAAAGAACAATTTAACAGAACACAAAAACATCTATCTACAAACACACATAAACCGTAGACGTCTACGAGTAACTCAACTATAATGGCATATAAAGATATATGTTTGTGTTTAAATATTTTTTTTATCGAGTTAAGCCATTTCAATTGATATTTTATAGTGTAGATTTCCATGTTGTGAAGTTACATTATTGTTTCAGGTATGGGTGAAGGTCGGTACCTATTAAAACGTTTAAGCCCGCTGCATTTGTTTGCACTTGTCCTAAGTCAGGAACCTGATGGTCCGCGGTTGTCGTTTGTTGATGTGGGTCATATGTATTTCTGTTTTTTTTTTATATAAGTTTTTCTCGTTTCTTATTTTATATATAGATTAGATATCGTTTGCCAGTTTGAATGGTTTCACACTACTCATTTTATGGCCCTTTATATCTTGCTGTTCGTTCTGAGCCAAGGCTCCGTGTTGAAGATCGTACTTTGACCTATAAAGGTTAAATTCCCCCGAGGGTATCATCAGCCCAGTAGTCAGCACTTCTGTGCTGACATGAATTATCATTGATATGGTCATATTTATAATTATCTGTTTACAAAATTTTTAAACATTTGAAATACTAAGGCTTTTCTACCTCAGGAATAGATAACCTTAGCTGTATTTAGCAATATTTTAGGAATTTTTGTCCTCGATGCTTCTTAACTATGTACTTTTTTTGGCCTTTTAAACTTTGTTAGGATTCGAGCGTCACTGATGAGTCTTTTGTAGACGAAACGCGCGTCTGGCGTAAATACAAAAGGAGTAGGTCCAGACACCTTTTTGGCTCCAAAATATAGCTGTTTTACAAAATTGTCAAAATATAAGTTTTTAGTTATTTATTGGAAAGTAGAATGCTTCTGCTACATACATATGGACTGTTTTTGACAATATAATACACATTTATCGGGTACTGTCATCATTAAGTCATGCTAAATTACTGAAATCGTCACAATTTTAGCATTTTAGTTAAATTTTAGACGTTTACATCTTAAATGAAAGTGGCCGCATTTGTGTTCATTCTTAATACTTAAATGTAAGTTGTATTTGATGATAATACACAACATATATACAGGTTGGGGATGAACCCGTTTGCCACTTTCATGTTGACAAACACCATTTGAAAAGTGATATTTTTGACGTATTTGATAAGATCATTCCGATGGCCGGAGCCAGAGGGTGATCTAACACTAACACACCAAGTCTAAGTGGGATAACTATTGTTCTTCCCAGCTGTTTAAGATAAGACGATAAAACATTTACAATTCATAAAATCTAGTTCAGAACGCCACACAACCTTTACAATATACTTTATATATTACTATATGATGTATACCCTTTATGACCCCAAACATGATGAGTAGATATCAACCAATGTCAACTCGGCCTACACTATATCGCCACTTTATAAAAAATCGTCCCACTCTTGTTTACCGACTCGCCCCACTTTTGAAAAAGTGTAAAATCAAATTGAACAATCAGTCTGAAAACTCATTTTTTAACGGAAAAGGTTTAAACCCCTCTGAATAAAGGTCTGACAACTCGCCCCACTTATAATGAGATCTTGCTTCCTTTAAGTATGTGAAATTACTATTAGTTTGTATCCAGTCGTTATGGTGAAGTAGTATGTGTCGTGGCTTGATATGCTAAAGGTCATGAGTTCGAATCCCAGCCTAATAGATATAGGAAGATGTGGTGTGAGTGCCAATGAGACAACCCTCCATCCAAATAACAATTTAAAAAAAGTAAACCATTATAGGTCAATGTGCCTTCAGCACGGAGCCTTGGCTCACACCGAGCAACAAGCTATAAAGGGCCCCAAAATTACTAGTGTAAAACCATTCAAACGGGAAAACTAACGGTCTAATCTATATAAAAAATGAAAAACAAGAAACACGTATAAATTACATAAACAAACGACAACTACTGTACATCAGATTCCTGACTTAGAACAGCTGCAAACATTTGCAGCGGGATTAAACGTTTTAATGGTACCCTACCTGCTTCTTTTTTCTGAAACAATAGCATAACATCACAACATAGAAAAACATACGATAAAATATCAATTGGCAGGCTTAACTCAATCAAAAAACGTAAATAAACACAATATGAACGAATAAATTTGATACACTGGATTTTTTCTAGAATAGAATGAATAGAGTCTTTTCCGTATAATTAATTATAAGTTTTATAGTGGATTTGACATTCCCGCCAAAATGTTACAGAACAAAGGAAAGCATGCATAACAAAGAAACTCAAACTGGGGTGATCTGGTAAGGGTAATCCGGCTCAGATTACACCTGTTAGAACAAAGGAGCTGGGATGTAACGTCTTATGAAGTCCGTCCTGTGGGAACATGCACGATCATATTAATGTATCGATTGGGATATGTAAACACCATACGACAGGCCACATGTTATGTTACTGTATATCAATTGGAAAGTTGAAATCATCCCGTTTGTCGTCCATCTATGTCAATGTTGAGGAAAATATTCTTTAAAGACATGCTCTCTTTAAAAATTTCGTTTAAGCTCTTTATTTTCATAACAAGATTTCATACATAATCATATCGATGTTAAAATGTACATACCTTTTGTAATAATATACCGACCCACATATACAAAGGATGACGATAATACTCACTACGATTGCTACAATTGAAAATAATGAATACTCAGGATTTTCTTCTAAAGGAAAATATCACCTTAGCCGTGTTTTTTGGAAACAAAATTCGGAATGAAGGGTCTTTAATGATCTCCAACTATTTACTTTATTTGATCTTTCTATTATTTTTTAAATTATAGTGTAAACTGATATCTCTTGTGTAGGCAAAAAAACGCGTGTTGTTTACAAAATTTTCAGCCTATTATCTATAATAATTTGATATACGGTCCATTAATAATGAAAAAAATATTCCATGTTGTGAGTAGTGCTGACCACTGATAAAAATCGTTTTAGTTGGACAAATAAAATATATCACATTGAGCAGTATAAACGTTCTTTTCTTTACGCTGCTTTAAGTGTATCTGTGTGACAGTATAACTTTCGAAACGTCACTTTCTTGGAAACGTTTTATATTTAGTGGAGTTATACGTATATGTAAGAGAATGATAATGATTATCTTTTTCTTCATGATTAAGTACGAGCCTTATTTCTTATTGCTCATTCTCTTACAAACTAAGAATTATATTGTAAAGTGCTCAAATCTCAAATGATCTCTTGATTGGTTTTATTCAAAAATTAGTTCCATTTCAGTGTAAATTAAATATGACAAGATGTTATAGTACGGTGACCAGACCCAATATTTTTAAAATTTAATCGTCAAACATACTATATGGCTATATTATATATCATTGGATTCGGAAAAATGAGTACTTTTGGAATATCGATGTCGTCAAAAAGAAATGTGGTAACAGTTTTGCACAAATTAAGGTCAAATATCAACATACTGTTTTCTTTTTTTTTCTTTCTACATTTTCAAAATTTAAAGATATAAGCAGCATTTTGTGTTAAATTTCTAATCAATTGACAATGAATGATCTCGAAAATGTGAAAAAAGGAACTTATTACTTAGTAATTGATTAATTCTGAAAATTGGCGTTTTTCAAACACTTGTTCTATTATACAAGTTCAATACAAATTCCGTTAAAGTTACAGTAGTTACCTTGATGGGTGCCGGGTGACATTCAACCTCAGCAATAAATGATAAATGTTGATTTCAATTAAAACCTTCTATCCCGAACGTTTATTTTGCAAAAGCTCACGCGTGTAATTCATTACAACAAAAAAACACTTATTACCTCGAAAACAGTTTAAAAATCCAATCAAAATGATCCACAAAACAGATTTCATTCAGGAGTATCTTCTGATTCATCTGTCAAGGAATTTCTACATAATTCTGACCCTTGACAGGAGCAAAGCTCCGTACATGTAAGGTTTTGTTATGAACAAACACTTTTTACATGGAGATTTTCCCTTACATGAACACATAAGATCCTGCAAGAATTCTGCTGACATGTGCCCTTCAAAATAAACGGGGTGTAATGAATTAGTTAATTTTCGTCAACCGTACTCTAAGGGTGACGGAACAGGGTTTTTAGCAATGTGCGATGCGGTCAAAATTGCTGATTCACAGAGAGGTAACCTGACTAAACCTACATCTTCACTGGTGGCACGCTTGACACGCATTTTATTCATATCATGATTTATAGAGATTCTTCAGATCATGCATCTACGAAACTAAATTCTTGCACAAACAAGGGCTTCATCTTCGTCAGTACTCCCAAAGCTCTGTAACTTCAATAGTGTCCTTCAAAGTCTTGTAGACTATTTTCTCACAGAGACGAAGTTGTGTCGCATCCGGTAAGAGTATGTACAGCAGGAGGTAGTTTATAAAATGTCTGGGGAAAGCAAGCACAAAGTTGGTGAACGGGTGAAAATCTTCAACTATTCTTTACACTGCTAATGTTCCCCATCTGCACCTACAACTCGCATGCATGTGTCATCTGTTTGTAGTAGTGAACACACAGAACACCACACCCGTATCAAAGGTCCGTATTATTATTCTGTCGCTCTTTCTCATTTCTGTTAACTTCATGTCAAAGTATAAGGCATTAATTAGCATACGAGTATTGGCCCTGGTTGAGTGCTAACCAAGTTACAACAGCCATTAACATTATTGTTTGAAATGACTTCGACAATTTCGGATTTGCAAACGTTCCGGCTAATTAAAGTTCACTATAAGGTGGAATCATAGAGGATATGTCATAGTTTTGAAGAAGAAAAACCACAAATTAAATTAGGGAGAGCCTGTTGGTTTTCTTTAACAGTCAGGAATCATTTTTCCTTCAATAATCTGATACACTTTGGTGGAAGCTGTAGTCTTTGTGCGGCTTTCCTTTTCCAGCAGAAAACTTTTTTGAGTTTTTCATGTCGTAGCGGTAAAAAAATGTTTGCTACTGTGTGGGCTAGAGAAAAGCATTGGATAATATTTTATAATAGTCAGCTGCAAGGTCGCCAATTGTTTTCCTTTTTTTTTTTATCATCAATACATTTAAGCAATGCCATACCACCTCAACAAACGACTCATACTCTTCACCACATTGCTGGCAGATACCATCATTAAGTCTTTCAACAACTTAAGAGGCAACGTTTACTCTTTACAGTAAAGGAAGTGATTCAGTACTTCTTCTCTGGAACACGATACATTTTTCAAATTAAAACACATGTGTTACCTTTTTACTACCAGGACCTAATCGCACAGGACTTCCTAATTCAAACATTTTCCAGATAACTACATGTTCAAATTCAGACTTGGTTGTTAATTTTTGAAATATATAAAAAGAAAAAAATCCATATCAAATAAACATATGAAAATAAGAAATCTTTTAAAAATACATAAAAAAAACCCCACGATAACGAACACGAAATGGTACCATGAACAAACAAAAAAGATCGTATTGAACAAATTTTAGCAATGAAAAATCGTTGTGATACGAAATAGCATTTATAGATTAAAATAATAGTATCGGTCCAGTTCAATATTTTTGTACAAGTAGAATTTCAAGAGGAAAATCTGTATCATCATTTTGTAGTGTATATTTTGTTTCAATGCACAAGTCGAAATAATGCTTCTGAGAGAAATGATTTTGAAATTGTTGTTTTATACAGGTTTGAAATATCATATAAATGTTGATTATTTTACATTTTACGTAAAAATAAATGAAACAAAATGAATTGAAACGTACTCTATTTTAAAAATTCAAAATATTCGTAGTGTTCAATTTTAACAAAAAAACTCTTCAATAACGGATTAATTTTGCTAAACTTTGTTTGAAATTGATAAAATAAGGTGTTACAACAATGTATATAATAACAAAAAGCTTATCACGAATGTTCTTTTAGAATGTTGGCCTTAAATCTTTTGAAAGTAAATTTTTCTTTAAAGTAAGGGAACGAACTTCGAAGCCCATTTTACAAAAATTGCACCGTACGATTTTTTAACGACAAGTCAAAATGTGAAATGTAACCTTTGAACTACTGATACTGTGATTTATAGCCGTATAGTCCGAATGACGACTAAACTCCTTAAATAAGCGACTTTTTCTTACTTGTCACCGTACTATTAGGTGACACATCAATGCAAAGAAAAGGTAGAAATTGTATACGTTTCCTGGTTGTGAGTATGAACGTAAACAGTGTAACATTTTAGCGAGGAATTATTCTTTTTTTATTTACAGTTTCAACCAATAAACACATTTGAGTTAACAAAGATTTTATTTCTCAGAGCCAATATTTCGGTCTGAAATTTGAAATCAAATGCTATTTTACTATGTCAGGGAAATGTTCTGATAAAAGACTTTTAAATGTTTAAACTTTTGATAAATCAAATTCCTTGTTTTTATTTATTTTATGGGAATACTGGTAATAATTATCTGTATTGTTTATTTTTTTAATTTTCGTTATAACATTACAGGTACAGTAAACTTCAACAAATTTTAATTTTTTGTTTGTTTCACACTTCAATTTTTATTCAGATCCTATCACTGCGATTGATCCTTTCAGTCTGGTAAATGTGCTGCATGGCAGTTGTAACTCATTTATAGAAACTCTTTGTAAATAGACACAAAGAGTAGAATAGTCCCTTACTAAAAACATGATATACATTTATTCTCCACAATTTAGAGACATCAAACCGTACATTATCAATGGTCGAGAGTACTTTGCTATATTCTAATGGTATAATTAAAATGTTAACATCTATTTCTAAAGGTTTTTTTAAGAAAAATGCTTGAGGTATGCTGTATTTTATGATTGTTCACAAAAATACTGAACTCCGAGGAAATTCAAAACGGAAAGTCCCTAATCAAATAGCAAAATCAAAATGATAAAACACATCAAACGAATGAAAAAATTAAATTCAAGGCATTTTATTGTAAAACAGTTGATTTATATAGTTGCTAATAATTTGGAGCTTTTATAAGCATAAGCATAAATTACACCACTTCAACCTTAAAAAATGTTTTTTTCTGCTGTTCTTAGAAAGATTTAAGTAGCAATTTAAGTTTTGCAAATACATGTTGCATTTACTTAGCGCTTGAATTATTCGTTCAATTAAAAATACCATGCATTTATTGAGAACCACTGTGCAATGTATTGTATACATACCTATTGTCGCCGTTAAATGTCTTTTATTTGTTGAACTAGTGGTTTCATGATGATGTGCTAAAGAATTGTTTGAGACTTGATCGGAAGAATTATTGATGACAGTTTTAGATTGGTACTGATATGCTGTAACATAAGAATCAATGGAAGATTTAGTAATGAAAGTCAAAATATTGAAAACATCTGAGTTCGTGGTGCTTTCGAAAGGGAAGGTCAATGTCTTTTCTGTTCTTTGAACAATTGTTGATCTTAGGTATGTGGACGATTCTTGAGGTTCTGAAAAGAAATAATATTTATCATAAATGTATTGCGTTATACTGGATAAGATAATATTTAAAAATATAAAATTTTCATTAAGAATACCAAGTCCAACTTTCTTTATTACTCTAGCTTTTATGTCAAAGCATAACAAATTCATAGCTTGATGACAAAAGCAATTTGATAATCAACAATAGCTTTTGGAAGACTGCTATTGATAAAGGCATGGTCATAGCAGATGGAATTGAGAGTTGAATTGGATTCAAATGCTTATTCCTAAATACTATGTTTTGAGGCATATTTCAAACGACACTAAATTGCCATGAAATATGGAAAAAAATAGAATTAACAAAACTCGACCAAAACACTGTTCCCTTTTGAACAAGAAACAAACAAATTAAAATAAGTCTCCCTGGCCTTAATCTTTTACCTTTTAACTTTGCAAAGACCTTATGTCTCAACGACACGCAGTTGTCCAGTTTTGATGATTAATGAAGTTGATAAATATTGTGGAGTTACCTCTACCCCCATAAAGACTAGTCGAACTGTTTCTGTAAAAATGTAATGACGTACTTGACCATTGTCTACGTAAGAGAATGCTTGTTCCAAGTCAGGAATATGACAGTTGTTATTCATTAGTTTGGTGTATTTGTGATTCTGATGTTGCCGTTTGATAAGTTCAGTAATTTTGTTATTCTATCTTGTCTATTAATCAAACATGTAACAATAAATCATAACAAATGCACTAAAATTCAAAGTCTCAGTGGCGGATCCAGAACTTTTCCTAAGGGGGGGCCCGCTCCAGTCATGCTTCAATGATTCCCTATATAATCAACCAAATTTTTCCCACCAAAAGGGGGGGGGGGCGGGCCCTCCAGGGCCCCCTGGATCTGCATATGAGTCTAAATACTCGAAGCATCACAAACCTTAACAAGATTCATTAAAAGTTTCTTAAACGATCAATGTTGTATTTGTTAAAACTTAAAGAAAAATTTTGGTCCTCAATGTTCTTCACCTTCGTACTTTATTTGGCCTTTATATCTCTTTTGGATTCGAGTGTCACTGTTGAGTCTTTTGTAGACAAAACGCGCGTCTGGTGCAAACACAAAATTTCAATCCTGGTATAATTGATCAGTTCAGTAAATGAAACAATTCATAATTGACTGCTATACTATTTAAATTGCTGAGGTCACTTTGCAAGAGAAATGTATAAGATGAACCTGGTTTTTAAGCGCTCGGAACCACCAATTTGCTTGACAATTGTTTGCAGGTGAAACCATCTTAATCTCTGATAAGATTGAAAGACATATTGGGGTGTATATGATACATAAGCCTCTACCAAATTTTACGATATATCATAATATATAAGATATGTTAGCATTAATGGACATATTAAGGCGTTAGTTTAACTTTTAAAAAACTTTTGAACTGGGACAATGTCAAAGGCGGACTAAAAGGATTTCATAAAAAATACCCAAATCACGAAATAACTTCTTGTTTTAGTGGCTTAGCGTATCGGATCTCTGATTAAGTTAACTAAGACAACTTTCTGTGTCTTGAATCATGGCTTGTATGAATGGTCCTCATCTTACATGAACTTATAGTCCGGCGGCTACAAGCATATTTCAGACGAATTGTGCACATCCTGCTACAAGAATGAAATTTGGCATAGACCTTCCTCAATTATTACTCTTTTTTTCAGATAGGGAGGCATTTTAAAAAAAAGTATCACTTCCGGTAAAATCCAAAATGGCGGAAATCATACTTAAATCAGCCCTATATCGAAGGCTAGTATGTGAAAAAGTGTTATTAACATGCTACTAACATAATATTTGGTACCAACCTTTTTCATATACTACTTTTGGATATATGATATAGATAAGATGTCTTCAAAAACCCTACTTCCGGTAAAATCCAACATGGCGGATATAGTACTAGAATAAGCTTATTTTTAGAGAGGGTAATTGAAATGTGTTTTAATGTATTGCTACTATCATTACATTGTGCAGCAACCTTTCTTTTGTGCTCCTCATGGATACAATGTACAAGACATATCTCTTTAAAAACCTTACTTCCGGTTTAACCAAAATGGCTGATATAGAAATAGCAATTTTGTATTTTAATATTCAACTTTTTTCAAAATGTAAAGAAAATGTTTTTTGGTGTTGCTTTTTTTGCTTGTCATTATACTATTGTCTTCTAGTTATCATCAAAACCATTAATTTTATTCTGTTGTAAATTTTTAAATAACACTTCCGGTAAAAAAAAATCCAATATGTTGTAAATTTCAAAAATGAGTCCTCAATCCATATTTTTGATTTAGAGTTTTAGATAGATAGGTTAAAACAAAATAAAATTACTGAAGTACTAAAACATTTTTCAAAGTACTACTATTTGGCAAAAAATACATGTTTATTCACAGTCACCACCACATGCAAACAAAGCAGTGCACGGGAGACCCCATTTTCCACATTAACAACGACCGCGACAACCTCTGTATCTGTATCTGTATCTGTATCTGTATCTGTATGAATACATTGTCGATACCAATTCTGGCTTTAATATAACGGTTTGAGAGAGCACCACCGATTTATTGACGAGACGTAAGAGCAGATTTGACGTTTTTTACGCTTGATGCGTGCACTACAGTGTCGTCTAGCTGATTCGACGCGATCACTGTCTTTACAAAGAATGAGTTTGAGTATTGTGGTGTTTTGCTTAGTGGAATGTCAAAACACTTAGAGTGATTCTTTACTTGCTTTTCCACATTATTTGTCGAGTGGTATTCTTCGAACTTATTGGCAGTTATGTTTCTCTTAGGACGTGCTTTTTGAGAAAATGGTCTGATTCAATAGCGGGAATCAGCCCCTAAACCACTTTGTACATAAATATCAACTTCTAGCTTGTTCGTCTTGCAATTGTCTGGAGGTCTTGTAGTTCCAGTTGGGCAAGCATATTGGAGACACATCCTTCCTTTCTTGACTTGTTATCTATGGTGATAAATTATTATTTTGCAATCTTGTGGGCAGTATTTCAAGTTTCTTCTTTGAAAGCCTAGTGTTGAATTTGCTTTCTTTGCCACGTTTAATAAGTGGGTGGGTCATTTGAGGTTTTCCGAAATTTGTAGGCCTAGGTACGGGTTATGCTTGACTTGTTGTAGTATGTGTCTATTTGAACTGATTTTATGGCTTGGCTTCTGATGATTAGGATGTAGCTTTTTTTGGGCATTGAACTGCATTCCCCAGTACATCCACAATGTACAAGCTTCCGAAATGATGAGGCCTTAGAAAGAGTTATTTAAAAGTGATCCTCTTTGTCCCTTCGCCATCCATTAGCGCCTGAACTGGGTAGCATAAGAGCCAATTCCAAGCTCGTCCTCCTAAACACCTGCCTTAGTATATTGCACGTTTTACATGCTGGAAAAGACTAGACCAGGTTGAGGGAATACCCTCAATTAGTCTTCCCTTTTGCGCAAATAGTTATTTTCTTGATTCGTTAACCATGTTTACCCCATCTGAAAAGTTTGTGTGATCTTACGGTTAAACCTCGGTGATATAGGCTGATCAATCATCTTTTTTTATGTTAAAGTCACATCTTCAAATGCCATCAATGTCTCCTACGCAGTCTTTTTTTCCTTTTCAAGAAATCAGAGAACCATATCACAACTGGTAAAGACATGCATCACAATAACTGTGTATAATCACTCATTGCCAGGTGCATTTGAAAGGTCATTGATATATATTTATCCAAAGCTTTTTGCCCTCCCAAAACACAATCCATCGTTCGTCTACCCCTGTCACGGAATAGCGAAACAGTAATGACATCATCATTATGACTCGTGCAAGTTCGAGTTTCATTGCATCAGACACATGCACCATGATTCTATTAATGTCAGCCTCTTAATGTGAACATGGTGCTAAACTTGAAATGCATCTCGAGGTAGATAAAATAGAATATCCTGATCATTTGTTATAAGAAGCAAGTGCTACATTTAGGGGAAAGGGAATACACAGACGAATCAAGAGTCAAAACAAGATGACGACAATAAGAAAGAACTTTTAAGTTTTCATTCGCAACAGCTTGCTCAATAGATTTTGAGGAAAAGGTAGTTGTAGCAACAATTGCTCAGGATGTTCTGTGTTATCCACCACATGATGATGTTTCAAGCTTAGCATCATGTTCACGTGAAGAGGCTGACACTTGAATCAAGATGTATGTGTCTGATGCAGTGAACCACATACTTAACTAAGTCATGACTCGAACAGTCGATACTGATTTTGCTGTCATTGCTGTTTCACTTTTCAGTGACATAGGGGCAGGCAAACTTTGGCTTGCATTTGAAAGTGGGAAAAGCCTCAGATATATATCTATGCATGACCATTCAAATACACTAGGCATTGAGAGATTACACGTTTGCTGGAAAAGGAACTGCGTTGGTGACATGGATAGTGTTTAAAGATGTGACTCTATCATTTAGAATGATGATTGATCAGCCAACATCACCAGCTATGGATTTAACAATGTCATTGATAGAACGATACGTGGTTTTGTTGTAAGATCGAACAAACTTATCAGATGGGGTTAACGAAGCAAGAAAAAATGTGTTTTTTGAGGAAATACTTATTGAGGCTATTCCCACGACAAGATTGGTATTGGTTCATATGCTAACTAGTCCATCGCTTATGAATGGCGAAGGGGGAAATATGATCCATGGGAACCCTTTGGACAACTCTTTGTGAGGCCTCTTCATCTTATCAGGAGCTTGTACATTATAGATGTAAGAAACAATACCACGATTTTTGTAAATTTGGAAAATAATCTCTCCGATTGTGAATAAACATGTATTTGCGGCCATAAATAAGTCATTCTAAAGATGTTTAAGAACTTTAGTGATTTTATTTTGTTTTAATCTACCTATCCAAAACTCTACATCAAAGGTATGGATTGAGGACTCATCTTTGTAATTTACGCCATATTGGTTTTTTTTTTACCGGAAGTGTTAACTTTGTATTTAAACATATAAAGCTGAATGAGTGGTTTTGAGGGTGACTTAAAGCCAAAAGTTGAATGACCAACTAAAGAGACCCTTTTCTTTACATTTTGAAAAAAGTTGAATATTAGAATGAGAAATTATCAATATTTCTATGTCCGCCATATTGGATATCACCGGAAGTAAGGGTTTTAAAGACATATGTATCCATGAGAAGCACCAAAGAAAGGTTCCTGCACAATATAATCATAGTAGCAATACTTTAAACCACATTTCAACTACCCTCCCTAAAAATAAGCTTACCGGTTAATAAGTTAAATAAAATTTTGGAGGACTGCAACACAATTTCATATAGCAGTCCTAAGTATGAAATTGTTCAAATTATTATGGCATATTGTTATTCGAAATTATTTCCCAAAATTGATCGCCCTGAAGATCATAAAAACATTTTATTAAAATTAAGTATGTCAATAAAGGCTTTGATTTTGTAAATATTGCCGGTATATTTAACGACCATTCTGTTAAAGAACAAATTCCTGGATATTTTGACAATACTGAGCTACCTCTTATTTGTTATATTTACAAGAAATCTACCCGGAAATTTGTGTTTAATTATAGTCAATTGTGTAAAGATGGTAATATCAGTGAAAATACACCTACTTCATGTAATTGCAGTAATTCCGAATATATTTATGGACCCATTTCCCATGTTATAACAGGAGATCTTAACATCGTTCAAGACCGAGAGTTAAAATCATTCCTCAGTAAAGGACCTAAATATCGTCCCCCGTCTATTATTAATTGGAATGAGTGTCGTAATATCATCCACGACTCACTCCATATTTACTGTATGAAATGGATAAAACGGGAAAAAGCTGACAACAAATTTTTGGACTCTTTTTTTTAATTCAGTAATGAAGATAGTTGATATACGTATTCAACATTTTAAAGAACATTTTACTATTAACAATAACCACAATAAACCTATTTCTCGTATCAAACATAAACTAAAAGAAGTAGCCAAGGAATTTGTTTTTGTCCCGGCCGATAAAGCTGCTAATAATATTATTATTGTTTGACGTAAATTTTACATTGAGGTTCTGAAAAAGGAAATCACCAATTCACCAACATTCCAACTGACTCCATTTTCAGAAAACGAAATCTGTAACAAACATAACCTTTTAGCCACCGCTTTACAAGCAGAGCCAAATACAATGAAAGTCCCAACTATGTATTGGCTTCCGAAGCTACACAAAAACCCTTACAAATATAGATTTATTTCGTCTTCAAGCCATTGTTCAACTACTAAATTGTCTATTCTTCTTACCAGCACACTTGGTACAATTAAAAACCTGATAATAAATTGTTCAAATAAGGCCTTCGAAAATAGTGGAATAAATTACTTTTGGAGTGTCAAGAACTCGTTGGAAGTACTTGATAAATTGCATGCTTATATTGGTGATTTTGAATCTGTTCAAAGTTTTGATTTTTCTACCCTGTATACCACATTGCCTCACATTCTCATTAAGAAAAAAATTCACACACCTAATTTAGTGGGCATTCAAAAAATCAGAATGTGAATATATATGTTCAAACTCTTTTAGGTCATTTTTTAGTAGCAATAAACAAAAAAACTATGTTAATTGGACATGCTTTGATACTATATATGCCCTTGAATTTTTACCAGATAACATTTTTGTTCGCTTTGGGGATTCCGTATATCGTCAGATTATCGGAATTCCAATGGAGACTAACTGTGCACCACTTATTGCGGACCTGTTTTTGTATTGCTATGAGTTACAATTTATGACAAAAATAAGCAAAGACCCATCAAAACAACATCTGATAAACAAATTTAATAATACTTTTAGATATTTGGATGATATTTTGGCTCTCAATAATGACGACTTCAGTATGTATATTAATGAAATTTATCCTGTTGAACTTACTTTAAATAAAGCTAATGTTAACAATGACCACTGCCCTTTTCTCGATCTTGATATCTATATCACTAATGGAAAGCTGAATACTAAAATTTATGATAAAAGGGATGATTTTTCATTTCCTATCGTTAATTATCCGTTTTTAGATGGTGACGTTCCCTTGTCACCATATTACGGTGTTTATATATCTCAACTTGTACGACTCGCTCGTGTATGTAACAATGTTTTAGATTTTAACGAGAGAAATTTATGTATTACTGAAAATTTATACACCAGGGTTTTCGATATCACAAACTAGTCAAAACATTTACTAAATTTTATCATCGGTATAAAGACATCATTCGTAAATATAGCTCAACATGCAGACTTCTAATACGTTCAGGTATTTCACATCCATTTTTTATGTAAATATTCTTTATAAAGCACAAAGGTGTCAGTATTCACCTCAGAAACTTACAAAACCTTTGAATAGACTTATTAAGAAGGGATATAATTACGATACTGTTGTCAAGTCATTAAAGATTGCATATTTTGGCGTTAATATTGAGTCACTGATAAGGTCTTTGCATCGGAACTAAACACATTTATTCTAAAAACAGTTGTTAGCATGACACGGGTTATGTTCTTCTCATATATGTTATGATGGTATGATACTAAACCCCTAACGGGAAGGATTGTGCCTGATGTTCATATGATGAAATCATAATCTTTCAGTCAGTTTAATTGAAGTCTGGAGCTGGCATGTCAGTTAACTGCTAGTAGTCTGTTGTTATTTATGTATTATTGTCATTTTTTTTATTTTCTTTGGTTACATCTTCTGACATCAGACTCGGACTTCTCTTGAACTGAATTTTAATGTGCGTATTGTTATGCGTTTACTTTTCTACATTGGTTAGAGGTATAGGGGGAGGGTTGAGATCTCACAAACATGTTTAACCACGCCGCATTTTTGCGCCTGTCCCAAGTCAGGAGCCTCTGGCCTTTGTTAGTCTTGTATTATTTTAATTTTAGTTTCTTGTGTACAATTTGGAAATTAGTATGGCGTTCATTATCACTGGACTAGTATATATTTGTTTAGGGGCCAGCTGAAGGACGCCTCCGGGTGCGGGAATTTCTCGCTACATTGAAGACCTGTTGGTGACCCTCAGCTGTTGTTTTTTATTTGGTCGGGTACGTTGTTGTCTCTTTGACACATTCCCCATTTCCATTCTCAATTTTATTTGAGTACAATGTCAGCCATGTTGGATTTTACCGGAAGTAGGGTTTTTGAAGACATTTAATCTATATCATATATCCAAAAGTAGTACATAACAAAGGTTTGTACCAAATATTATGATAGTAGCATGTTAATAACACCGTTTCACATACTAGCCTTCGATATTGGGCTAATTTAAGTATGATGTCCGCCATTTTGGATATTACCGGAAGTTAGACACTTTTTTTCAAATGCCTCCCTATCTGAAATAAAAGATAAATAGTTGAGGAAGGTATATGCCAAATGTCATGCTTGTAGCAGGATGTGCACAATTTTTCACAAAGCCGCCGTACTATTAGGATAAAATTAAGAATGGAACCGAACCATCTTGGATACATGATCTTTGTTTTTCTTGTAATATGCGTAAAATGACATAGATCGTATTCGTTAGTACCACAGCTTTCCTTCAACACAAAAGATATTAATTTAGAATTGTACAGATTATCAAAAATAGTTGTTAGGTAAATATATGTAGTTTCCTTGTGATACTTAAACCCGTTGATTCAAAGGGATGGGGTGCCAGGGGTTGACGCTCCTTCTTTAACAATAAATGCAAATTTAAAATAAGATTGGTTGGACCCCCCTTTTTATCCTGGACTAGGAACCCCGTTTTTAAAAATAGCTGAATCCGTGCCTGAAATCCAGTTTTTTATAATAAAATAATAGTGTGATATTTTAGAAGAATTAACAAAAAGTAGAATGACACCCACTTACCACAGCGTTTTTCGTCTAGGCCAAGAAAGCAATCCTTGTGTCCATCGCACATAAATTCTTGTGGTATGCACGTTGGATCGCGAAATCCGAATTTGTACATGTAGCAAGTTTTACAATCTATTCCTACAAAGAAACACAAACAAAAGAAAAATAACAGCATATTATTGAAAAAATCATGACATTTTTTCGAATAAGTAGACTTTGACAAAAACATGACAATAAACACAAATAACCTTCACAGACACAATGCGAACATTTAGCAAGATTAACACCATCTCCCTGCAAATTTGAGACAAAACAAAATAAGAGCAAACGCATGAGTAATTCAATAAATCGACTATTATGCCAAAACAATTATGTTAAAGCAAACAACTACAATGTATAAAAGATACCGTCACACTAGAAATCAAAGATCGAAACAAAAACAAAATAATCTAACATTTGATTGAGCATTAAAGGCTTTAAAAGCTTTATTCCTATCGTAGCTGCTCATTCAAAGGCGCAAGTTCCATACCAGGAAAGTCGCCTCCCAAAACATCAATATAATAACAGTAATAATAATAGCTGCTCATTCAATGTTGAGTATGACATGCCAATATCATACTAGATAAGTGTATACTGGACAAGATTGGTATGATTTAATTCTCATCTGTTCATGTGCGTTGAATAGGATATATATGTATATTTGAACGAATTAAAGGCACATGAAGACATAAACATCAACAAGACATCAACCCAACAAAACAAGCTAGTAAAATAAATTGAGATCGTCGTAATGTCATTGAAAGTGGATTAATTTTTAACCTTTATGACAATCTTTATATTGGACGGGGCAGGATGTAAGCGATTAATTTTAAAGAAACAGAAACACCAAACTAGTAATAGACAGTAAAAAGGACCATAAGGGAACATTTATTACCACTGACGAGATTTTGAACATACATTTTAAAGTGGCGGATTTTTATTGATGTACTTGGTGTTCTCCTTTTCCTTGGACTTGTTAAAAAATACATATATATATACTATAAAAAAAAAGATGTGTTATGCTTGTCAATGAGACAACTCTCCACAAGAGACCATATGACACAGAAATTAAAAACTATAGGTCATCGTACGGCCTTCAACAATGATAAAAGCCCATACTGCATAGTTAGCTATAAAAGTCCCCGAAATGACAAAAGTTAAACAATCCAAACGAGAAAACTAACCGCCTTATTTATGTACAAAAATGAACGAAAAACAAATATATTACACATCAACAAAGTTTAACGGCAACCACTGAATTACAGGCTGGTAGAGACTAAAACTATGAAATATTAGTTCACTCCCTGTCACAGTATTAGAAAACTTAAGTGTTCAAATTCAGAACACTCAAGTGTTTAAACTAAGATAGCTGCTCTTGAACATGCGTGTTAAAAGATTGAAAATAGCTTGATAGATTAATTTAATTTAATCATAAGAAAAGACATTTCATTTATAAAATTGAATTAAAAACATTTCTCTCTTCGACAAATATAACTAAGCACTAATAAGATAACAACAATGAATATTGATGTACCTTTGCAAAACTAACTGGTACAAAATGAACGATGAAGACATATTTTAAAAATCATTACGATTGAAAAATGTTGTTCCAAAAAAGTGTAAAACAGTTTGTTTAAGCGTTGATATAATTCGTATTACATTCGTTTTAAATTTTACCAGACCAAAAGCCCATAGCAGAACAACTAAAATATATTGATTTATATAATGATATGAATTATAAATATACGAACCAAATAAAAGACAACCGACTGAACTAAAAATATTTAGCAATCCAAAAAAATGAAGATACAATCCACAATCCATCCTGTTCAAGCAATGATGACAGGAAAAAAACATACCTTTATCTAATCAAAGATATTTTAAAACGGGTTACCAAACAGGACCGATACTAGAGTTATATATATCCCTTATCAAACCATGTTAGTTTAGTAATGTTTCCACGTTCCAGTTTAAACAGAAAAATTATTCCTTAAATAACAATAATATTCTTAAGGGCCACGTGATTCATATAAACTAGAGGCTCTTAAGAGCCTGTGTCGCTCACCTCGGTCTATGTGCATATTAAACAGAGGACACATATGGATTCATGACAAAATTGTGTTTTGGTGATGGTGATGTATTTGAAGTTCTTACTTTACTGAATATTCTTGCTACTAACAATTACCTCTATCTATAATGAACTTGACCCATTAGTAACAGAGGAAAATATTTTTTTAAGAATTTACAAAAATTTACAAAATTTATGAAAATGGTTAAAAATTGACTATAAAAGGCAATAACTCCTTAAGGGGTCAACTTACAATTTTGGTCAGGTTAACTTATTTGTAGATCTTACTTTGTTGAACATTATTGCTGTTTACAGTTTATCTCTATCTATAATAATATTCAAGATAATAACCAAAAACGGCAAAATTTCCTTAAAATTACCAATAAAGGGGTAGCAACCCAACAACGGGTTGTCAGATTCATCTGAAAATTTCAGGGCAGCTAGATCTTAACTTGATAAACAATTTTAATCCAATGTCAGATTTGCTCTAAATGCTTTGGTTTCAGAGTTATAAGCCAAAATCTATATTTTACCCCTATGTTCTATTTTTTGCCATGGCGGCCATCTTGGTTGGCTGGCCGGGTCAACGGACACATTTTTAAAACTACCTACCCTAATAATGATTGTGGACAAGTTTTGTTAAATTTGACTAAGAAGTTTCAGAGGAGAAGATTTTTGTAAAAGATTTCGACGACGGACGACGGACGCAAAGTGATGAGAAAAGCTCACTTGGCCCTTCGGGCCAGGTGAGCTTAAAAGGGGGATTTTATTCTAAAGTGTCAATCATAAGTCTATGGCAACTGGTTCTCGTCAAATCTGCGATTAAGCAAATTAAAAAAAAATGCATTGAGAATTACTCTCATACTTAATTTTGTTCTGTCATTGATTGTATCGTTTAAATTTTTAAATTACGTTAAACACATATACTTTGCTTAAGGTTGATATGATATTTGTACCTTAAATTATGAACATATACATAAAAAAATAAAAAAGGTAGATGTAGAAATCGTTTGAATAGCGACAGTGGTAGTGAAAGTTTATTTTGAGTAGTCTAGTCACTAAGTAAATTCAATTTCATTATCGTGTTCGATAATTCTGTTTCACGCAAATACTGTGTGTTAAATATACATGTTATAACTTATATTGTACTTTAAACCATTGACGTATGAATATAACACTAACTTTCAAATTCATTTGTTGAAGAAAAAAATTCTTTGATAACATGATCAACCATCCATTCAATTTCTACAAAGGTCATTGACTCCGTCGGAGATACGGAAGTGCCATTGTCAATGGACTCGTACAACCTCGACGCAATACTGTCTCAAAAATTCCTTTGCGATTTAAAGTCATCCGTTGTATCATTCCTTACAAAATTATCAAAAAAATGAGTATCCTCTACTTGCACGAGATGTCTGAACCGACTCCGTAAATCACCATCACTGGAAAACTGTATGCAAATGAAATGTAAAATCTTCATCCAGTTCAAAGGTAATAGAATACCGTTTTCTGAAACCTTTTCCACCTTATAATAAACCTTATCAAGGAATTAAGTATTTAAAAAATAATAAAAGCATCATGTATGCGTTGGTCAAGTTGCAATCATGATGTACCTGTGTACAAAAGTACTTTCAAAAATACTGAACTCCAAAGTAAATTAAAAAGGAGGGAATTCCATAAAAGTTTACATGAACAAACGTTATTCTATATCAACCAATGGAACGAATTAAGATCAACTATCATATACCTGACTTAGATCAGAATCATGTACATACGGGCCAGCTGAAGGACGCCTCCGGGTGCGGGAATTTCTCGCTACATTGAAGACCTGTTGGTGACCTTCTGCTGTTGTTTTTTTCTATGGTCGGGTTGTTGTCCCTTTGACACATTCCCCATTTGCATTCTCAATTTTATACGAGTACAAAAGATGAAATATGTCAGCAAGATTGCTATGAAAATCAAACAGACTGCTCTTCATACAATAAACATTTAGGTACACGACAACCGCGGGCGATTTTAATTCTAATACATGTTTAAGGGACATTTTTCATATGTTTTTTTATGTTTACGTCGTTACCAATACACACTAATATTAGTTGTATGTACATTTTATCTACTAGTTTGTCTTATTAAATCGAATATTTCAAAACTTAAAAGCCGGATTAAAATGGGGTGCCCTATTATATTATCGGGTTCATATTGCTATGTCGAGATGTTGGTGCTGATAGAGAATCATTGTTTTTTCTGTCTGATGTTTTACAGTTTTTTGGACTTAGAACTTTTAAGAGCTTGTCATAATGTATATACAGTAGTCTGTTTAATTTAATGGCAATCATTTTCCAGTGATGATGAATGACTGAGTCGGTTCAGACATTGCGTGCAAATAGAGGTTAGTCAATTTTGTTCTGTCAAAATAACATATCGCAAAGTAGAAAAAAATCCCATCCGTTGGTTTTCTACAATCTTTTACGTGTGTGACCTATACACTTGTTTCTGTAATTGTGTAATGAATGATAGTGCGGTGTGTCAGGGGCGAATCCGAATAGTTCATGTGTGCCATATAGATGATACCGAATTTAGTTTGATATGACACAATTTGAAGAGTTTTGATGTGTCGGAAAATTATAAAAATAAATAGTGACGATAAATGAGAGATAAATGACATAAACAAATCGTTAATAGAAGCAGAATTAAGAATTATCAAAATATATAATGCAGCGAATCTGAAATACGTCCTTGTATCCATGGTCATGATGGTAGTAATGCTATTTATGTGGAATGTAGCCGGTTGCAATTTCAGTTGTTTATAAAAATAATATATACAATTGTAGTTATCTCATCATATTCTTCCTATTAGATAACTCATATGATTGATAAGTGGTGGATAAAATGTAACAACACAGTAGGTGTTTTCGAAATTTACTGTATATTTCGGTAACTCGTGACCAACAGGGGAAACACCATCCACCATAGAAAAATACCTTATACATAATACATACATTATCAAAGATATTATAATCAAAGAAAGCTTCAGTACAAGAGATTCAATAGAGACTACTCACATCATTATTTTGACCATGAAGTAACACATAGAAAAACAGAACAAAAAGGAGACATCCCTTGATTTCATATTTCCGAATAGTGATGCAACAAATAAACAAATGAAAAGCAAATGAAATATGATTCACGTATCAGAGTGGTATTAAGAAAAAACAACCCTTTGTACAATAGCAGCAGCCATGAATAGTTGTCAAACTGCGGGTTCTAAATGGTACGAAAAATGTATTTAAAATGTTAAGTGAATTTAGTTATGAAGTTCATGATTTTGTTAGACTACCTAACATATGAATTATTGAATTATTAATCCATAAAGATCATTTTCATATCATGTATTGGAAGAATAAAGTACCGTTTATCGTATAGATTAATTTTATTTTATTTTTAATTACCACCTACTCAATAATTTCAATAACAATGATAATCATAAAATAATTGCCCCACAAAAAGGGCCAATGTATACAGAAATTGCTTGTTGTACAAATCTATATTCGTAGAAATATCATAAAAGTAGATAATTATACCCCCGCTTTACAAAAAGTGAGGGTATAATGTTTTACCTCAGTTAGTCCATCTTTCCGTCAATCCGTCAGTCCAACAGTCCGTCCCATTGATATTTTCGTCACATTTTTCTCAGGAACTACAAAGTATTCTGAAATTTGGTTTCAGGGTTTATATAAGTTAGCTGTACAATGTGATGCGTTTTCAGATTCATCACTCAAAAACCTCCTGTTAACTGAACACTTGTATCATTTTACACATGATAGTCAAGTTTAAAATTTTTCGTCACATTTTTCTCAGGAACGACAATACAAGGATTTCTGAAATTTGGTTTCAGGGTTTATATAAGTTAGCTATACCGTGTGATGCATTTTCAGATTCACCACTCAACAACTTCCTGTTTACTGATCGGCGGTGTATCATAAATCAGTACTAGCTCGCAGTTTCACTTGTTTTTCATCCATTACTCTGCCTTTACAGACAGTCATTTACAAGGAAGATATAGGATAGAATAAAACAAAAACCATTAGTTGGCCGTTATTTTAGCGTTTTTTTTTGGTCAGATTTCTGTGTAGGTTTGCTTGATTTTTTTAAATCAGTTATGCTGTATGTCTGTGAAAGAGAGACAAAAGCTATCAAAGGATTTTTTTACATTCTGATTCGTATAGAAAAAGAAGAAAATATTAAAATAAATCGTTTTTATTGTTTATAAGATCAATCGTAAATGGAGGTTTCCTGGTAACTGCGCAGTGTTTCATTGAAGTGACCAGAGATATCGTAATCATCTTCTGTTTTCTGGTACGTTGTCAGAGAATGCACCATATCGATATCTGCTCTACGTCCGATCCGTTCGATATGATCATAATCTGCATTCTGGACACTGAAATCATTGACCTCATCATATCCAATGTTTGAAAAAGATTTAGACTGAGGCACTGTTTGACCAAATTCGCTTTGTCGTAGATTGTCAACACAGCTGTACAATGGAATATTATTCTGGCCTTCAAGCGAGTTTGAAAACTTTCTAGATTGTGTGTCCGAAGTTGATTCTGTTGTTAGTTCTCTGCCTTTACTGGTACCCCGTTTTATTAGTTGTTGTCTGGAATATCAACACATAAACACTTGATTATTTTGTGCAGCCGATGTGATTTTCTTTTTAAAATTGATATTTCCAAGGAATTGCCCTACCTGAATTTTGGAATTGCAGGGATGTATAAATACATAGATAAATTAGGAGTTATCTTATAATTGAGAAAGATATTTTTTTTTTATTATTAATTTATCAGATCTCATTTTCTAAGTCCAGTGACAAGAATGAGTCGTTTATACGTTATAATATTGAATAACACTACGAGTTTTATAAGCACAAGGATACGTATGTAGTAGCATTGCCTAAGAGGCAACTAAACATCTGAGACGTGAATTAAATCAACGGAAGGCATTATAGTAAACTATTTTGATACTCTAATTTAGATATGCATTTTGTTTTCAGTAGACGTTGTTGCTTTCTTCACACGACCTTCGGATAGTTTTCATGCTTATACGGTCAAAATTATTAATGAGGTTTGTTAAAAAATAATAACAGTCTCGATGACAGTGCAGAGGAGGAATGATGAGGTGAAATAATTAAAATTTGGCTTCAATCATGTCAAGAAAGCAAGTTTTACTAATAAATGAACAAATGGGTTGGGATTGACTTTGTAATCTGCAATACTTCAGTGCAGAAAAAATGTCATTTTTTTTTAATTCACTATGACGTTATAAACATGTTAAGGTTAGAATGATATATTGTGGCATGTATTCCTAGTTTTTTTTTATTAACATCTGTAACATACCGCCTACTGAAAGGTTGTAATTTCTATTGTTTTTTTTTAATATGTATATTTAAAGCAATTTATATTTAGAAAGTCCGTACCTTACTAAAACAAATAAAAGAACAACACAAATAACAAACATCACTCCAGTTACGCTTCCTGCAATATTTGCCACTGAAATAAAAATGTATACTGCATTTAAAATACTATTATCAATTGAACTATTATGTTCAGCAATCCTTTTCGTGGTTTTCGTTAATTTTGTATCATTGTGCGAAAAGATACAAAATAAATATAAATATACATATTCAATTTTAATTTATTTTTAACAACATTTATTTCCAGGTATCTCGTATTCAATTTAGAAAATGTGATCCAAGTTTTCGATTGTTTTCCGAATTCGTGGTTTGAATTTTAGAAAACGGAAAATAACCCCAGAATATAAAAGACTAACATTTGTGTAATTTTTCTTAAAAAAAATGCCACAAATCATGTTTCAAGGTTCAATCTAAGTTTTGGAAAACCCGACTCAGATATACCATAATAAAAATACAACATGTACAAATTAAGTAGACGAAGTCAATCGATAAATGTTAGGAATAACAGTATGAATTTAGCCGTTTTAAGTAAGACAACAGTACAGGGCAATGCAATTCCAATCAAAATGTTGGTAATCGTGTTGTCGTCGTTCGTTACTGTTCAACACATTTTTTTTCGTTTATTGATGTTGTATAAAATATCCGATTTGTCGTCCAAGTCAGTTTGAATATTCACAGGTTGATTTTTGCTCAACTTTCGTGGACATACAGTTACCACATCAATGTTTACATCTTTGAAATTTTACCTTTTCTATGGATAATTCTGTTTTTGAAATAAATCGTTCTCCATAACCGTATATTAGTATCCATATTAAGTTCAGTCAGTGACTGTTGCAAAAACGATCTGTACATGATAATGGTATTCAATTAGTCATAGTAAACTTTATACTAACCTCGAGATTTCTGTTTTTGGTAATCAGTTTTTGAATTATGTTTTATGAATGTCTTGTTGATAAGAAACAAATCTGTAGATATCTGATTGATGTTAACAGTCGAAATTGTATCTTCCATAACTGACATTGTTGATCGTAAAATATTATTGTTAGCAGTGTTAGAATTGCGGTTGTCTGCCACCGTATGCATAGTATTATTTGTAGTATGCGTCGAAAATAAAGTACTCTTTATCTTGACTGTATGCTTAGATGATGTTTGTATGTGCCTCTCTACTGCAGTGGGACTTTTTGGTGTTGCTGTTGATGTTGCATTGTGGGTTGATACGGTTTCTTTGGGCTTATTTCCACCTGTATGTGATGACATTGAAACTGTTGATAACAATTTTGACGATCGATCTTTATGATTTATTATCCTGGACGTATATTTTGGAAACAGTGGAGTAGTATTTAGAAATAACTCTGAAGGTTGTCTCGTTGTTTCGACATTTTTATCTATAAAGAAATAAAGTCAACTTGATAAAATACATTTGTAAGATTCATTTTTACATTTATTTTCTGCTTTGAACAGCTGAATGATGTAAGACACGGGACATTTGATTAATATTAGACAGCTTTTAATATTCCACATCTGTATGCTCTACCTTTGACAAAAAAATATAGAGTTATTATTACATTTGAGAGATAGCATGGGCTCCGAACTGCGTGTTGATTTTATCGCTAACTCTATGCCCAGTAGCTCTTTTCACAAAAAAAAACCGATAAATTTTACACTTAAGATTCTTTGTCTCTTATTTATGGACTAAAGAATCCTTTAAGCAATGTTTTTGGGCTCCAGAGTCAGTTAATAAGGATCCATGTGTCAACAGTATTTTCCCAAGATCCACAAATAAAAATTATGTTTGAAACCAAAACTTACTATTTAACTTTTTTATATTCTTGATAATTTTATGATTTGGAAATAAACTGTTGCAGGTAAAGTTTTCTTTATAATTCTAGATTATAACCAATGAACAAGTCCATATATCAAATCATGTAAGTAAAAGGAGAATTCACAGGATGAAGGCCACAAGAAATTAATTTAAATTGTATCGCGATATCACAATTTTTCTCAACCAAGCTGTTCTGTGATTTTCTCGAAATTATTAGTGCTGTGTGTGACTTGCGTTTGGTTCTGTGTGTAAAAATATAGATAGACAGAACCGTTGACTTATAACATACAAATTTCCGTACAAAAGGTATAGTACAACCACTTCATCATTGACAAAGACCTTTTCAGTCATATTATTGGAAGTTTTCTCTGTCATATAGTTTTTGGTAAAATGTGTTTTTACGGTTTAGTATATCAACATTAACAAGGATTTATGTGTTTTAAAAAATAATTGTTCTGTTATATTTTTATTCTTACCAATGCAATGGTACAAGATTTTTACACTCCATCTTCCTTTATTTGAAATCGAACAAGTTTGTCGATTGTTGCAATGGAGAGATGCATCAGAATAGACAGAGTGTCTATAACTTCTCCTCACACAGTACTGTTCGTAGTCAACCCAAGCATCATCAACTTCAATAACTCGTGGCAATGAACATTTTAATTGACCACTTGTTTGTATCTCTGTACAGTGTTTGCTCATTCCCCCTAAAAAATATTCAACAGTTTCTTCTAAAACTATTTACAAACTTCGAATAAACACTAACAATTAAATACTTGCACACGATCACTTAGATTTTAATCTTTACTCAATATAAAATATCTGATAATCTACCATAGATGAATAAAATATGTTGTAAAAAAATATAAACATAACAAGATATCTACCTATACCTACCACAGGCACTTTCGTCTGCATCATCGTAACAATCACTGTATCCGTCACACATATATTTTGGTTGTACACACCAAAAATAATGATTTCCTTGCCGGTACATATAGCAAGTTTTACAACTTTGTCCTGTAATGAAGAAAACAGAAAAATATCAATGAAACAAAAAGTAGTGTTTCAATTACCATGATAACTAAAAATTTAAAGTTGATATTGTACCTTTCATAGTGGGTTTATAAGAACATCAACTTAGATTGTGTTATGTATACAAGAGGCATTTGCTGTTTTCTTTATGTCAGTCCTTTTTTGCATATTCATACCAGACATGTATGACACAAACAGTCTTAATGTATGAGAAAGCAAAGAATAGAAGATAACCTAACATTTTGTGATTCAATTTTAATTTTTTACCGTGGAGTGCAACAAATGCCCATTTCACATACAAGGATATTTTTTACACTTCTTTTTTTAATCGCAAGCATCCGTAAATATTGCGTTTATATATACTTTGGTAATAACGATATATAATACGTGTATCTGTCCGGTTTCATAGTTACTAACAAGCCATTAGTTTCGATGGATAATTTATGCAAGTTAACAGATCGATTGACTCGGGCAAAACTTTATTCCCATCCATAAATACAATTTGGTGTCTTTAGATCTGGTCCTTTGATTAAAATTCATTTCTGCTTGACAGAGGTCCCTTTTATCCTCGAAAATATTGTATATTTGTTTCACATAATGCCAATGAATCATCAAAGAAGAGAAGATCACATATCTATTAAGAGAGGATTTTTTTTTTGAAGATTTCCGTCAGCGATTCTAATATCAAGGTTCAAAGAGAAGACCGGTACCGTTAAATAATTTATTAAAAATATATCGAAGATAAAATTTAACAATGATATTCCTATTTAGAATCTATCAGAGTTATTTAGAAAAATTTAAAAATATAGGACACTGTATTTCAACGAGAGTTTGAGAAGTGCAGTCTTGAGAGGCTGATCATGAGTACATTTATGTTACAGTTACAATTAATAACAAAATAACGTAGAAGTTTAATGTTGTTGACTGAGGTTCTAAAAATGTACGTATTTTAAATGTTTTTTCAAATTTATTTTCTGAAAATGATGTACACTATACGAACCAAGCAGAAAACAACAGCCAGGAGCTAAAATATTTAGCAATCCAAAAAATTGGAGACATAATCCAAAATTCATCCTGTCCTAGCTATTATATTGAGGCCAAATGATATCTTCTAATCTTGTCGATGATTTTTTATGTAGATTATTAACAAATGTTCCCCAGATTGATATGAAGTTAATAATATCTCTAATCAAACAATGATAGTTCAATAAGTTGTCCGCGTTTCGTAGTATAAAAGGAAAGAGTATATTAAAGTAGCTTTATCAAATTTAAGTTACGCATGATATATGATTTTCATGTAAAACATATTATTATATAATAAGTAACATGCCTATGAAAGCCTACCAGCTAAATTTGAAATATGAGATCCGATATTTCTTTTAATCATAAAAGTTTGATTTGTTAGTAAATAAAACAAATTATAAAACACTTTATTTGCTATAACTGTTTCAAGACATATAACCTGATTTTTTATTTGTTATGTTAAAAGCTTAATCGTCAATCTGGATTTTCACAATTACAATTTTGGCAACTTGTATTTCTAAGTATCACTCTTGGTTTTAGTCTTTCGATATATAGGAGGTCTTATCAACGTTTCTGTAATAGATTCCATAAAATCTGTTATCAACTTTAAGATCTGAAGAATGTTTCTTTGTATCGAAAATTCTCGAACATTGGGATATAAATATGCTATTTTTCGCGCCTGTTACGTATATTGTCAGTTTATTTTCGATTTATGAGTTTGACTCTCCCTTTGGTATCCCTCTTTTACAAGTCGGAAACATCTGACCATTGTTATTCTTATATGTCTTTTTGTTAAACTTCGGTTGATATATTTTTTCCGGAGATTGTTCATGCATAAGTGCACATTTTTGTGTAGGGACCAGCTGAGGCCCGCCTCCGGTTGCGGGATTACTTGCTGTGTTGAAGATCCATAATTTGCCTTGGCACTTTGGTCTCTTTGACACATACCCAGTTTCCCATTCTTAAGTTTATTCTATACATCATTAATATTATTGAGAAATGAGTTGAAAAAGGCTTAACTCATAAGAGCGAGCGACCAGGTTTTGGTGTTGAACTATAAATGTAAATCACTTAGTGCGTTGCTATAATAATGTGTTTTGTTAGAATGTACGAGTATAGAAGAAAAACAAGTTAATACTGGTGACCTTTCTTAAGTATCGTGATACTATTTAGTATTTTGAATACACACTGGTAAGGTTGGTTTCTCGGGCAAGGTAAGGACTCGGATATAAAATTTGTTTGGTAATCGGCATGCAAACTGAAATCAAGTTCAATACCAAAATATAAAATTTCTCTCGGGAAGTTATTCTCTAAAATTAATGCAACTTGTAAAGGAATTAAAAAACCAACATTATACGGACGTAGTCTCCTCAGACATTGTAATAGTGTTGGTTGTCTGGTTACTTCTTGATCTGTTACATGGTATCTGTACGTACAATGTATATCAAAATCGCTTGGAATTAATGTGTGTTACTTGCCCAGGGTAAAATCGTGCTGAAGACCTATCTACTTTCGCCGCCGAATTTATACTTAGGTAAACGAATTTAGCGAGTTGGTTTACCATTTGCCATTTTTGTATACCATTTTCCGTTTAGGAAAAAAAACTTAATTGCCAAAATTAGAACTGGTGATTACCAAAATAGGCAATGACGTCGTCATTGTACCTCATTTGAAGTAAACAATTCACAGGTGTTCGAATGTAAAACATAGGCAATAATAATAAACAGTTTTAGAGTTGACAAAGTTTAAAAATAGTTATACAAGAAATATATAATAAGAAAGGTCAATTATCGGTACAATTAAAACAACGTCATCACACAATTTAGGGGGAAACAAGTTCCATTTCAGGAGACCCACATTTCGTAACATTGAGAAATGAGTTGATAAAGGCTTAACTAATCAGATCTATACAAAGCAGAAAAACACTAAACAGCCCTTTAAACTGATTTGTATAGTTTGTTAAAATATAGTTCGTTTCTGTGTGTATTACATTTTACTGTTGTGTTTCTGTTGTGTCGTTTTTTTCCTCTTATATTTGAGTGTGAATTCACATTACTATAAGACGTGTCACGGTACTTTTCTATACGAAATTCATGTATTTAGTTTTGATGTTATATTTGTTATTCTCATCGAATTTTGTCCAATGCCTAGTTCGTTCCTGTGTGTGTTACATTTTAATGTTGTGTCGTTGTTCTCCTCTTATTTTAATGCGTTTCCGTTAGTTTTAGTTTTTTAGCCGGATTTGTTATTTTCTATCGATTTATGTGTTTCGAACAGCGGTATACAACTGTTGCCTTTATTTGTTCTTATGATGTGCTGTCCCCGGCCAAGGATGGGTTTGGTGCCAGCAAACATGTTAAACATTATGTATATGCCTGTCCAAAGTCAAGAGCTTGCTATTCAGTGGTTGTCGTTTGTTGCTGTATATCATATTGAACATCAATTAGGTTTCTCGTTTTAATTGTTATGCGTTGTCATTTCGTGACCTTTAATATAAAAACGAAGATGTGGTATGATTGCCAATGAGACTACTTTCACATGGCACCAAATGACACAGAACTAAACAACTATAGGTCACCGTACGGCCTTCAGTAATGAGCAAAGCCAATACCGCAAAGTCAGGTATAAAAAGCCCCCAAAATGACGAATTTAAAACAATTCAAACGAGAAAACTAACGGCCTAATTTATGTACAAAAAATGAACGAAAACAAATATGTTACACATCAACAAACGACATCGACTGAATTACAGGCTCCTGACTTAGCCCAGGCACTTAGATACCGAATGTGGCGGGGTGAAACATTTTAGCAGAATCACAACCATACCCCTAACATGGGATAGTGGTTTAACAGTACAACATAAGAACGAACTATAAAAATCAGTTGACAAAATCTTTACTCATCAGAAGGATCGAATAGAAATACATTAAAAAAAACACACAGAGTGGACGTGGTCGGGAATTTGTATATCCCAACAACAAAAAAAGACATTTAGAACAGACCTGAGAGTACTCGCAGTTACTAGATCGAGTTCAAAGCCACTTAAAACTAAGAAAAACCATGCATCTTATACTTAATTATCAATCAGTTCACATCCAACATCCATTGGATTTAGTGTAAAGACGTCATAAACAGTCAGAGAAAATATATGACCTTTTGCAATGCCAAGATACAGATATCGATAGCTTACTATGCTATATGGGTGTTGCTCACAGTTATGAGTTTCTACGTCATTTGGTCTCTGCTGAAGAGTTCACTTCTTTCATTGGCAATCATACCACATCTTCGTAATTTTTTAATAAAGCAACAATCAATTTCTTTCGAAAGACAAAATATTACATTATGTACACAATGTCAATTATGTGAAGGGTTGACAACTTGTCAACAAGTACTCGAGTACTCGGGTATCGCTCGGTAGTACAGAGTATCGAATACCAAAAATGATACTCGACTTATCTACATTAATGAAAATAAAAATATGACTTCAATTTTGGCGTTTAACTGCATGTTCTCCCATACAGACTGGTATGTTACTAACAAGAGCACTTTTCCAAATCTTACACTTTTAGTTGATCTTAGTCATTCCCCACCACCGACAGAGCATATATTTTCATCAACAGGACTGTTAGTTACCTTACAAAGTTGAGAAATTCAAGGCGATTTCCCAGAAAAACTTGTAAAGATAAAAAATTTAAATAAAAAATTTGAACATAGTGTTCAATAATAAAACACTAATTAAAATGTTTAAAAAAAATGGTATTACATAAAAATTAACAAAATTGTGAATCTGACATTTCAACAAGTTTATCATTTCCCGGTGAATTATAACTGACATTTGAAAGTGTACCATGCTGGTTAAAAACAACTACTAGTATATTAACTCATCATAGATACCAGGACTAAATTTTATATACGCGTTTCGTCTACAAAAGACTCATCAGTGACGCTCGAATCCAAAAATGTTAAAAAAAAAGTCAAATAAAGTACGAAGTTGAAGAGCATTGAGATCCAAAATTCCTAAAAGTGTTGCCAAATACAGCTAAGGTAATCTATGCCTGAGGTAGAAAAGCCTTAGTATTTCAAAATATTCAAAATTTGGTAAACAGTTAATTTACAAATATAACAATATCAATGATAATTCATGTCAGCACAAAAAGTGCTGACTACTGGGCTTGTGATACCCTCGGGGAAATAAATCTCCACCAGCAGTTGCATCGACCCAGTGGTTGTAAATAAACTCATCATAGATACCAGGACTAAATTTTATATATACGCCAGACGCGCGATTCATCTACAAAAGACTCATCAGTGACGCTCGAATCCCAAAATGTTAAAAAAAAAGTCCAATAAAGTACGAAGTTGAAGAGCATTGAAGTCCAAAATTCCTAGAAGTGTTGCTAAATACAGCTAAGGTAATCTATGCCTGAGGTTGAAAAGCCTTAGTATTTCAAAATATTCAAAATTTGGTAAACAGTTAATTTACAAATATAACAATATCAATGATAATTCATGTCAGCACAAAAAGTGCTGACTACTGGGCTTGTGATACCCTCGGGGAAATAAATCTCCACCAGCAGTGGCATCGACCCAGTGGTTGTAAATAAACTCATAATAGATACCAGGACTAAATTTTATATATACGCCATACGCTCGATTCATCTACAAAAGACTCATCAGTGACGCTCGAATCCCAAAATGTTAAAAAAAAAGTCCAATAAAGTACGAAGTTGAAGAGCATTGAAGTCCAAAATTCCTAGAAGTGTTGCCAAATACAGCTAAGGTAATCTATGCATGAGGTAGAAAAGCCTTAGTATTTCAAAAAATTCAAAATTTGGTAAACAGTTAATTTACAAATATAACAATATCAATGATAATTCATGTCAGCACAAAATGTGCTGACTACTGGGCTTGTGATACCCACGGGGAAAGTATATGATTACTTATATTTCTGTATATATATTTTTGCATTAATTTGTAATTCACACATGCTATATCTTATATCTTATATTTGTTATTATGGTAATATCTTCTCTGTAACTATGTATTTGGTTTATAAGAATACAGATCATTCTTTCATTCAGTTGTTCGAGTATCGCTCGGTAAATCCAACGAGTCCTCGATTAGTAAATCTTCACCGAGTTGACATAAAAATATATGTACACTTTTGTATACAGCACTAAGCGGTTTCTTCTCTCACTCATTGTCAGTGACCGTCTTAATTCCGGATTATATTTTCCTGAAGAAAGCTGTAAGTGTTTTATGCTGATATAGATACTGGACCTCTTGAACAACATAACATTTATAAAATGAAGTTGTGATAATTCTGCTCTATTACTGTATTCATATATTCCTTTGCTATATTGTATAATATCTATGTTCTTCGGTGTACCTTTATACTTACAGCGGATTATCAGAATAAAGTATATAATACTTATGGCTAATGAAATCGTAAGCTATTAACTAGAATATATTTGCTCGTGGAATCTTAAATTTAACGTTAAGTTCAATTCCTTGTGAAATGACACAACTTTTGTCATTGTCATTTGAATATGACGATTCTTTGCTGGTATTAAGTAGTGTATACGATCGTTCTATTTGAACATTTTGGTATTTTGAATTGTTTCTGTGAAATTTTGTTTCGTCAATATTAACGAATCTGCAGTCAGTTATCTTTTCTGTCATTCCGAAATGTAAACTTGTTGAATCGGTTTTGGTTTTCTTCCTAAACACTTGACAAACTCTGAAATTATCGTAATATACTGTAATGTATGTCTGAAAGATTACAATTACTATGGTTATGATGATATATATAACATATAGACAGATCAAAAGTGCAATCCTTCAATTAACAGGTTTTATGTGTACATCAAATGGAAACGCATTTGTATTTGGAAATACGTGCATGTATGTATGCATGTGTACGTCCTTGTCTATAAAAGTGTCAAATATTGCATTTTCATGTGCCAATGAATTAAAGTAAGCAGTGTCTGGAACCGATTTGATGCTGTTTCACACTGGCTTTACTATGTATGCAGCATTCGAGCTGGATTTCCCGACTAATGCACCGACTGTTTATGCACAGTTCAGTGTACGTACTATGTCATTTCCCCTGATTTAGTCATTATTGATGTGTGTCATTATTTCTTATCTTGTCATATTTATTTTCTCTATGAAGGCAGGCATCTTTCGTTCCGACGTGTTTGCCTCTAACGACCACTACAATTTTCGAAATAGAGTTGAACAGCCCATTAAATCAAAGAATAATTCCAGACTGCTAGCTTACACGTGTTACAAATATCTCATTATTACACTACATTTACCTCTTTATGAAAAACACTATCAAAATAGTGAAAAATACCAATGCCACTCCTGAATATACAACTGTAACCACTTCTGCAAACAAGAGTTGACATTTTATAGAGGATGAATGTTATGCTTATAGAATAGTTCACTAGACCAGTAGATTATTTCTAAATTATGTTACTTCACTAATAAAGACAACTCATTACTATGCCGTTTGCAAATCAAGAACTTCTCAGTGGTAATGTTCTATTTTTGTATCTTTACCAATTAGGTGTTTGTAAGTAGTCTGATGTTTTGTAATTCAGCAAAATCTAGCCCAGACTCATATAATCTTTATATGGTCATAAGTCACGATTAGTGTTAATTAGAACATTTTAATAAGTACCGAATTTGACCCTGGAATGTATATTTTTCGGCAGGTTATCTACTCTGTGGTAGTACACACTGGTACTGGGGCAAGTTAGAGCAAAGAACAGAAGCAGAATAAAGCTTTCAATCGGTACGTTTTTTGGGAAGCAAACTTGTTCCAGAATTGCACCGACTGTATATTTGATATAAATACTCCTTTTGGTTGCTCTCACCTATGTCATACTACAAAAATAGTTATCTGTCGAAAAATTATTTAACCCGGAGTCAAAAGTCTGTAACAGGAAAATGGTCTATTGAACCACGTCTTTTGTCTATATTTCGCTTTTGCTTTGTGGTTTCATTGGTGTATCCACAAATATTCTTTTGTCCTAAATTAATCATGGACTGCATAATACCGCTTTCGTAAGTCATTTGGTTTTCCCCATTATTCATTCTTTTATTTTTACTTAGTATAACGATTTAAAACAGTGTCATTATTCGAATAGTTTCGAATACATAGCTTTGAATATTTAATGATATTGAACATTGTATTTAAACTGGCCTTCCAACTATTTTGATTCCTGTGCCACTGACGAGTCTTCGGCAATAGAAAAGCCCTTCTAGATTTAACAAATTTAAAGCCTGTTATCTTAAATGAACATTGTAGTTTATGACTGTTCTTCAAATTTATATCAGCTAATCATGTAGGCTAGAGCATAACGAATATTGATCTTCAATTGATTATAGATATATTCATATTAACATATGATACCGATTTAAACGTATACGAAACATGTTTCTGAACTTTTTTTTAATCAAGTTCCCTCGACATCAAAATCCTTAAATTTAAAAAACAGAACACTTTACATCACATCACATTTCTCTCATATTTGAAGGAAACTTATTATTTCACAATCTACATATACGTACGTATTGATAATGACGTCTTTCCGACCTCGGCCAATGTTGTATCCAGTGGTGTGTATGAGGTTGTTTCAACATCCATGATCATAGCTGTTCCTTATAAATATATAAAAAAAGGAACCTGTTACTTTGACCTATTATTGTTTACTTTTAACATAGTGTGACTTGGATTGATAGTTATCTCATTGGCACCCACATTTAATAGAATTGATTATATTCGAATTTTGATAATTTTTATACCTTTTATTACAAATATTTGAAAAGATCGAAGTACCAATTATAAACTCTTCAGAACGTCTGGAAAAAATATGTTAGTATGATAAGATTTTGTTACCTTCTGTGTTTAAAATCAAAACTGTAACATTTTTCAGGTAAGCAGTGGTTGACCTCGATTTGTCTGTATTTGTTGTATACCGATGTCTTTTTTTAATGGACGTTACGGCTTCTGTTAATAATACATCTTTTGATGTAGTAGGCATGATGCTTTCTTTTGTTTGTATCATCATTACTTGTTCTGTTGTAGGCTTGTCTAATTCTGTTGAAATCGTAACTTGTTCTGTTGTTTGCATGTCTGTTTTTGTTGAAAGCAAAGCGTGTTCTGTTGTAGAAATATCGGTTTCTATTGAAAGCAAAACATGTTCGGTTGTAGGTATTTCTGTTTTTGTTGAAATCGTAACATGTTCTGATGTAGGTATTTCTGTTTTTGTTGAAATTGTAACATGTTGTGTTGTAAGCATGTCTAATTTCGTTGAAAACATAACTTCATCTGTTGTAGACATGTCTGGTTCTGTTGAAAGCACAACTTTTTCTGTTGAAGGCATGTCTGTTTCTGTTGAAAGCAAAACTTGGTCTGTTGTAGGCATGTCTGTTTCTGTTGAAATCGTAACTGGTTCTGTTGTTTGCATGTCTGTTTTTGTTGAAAGCAAAGCGTTTTCTGTTGTAGAAATATCGCTTTCTGTTGAAAGCAAAACATGTTCTGTTGTAGGTATTTCTGTTTTTGTTGAAATCGTAACATGTTCTATTGTAGGTATTTCTGTTTTTGTTGAAATCGTAACATGTTCTGTTGTAAGCATGTCTAATTCCGTTGAAAACATAACCTGTTCTGTTGTAGTAATGGCTGTTTTTGTTAGAAACATAACTTGTTCTTTTGTAGGCATGTCTGTTACTGTTGAAAGCATTACTTGTTCTGTTGTAGGCACATCTGTTTCTGTTGAAGGCAAAACATGCTCTGTTGTAGGCATATCTGTTTCTTTGGAAATCAGCGCTTGTTCTGTTGTAGGCAAGTCTGTTTCTGTTGAAAGCATAACTTGTTCTGTTGTAGGTATAATTGTTTCTGAAGAAAGCAAGACTTGTTCTGTTGTAGACATGTCTGTTTCTGTTGAAAGCATAATTTGTTCTGTTGAAGGCATATCTGTTTCTGTTGAAAGCAGAACTTGTTCTTTTGTAGGCATATTTGTTTCTGTTGAAAGAAAACCTTGTTCTGTTGTAGGCATGTCAGTTTGTGTTGAAAGCGTTACTTGTTCTGTTGTAGACATGTCTGTTTCTGTTGAAAGCGTTACTTGTTGTGTTGTAGACATGTCAGTTTCTGTTGAAAGCGTAACTTGTTCTGTTGTAGGCATGACTGATTCTGTTGAAAGCGTAACTTGTTTTCTATCTATGTCTGTTTCTGTTGAAAGCGTTACTTGTTCTGGTGAAGGCATGTCTGTTTTTGTTAAAAGCAAAGCTTGTTCTGGTGTAGACATGTCTGTTTCTGTTGAAAGCGTTACTTGTTCTGTTGTAGACATGTCAGTTTCTGTTGAAAGCGTAACTTGTTCTGTTGTAGGCATGACTGTTTCTGTTGAAAGCGTAACTTGTTTTCTAGCCATGTCTGTTTCTGTTGAAAGCGTTACCTGTTCTGGTGTAGGCATGTCTGTTTTTGTTAAAAGCAAAGCTTGTTCTGTTGTAGACATGTCTGTTTCTGTTGAAAGCGTTACTTGTTCTGTTGTAGACATGTCAGTTTCTGTTGAAAGCATAACATGTTGCGACGAAGGCATGTCAGTTACTGTTGAAAGCATAATTTGTTCTGTTGTCGGCATATCCGTTTTTGGCGATATTTTTACTTGTTCTGTTGTTGAAATGTTTGTTTCTGTTGAAAGCAAAATTTGTTCTGTTGTAAGCATGTCTGTTTTTATTGAAAGCAAAACTTGTTCTGTTCTAGACATTTCAGTTCCAGTTGAAAGCGTTACTTGTTCTGTTGTAGGCATGTCTGTTTTGTTTGAAGGCATAAATTGTTTCGTTGTAGGCATGTCTGTTTCTGAAGAAAGCAAGACTTGTTCTGTTGTAGGCATGTCTGTTTCTGTTGAAAGCGTAACTTGTTCTGTTGTTGGCATGTCTGTTTCTGTTGAAAGTGTAATTTGTTTTGTTGTAGGCATATTTGTTTCTGTTGAAATCGTTACTTGTTCTGTTGTAGGCATGTCTGTTGTTGTTATTAGCAAAGCTTGTTCTGGTGTAGGCATGTCTGATTTTGTTGAAAGCGTAACTTGTTCTGTTGTTGGCATGTCTATTTCTGTTGAAAGCGTAACTTGTTTTGTAGGCATGTCTGTTTCTGTTAAAAGCGTTACTTGTTCTGGTGTATGCATGTCTGTTTTTGTTGAAAGCGTTACATGTTCTGTTGTAGGCTTGTGTGTTTTTGTTGAAATCGTAACTTGTTCTGTTGTAGACATGTCTGTTTCTGTTGAAAGCATAACATGTTCTGAAGAAGGCATATCAGTTTCTGTTGAAAGCACAATTTGTTCTGTTGTCGGCATATCCGTTTCTGGTGATATTTTTACCTGTTCTGTTGTAGACATGTTTGTTTCTGTTAAAAGCAAAATTTGTTCTGTTGTTAGCATGTCTGTTTTTGTTGAAAGCAAAACTTGTTCTGTTGTTGACATGTCAGTTCGAGTTGAAAGCGTTACTTGTTTTGTTGTAGGCATGTCTGTTTTTGTTGAAAGCGTAGCATGTTCTGTTGTTGGTATGTCTGTTTCGTTTGAAGGCATAAATTGTTTCGTTGTAGGCATGTCTGTTTCTGTCGAAAGCTGAACTTGTTCGGTTGTAGGCATGTCTGATTTTGTTAAAAACATTACATGTTTTGTTGAATACATGTCTGTTTCTGTTGAAAGAATGTCTTTTTCTGCTGAAGTTATGACTTTTTTTGTTGCATGAATGTTTGTTTCTGTTGAAGGCATCACTCGTTTTGTTGAAGACATGCCTGCTTCTGTAGAAAGCGTAACTTGTTCGGATGAAGAGATAACTTGTTCGGATGAAGGGATAACTTGTTCGGTTGTAAGCGTGTCTGTGTCTGTTGGAGCAATATCTTGGTCTGTAGAAAGTATAAATTGTTCGGTTGTATGAATATCTGTTCCTGTTGAAAGCGTGTCTGTTTCTGTTGAAATCATGTCTGTTTCTGTTGAAATCATGTCTGTTTCTGTTGAAATCATGTCTGTTTCTGTTGAAAGGACAACTCGTTCCGTTGTAGGTATTTCCGTTGAAAGCATAAATTTGTCTGTTGTATACTTTTTTGTTTCTGTAGACATGTCTTCTTCTGTTGAAAGCATAACTTGCTCAGTTATTTGAGTATCTCCTTCTGTTGAAGACATGTCTGTTTCTGAAAAAAAATTAACATAACTGAGTCGTGAAGGTGTATATGTTTACGAAGATGATGACAATAGATGTAACTTAAAAACATATTTTTATTCAAAAATAAGCTAGAAAGTAAAATGGGACAACGTAAAAGTTGCTTTCACTACAAGAAAAGGTGTACAATACGAATTCTGTCGCACATGAATTGTGCTTTGCAACTATTCTTAAACGTAATTTTTTAAGGTTCATAAGCCGATAAAACACGACTATGAACTTATATATGCATATTAAACAAAGACACTCGTATAAGCATGGATAATAATAGAGATTTCAACGAGTCCTGAAGTATCTATGGGATGTAAAATCATGGATTAAGATGTTTTCGAAACAAATCGCCTCAAATCAGTGATAATGTTTTGAATTATCGTGTAACACTAAAATTATAAGACTTTGGATGATCTAACATTTGCAGTTACAGTTCATATCAACCGTTCTATTTAGTTTTGTGAGAGATGTAAAGTGTATTTCATGCTTTTTGTTTCAATTTCAGATTGGTGAATTGTTTGTCATTTAGTGTCAGAAGTTTACTCAACCGTGTAAACAGTTAGCTGCAAATATTTCATGCATATTTCTAATTCACAATGGTAAAATTCAGAAAGGAAATGGGGAATGTGTCGGAGCGACAACAACCCGACCATAGAGCAGACAAGAGCCCAAGGCCACCAATGAGTCTTCAATGTATCGAGAAACTCCCGCACCCGGAGGCGTACTTCAGCTGGCCACTTAAAAATATGTATACTAGTTCAGTGATAATGGACGTCATACTTAACTCCGGATTATACACAAGAAACTAAAATTAAAAATCACAAGACTAACAAAGGCCAGAGGCTTCTGACTTGGGACAGGCACAACATTGAGCGGGGTTAAACATGTTTATGAGATCTCAACCCTCCCCCTATACCTCTAGCCAATGTAGAAAAGTAAACGCATAACAATATGCACATTAAAATTCACTACAAGAGAAGTCCGAGTCCGATGTCAGAAGATGTAACAAAAGAAAATAAACAAAATGTCAATAATACATAAATAACAACAGACTATTAGCAGTTAACTGACATGCCAGCTCCAGACCTGAGATAAACTGATTGAAAGATTATGTCTTCATAAAATATGAATATCAGGCACAATCCTCTCCGTTAGGGGTCTAGTATCATACTATCATAAAATATATGAGGAGAACATAACCCGTGTCATGCCAACAACTTTTATTTTTAAATAAACGTGTTTAGTTCCGATGCAAAGACCCTATAAGTGAATCAATACTAAAGCCAAAATACGCAATCTTTAATGATCTGACAACAGTATCATAACTATATCCCTTCTTAAGAAGTCTGTTTAAAGGTTTTGTAAGTTTTTGAGGTGAATACTGACATTTTTGTGCTTTGTAAAGAATATTACCATAAAAGATTGGATGTGAAATACCTGAACGTATAAGATGTCTGCATGTTGAGTTATATTTACGAATTATTTCCTTATACCGATATTCAGTAAATGTTTTGACTAGTTTGTGAAATCGAAAACCCTGATGCAATAATTTTTCAGTAATACATATATTTCTTTCGCTAAAATCTAATACATTGTTACGTACACGAGCGAATCGTACAAGTTGAGATATAAAAACACCATAAGATGGTGACAAGGGAACGTCACCATTTAAAAATGTATAATTAACGATAGGAAATGAAAAATCATCTCTTTTATAATAAATTTTTGTATTAAGCTTCCCGTTAATGAAATAGATATCAAGATCGAGGAAAGAGCAGTGGTCATTGTTAGTATTAGCTTTATTATATAAAGTTAGTTCAACAGGATAAATTTCTTTATTATACATACTGAAGTCGTCATTATTGAGAGCCAATATATCATCCAAATATCTAAAAGTATTGTTAAATTTGAGAGCCAATATAGCATCCAAACATCTAAAAGTATTGTTAAATTGTATCAAATGTTGTTTCGATGGGTCTTTGCTAATTTTAGTCATAAATTGTAACTCATAACAATACAAAAATAGGTCCGCAATAATTGGTGCACAGTTAGTCCCCATCATTGGAATTCCAATAACTCTCCAAGGTGAACAAAAATGTTATCAAGTAAAAATTCAAGCGCAGATATAGTATCAAAGCATGTCCAGTTGACATAGTTCTTTTGTTTACTGCTATTAAAAAATGACCTAAAAGAGTTTGAACATATGTACTCGCACTCTGGCTTTTTAAATGCCCAGTTAATTAGGGATGTAATTTTTTTTAATAAGAATATGAGGCAAAGTTGTATATAGGGTAGAAAAATCAAAACTTTGAACAGAATCAAAATCATCAATATATGCATGCAATTTATCAAGTACTTCCAACGAGTTTTTGACACCCCAAAAGTAATTAATTCCAATATTTTCAAAGGCCTTATTTGAACAATTTATCATCAGGTTTTTTATTGTACCAAGTGGTCTAGTAAGTAGAATAGACAATTTAGTAGTGGAACAATGGCTTGAAGATGAAATAAATCTATATTTGTAAAGTTTTTTGTGTATCTTCGGAAGCCGGTACATAGTTGGGACTTTCATTGTAGTTGGTTCTGCTTGTAAAGAAGTAGCTAAAAGTTTGTGTTTGTTACAGATGTCGTTTTCTGAAAACGAAGTCAGTTGGAATGTTGGTGAATTAGTGATTTCCTTTTGCAGAACATCAATATAAAATTTACGTCAAACAATAATGATATTATTAGCAGATTTATCAGCCGGGACAAACACAAATTCCTTGGCTAGTTCTTTTAGTTTATGTTTGATACGCGAAATAGGGTTTTGATGGTTGTTGTTAAGAGTAAAATGTTCTTTAAAATGTCGTATACGAATATCAACTATCTTCATTACTGAATTAAAAAAAGAGTCCAAAGATTTTTTGTCAGCTTTTCCCCGTTTTACCCATTTCAAACAGTAGTAGCTATATATACACATGGAAAAAAGTATTGCAACACCAAATTGAAATTCAAATTAAAAAAACACTTTTTATTGTTTTGTGATATAATTTGTTGAAATAGAACTAGTTAAACATTATTTAAATATCACCTGAGTTTAATCAATAAATATCGACTCGATAAGTTCTTATCTGCACATGCAGCTACTGTACTCGTAAACAGTAAAATAGATGTTTTTATCCTCATTGTTTTCAACACTTTAAATAACCAAGTTTAATAAGTTATGTAGTTGACACCTTGTAATTTGTCATCCACAACTTATAACTGCAGCAAGATGGCAGATAATCAGCATGAGAGAAGCAGTTATGTCGCTGTGACAATTGCATTTATTGTTGGTCATCACCATTCCACTATAAGTCGTTTTGAGAATAAAAATTAGGCAACAAACGATGTTAAAGACCCTTTGAGATCAAGAAGACCCGCTATAACATCTGATAGGGAAAATCAAGCATGATGAAGGTTGGTCAGAAGGAAACCCATTGCAAACAATACAATCCTAAAAAGAGAGTGATGACCATACAGGAGCCTTTAAACAAGAAATGTTCGAGATCGGCTCAACGCTACCGGTTATCGTGCGATAAGACCATTTCGGGGACCTTTGACTACGAACAGACACAGTTGCCCGTATCAAATATAGGGCATAGCTCGCCAAAGTTGGAAATTAGCATCGTGGAGGAAGATCCATTGTTCCAATGGAATTCGGTTTATCTTCCTTGGCCCGATCGTAGCCCGAATTTGAACCATAACGAGCATATATGGGACACTATTGGGCGTAAAGTACACGAAATGACTCCCCAGTTCAAACACGTCATGAAATAAACAATACCCTTCGTCAGGAATGGTTGCTGCTACCTTAGCAACAAATAAGTCGACTTATGGCAGGAATCAGAAGACGTAAGATGCGGCTATCCGTTTGAATGGAGGCTGCGTATAAAGTACTAATTCTTTAGCGTATAACGATCAGCCATGATGTGAACAATCATCTAAAGATTAATTTTGAAATGTGTGACATTGTAAAGTTCGACTACAGCAAAAGTTGTAAAATACATTTTTTTGTACAAAAAAAACTTCATTTTGTTATAAAAGTTTGGGTTAGATAAAACATTTTTTTTCATACATTTTTTGTTCGTTTTAATGCCAATGTTATCATTAACTACGTTTCAATATTATTTTACAGATATTTTATCATATTCAATCCAAAATAAGAGGCTGATTTTTCAAGTTTAAAAAAATCAAGGTGTTGCAATACTTTTTTCCATGTGTATATATATATATATATATGTATCAATCAACATATTATGTGTGTAGATGAAAAAAGAAGAATGTGCTGATGTTTCCCCGCCAGATTAAAAGCTAATCAATCGTCAATTATCACACAAATAATCGATATCGACACATTAAATATACATCTATATCAAATATATATTTGAGGACTGGCTCACCTTATTTTAATCATGGTATTTTTGTTTTGAGTTTATTTTTCGTCAATTTGAAGACGATTTTTGTTTCATTTCATTGTTAAAGTCACGAAAGCCGTCAACATATTTTTTTGGACAAGATAATTGGTATTCAGAAGTGCTAACTCAAAATCGTTTGATGATTATGGTAGTTATTTGATGTAAACAGGGAGTTAAAAAATAAAATTTTATGATTCACTTTCATCTGTTGAAGGACTTTATATCTATTATGTCCATTTATTAGTTTGATTTACAACACATCAAATAGTATGTAATTCATGAAATTAAACAACCCATTACCCAGTAGAAAATATTTCAAGTGAAAAGTGTTGCTTTGTTAGTCTACATGCATTACTTAGTTGCGTATTTCTCATTGGAATCCAGACTTAAAGCTGCTTTTAAGACACTTATATCTAGACCAATATGAGTTCATTAATTATTTGTCTTTAAGGGTTTTTTATAACAACTTCCGGTTCTGTCAAAAATGCAAATCACTAAAAGATGTTTAATTCATATAGGCACTTCATATAAAAATCTCCGCGTAGTTGACAGCATAAGATATCTTGCTCACCGCCAAATGTAACACATTTCAGTAATATATGTTGCAGTCATGTCGAAACGATATCATATAAAAAGATATAATAGATAATAATTACATAAGATGCATGTTTCATTATAAAACGCTATTCTGATTGGCTAACTGCACATCACGTGTTATTCCTTAAGCAGTTGCATTACACAATAAAACTTATCATGCATGATGACACGAGGTCCCATAATAAAGTGCACAGGTAAGGGAGCTACCATTTGATTTTTAGGGGGGGGGGGGGGGCTAGGATGAAAAATGTTGTCCTGCATTTTTTTTTTTAGCTGTAATCTCTGTCCTGCCTTTTTATTTTTCACTCTGTTCGGTCCTGCCTTTTTTTTTTAGTTAACCTGACTTTTTTTACCTAAATTGTCGTCCTGACTTTTTTTTTTGCAAGTGTCTCATCCTGCCTTTTTTTTTTACTCAAAACTCCTATCCTGCCTATTTTTTTTCAAATTTCCGCGTTGACCGTGCGCACATTTTTAAAATGAAGCGCTTCCGCGCTTCATACAAAATGTACTTCGGTCAATGCTTTTACACCCAAATAAAGTTACAAAAAGAAGCATTCAATTCTTAAATAAAGTCGTTTCAACTATTTTTCTTTCTTAACACAAACTTCAAGTGCAACACAAAATCATAGCTTTATGAAATAAAAGTAAGCATAACAAATAAATGATGTGTGAATTGTGGACCACTTATGTAAACTTCTTTCTTACTTATGACTGAAGGGGTATATACCAAACAACGTCAACCTAGACGAGAATGCGATATATTTATAAAGCAATATTTGGTTCTTATATATATAATATGTAGAAGATATGCCAAAATTATGTGTCGTTGCCGAGGAAATTGAAACAAAAACTTATTTAAGCAGTAATTTAAAGCATAAAGAGATATCTATAATACTAAAATGACGAGGTCCAATTTGTCAGCCGTCATCACGTTAAAACGACAAATCAAAGAATTCAACTTTATATATAACTAATATAGTACAAAGGTGTAGATTAAAAATTACACCACTCCAGGCCCTTTTGTTTTCCACGTAATTGATATTGCCAATAATTAAGAAGTTCCGGGTCGAGTCCGATACCGATACCAATAGTATATTCACCTGTTACCTATTACCTTATCTGTACGTTCCGCATCTGACAGGCGCACCACTAAACGGTGTATTCAGGATTTATATGCTATATACACGGGTCATAATCACAGGGTTGACACTACTAAACTGTCAAATTGTTACCTATTGTAGTATTTTAATCAGTAAGACTTTCGAAGATAACAATACGAATATTAAAAATCTGGACTTAAATAAGGCGTATAGGTACAATTTTCAATTTGTTAGTGGGCCGACGTAAAACATCGAATTCAACTTTATTTATAACTAATATAGGACAATACCTTTTGTTTTCCAAATAATTAATATCACCAATAATTGATAAGTTCCAGTTCGACGGGTTCAAACAGAAAGATGTGAAAGCAGTGTATCTAAGGCATGACTTTATCAGATCACAATACTAATACTAAAATAAGGCTTGCACATAGTTATATACTTTAATTCAGTCACGGACCCCCGATATCACGGGTGTGTTCTAGTAGGTATAAAAATCAGAGAGAAATTATGTCATACAATAGCTAACCTCTAACATGAATCTTTATACAAATGATCACTAAATAGCAAATTTACCTGACGATATCTGGATATGGGTATTTAGTTGGATCTTAACACGTACTTGTGATTTGTTTAAAACCGGTTTTAACGACAAAATGTCGAAATGTTCAGAACTTAATTAAATCTGTTTTTGGGTAAGATGGTGCAAGCATACGATTTTTATTGCGTCTTACACTTTGAGAAGCGAATAATCTTTAGCTACTTTTTATAAATATTGTGTAAAAACGTTAATTATGAGCTATGAAAGTCAAGTGGCTCAAGCATTTTACTGAGGAAGTTTTAAAAAAAATGCAAAGAAATATTTTAACAGTGGGTTAGATTTCATTAGTCTTTACTATCTATAGATTAACAACTTTTGGTTATATCTATAATTTAGAATCATCATTGAAGGTGGAGCGCGATTGCACAGTTAATTAATTATATTGATGTGTCATTTGTATGCAAGAGTGACATTTCGTTGTATTATGTGCCAATTCGAAAAAGTTATACGAGTATTGTCTCCCTTTAACAGGTTCATTATTTTATAATTAAGTTTAGGTTTCTGATATAAATTTGAATAGTTACACAATGTATCAATTCAATATAATTCAGTTTTTGTTATTGATGTATCAAAAACATTGATGTACGAATATAATTTCAGAAATTTGAAACGTTTAAAATGATTACATACCAATATAAAGAACCGTTCATCATTTTTGAAAAAGACTATGATTGAAATTAGTATTAATTATCTCCCCTTCATGATAGATTGATTAGGAAATGAACCAGAGTTATCTATAGGTAATCACAGAGAGGGACTAGCAAGCAATTTTTAAATGTAGCTTATTTAACGTTAAAACAACTTTCCACTATAAACAAATGTTACTTTATACAAATATAAGGACCTTGTTAGCTAAATCTACAAATTTTATTAGATATTATGAATGTTGATTACAATAGATTAATATGCTACACTAAAGCACCGTTCCGACGTTTTTGTAACAAAATCGAAGATATTGTCTTATATGTGTTTAATGTGAAGAGAAATTGTTAAGGCGGAAAACATTATACACTTATTGAATGGTAACGAGGTTAAAAGCAAGTTTTTTGTCCCTGAGATATTGCATTTTTTATCGAGGTGAAGCCAAACGAAATACTATGCATCTAACGGGCATCACATTTTCTATTACCTTCATAACCAGTCATTACAATGTAAATGTTTTATGATACCGAACAAAACTTTTTCTAAAAAATCTTCATTAGGAAAAAATAGTCTCATAAATATGCCGGAATATTTATTTATTTATTGCTCCTGATGCATACAAAGTTAATTTGAAATTATGACGACAAATACAATCAAATTATATCGTTTGTGATACTTGCTAGTTAACATTACAATGCCAAAAGTCAAATCAACACAAAAAGACAACGCCGTCATTGTTGTTCAATAAAAAAAAGTATGAAAGAGTGCAGAAAATATTACTATAAAACTGTTAACTGGGTTAATAGTCTTTTCCCCACTAATAACAAATACTATACACTTATAATTGGTCTCTATTACTGACTAAGAATAGCAAGTGTATTGCCCAATACCAATAGCTTTTTAGTATACAGAAAGTCAAAACGGCAAATGTTTTGTTTCCTGTCATTTCTGGAAATATTTACCGGTAAATATTGTTTTATCCGATAATGTTTGCTTTCAGTAAATATTTCTTACCCAGTAAATACCTTTTTGAAACTATCAACCGGTAAATAGTTTTAAAGTTTTAAGATAAAGGCAACAGTAGTATACCGCTGTTCAAAACTCGTAAATCGATGGGAAAAAAAACTAAATCGGGGTAACAAACTAAAAATGAGGGAAACAACGACACAAGATAGTTTCGTAAAAAAGTCAATTTATTCGTTTCTAAGAAAATATATTCTGAGGTATACCAATCTTGATGTGAAATTATTTCTTTCTGATATGAAAAAACATACTGAAGTTTATCTTACCTCCTATACATTTCTAGAAATATGATTGATTAAAAGCGTCCTCATGGAAACCGTGTATATTTAATATTAGGTTAGTTGGGAGGCGGGGCTTATTTCATACACCATTAGTAGTGGAGTTACGTCCCTTTAGCAAAACAAAACAGAACTGAGAACAAATCTTAAAGGTTTCAATAGACGAAAGTGATGATAAAGTGAAATAAATTCATAAAACACATTTAAATCTAACAAGTTGTCATTGTTGGCTTCTGTTTTTGTAGGATCAAAAGAAGTAGTTTCTTAATCATGTTAATGCTAATTACTGTATTGAAGACTTGCTCATTTTGTTAGGTCACTAGTCTAAATTTTACACGTTAAGATAGTCGGTAAGATAAATTCGTTACATAGTGTGCTAGTGACGTAATACGGTATATATGGGGTCAGTAAATTCCATATGGGGTGAGAGCGAAGCTCAAATCCCAATATGGAATTTACTGACCCCATATATACCGTATAAGGTCACTAGCACACTATGTAACTAATACTATTGATAAGGAGTTATTTTAAAGTAAAAAATGAAAGCAACACTTTATAAAGTGTATACATCCAAAGCACTATTTTTGATTTAGTTTAAATGATATTTTAAAAAATGATTTTATTTAAAAAAAAAAAAAAGTTAAAAAAGAAAAGGGTTACGTCCTGACTAGTAGATGAGTACCAATATTTCCCGCTTTCCGAGCAGGGGTTAAACAATTTCAAAAAATAGGATTTTGAAATAATAATATTAACAAGCGTCAGAAGGACAGACATATGTCTACATAACAATACTTGCCCTTGTCAGTAAGTGTGGCTGGCGACAAACTGTATTTATAAATTCTGTGAAGAAATCGTTTACATTATGTAACTGTATTACCTTTACATATGTAAAACACTGCAATATGATAGTCCACCTGTGCTTTGTTAGACATTAAGCATGACATCTTGTTTTTACAGAAACGTAGTTGAATAACTTTCGTGTCCATTGGTCTAAAAGTGGAATTTTTCATTTCTGTTAGAAACTCTGGTTTGCACATTTGATCACTAGGACCAAACCATCCAAATTTGAATTGCAATTCTGTATTCTGAGGACACGAAATAGTCTTCGATGAATTTCCTGGAATATCTTCACACTTTGGAGCTAAAAAAACGTAGTAAAATAATGTACATATGTGATCACTATTAGGGTAACGTTTGATTCAGAAGTGAGCTTAGATTTGTTTTTAACCTTAATATACAATCACGTATAAACTCGATATCTGTATAACCTGTAAGTTATTTCAATACAATCAGTTACGTTAAACTTTGATAAAATCCTTTTTTTGTTGATACAAACCAAAAGTCACAGTTAAAAGTAGTTAATTTTAGAGATGATGAGCAGAATGTGATGGAAACTAGGAAGACAGAGATGTATACCATCAAATTATTAGACAGAGCTTTTTCACAACCACATTGTTATAATGTATGCGTGTACATGTATCAGTTGCAGAAACCAGTCATAGCTAAAGAAAATGAGGATTGGTCGTAAGTCACGAAAATTTCAGAATAGTTACGATCAACCTAAGTCGTCAGTTGTTTTTTTCATGCATGTTTTTGTGAAACCGATTTCTGGCTCCTGACTTGGGACAAGCACATATATATAGAATGTTGCGGGGTTAAACTGTTTTGAACACGCCAACCCTATTCTAACCTAGGACAATATGTCACAGTACAACAAAAAATTAAATTAAAAACAGATGAAAACGGCTTTAAAGGCTCATCAGATCTGTACAAAGCAGAATAACATCTATCAAAAACACAGACCGGACGTGGCAGTGTACATGTATTTATGCATTCATTGTAACACAAAAAAAAAACAACAGATCTGCTCATATTTCATCATTTATATCATTAGGACATGGTATACTCCTAAAAGTATGTATAAAAAAAAGACAAACAAGATTTGTGTGAATATATTATACTATCAATATTATTAAATGCTTACAAAAATATGCCTTCATTTTTCTTCAATTTACTAAATTTGATAGGATGTTTATCGTTTTTCTGCAGAATCTTTAGATTGAGTTTCATTAGACGTTTTGACTAGCTCAATCATAGAACATAATTATCAAGACAACAGTTTTTTTATTTACCTCTTGTTGATTCATGAACCATACTTGATTCAGTAGAAACGAATTTCAATGTACTTTCTGTTTGCAGTGATATCATATTGTGTGTAGAATAACTGTTTGATCTTGTAGCTGTCTTGTCATTTTCATTAGGTACATTTGTCGTTAAATTTGATGTTCCAAAATTTGTCTGCTGTTTGTTTGAACTTTCTGTTGTAACTTGTCCGTGTAAATCTGGGATCATACAAGTTAGAATAAAATAATAAATTGATGTACTTATTATAATATGGATTATAACAACTGTTGCCACTCGAAAAATTCAATTGTAAGTATGAAGCATTGGTAGCAGTATTTTTGTTGAGCAAGTGCGGTATCCAAAATGTATGTATTGGACATAACGTTTTGCAACATGGATGATAACTTTTCGTTTGTTCTTCGAGTGAGTAAGTTTCAGTTATTTTTAGAGGAGTGCATTAACTGAACATTTTAGTTGTGCACTCTCGAATCGCAAAGCTGGAGTTAGTCTCAATGAGAGGAGCTTATAATCAGAGCTAAAATTTTCATCTCAGAAGTTGTTAATGCACTGTCTGGTTCGACTTTCTTGTGCTAGTAATTAACGAAAGAATAAAACAAATGTAATAAAAATAACTATAAATGTTCTTCTGTCATTTGAATTGGTTGGATATGTTATATATTTATCATGCTGTTTACAAATTAAACCCACTTTTGAAACTACAAGGGCTATTCAGGGTTTGAATGCATATAAACGTCGACTAACTATTTAAAAAACACAAAAGTGACTCTCATGACTGTATACTTCTATGCAAATTCCACGACACACTTCTTTTACATGTTTCTGTATCTGAAATACAACATCTACTGTACATGTATTGGTTACCTTTTGAAAATGAGACGTAGTAAATTTAATTGGTCAGCATTTACCTTTGACATGCGTAATCGCCAATCATGTTAAAAATCATATACAGCCATGCCTTACTCATTAACATATTTTGTAAATAAAATACGTAAAACTATATAAATAGTTACATATGTATAACATAGAATTTTAATGTTTTACTCACGCTAACGAGGACCCCCTACTTTATAAATAGCTACGTGGGCTACGTCTTTAAGGCCATGCTCTTTGTTTATGATTACTATATTAACTTTTAAAGTTGAATTAAATTTTATTTACATGTAAATCTCAAGTAAACATTCTTTTAACCAGAAAATATCAATGGTGAAAATAACGTTTAAAATTTTGCATTTTCAAATAGTGATAATTCATAGCAGTTCCTTGATAATCGCTTGTATGGGCTATGGGTCAGATGAGCTAACACACTTTATAATAAACTTTTTTTTAAAAACTTATTTGGAATTTATTTGAAGTGAAAGCCGAAAATCAAATTTCATCCATTAGTGTAAATCTGCATTTATTGTCTCTCTATTTAATGAAAACATATATTACGTTCATTATACCATTTCTGCCAAATTTATAAATAAACGTTTTAAGAATGTTTTTTCGCAAACAAGTTTCGGAAAGCATGAACACGATTGAAAAAAGTTATTCTTTTCCCCCTGAAGCTGTTTTTAAGGAAACTCAGTCAAACAGCCGAATACATTATGAAATGACAAACTCTTACTATCTTAATAGTTATTACCATTGTATGACATAAACACTCTTAATGCAGCTAAAATCTTACTGTTACACATCATAAAGATGTTATTTAAAAAAAATGTAAAATGTTATATTATGTATTTTATGGTCAAAGAAACCAACTTATTGAACACTTGTCTTACTTAAACCAACCTGTACAATGATACTTTACGTTAGCATATCTATATCCGCTTCCATTGAAAGATACTTCACAAGAAGAACGATTTTTACAATAGTTTACCACATTAGCCGTAATTTTAGTGTTAGAGACGGTCACCACTGAATGAGACAGTCCACATCTATTCGTATTTTTCCAAACCATGTCTATCACAATACGACTTTCATTTGCACATATCAACTTATTTGATTGCTGACCACGTTCTATTGAAATGCATTCTGTGTCTGTATTTGAAATATAAAACAATAACAATACAATGTATAGTGACTAAAAACCAGACGAAGGAAGAAATGTTACTACTGTTTACAATTAGAAAATATATCTCCCTGCCACACTAGGCGAGGAACGGTTTTTAAATGAATATTGCGCTTGAATTATGGGGACATTTGCGCTTTTTCTTTACTTAACTTTAAAGTTGATGCTTGCTTATTTTCCTCCTGATTATTCGCGCTGAAACCAATTGATTTATTATATGTAACCATTCCCCCACTCACAAAAATCATGACTCTTTCTTCATAATCAACATGAACGATAAACGAAAGAAAAAAAAACACTTTATGAATTTTTAGTGAAGCGCTATTTTGGATTTCCTTTCATCAGGAGTGCTCAAACCCAAACCTTTGGAAGCAAGTGATGTAAAAATGTGTAAAGCACGAACAGATAGGATGAAAAACAGGCAAATAGAGAAAACACAAGAGGAACATATAGAATTAACACAATATGAACATGTAGGATGAACACAAGAGGAATTTTAATAAAAGTCCCCATTTATAAATCTAATTTAATAATACTAATATAATTTGATATCAATTTCCGTTAAATGATTAGTGTTACAATTCATTAAACTATTAGAGGTCAAATGGCATATTATTAATACAGATGCATCCAAGTTTAAAGTTTACAGGTAAACAAGCGGAAAGTTTATGTGTCAGTCAATATTCTGGTCTTCTATCAATTTTGTTTTGTCCTACTTACTGTCAAGCTTTCTAATTGGCTCAAATATAAAAAAAATATAGAAAAAGAAATACAACAGAAATTACTGAAGAGTTGCTATCATCACTAAATTGACTTTTGTATTTTAATTTTCTTCAGCCAAAATGTCAAACATGATTGTTTAATTAAATCATCTCGCTTAAAGAGATTTAGACAGAGAAAGATTGATTGATTGATTGTTGGTTGCTTAACGTCCAGTGGCAAATATTTCATGCATATTCAGGACGAGAACAAGTTCACAATAAATACAATAGGTAGGTTGATACGATAGAGGCTATCTAGGATGATGGTCGGGGAAATTTGGTCTGCCACTGAAAAATGAGGGTATATTGGATAGGAACAGAAATTTCGCCTTGCAACAGGCCACCTACGGACCCCTCAAAGAGTTGTTGCAAGGGTTCTTAACGTGCAAAGAGCGTGGAACTCTCTTTAAACGAGGCATCTGATTCAACGTCCCCCTTCTGACCGGATGTGACTGCGAACTTGTACATCCCGCACAGCCAAACGGACGCCCCACATCGGCAAGCGTTTTACTGCCGGTCGGGAGAAGACCAAGTGACCATATTTCTATACCCCAGTCACCCTTGGGGAGACAGAGAAAGAGGATTTCAATTCGAATACTAGTATGTTTAACCCAGCATTACTAAGTGAAAAGAACTTTAACTGCTAAAATTTAATATAAATGGACAACTGTCATACATTTGCAGTAAATACAATTGAGAATGGAAATGGGGAATGTGCCAAATGTCTATCTTCATTTTCATTTTTAGATATAAATTGAATTATTATACTATAGTATTGAAGCGTACCTTTACAGTTGTAATAAATGGCGGCATAATTAGACGGTCCTGATTTAATTGGGACTTGGCATGATTGACGACCATTACACTGTTCAGACGCTGCTTCTTTTATGCTTCTTAAATGTTTATTGTTTTGCACGTAGTTCCTGTCACACATTAAATTGCTCGTACTATACAAAGCTTCAATAACCCATATCGTTGTATTCGTTGTGCACGTCAGCGATTTTGTTGTTCCTCCTTGGATGTTAATACAAGTTTGTCCTTTAAAATATAATTTATATATTTTATTAAGTAGCACGAACATTATTTGGAAGAACTGATAAAATTTAGACATGGTTATTGCCAATGAGACACTTACTCTGGTATCTTTTGTCCCTCTTAAATTAACTTTCAACAACAGACCAAAGGATAACGTTGTTAAGTGCCAGTCTGCCTAAGAATCAGGCAGTGGTGAAAACATGACCAAAAAACCCCACTCAAGTTGACATTGATTTTAGTTCATAATATGTAGTTATGCACAAAAATGACATTCATTTCTGATTTCTGCTCTGGTAATAGAAGATACAATTTGGTTGAAATGCACTAGAAATTAACGAATAAGGGGAGATAATTCTGTAATTTGCTATCATTCTAACCAATTTTCTAACCAAGTTATTTGATATTACCAGACACACACAAACGAAAGACTAATACTTTTTAACTCAGTATGATGGTTAGTATTAAATAGCATGATTAGCTCGGTGGGTTTTTTCTTATCATGTTTTAATTTTTACCTAAATTGCCTGATTCTTACAAAGACTGGCACTTAACAACTAAAATTCAGGGTACAAGACCAATGCTGTATACTTATTATTATGAACACTATGCTTTGATTACATAATTTAAAACAATTTAAATGAGATAAACATAAAGAATAAACATGCAAAAACTATAAATTAAAAGCATTTTTAAAATTTTGATAGCAATCAAAGACAAACACTGGATTGCATGCCTCTGTCTCGGGATAGGCAATACAATGTCGAGAAACGAACATGCTAGCGCCCAATCATCTCTTTCCTTGGGACAGTTGGGTTTCATTTTATAACTGGATAAAAGTTGGACAGGGATTAACTGGTTAATTCCGTTTTTGAAACAACAAAAAATACCTTCAAATGCTCCAAATTGTATTGATCGCTCTTTACTTACCAGCTCAATTACGACAAACACAAACAAAAGTGATATTCGGTTTGCAGTTTCTACAGATAAATCCAAAATCTAAACTTAATCGTTTTACTTCAGGAGAAAAGTTAGTGTTATTGAATTAAAAACATCACTTCAGACGTGGGCATAGCTAGTTCAAAATATACAAACCGTTAGAATCGGCCACGGGAAAATCACCGTGCAAAAAAAAAATAATAATAAAAAAAATAAAAAAATAACCAACTTGTTTTGTAGAAGAAAAGGTCAACTATTGCTGTTTAGATTATATATATTTAAAGACAGTTAGTTGCCAGTGGCAATTTTGAGAATAAGATAATTAATTCCTGATTTTATTAAGCAAAGATATCATCAATGTAGTTTACTATGTATAATGAAGGAGTAAGATATCAAAGAGGCAGTAAAACCAATAAGTCGAAAATGAACTGACAATGCCATTAAAAAAGACGAAAAAACGTGTAAAAGAAGGACGTAAGATATCAAAGGGATAGACAAATTGCAGATAGCACTTTGTAAATACAGCTGTTTCTCAAACCACACGTCTTTTGGGGAGATATATAATATTCACAGATATTTAATTTTGTTTACGTACTGGTTCCCAGATATTATCCCTATGTTTCATCTCGTAGATACATAACTTGGGAATGTTACCAGTAAAAGTACAGACGCATATCGGTCAAATTGAAATCTGTGTAAAATCTATAGTCAAGGTAAGGGTAGTTCAGAATTTTGGGGTAAGGGACTGTGCAATATTTATCTGAGGGTGGGGCCGGTGTACAGCAAATATTAAAAAAAAAAAAAACTGTATGCCCCGCCAATATTTATTATAAAAAAAGTTCTTGCCCCGCTTCAATTAATGAAAAAAAAAGTCCTTGCCCCGCTGGAAAAAAATGAAACACATATATGGAAACATGATATTTTTTAACTAAAATGCACAACATTCAATAATACATATATGTATATCAGAGTTGATATTTCAACTCAAATGCATTTAATTCAATATTATAAAGATTTTATTTTTGAAGGAAGTCAACTTAGGAGCGCTGTGATTGAATGTAAGGGTACAATATATTTTTTTGTATTTATCTATGAATAATTGCAGTGTGTATATTTACAAAATAAATTTGATAACCTATTGAAATATTTTCTAGACAATTATTTGAAAAGACTTCCAAAATTTCATAAATTTGGTGTAAAATGATAGTGGGCATCAGACTTCAGTTATTTTATACTATTTTGAAGCTTTTTATAAGTACATTTGATTTTTATCACAAAGAATAAAAATTATTCACTGAGAACAATACTGTGTTGAGAAAAGTGCTGATTCATCATAATAAGTCAAATTGATGGGTACTGATATAAAACTTTATTCTGGGAGTTCAATATTAACTATATTGTATAAAATGCACCAAACTATAGTTCTTTTGTATTTCTTTTCACCTTTCGCAATAAATAGTTCAATTGGAAACACCAGAATTCAAGACGCGACAAATGTTTTTAACTGAGATATTTGCCTTCTTTGCTGTGTAATTCCCTAATGTATCACTTGGGTATTTCTCTAGCTATTAAAATTGGAAATGTTCTGGTTAAGTTTGTACTGTTTATGGAGTAAGGCAATATTTAATCATACTAGAAGCATTTTCAGCGTTAAAATTGTCCATCTAAGAAAAAAAGAGGCCCACTTGAGGCCAAATTTAGATAGAATTTATATTCTCCTGTGTAAAGAATTTGTTCACATTCTTGGCAATTCATGCAGAAAATATTTCAATAGTGCTTGATTTTGTAGTTTATATCTTTAATTATATCAGGCATACATAATTTTTCATTTTCTACTGTTTGCAAGGACTTTTGTTGGAAATTAATACTCCCAAGGGACATAATTCAGCTTTTTCATAGATTAAGTTGTAATTCTTTTAATGTTTAAGAATTTAATTTTGTCATGTTAAAGATTTATTTAAAATACAATTGAAGTTGTTTTATGTTTAAGCATTTATTACCATATGTTATGTCATATGTTTAATTTTCAAAACATTGTTTATAGTTTTCCAGAATTTTGATCAGAATTTCATTTTTTTTTTATAAATGATTATTAAAAGCATAAACACACAAAAATATATTAAAGCACTGTATTAGGTTATTTTGTTTTAGATTCAATTGTTCTTTTTCTATCAAGTTACTTTTTTCCACAGAAATCACAAATAGTTTTAATCTGTTATACTCTGATTTAATTTTTTTATGCACACACGAAGGGTTTTTAAAAAAGTGTGCGCCCCGCCAAAGGTTTGTTACAAAAAACTTTGCGCCCCGCTCATTAATTGCATGAAAAAAGTATGTGCCCCGTCCATGTTTGCACCGGTCCCACCCTCAGATAAATATTGCACAGTCCCTAACTCTTAGTAATTCTGAGCATATATACCTTAAAAATATACCGCACAGCCCAATATTTTGACCTTTGAAAAAAAGTTTGAACACGTTACAGTTCTTTTATAATGGTCAATGTACACGAGCATTTTTATCTTATGTGCTGCTTGATGTGTTGTACTGTGAGTAGCATAATGATGTAACTTCCCTTTTCTGATTATTTGGAACTGAATATTAAATATCCATTTATTTTTTATAGAAACATAGAAAGTTACGAAGGAATCTGATCTAATGAAGACAAGAACATTCTTTGTGCGCATGATTGTGATTTGAATATACAAACGTCTTGCATAAATGAAGCATTCCCTTTATAGAAGACGTAACTCTTAATTATGAAGCCATTATAAAATTGTTCTTATGTTTCAGAAAAATATTATGGATTTCGGATTAATGTAATATGATATGCTGAGATTAAATCGTAGATTACAAATCCAAACCGGGTAAATTAAGGCAACAATAGTATACCACTGTTCAAAAGATTTAAGCATGCATAGTATTTCTTAGAAAATTGTGATTCCAAGGGAAACCTTCTCGAAAATAATAGAGATACAGCGATATTCAAGGGCTTGCATAAACGATCATTATTAAAACAAGAGTTTCAGGTGGTTCAATTAAAATTATCGCTTTGAAACTTTAACAGACACCATCATGAGTTGTTTGGACGTTATTGAATATTTGTTTCACAGATGACGACGGATATGATCCAATCACAATGTTATCCTTTTTTCTCCGAATTAGAACAACCGAATAAAACTAATCACCGGGTTTTTACTAAATAAGCAACACGACGGGTGCAACATGCTGAGGAGGATCTTGTTCTCTATATGGTAAATTGCCAACGAGTGACTTCAAATAAATATGAAGTATCTAGTTGAGCAACCTTTTTTGATACGGTTATCCAGAATTTGTTACAACTATAACTAATAAATACATCCCTTGTCTGCAGATGACGCTGAGATTGAACTGCATGGTTTTGCAAACCTTTTCAGTCTTTAAAATAGTTATACATATGTCTTATTTGTTGGTTTTTATAGTGATTAAGATTATAACACATTGTTGACTTCTGTACTGGTATTTATTTGAAATTTTAACCTATTATGACTGTTTGTTTTGTTCACTCATTGTTTTCACTATAATAGGTTTAGCCAGCTATAAAATCAGGTTTAGTCCACCATTTTTTCTAAAACTGTCCTGTACAAATTCATGAATATTGCAGTTGTTATCAAATAGTCCGTTTCTATGTATGTTGGCGTTTGTTTTTGTTGCAGTTCAGTGTTTCTGTTTAACCGTTGTTTTCCTCTTATGGTAGATGTGTTTCCCTCGGTTTTTGTTTGTGACCCTAATTTGTTTTCGATTGATCAATTTATGGCTATTGAACAGCGGTATACTATTATTGCCTTTTTTCATAAAAGGACTTTCAGCTTCAAGATATTTTTCATTGTATTAAAGGTTATTTTAATGTTATTTAAATCTTGAAATGTGATATATAATTGTTCACAATAACCTTACTATATAATTGACTTTCGATAAAAAGGGAGTTGAAAAACTATGGATTCGAAAATGTAGAGTCTGTTGCTTAATTAATGTAGTCCTGATATTATCTGATGTAAGAATGAAAATTAGTTAGTATGGATTATGGATACTGATTTGTTGAAGTCAGTGGCAAGATTTGTTATCCGAAGGTATCCAAGATGTTACACTTTTCTGTTCTTGCTGCATTAACTACTATTTCTCACTCACTTACAAATTACAATAGAATTCAAATTCTTATTTATTTGATCGCGTCAATTTTTCATACTTTCTTGAAGGAATATTATGAGTGTAAGGGTTAGAGCATTTGATTTTCTGGATGGAAGGAGGATTTTGAAAACGAATAACATTAACAGAAGGAACTAATTAATTTTACTTTAAATAATTGTGCACAAGACAACTGAAGGTAAAAATTAATATTCTGCAACACAAAATGCAGGAAACAAATGTTTACAACGCTGTAATAATTTTTCGGCAATGCGATAGAAATACAAAAAAAATGCGTGGCAGCAGATGTAACATAAATGATCAATAAAGAAAAATACTACGAGCTCCTCCCGAAATATCAAATGTTTGTCCCTGCATGTTCCCATTCGTTCCTACACCGCAAAAAAAGTGCCATATTTTTTTCATGTTTTATAGTAACTACGGGGCGCCGAATGGGACTCTTGTGGTTTTGTACAAAATTCAATTCCGTCATAACAAAATCATTTTTGTCTTACAAAACTATGTGATACAGACTTGTTTTATGAGAACTTCATTTTTGTAGACAAAATTCATTTTTGTGATGTCAAAAATGAAATTTTGTGATGTCAAAAATGAAATTTTGTGATGTCAAAATTCATTTTTGTAGACAAAATTCATTTTTGTCATGACAAAAGTCAATTTTGTCAAAAAGGTATGCAAATATAAACTTATTTGCATACAAAATTGACTTTTGTTATACCCGATATGGAAATTTAAAACACAAAAGTCAATTGTGTGAGACAAGATTCAATTTTGTCAATTTTTTCTCACAAAAGTAAATTTTGTCTTACAAAAGTCGATTTTGTGACGACAAAATTCATTTTTGTGAGGACAACATTGACTTTTGTGAGACCAAGTCAATTTTGTCTCACAAAAGTCAATTTTGTGACGACAAGTCAATTTTGTAACAAAAATGATTTTTGTCATGAAAAGTGACTTTTGTCCACTGAAAGATTATTTTGTATGACAAAATTTTAAATTTGTAGTATGCTACAAATTTTGTTATTTGAACTCATTTTTGTTGAACAAAAGTCACTTTTGTCCGTACAAAATTGATTTTCGAGTACAAAACCACAAGAGTCCCATTCGGCGCCCCGTAGTAACGACCTATCTCCCATATAATTGTTATCACATAAATGATTAACAAGAAACATACTTGTAACATTAAAGGAATTATAATTAATTTGTCGAGAAGAAGTGCAACATTATTATTTAGTGTGAAACAGACTGAGTACTTGCATACATAGATGTGTTGTATATCTGTATTGCCAATCGTACTACTCGGCCATTCTCGCTATGCAGTACGAGTTATTTCTTCGTGCAACCAGAGAGTCCGAGTAGTTCCGATTGTCACTGTCACAAATCAACACACATATTAAAACAAATGATACATGCAGCTGATATTTGCACGATTCTAAACGGGCAGTGAATTAAAGTCAATATTAGAATTAATTTTTAAATGCCTCAATCGAGCTCGTTGTAACTGATCTCGTAATTTACCAGTGATACAATGTAGCCAACTGACTCTTCAATTGCGTTCATCATGCAATTAAATGCGATATGCAGTGCAACTAAAAAACACCACCTCTTCAATGCACATGGTACTAACTTGTGCGCAATATTCAAATACAGATAAAACTGGCCTTGCAAGTGAGGAAATTAAACATTAATTATAACACTTAATAAAATCATTTAAAAATGTAAAACTTGATGACTGGAAAAAACATGTTCCTTAAATATATAGATATCATCATATTACTTCTTTTTTTAGCTATTTGTATGCCTTATGTATATTATTATTATATTTTCCCGTTGATTAGATGTTGCACTATTTTTTGTAATTAATATATATGTACGAAAAAAAAACCCCGTATGTATAGCTAGAATTAAATTAGTTTACTTTTGGTCTTATAAGAGCAACATTCTTACCATGAGCCAGCCAAACATGCACAAACAATATTATTAATAAATGTAAAAACTGTACGTTCTCCATTGTAAAGTTGTTAATTTCAATAAACAATGAAAGTAGATTAGATTTATTAGATATAACATTTGTAGATTATTCAATACTTAACAGATAGGAATTTACTGATCATAGATTAACACGTCTAACTATAATAATTATTGTTTAGTATTTGATAACCTAAATCCACGTTCATCTATAATAGAAATAACCTATATGTCCCGATCAACAAACTGGGCCTGGGCTCGCCAAAAGAAGAATTACCTCGTCATTTTTAAATTGTTTGATTCTTTCATGATTTTGGATAGTTTTTCTTTCATTTGTTTTCACCAATTTCCGTGGTTATGGATGGTAGTTAGCATCGTAAATTTCAACGGTAAATGTGTTATCAATTTTATTGTCATCAGCATTGAATAATCTGTCATGAGCTTGGGTGATAAACTTCCAGGTCAACTCAAAAGATAAATGACCCTATCACTCTGAAATGTAAAATTGTATTTTCGTCTTAAAAAGTCTTTAAATTGTAGTTACTCTCCAGCTCCTACCAGATCATCCTCGCTTGAGTTTCATAGTTCGTCATGCTTTCTCTTGTTTTGTTACATTTTTGCGGAAGTGCCAAATCCAAAATAAATCTATGCATTACTTTAATATACGGAGAAGACGACTTATTAAAGTTTATGTAGAAAAAAATCCAGTAGCAACGCTGGAATTCGAACGCGAGTCCTTCAGCATATTGACCCACGATTGCACACTTACACCGGATTAGTATCTAGTGTTTCAAAGTGAACTTTTTCTTACCACATTAAACAATGGGCTGAGATATGAGATCAAACACATATGTTTTGTCCTCTTTGTACCATCTCCATTCAATCTGTATGTAAGAAGGTTAAGCGTATTTTTTGGAAAACATACAACTTGCTGTTTGTTAGGATTGAATAGAAAAAAAAAACGTCACGATGAAAGCATCCCTTAATGATTCTTGAAGAAGTTCGGCTTTATACATTCCGTTTAAAAAGAGCACAGCATATATATGATATCTTCTTAAGCTTTACTTAGATATAAAACTACAAATCCAATGATGATTTAATATAATGACTGAAACACTCATATAACGTGTCAAGTATGTATGTAAGGGAACGACCATTTAACTTTTAAAGGGGGGGGGGGCGGGTATTTTTTTCGAGAAAAAAAGAATTATGAATCAAGATTGTCCCCACAGCTTTTATTGTAAAATTTTGATTTTGAACAAAATAATTTGATTGATAGCGTCGAAAAAAAAAACTCTTGACTAAAAAAAAACAATACCCCTTCCCCCTTGAGGTAGAATGCTTGCCCCCTTAGCTCGTCGATAAAGCAAAAAAAAAAAAAATAAAAAAAAAATAGACAGGATTTAATAATAGTTTGGAAATGATATGTTGAATAGGATTCCATTACATCGTGCATCAGTTAGGATCATATTAGTTGAAAAACGGGTACCATTATCAACCAATAAAGCCATTGATTAGGCCTATCAGCAATTAGACATGTAGTTACAGTTCTGGTATTCTTTATGCATTGTTCGAATCAAAAAGCAGCAAAGCTGACTTTCACTAATATTGATGTGTTTCCTTTCATTTGTTTAAGTCTTAAAATTGACATGGACATTTTAAATATAAGAAGATCAAACCCAGAAATATTATTCCGTTTATTGATAAAACGAAAATGAAAATGTGGTATGATTGCTAAAGAGACCAAATGACGCCGGAATTCACAGCTACAATGTATATAGGTCACCGTGTGGCCTTTAGCAATGAGCAAAGTTTATGCAGCATATTCAGCTATAAAAATCAAAAATGTAAAACAATTCAAACTAGAAAATTAACGGCCAAATTTATGTACAAAAAATAAACAAAAAACAAATATGTTACACATCAACAAACGACAACCACTGAATTACAGGCTCCTGACTTGGGACAGACACATACATACAGAATACACTTTATCGATAATCCCGGCTGACCCGGCTGCTTGAACTTTTGACGCATACAACAATCACTTTTCCATTGTGGCGTCAGATATTTTGTTTTATGACATCAAAATTTTACGGGAACCTGTGTGATATCCAGTAATGGTGGACAATTATGATAAGGTGTATGTGACTGGGTTAAACATGTTAGCGGGATCCCAAACATCCCCTAACCTGGAACAGTGGTGTTACAGTACAAAATAAGAACAAACAATAAAATCAGTTGAAAAAGGCTGAACTCATCAAATGGATACAAATAGGAATACATCTAACAAAAACACAGCGTGGACGTGGCCGGGTACTTGTACATCCCTACATGAAAAAGACACGAAGTACAGATCTGAGAGTACTCGAAGTTATTGACAGCAAGTTCAAAGCAAATAACAACTAATAAAAAAGGTTATGCCCCCAAAACTAAAAGTAAAATCATAGAAATACTGAACTACGCGGAAAATCCGTAATCGTTATCTTAATATCTAATTTTGGTTAGACAATGTGTTTGCCTGTAGTGAGATTACAAATCATAAAACTTCTTCATGGCAGGATAACCGCTGTATATAATCATAATGAGTCTTATTGTAATATAAAATGAAAAAAAAATGTGATAATGGTGCCTGTGTAAAAATTCTGAAAGGTAGCATATTTTACATTTTTGTAGTAGATACTAGTAAACCACATTAAAATCATTCCCATCTCAACCAAGATTTTGCAAATGTTACGATAAGCAAAGAGATAGCTTTAATCTTCCATATTATAACCATTTTAATTTTTAATCCTTTTTGTTTGTTTGTTATATTTGCTTTTTTTTTTATAGGGGGTTCCTTTTTGTCAATTATACAGCCCCTCCCATTGAAGTTAAAATGTTACTTCCCAACTATGCATTTTACTACTATAATACTTTGATTTCGACCCCTATCAGTGATAGAACGGAAATACAGTACGAATTACAATTTTCTCTATTCTTAGTAAGATTTCATTGATTTTGGCACAGTACCAAAGTTATTCGCCAACATCGGGGAGACGTGTAACATTGTGATTGAGTTAACTTCCATGCTTACGTAATCTACAAAAGTTTCATTCCCAATTCAGAATTCGGAGCGCCATAAACCAATATTGTAAGTATAAAATTCAGTTTTATTAATTATTAATCAGTTAACTGTTTCATTACCTTTTCATTACTATTTAAATAACCTGCACAATCATAATTTTGATAATTTGTATTTTCATTTTGATAAAGACACATCAATACCGTTAGTAATTATACCTCTATAAGTTTTTTTTTTAAAGTGCCATTAATGAATTATAGGTTAATTGTTTCTTTGCAGTTATTTGCTGTTCACATAAATATACATTGACGCCAATTAATCTTTTATAAACCTGTGAAAACCCCGGGTAAATTTCTAAATTTAGTAAAGGTACTTTCTTATTTAAATATTTTTAAATACTGTAATTCCAGTTCTTATTTTTAGATTGTCAAACAAATGGAAGGTGATTTCGGGTATTTACATTTCAACATACTTTTATTAGGTTTAATCTGGGACTAGTATACTACATTTGTAATATATACTAATAAAACACTAATATATACTTATAAAATACTGATATATATCATGTCCTATGTTTAATGGACATGTGAAAAATATACAACTTGAAGATTTTAAGCTGTATATACATATTTTATATAAACATCTAAAAAGTGTACAAAACCAAATCACTAATAATAAACAGGAAAATCTCAAGAGCCTGTGTGTCTCTTCTTTCAATTGGAAATTTTGTAAAATTAGATAAAAATCATAACAAGTACCCAAAAATGATTGTGGACAAATTCAATTTGGGTTTAATATATTGATCCCGTAATTTAATAAACAATGTTTGTGGCCATCTTGAACAGTTATTCAGCAACAAAGTTGCAACACTTCAAAAGCATCCCATGAAAAAGTGAAAGAAACATCTATGCCATGTTTGGTTTCATTCCTTTCAGTGGTTCTTTAAAAGAAGATATGTGTATGTATTTCCCTTAGGATCCCTTTTTAAACTAACTAAAGTCCCCCGCTGGCGGCCATCTTGGCACCCAATGAAAAAGAGAAAGAAACATCTATGCCATGTTTGGTTTCATTCCTTTCAGTGGTTCTTTAAAAGAAGACATTTGTATGTATTTCCGTTATGGTCCTATGTTAAACTAAGTCCCCCGCTGGCGGCCATCTTGGATGAGTGATCGGCCTCAATGTAACAGCACCCGGTAAGCACCTCATAAGGAACATTTATGCCATGTTTGGTTTCATTCCATTCAGTGGTTCTCTAAAAGAAGACGTTTGTATGTATTTCCCTTAGTCCTTCTTCAAACTAAGTCCCCCGCTGACGGCCGTCTTGGATGATGAATCGGCTTCAAAGTAACAAAACTTGGTTAGCACCACATAAGGAACATTTATGCCATGTTTGGTTCAATTCCATTTAGTGATGATTCTCTAAAAGAAACCGTACGATGACCTATAGTTGTTAATTTCTGTGTCATCTTGGTCTCTTGTGGACGGTTGTCTAATTGGCAATCATACCACATTTTCTTTTTTATATTTGTATGTATTTCTCATAGAGTTCTATTGTGTTAAACTAAGTCCCCCTCTTCCGGCCATCTTGATTGATGGATCGGCATCAACGTTACAACACTTGGTCAGCACCTTATAAGGAAAATTCATGCCATGTTTGGTTTCATTCTATTCAATGGTTCTCTAAAACGAGATAAGTGTATGTATTTCCCGCTGGTGGCCATCTTGGATGATTGGCGTCAAAGTAACAACACTTGGTCAACACATATTAAGGAACATTCATACAATTATCGTGTTTGGTTCCATATATTCTATTTACACATCCATTGCAGCGCTTTATAAATCAAAAGCAGCAAATAATTAAAAAAAACAAAACAATCAGCTTGTGTTGGCAAAGTTTTATCATGCAAGCAATCAATTACACTGAATGCTTATCCTTTTACATTTTCCTTATTAAATATCATATAAATATTTTCTTTACAGATTTCAGTGTTTAAACTATACACGGTAGAAAAATGGCATCATTTTCATGTTTCTCGGACATGTGCCAACAAGGATTGCAGTTTTGCGAGGAGCAGTCTCAGAGATGTAGAAGTTGTATCGACTTTGCAGAGGATTGTTTTAAAAATAACAGACACATTTCAAACTGTTCTGAGTTTTGTTTGGGTACGCATTTAAATTTAACAAATTGCATATGTATACACATACACATAGATTTTACTACTGTCTATAGTAAACAGCCAATACTTAAAAAAATAAGGGGATATAGTATGAATGCCAATAAGACAACTAATCATCAAAGTTAACATGAAGTGGGTGTAAGCAATCATAGCCAACCGTACAGTTTCAACAATGAGAAAAGCCTCATATACACGGGTGTCATTCGGTTTAACGAGAGAAATGAGTCGTGAAAGAATATCTAATGGTGGTCAAGCATTGCGAGACGATCGTGAAAGCTCTGGTACCGGATTGTGAAAGAATTTCAATGTAAATTCTAGTTCAGAATTTGTGAAAAATCGCTTAATTTTTAAAACGCGGAACAAATCCGAACAAAAAATTATGTCTGTCAAAATGGTTAAACTTCCTTAACATTACTGTGCAATAAGATAAAGAAAATATTGAGTACTTTATGAAATAACACAAAGCATGTCTATGAAATTAAATTAAAAAAACACTGACAAATGTAAAAGTTTTGTTTGGCCAATTAATTCTGAACATAAGGTCGAAAGTATATGAACCCAGACATCTTAATATCATTCCACATATCAAATACATTTGACGTTATCTATGAAACATTCAGACAGACATGTACACCGTACGCCAAATACCAAGGCGCTATAGCATACAGGTACAATGTATATAAGCAAAAGTCCAATCAACATAAAACGAACATTGCCAAATGATGCATGATACTTAGGTCAATGTTATTTGAAACCTTGCAGAAGCCGAAAATGTACACCTTACAATCATAACAACAGACAGATATACTAAAGCTTAACGAATTAGCGATACGGACTTGACCACAAAGCTAAATCTTCATCCTTGAAGTGAGGCAAAGTCGAGGTCACGTGAAAATTTTAATTCTTTGAAATGCTTAAATTTATTGAGGATCTTGGCCAACTAGTTTTTCTCAATACCAATAGCAAATACCAATTATCATAAATTGAAGAATAATTTGAACGTCATCTTTCATGATCCCTTTTCACGATCTTCAAAAAGCGGTACGTGATCTTTCACGATCCGAAAAATCAATTTTATGTAAATATTTCTTTTTTTAACAAGTTTCAGATTATGTTATACAAAATAACTATGAAAACCATTTTGATTCATTCAAATAGAATGCCCTTATTCGTATAAAAGTAGTTAATTTGAATCGAATTTGTGAAAAAATCATATTTGTTTACATTGTTTATGTCATTGAAATGTCGAGAAGCAATCTGCCTTTTGTTGTTTTGTGAAAACTATGTACTTTTAAAACTGGATTTTCTCACATACTGATCATAATGTTGAACCATTTTGACGGACAGTTTTATTTTGTTGTAAATTTGTCTGTGTAATTAATCAAATTACATTATTTAATGACCTTTCATATGTCTTCTCGATTAAATTTCTTTCACGATCCGTTACCAGAGCTTTCACGATCGTCTCGCAATACTTGACCACCGTTAGATATTCTTTCACGATCATTTCTCTCGTTAAACCGAATGACACCCGTGATATATATATATCAGGTCGTGGCATTTTTTTGTTGTTGGAATATACAGTCTTTAGGTTTTAATCTATTAACTGATCATATTCAGAAATATAGCATTACGGTCAATTTATATAGTTGGATGATTTTTTTTCTTTCTTCTAATTAGTACTGTGTAGCTTCGCTTTCAATTATTACCTTCTGTATCAACATTTAACACAAATCAAGGGAATGCTATTCAATTATATTCGTTTTTAAATATTTTGTACTTCAAATCAATCTTCACAACTAAGACTAAGACAGCAATGTACATGTATGACAAATAAAATAAAAGTATGTAGATCTTTAAAAATTATAACAATCTAAATCAAATCAAATTTTGTCACTTTGAAAATAAAAAGATATGAGAGTTTAAGAACCTTTTCGGTTTTAAACTTTTAAAATTCTTTATATGTATAAAACAATATAAAAGAGAAAAAAACAACCTTTTTTTTATGACATTTTTCTAATTGTAAGAAATGTTTTTTGCAGACACATTGAAGAAAAATATTTCGGAAACTGATAGAACAATACTGAACTGTTCAGCTTCAGGTTAGTAAATATATGATACATTGAATTGGCATCTATCAACTGTGACTTCATTGACATTGTTGCTACTAATTTATTGCAATGCATTCAAAATTATCACCAAATTGCAATTTGTGTTATTAAACTGTTCAACAGGTAGAAGTAAAAAAGGGTCCACTCAACACATATAAACTTAAAGCATTGCATTAATATGCCAGGTGAGCGATAGCCTTCTCTAGACCCGTATTGCCTTTGTGAGAAAGTATCAAAACATCGACCTATTGTAGCGAATGTCGATAATTTGGTCAAAAGTTCATTTAAAAAACCATGACTTCCTAAAGTCAAAGACAAAATTTGTGAAATATAAACTAACTACATTGTAGTTGGAGATAAATACTCTTTGAAAGATCTAGATTAACAGTTGCTTTTATTTAACAGCCTGTCCAGAGCATTTGAATCACCCTGAGTGTCGAGTTATACATGTATGTACATTATCAATTGGATATTTCAGATGGTTACAGATGGTTGCCAGAAGAACATCATCTCTTGATTGAATCAATTCTAACTTGCATTATCATGACTGGCGTAGCATTTTGTCTTCTCTGCAAGTTCCAATTGTTGCCTGACTTTATTAAGAATATATATGCCCTTCAAAAAGAAAAAGGCAAAGTAATTACTGTTGTAGATGAAAACCTTGAGATGAATATGAAACAACCATTAATGTCTGATCAAAAAGGTAACTTTAAAATATATTTAGATGGAAAATGGACATAATGCATGACATATTGACATATTACAGTAAGTCTGAAATAAACAGTTAACAATGCATGTATTTGATAACTTGTAAGATTTATCAGAATTTCGTATGCATTTTAGTCTATCTGCCATATAATTAACTTTCGAGGACTGCCGACGGTCATATAACCCGATTTAAACATACACATTAATATAAATAGATAGCGACCTCGTGCAATTGGACTTTTTTTTCGGAATTATTACATGTATTCTTGAAACATGAACAAAGTACATACTACATGTATAAATATGTATATCAGAACAATTTATAGTTCTATAAGCCTTTAACATAAGACCTTCCGAGCTCAAAATTTGATATGAAATATATTTGTTTTTTTCTTACAAATTAAAACTACACTTTCAGTAAAAAGTCGAGTTATCATATACACATTACTGCATATGTTTGTTTGTAAGTTAACTGGGTAAAAGATATGCAACCGAAAAAGGAAAAAAGCGAAAACCGATAGATATAACAAGAGGTAAATGTTTTGTTTTTGTCATTTATATTTAGAACAAGAAGCAAATAATCACGACGAAAAGTTAAAAGAGGTACTTGTGCATGGTAAATGTGGAGTTGACCACCATAATCAGATAAGCAATGCAACGAAAGACGACCCTTCATTGTGTTTTAGTGGACGTAGAGCTGATCCTACAGCAACATAACATGTCATGGTACAGGTAAACAGCTTTGTGGTGAAATGGAACTTTCACCAGTCAATGAAGTAACATGACGAACTCATAAAAATACATCAGATTCAGTAAGGGTAAATATTGCATGGCTGCATGTAATTAATGTGACAAGCTCATAAAAGAATATCAGATTCAGTAAGGGTAAATATTGCATGGCTGCAGGCCACAGACCACAATTAATTCCTCTATCAGTTCTTTATAACCTTTTGCATCATTAAAAAAATTGCACCATGCACTTTTGTCCAATTTTTTGTGTGTGTAATGTATAGTCCTAGTCCAAATATATATCCAAAATTCAGAAAGATTGTAGCAATCACTTTTACAAATTTAGCCAATACACATCCATACCCCTATTGACAAGTCAAGAGATGTTCCGAAAACTGTAAATATTACCTTTTTGCACTTGGCCTAATCACTCATTCCAAATCAAAATAAGTTAAAATACAACATCCAAAAATTTATTTCACCTCTCTTCTTTCATTTCCACCAAAAAAATTCGAAGAAATGAGTGAGGGAAAGAAAAAAAATTAAAGAAAAATACACTCTAATTAAAAGGAACTATATTCGTGGACAACGAAAAGCGGGGTCATTAATTGTGGTCTTGGGCCTGCATGTAATTAACGTGACAAGCTCATAAAAGAATATCAGATTCAGTAAGGGTAAATATTGCATGGCTGCATGTAATTAATGTGACGAATTCATAAAAGAATATCAGATTCAGTAGGGGTAAATATTGCATGGCTGCATGTAATTAATGTGACAAGCTTATAAAAGAATATCAGATTCATTAAGGGTAAATATTGCATGGCTGCATGTAATTAACGTGACGAATTCATAAAAGAATATCAGATTCAGTAAGGGTAAATATATATTGCATGGCTGCATGTCACTAACATGACCAGCTAATAAAAGAATACCAGAATCAGTAAGAGGAAATTTTGTAGGGATGCATGTAATTCACTTTTTTTCAGAATATCTATGTAATGCGCCTTTGTGCATATAAATGTATTTGGGATATGTATTTTAAAACATATAAAACGGCTCTTATAGGAGAAACATGATTAATTGTAATCATTTCTCTTTATGCTACCAAATGGTCCTCTTTGCTTAAAGTTCAATGGCAAATTTTTAATGTTAAATTGAGGAATAGATCAAATTCAACAATAAAGCAGTCGAAAAGTACATGAAAGAGGGCGGAGCGGGAATAAGGTAGGATATTTGTACCATAACTAGGGAAAGCAATTTATGTTGCAATTAGTCACCCCTTGTATCCACGAATTGTCCAAGGCTGTTCAACTTCAAGTGAGCGTAAGACTCTCTCAATACGAGGTACCAAAATTCTAGCAGGACTTGGTTTCGTATTCATGTATTCTACACTACAAACCGGACGCGTCATCAGTTTGCTTAGAACTGAAGTTTGGAAAATGATTTACATTGCCAGTTAAACCCAGGGGTGAATGAATGAATAATTACATAAAATTGAATGAATGATAAATAAAACGACCAAGAAAGGTTTGATATGCTAAACAAGATAAACACATGCTAGTATATTAAGTTTGCATAAGAATTATAAGATAAATTTACATGCAGGTGCTTGGTCTTTGGTGATTATGAGGACACACCTAATTTTCACATAAATCATACAATACGCCTCTGATGTACATGTACAAATGTTCTTCCTTTATAATTATCGTAAACTTGACAAAACAGGAGCCATATTATGAAGGCAAAGTAATTAGAGTTCGGAGATTCCCTGTTGGTGACACAAAGAGATGGGAGGGAAGGGTGACCTAAACACATAGGCGATGAATAAATCATTAACATTTTCCACTAATTAAAAAGTGTTATTCTATTGGATCATACATGTATATAGTACATATGTTTTCATCATCACATTTACTAACTTTTCAATTCTTTCTGAATGATTGGTGAACGTTCCATTTCAAAGCTGTATTCTTGGATGTGCAGGCTTTCTGTGATAAACTACTCACATTAACTCAACCTTAAAGTGCTGATTTAATTCTTGCATGTATATATAGACATTATGTATTAAGATTTGCTTACTTTGTATTGTTTGAGTTCTGACATTGTGATAGTTGTAGACGTTATAAACTACATTGTAATCCTCATTAATCACACACTATTTAATAAGATTGTATACATGTACATATTGTGTTTACCTTAATATCATTTGTACAATACAAAATGAAATTATTAATGCTTTTTATAGAAAACATGACGTTATTATATGTTATCCATCATTTATCACTCGCTAATATAACATTGTATGCATGTAGATATTTTGTATGCTTCATTACCTAGAAAATAAAAATATCGTAATTCAATTATATTAGCTTTTATAACAATAAAATATATGTTTAACACAACTGTTTGTGAAAACTCCAGTATTGAATGTTTCAGGCATATATATAGTCTATCAATATTATCTGTTCCTGACAAACATAAGGCTACATTTTTTACATATCAGTTGAAATGTCAAATCTGTCTATCCCCTTCCCCTCGAACGTAAAATGGTCACCCCTTACTACACATATTATTTAGAAATTGCATTACTTTTCATTTTTGGCGAAACACTTTAATTATTTCTAGAATGTAAAGATTATAAAAATCTTATGCGCACATTTGTCTTAATATTTTAAAGTTGGGCTGTGTGAAGATGTTAAATAATTTAAATAAGTTCAGATAAAATTGAAAATGGAAATGGGGAATGTGCCAAAGAGACAACAACCCTACCAAAGAGCAGAAAACAGACGAAGGCCACCAATGAGTCTTCAATAAAGCGAGAACATCCCGCACCCAGAGTCGAGCTTCATCTAGGCCCTGAACAAAAATATGTACTAGTTCAGTGATTATGGACGTCATACTAAACTCCGAAATATATAAATGAACAAAAATGTTTTACTCTGCTTGCATAATTGTCGGTGCTCTGTGAAAACTCAATAAAGTAATTTTTTCATAATTTATTAAAATAATAACATAACGGTACCAATCGTTCTACATCAGATACGCATTTCGACAATCAATGTCTCTTCGGTGACATATGACGTATATCCTTAAGATAAGTTTTCGATCATTTATATATCATTGCAGGGATTGTCTAGTATAGGAAGTCTCTGGTCAATGGCTTTCAAATTTTGGAGTTTAAGATTTCATAATAAAGGTTAACCCGGAAAAGCAATTAGGTTAATTGCCACACAAAGCAGTGATAAAAAATGATAACAACACGTTAAAAATGGCACGCGTCTGAAGCGCTTTCCTGGATTTACCTTAATCGGGAACGCTCAAAACCGAAAATTTGAAAAAAGGACCTTAATCCATCTACGATCAACTATGTTTTTTTTTCTATTTACTGCTGTGTATTGAACGTTTTTCTATGCATTTTTTTTTTATTTCACTGATTTAGTTTAAAAGGGAGAGATGACCAACCAAAGACCTGTTCAATACCCTAATACCCCAAATCAGAGGTTGTCTTATGTCTTACGATACAGTCACAGGGGAGATAATGACGTTGCTCACATAAAATGTATTTTTTGCAACGTCAAACTGAGACATATCGGGAAAAGATGCATTTTTCGACAGATTTTAACGATTAGCTTGAAAACGAGATATTTGGCTTGGTTATGTATGAAGATTTCAAATTGTTGTGCAAGTTTTTATGAAAAAACTCACCGGCGTATTTATTTTAGATTAGAGAAATATGCATCAAGATATGAAGTTTTTTTCTTCTAAAATCATTAAAATTTCATAAAAAATCATTATTTCCAACGAAAGAAATGTTACACAAACTAATAGCATTCTTATGTAAAGAAGTTATCACAAGTTCTTTTACAAAAATATGCTTGCGTTTATCTTTTGAAACCAAAAAATAAGAGAAATGTCCGAGAAACCAAAATTTTAAGTAAATGTATAATATTTCGACCAAGTCTATCTCTAAAAGTAGCACATGAAGCTATATATATTTTTAATTAAATATTTCAATTTACTAGGTGGAAAAAAGCTTATAAGCAAAAATATTCATCAAAATTCTAAGTGGGATAAAAACTGTATCGCATGCCCTTAAACACGTAGTTTTTATGTTTTTGTCCTTTGCCGTTGCTGGCATATCTTTGATAATTATTATTTAAAATTATATACACAAAAATGATATGTGGTTTGACTACCAACAGTACAATACATATCAAATATCAAAATGCAAGGATATAAAAAATGCTGGTCATCGTTCGGTCTTCAACAACTAGCAAAATCATATAGCTACCGACGGTAACTATAGGGCACTTGTCTATTTAAAAAAAAAAACGTATTTTAACCTCAAAATTACCTTCCCCTTATTTTGCACATTGTTGCCATTGTTTAATTACACGTTGTCAAAAGTTAGTTACATCAGATTTATAATAATTTTTTAAAAGTCTACAATTTTACGATGTAAATATACAAAACAGCTGCTTGTTTTGATTCTTTCCTTTACAAAGTTCATTCACTCCAAACGGCCGAACTCTTTAATATTTCATATGCAAACAAAACACGATTACAGATTCATTATGATAGGTAAATTTAATGTATTGTCATTCATGAATATTTGCAAGTGTATTACGTAACGTATATAAATATATATAATTTCAATTGAAAATTTTCATTTATCTATAGTATACAAAACATTTCGGTTTTTCCGATTCAATGTCATTGGAAAAAACTTAATGATCACGTTTTCTTTTCTTTTCAAATAAAGTAGTCACAAAATAGAGGGTTAAGATGTAAATCAATAAACACAGATGTAAGACAGCAAGTTCCAACAGATGCTCTTGCAAATTAGACAATAATTATAACTTTCAGAAGTCCCGACATATTTTTTCGTAGTAGAAAAAAATCATCAACAAAGCGTGCAATTGACATTTAAATGATAAAAAAGGGACAATTGAAAGACATAACTTGCATAAAACAGATACATTATTTGGATGATATTTTGGCTCTCAATAATGACGACTTCAGTATGTATATTAAAGAAATTTATCCTGTTGAACTTACTTTAAATAAAGCTAATACTAACAATGACCACTGCCCTTTCCTCGATATCTATATCACTAACGGAAAGCTGAATACTAAAATTTATGATAAAAGAGATGATTTTTCATTTCCTATTGTTAATTATCCATTTTTAGATGGTGACGTTCCCTTGTCACTATCTTACGGTGTTTATATATCTCAACTTGTACGATTCGCTCGTGTATGTAACAATGTTTTAGATTTTAACGAGAGAAATGTATGTATTACTGAAAAATTATTACACCAGGGTTTTCGATATCACAAACTAGTCAAAACATTTACTAAATTTTATCATCGGTATAAGGACATCATTCGTAAATATAGCTCAACATGCAGACTTCTTATACGTTCAGGTATTTCACATCCATTTTTTTATGGAAATATTCTTTATAAAGCACAAAAATGTCAGTATTCACCTCAGAAACTAATAAAACCTTTAAATAGACTTATCAAGAAGGGATATAGTTACGATACTGTTGTCAGGTCACTAAAGATTGCTTATTTTGGCGTTAATATTGATTCACTTATAGGGTCTTTGCATCGGAACTAAACACATTTATTCAAAAACCAGTTGTTGGCATGACACGGGTTATGTTCTTCTCATATATGTTATGATGGTATGATACTAAACCCCTAACGGGAAGGATTGTGCCTGATATTCATATGATGAAATCATAATCTTTCAATCAGTTTAATTGAAGTCTGGAGCTGGCATGTCAGTTAACTGCTAGTAGTCTGTTGTTATTTATGTATTATTGCCATTTTGTTTATTTTCTTTGGTTACATCTTCTGACATCAGACTCGGACTTTTCTTGAATTGAATTTTAAATGTGCGTATTGTTATGCATTTACTTTTCTACATTGGCTAGAGGTATAGGGGGAGGGTTGAGATCTCATAAACATGTTTAACCCCGCCGCATTTTTGCGCCTGTCCCAAGTCAGGAGCCTCTGGCCTTTGTTAGTCTTGTATTTTTTAAATTTTAGTTTCTTGTGTACAATTCGAAAATTAGTATGGCGTCCATTATCACTGAACTAGTATATATTTGTTTAGGGGCCAGCTGAAGGACGCCTCCGGGTGCGGGAATGTCTCGCTACATTGAAGACCTGTTGGTGACCTTCTGCTGTTGTTTTTTCTATGGTCGGGTTGTTGTCTCTCTGACACATATTCCCCATTTCCATTCTCAATTTTATTCTTATACGTTCAGGTATTTCACATCCAATTTTTTATGGAAATATTCTTTATAAAGCACAAAGGTGTCAGTATTCACCTCAAAAACTAACTAAACCTTTGAATAGACTTATTAAGAAGGGATATAGTTACGATACTGTTGTCAGGTCATTAAAGATTGCATTTTTTGGCGTTAATATTGATTCACTTATAGGGTCTTTGCATCGGAACTAAACACATTTATTCAAAAACCAGTTGTTGGCATGACACGGGTTATGTTCTTCTCATATATGTTATGATGGTATGGTACTAAACCCCTAACGGGAAGGATTGTGCCTGATGCTCATATGATGAAATCATAATCTTCTAGTCAGTTTAATTGAAGTCTGGAGCTGGCATGTCAGTTAACTGCTAGTAGTCTGTTGTTATTTATGTATTATTGCCATTTTGTTTATTTTCTTTGGTTACATCTTCTGACATCAGACTCGGACTTCTCTTGAACTGAATTTTAATGTGCGTATTGTTATGCGTTTACTTTTCTACATTGGCTAGAGGTATAGGGGGAGGGTTGAGATCTCACAAACATGTTTAACCCCGCCGCATTTTTGCGCCTGTCCTAAGTCAGGAGCCTCTGGCCTTTGTTAGTCTTGTATTATTTTAATTTTAGTTTCTTGTGTACAATTTGAAAATTAGTATGGCGTTCATTATCACTGAACTAGTATATATTTGTTTAGGGGCCAGCTGAAGGACGCCTCCGGGTGCGGGAATTTCTCGCTACATTGAAGACCTGTTGGTGACCTTCTGCTGTTGTTTTTATTCTATGGTCGGGTTGTTGTCGCTTTGGCACATTCCCCATTTCCATTCTCAATTTTACATGTAGCGCCATTGCGAAATAAAAACTATAAACAAATCGACGCTGGAAAAGACAAACAGCACTCTACAGAACACAACATGGAACACTAACTACAGCATAAACCAAGACATAAATAAATGGAACAAAAACGGGGATGGTATATGATGCTCCGGGAGTGATAGTAAAACCTTCTTCGCATTAACACCCATCTTGTTGGTCGTTGTTGGTCATTGTTAGTGCAATTCGTTGATAATACATAAATTTATCATAGATACCAGAATTGTTTTGTATTTGCACCAGGCTCGCGTTTGGTCTATTTAAGACTCATCAGTGACGCTCGAATAAAAAAAAAAGTTTAAACAAGACCAGATAAAGTACGACGCATGAGAGCAAGGAAGACCAACAATTCCATAAAATTTTGCTAATTACAGCCAAGGTAATCTATTTTTGAGGCAGAAAAGCCATGGTATTTCAAAACTTTAAAAATTTGTAAACAGTTGATTTATAATTATGACCATATCAATGCTTTGCATGTCAACACAGAAGTGCAGACTACTAGGCTGGTGATACCTTCGGGGAATACAAACTCCGCCAGCAGGGCATCGACCCAGTGGTAGTAAATAAACTCATCATAGATACCATGATTGAAATAAAAACTATAAAAAACGAAACCGGAAAAGACAAACAACACTCTTCAACACACAACATGGAAAACTAACTACAAAATAAACCAAAACATTTTTTGGAACAAAAAGGGGGGTGGTCTCAAGTGTTCCGGAAGTGATAATAAATCCTTCGATTTTGAGTTAACATAGTTTACGATCTTCAACACACCATTGTCTATACGATATCTAATGCTCTGGATTACCATGGAAATACATGTAACTGTTCATAATTTTTAGCAGAAACTATCAATATCTGTCATCAATCAAAACCTCCTTACGAACAAAGAAAAATGGCATATTTCTAAAATATAACCACTGACTATATTGCTAACATCGGTGGTATTTTAGATTTCTCGTACACCTATGGTAGAAATATTACTGCAGCAGTATATGTGTATTTTGATAGTTAAAGTTTCTTCGAACAGCGATGTTTGATGTCAAACTATTTGGAAATAAAAAAATCATATGAACAGTGAAACAAAAAAGGACAAAATATAAAGGCACCAGAGCTATGCACGAGGAAGATACATGATTTATCAATTTTAAAAACATTTTCTAAGTTTTTTACAAACAATATCCGTATTTTCATGCCAGTACCGAGGCGCTCAGTCGTATATTGTAGCTGAGTTGGTGACACTCTCCGGCACTAAGTACACCATAGGTGTGAATATGAAAAAAAGATTTAGAAAAAACCCAACAACATGCTCCATGAACCCTACAAGTAAATGTGGTATGAATACGATGTACAAGACCGGACATCCTTGTGTTGATGACGAGCTGGTGTCAAGTTGATTTATATGATTAGTTGCTGCTAGAAAAATGCTGTTCCTAAAACAAGATAAATATTATCTAATATAACATTTTAACAATTAATAAGGTTAAGTTATGAAAAGTTCAGAACAAAGTTCCCTCTTTCTTACAATTAATATATCTTAAATCATGTTCTTAGATATGTAATTTATTTGTATGTCTCACTGTAACACTGAAGAGATTGTTATAAAAACAATTCATTAATTACAGGTAAACACTCTCTTTACTCAATTCTTCCGAATATTGTTTGTGGATTCAGGATGCAAGATGCAGTTTGTAAGTTTTTCTTTTTACTGTAATTAGGTCTTTACTTCAAGTGGCGTTAAAGTCTAGCGTTATTAATTTTTTTCGTTCTTAATTCTTCAATAACTACATGTTTATTCAAGATAACAGGTTTTATCATCGTATTAATATTTAAAAGAACTGAAATTGAATATTTCTAAATCATTTAATAATTTTTCTTGTATTTTCCATCAATTTTCTAAACGAAACAAACATTTGGTTAAAAAACTTAAGAATCATGATTGAGTAACTAAAAAAATACTGGAGAAAATGCACGGTCGACACTCGGCTAACCGAGAGATTGGTCGGTTAATCTATATTGAGTATGCGGCTATATGGACGATTGGTCTGTTAATCGGGTTGGTTATACGTCTGTTAAGAGTAAAACGCTTAATTTAATGTTAAACTCTATTAAATATACAGATTTTTGGCATTTTATAAGAACCAAATCAAAAAAAAAAAGTGTCTGACAAATCTATCATAGAACATTTTGCACTTGTAAAAACATTTCTTAGTCTGCGCAGTTTTCAGTAAAACTAAAAGGCGTCGCGCAAGTATGTAGTATTTATGCTTATACGCATAGCAATTTTTTTAATAAAAGGCGAAACAAACAAATTTAGATACCATTTAAAGGACAAAAAATAGTACTGTTGTTCTAAAAAATAAATTGACATTAGTAAATATTTCATAATTGTAAAATAACGTGAATAATACCACGTTTTAGTGAAAATTATGGGAATAAAGTCTGTTAATGGGTTGGACAATTAAAATTGTGTCAGTTAAGAGTTATTTAGCCACGACAATAATTTTGATACCTTTATAGTTTCCCCTTGTTCCTGAGTAAACAAAAATGACAATACGGTGCCACGGTATCCTAGAAAGAGCATTTTTATTTGGACTTTCTTTGCATTTTATTGAAGGGTGTGTCACATCAATATAGCGTGATATGGATTGGCCTCTGGAATATGCATGAATTTTTTATTGACGTTTTCAATCAGCCTTAATTTTTGTGTCTGTTCGAAGTAGCACGTTCTCAATTCCGACTGAAAGTGTCTTTATAATACAGCACAGGGTACATATAACGTGTTCTCGTTCACATATGAACATGATATTTGTCACTGGACGTTAAACCCTAATTCGTCAGCATCATCCAATTGGTTATTTTCTTCTATTACTCAATCATATGTTGTTTACAAATCACTCTAAAGAAGTAAACGGAAAGGAGCGATACATTTGGTTATTTTAAGTTTCAATTCATTTTATTCAGTTTAGTTTCTTTCTACATAAGTGCAGAGGAGAACTACAGTTGTCTATGGTGGCCGGTGAAGTCCATTTCGCGTTTTCGCGTTTTCGCGATTTCACCTTTCATATTCTATAGGGCGAAAACGCGAAATCGCGAAGTCGAAAACGAGAACGGTTTCGCGTTTTCGCGTTTTCGACTTCGCATCGCGTTTTTGCCATATAGAATATGTAAGGCGAAAACGCTAAAGCGCTAAAACGCAAAATGGCATTAACCTGCCACCATAATTGTCCGCATGTAAACTTCTAGAATTTGTCACCAATATAAGTACATTGCAATCCGTTACTGTTTCAACAGCCATCGGTGTTTCATGTGTGTATTCTTAAACAAGTATTATTTTTCTCTTGTTTTTAGCAATGTATCACTCTCTACTGTCCTTATATATTATTCTATATTCTGCGTTTCCATCCAGATTCTCGTGTATACCATGAGGGTCCGGATTGGGGGTATTGTTTATTTCTGTATTCTTTAAATTGTTATGTCATTTTTTTCTACATTTTATTTATCTTACTCATTATTCTTTCTTTATTTTTCATATTTTGTCATCCCAATATATTTTACTTACTGATGTTTAGTTACATTACGACGTTTATCTCTGATTTATATACTGGTTACCGATGTAGATGACAAATTTGTGTCATTCATGACAATTAAACAGAATCAACATGATATATGCGATCATTCTTGGATGAAATTAATATTACTTTAATATTACACTTTTTTGAAACCATTTAAAAAAAAATTCAATTTTATGTGTTGTTTCCGTATATGTAATGTTTCAATGCTCATGTGTTGTTTTCGTATAGTTTATCCGATAACACCCCATATAGCAATAAAATTATACTTTTATTGCCATTCATAACTCTTAACAGACCAATTAACAGACCGGGTTTTATACATCCGACCCATTAACAGACCAGGTTTTAAATAAAGATTGATTTATGTCACCAAAATACAGATTTTCGTGTAGATTTTTCACACAATGATATCAATATGGTTAACAAACATAATGCCTTTCTTTTTTCGATGCTCAAAATATTGAATGCAAGTTAATTTAACCAATGTGTCATTTTGTGTACATTTTATGTGTGTAAAATGTGTATAAATTTATTGATGAGTAACCCGCCTTTTCATTTTATAGATCGAACATCGAAGCTAGAAAAATAATAATTACACCACTGAATTCAGTACATTGAATTGTTTTGTTAGACATGAATACTTTTTATGATGAAAATATATTTAGAAAGTTATACAATGAAACATGCTGAACTTTCAATGATTTTCTCGATAACACCTGATTAACAGACTTTTAGCCAACCCGATTAACAGACCAACCGCCGATATAGCCGCATACTCAATATAGATTAACCGACCACTCTCTCGGTTAGCCGAGTGTCGGCCGTAAAATGGTTGATATCTTGACCGGCAGCATAAAGAGTTTTACATATGAAAATGTAGTGTAGACACCAATCCGTGTAGAAGCTAAAGTATGAGCTTAAGATGACACAAACACGTGTCGTTGAATTGTTGTCTCATACACTCTTTGTTTTTATGTGCAAACATTTATTAATGTTCTATATACAGGGATTATAAATATGATACAAAGAAACGCATGTCATTTTTCATCCATTCGTTTGATGTGTGTGAGCTTCGGATTTTGCCATTTGATTAGCCTCAATAGGGACTTTCCTTTTTTGAATTTTCCTCGAAGTTTGAATTTTTGTGATTTTACTTTTCATCGCAATGAAAATCAGGCACCATTAATTTAACTGTCACAATTACGCAACAAAATTTAAACATATAAACAAATATTTGATATATTTTTTCAGAATATGCTACAAGTAATTGCTGGTTTGGGTATTCTTGTGTCAGCAGCATTTGGTCTAATACAAGAAGATATAATACCACCAATGCTACAAGATTGTTACTCTAGACATGAACACTTTATGACAGCATCAAATGAATATGCCATTCAAACTGACTGTCTTCAAGCATTTCTTAATACAACTTACGGAGCCAGGACTTTTCTTACTTTAGATGAAACTGCTTTGAAATGGTTTGATTCCCTTGGGATGAAATCTCATCGGAGATTGAAGCGACAAGCACCTAAGCGACGCAGAAGAGAAATACGCACACTGAGTAGCTACGAACTCCGAGCCTTTTTTAATGCAATAAACGCTTTGAAACGTGATCGGGTAAGTGTTTTGAACATCTTTGTAAAATATACTATCACTTTGTAGAAGTAAGAAAGGTGGTCTTTTGAAAACAGTATCGCCTGGAACTTAAACGGAAACTATAATTGGTTAACATGCAACGTCTTTACCAAACCATTCAAGAGGGGCGAAAGATACCAGAGGGACATTAAAACTCATAAATTGAAAATAAACATTCAAAGACATGGCTAAAAAAGAAAAAGACAAACAGACAAAAAATAATACACAAAAAAACCCAACATAGGCGAATGCATTTTTTTAATTTCAATTCAAACCGATATCTTCCATTTTCTCAGAAGCTTCTCACACTGGGAACGATGTAAAAATCTAGTATATTCATTTGATTGTGCAACCCGATATTACATCTTATTAGACATGTTACGAAAAGGTATATTCTCGTCGCTGAGGTTGACAAATTACACTTTAAATTTGGGGACGGTGTCAAAACATTGATTATAGATAAAAATTAAATCATGTGCGTCTTGGGGAATTCAAATCACATTTACGTAACATCCTAATATTATGACATTTGCTTTTGTGATATTGTTGACTATCATACGACTTGAAAGTTGTACGCTTGCAATAGTGGGTGGGACAGAAAAAGGGGGGCTGAGAGTTATACAAGTTCATTCGATTCTAGATTGATTATATATACATAGTAAGCCAGTTAGATAATAATTGTATTGTTGTATTACAGTTCATGAAAAAGTTTAATGTATGGCTTTATTAACCCCACACAACGCTCTATTGTCTGATTGATTTCTTCTCTCGGGTGTCTCCATAATGCGGGGGTCACACATTGCCGATTATTGCTCCCGTTTGAGATCAGACAGCGATACGACACGAAAAGTGAAAAAGTCGGATTAGTATCCTCAATTATCTGGAATGTCCTATTATTGTCTGAACGCAGTCGTTTTAGTTCGTAACAGATTCCTCCCGTAACATTCGGGGAAACTCAGCCGATTTTGTCTAGTCGGATTACGATCGTGCCTATGTCGTGACAGATTCTGCTGTATCGGATCGAATTCCTAACAATGTTCTGTGTATTCGGGAAGGTGTCCTGTGGAACGGGAATGATCTGGAGAAGTCCCGACAAGAACAGAATACAATACGACTGAGACCAGACAAAGCCGTTTGCAATGCGATAGAGAGGACCGTGATAGGATTACGTTCCGACAGTACTTGATCATCCCGATTATGCCGACAGTTTTTGAACGGATAACTTCCGTCAGCGTCGGTTCACTGTCTTGTCACTATCTGATCTCTGTCGGATTACATTCGGTAGAATCGGGACGCAGTCGTGACAGACTCGGTCGAATTTTACCTGGCGAAAGATACAAATCAAATTTCCATCCACGATTCACAGGATCTTGATCAGACTTTTGACAAATTTTAATCGGGAATGGTCCTGTCAAGGACGGCAGTAAAAATCGTGAATGTGTGACCCCAGCTTAAGCTTCCATTGACCCTGAAAGTTTTGAAGCGCCTTATATCGTGTTCGACATATACCCGCCACTCTGATATACGCAAATTCATTTTTTTTTACATTTTCTTCTTTCTGCTCGTTGTTTAGCTCTTAGTTGATGCCTTTTTCAAATCTAATCCTATCCCCCTCCCTCTCCCTAAAAAAAAACCCCAACTGGTTAGTACACATCTATATAAAAACGCCATAATTATTATTTTAGGAAACCCCTAGCATTGTTAGCTTATATAGAGGAAAGACCCATCGGCCATCGGTGTTAATTTTCCTATTGTCATTTTCTTATGAAACGGTTGGCGAATTTCAACCAAACTTACCAGGCATTTGTAAAATACAAAATATCTGCATAAGGTGGTGTTAAGGTGTAAATGTAAAGTCATTGTGTAATGCTTTTGAAACTCGGGAATGTTCAACTGATGAGTAGTGAGTCATATTTTACACAAACCTCTTATCGTTCTAAACAGGCATTGAGAGTTGTCTCATTGGTACTCACACCACATCTTCCTTTATCTATTAAATATTTGCCTCTGAACTTTATGCAACCAATAATCAATCAATCACAAACACCTTATAAAGAAAATACAAAATGAGCTGAAACTGTTTAGATTAAGACAAAGTTGGAAGGAAATAAAGGAAGAAAAGTCATGCCCTCGAAGCTATGTGACCGGGAGTATAAATTTTCTAAACTAGAATGCAACATCATACCTATATAAAAATGACCGTTACATATATTCACGAGCAGGTATTTGTAAAGCATATAATAATACTTAAGATTATTTGCAACTTCTATCAATTTTGCAAGGGCTCGCCCGAAATATTTACACACGCATGTACCCCGTGTCTCCGTTGCATTTACATGACCGCTCCCCCCCTCCAATCTTTTGCATTAGAGTTTCTTAAAAATATTATGGAATTTATTAATATCTATTTCTTATATTTCTTATGGTAAAAATGTTTCTGAATATTCGTTCCATACGGCGGAATTGCCTCCAAAAGTATCAATGCAGTTTTTAAAGAATATTCAATGTATACACAGGTAATCTCTTTTGTGTTTCGACACAGTCCTCCAATTTAAAGTGTAATTTGTCAACCTCAGCGTCGTGAATATACCTTTTCGTAGCATGTCTATTTCAAATTATCTAACTTTGGATTTCCAAATATTTTGAAGACCTTAGCTTGCAGTGCTATTATGCTTGATTGTTGGTTGCTTAACATCCAGTGGCAAATATTTCATGCATGTTCAGGACGAGAACAAGTTAATAATACTAATAAATACAATAGGTAGGTCTTGTAATAGACGTCATCCGGGATGATGGTCGGGGAAATGTGGACTGCCACTGGAAAATGAGGGTACTATATTAGATAGGGACAGGTATATTGCCTTGCAACAGGTCATCTACGGACCCAAGAAGAGTTATTGCAAGGGTTATTAACGTGTACAGAGCGTGGCACGAGGCACCGATTTTAACGTCCAATTCTGACCGAACGTGGCTGCAAACTTGATACATCCCGCACAGTCAAACGGACGCCTCACTTTGGCAAACATTTTACTGCTGGTCGGAAGAAGACTAAGTGATCATATTGTGTGATTTTTTTTTTGGGGGGGGGAGGGGGGTGTTACTTTTATGATATCAGATATCAATCATGTACTAATTATTTATTTACAGTCTGTCTCACCAAACAAGTATGATGTATTCGCCTTAATGCACCAAACACTAGCACTGCCATCAGCTCACCGAGGTCCAAACTTTGTAAGTTGGCATCGATACTATCTCGAACTGTAAGTACTGAATTATCAAGCCTCACTGGCTAAGAACATTTCAATTACGCAGAAATTGACAATTAACTTATACATAAGTTTCAACAAGAAGAAGAAAAAAAAAAGAATTCAGTCTGGTGTTTTATGAATAATAATTGATGATTTTTGTTTTAGTTGAATGAACATTTTTTAAATCTTACTAAATAAAATGAAATTCATTCTCTATTCATACACAGCAATACACATTCATTGATTACAAAAAAAATTAATGTAAATGAGAAGAAGATTTAAAAAAAGAATAGTCAATTAATATTTAATATGTATTTATTCAAACGGACATTGACGATAATTTACAATACTGCAAGCATTCAACGTAATAATACTTATTTTTGTTCACTTTAAACATATTTTACATTTACAGGTTTGAGAATGCGTTAAAAGAGAAAAATAGAAGAGTGACCATGCCTTACTGGGCTTCAAATTTAGAACATGAAATGGACGACCCGACAGATTCAGTATTTTTTACAAGCATGTTTGTTGGAAATGGGG